>NW_027436713.1:0-600000 GCF_047716275.1 Strix uralensis | reverse complement strand
CAGAAGTGTTCACATTGCTTCGCAGAATCGCTTTTGTGCAGAAAACAGTAACACTTGTTCAGAACGAAAGAAAGCACAGAGCCCCAGATTTTATGTTGTCCTGGAGAGCTTGCAGAGCACTGGGGAAAGGCAGGCAGAGAATTCCCTGCTAGCACCTTCTCTGTGCCTGGGAAGCAGAAGTGTTCCCATTGCTTCGCAGAATCGCTTTTGTGCAGAAAACAGTAACACTTGTTCAGAACGAAAGAAAGCACAGAGCCCCAGATTTTATGTTGTCCTGGAGAGCTTGCAGAGCACTGGGGAAAAGCAGGCAGAGAATTCCCTGCTAGTACCTTCTCTGTGCCTGGGAAGCAGAAGTGTTCCCATTGCTTCGCAGAATCGCTTTTGTGCAGAAAACAGTAACACTTGTTCAGAACGAAAGAAAGCACAGAGCCCCAGATTTTATGTTGTCCTGGAGAGCTTGCAGAGCACTGGGGAAAGGCAGGCAGAGAATTCCCTGCTAGCACCTTCTCTGTGCCTGGGAAACAGAAGTGTTCACATTGCTTCGCAGAATCGCTTTTGTGCAGAAAACAGTAACACTTGTTCAGAACGAAAGAAAGCACAGAGACCCAGATTTGCTGTTGTCCTGGAGAGCTTGCAGAGCACTGGGGAAAGGCAGGCAGAGAATTCCCTGCTAGCACCTTCTCTGTGCATGGGAAGCAGAAGTGTTCACATTGCTTCGCAGAATCGCTTTTGTGCAGAAAACAGTAACACTTGTTCAGAACGAAAGAAAGCACAGAGCCCCAGATTTTATGTTGTCCTGGAGAGCTAGCAGAGCACTGGGGAAAAGCAATCAGAGAATTCCCTGCTAGCACGTTTTCTGTGCCTGGGAAACAGAAGTGTTCCCATTGCTTCGCAGAATCGCTTTTGTGCAGAAAACAGTAACACTTGTTCAGAACGAAAGAAAGCACAGAGCCCCAGATTTTATGTTGTCCTGGAGAGCTTGCAGAGCACTGGGGAAAGGCAGGCAGAGAATTCTCTGCTAGCACCTTCTCTGTGCCTGGGAAGCAGAAGTGTTCAGATTGCTTCGCAGAATCGCTTTTGTGCAGAAAACAGTAACACTTGTTCAGAACGAAAGAAAGCACAGAGCCCCAGATTTTATGTTGTCCTGGAGAGCTTGCAGAGCACTGGGGAAAGGCAGGCAGAGAATTCCCTGCTAGCACCTTCTCTGTGCCTGGGAAACAGAAGTGTTCACATTGCTTCGCAGAATCGCTTTTGTGCAGAAAACAGTAACACTTGTTCAGAACGAAAGAAAGCACAGAGCCCCAGATTTGCTGTTGTCCTGGAGAGCTTGCAGAGCACTGGGGAAAGGCAGGCAGAGAATTCCCTGCTAGCACCTTCTCTGTGCATGGGAAGCAGAAGTGTTCACATTGCTTCGCAGAATCGCTTTTGTGCAGAAAACAGTAACACTTGTTCAGAACGAAAGAAAGCACAGAGCCCCAGATTTTATGTTGTCCTGGAGAGCTTGCAGAGTACTGGGGAAAGGCAGGCAGAGAATTCCCTGCTAGCACCTTCTCTGTGCCTGGGAAACAGAAGTGTTCACATTGCTTCGCAGAATCGCTTTTGTGCAGAAAACAGTAACACTTGTTCAGAACGAAAGAAAGCACAGAGCCCCAGATTTTATGTTGTCCTGGAGAGCTTGCAGAGCACTGGGGAAAGGCAGGCAGAGAATTCCCTGCTAGCACGTTCTCTGTGCCTGGGAAGCAGAAGTGTTCCCATTGCTTCGCAGAATCGCTTTTGTGCAGAAAACAGTAACACTTGTTCAGAACGAAAGAAAGCACAGAGCCCCAGATTTTATGTTGTCCTGGAGAGCTTGCAGAGCACTGGGGAAAAGCAGGCAGAGAATTCCCTGCTAGCACCTTCTCTGTGCCTGGGAAGCAGAAGTGTTCAGATTGCTTCGCAGAATCGCTTTTGTGCAGAAAACAGTAACACTTGTTCAGAACGAAAGAAAGCACAGAGCCCCAGATTTTATGTTGTCCTGGAGAGCTTGCAGAGCACTGGGGAAAGGCAGGCAGAGAATTCCCTGCTAGCACGTTCTCTGTGCCTGGGAAGCAGAAGTGTTCCCATTGCTTCGCAGAATCGCTTTTGTGCAGAAAACAGTAACACTTGTTCAGAACGAAAGAAAGCACAGAGCCCCAGATTTTATGTTGTCCTGGAGAGCTTGCAGAGCACTGGGGAAAAGCAGGCAGAGAATTCCCTTCTAGCACCTTCTCTGTGCCTGGGAAGCAGAAGTGTTCACATTGCTTCGCAGAATCGCTTTTGTGCAGAAAACAGTAACACTTGTTCAGAACGAAAGAAAGCACAGAGCCCCAGATTTTATGTTGTCCTGGAGAGCTTGCAGAGCACTGGGGAAAGGCAGGCAGAGAATTCCCTGCTAGCACCTTCTCTGTGCCTGGGAAACAGAAGTGTTCACATTGCTTCGCAGAATCGCTTTTGTGCAGAAAACAGTAACACTTGTTCAGAACGAAAGAAAGCACAGAGCCCCAGATTTGCTGTTGTCCTGGAGAGCTTGCAGAGCACTGGGGAAAGGCAGGCAGAGAATTCCCTGCTAGCACCTTCTCTGTGCATGGGAAGCAGAAGTGTTCACATTGCTTCGCAGAATCGCTTTTGTGCAGAAAACAGTAACACTTGTTCAGAACGAAAGAAAGCACAGAGCCCCAGATTTTATGTTGTCCTGGAGAGCTAGCAGAGCACTGGGGAAAAGCAATCAGAGAATTCCCTGCTAGCACGTTCTCTGTGCCTGGGAAACAGAAGTGTTCCCATTGCTTCGCAGAATCGCTTTTGTGCAGAAAACAGTAACACTTGTTCAGAACGAAAGACAGCACAGAGCCCCAGATTTTATGTTGTCCTGGAGAGCTTGCAGAGCACTGGGGAAAGGCAGGCAGAGAATTCTCTGCTAGCACCTTCTCTGTGCCTGGGAAGCAGAAGTGTTCAGATTGCTTCGCAGAATCGCTTTTGTGCAGAAAACAGTAACACTTGTTCAGAACGAAAGAAAGCACAGAGCCCCAGATATTATGTTGTCCTGGAGAGCTTGCAGAGCACTGGGGAAAAGCAGGCAGAGAATTCCCTGCTAGCACCTTCTCTGTGCCTGGGAAACAGAAGTGTTGCCATTGCTTCGCAGAATCGCTTTTGTGCAGAAAACAGTAACACTTGTTCAGAACGAAAGAAAGCACAGAGCCCCAGATTTTATGTTGTCCTGGAGAGCTTGCAGAGTACTGGGGAAAGGCAGGCAGAGAATTCTCTGCTAGCACCTTCTCTGTGCCTGGGAAGCAGAAGTCTTCACATTGCTTCGCAGAATCGCTTTTGTGCAGAAAACAGTAACACTTGTTCAGAACGAAAGAAAGCACAGAGCCCCAGATTTGCTGTTGTCCTGGAGAGCTTGCAGAGCACTGGGGAAAAGCAGGCAGAGAATTCCCTGCTAGGACCTTCTCTGTGCCTGGGAAGCAGAAGTGTTCACATTGCTTCGCAGAATCGCTTTTTTGCAGAAAACAGTAACACTTGTTCAGAACGAAAGAAAGCACAGAGCCCCAGATTTTATGTTGTCCTGGAGAGCTTGCAGAGCACTGGGGAAAAGCAGGCAGAGAATTCCCTGCTAGCACCTTCTCTGAGCCTGGGAAGCAGAAGTGTTCCCATTGCTTCGCAGAATCGCTTTTGTGCAGAAAACAGTAACACTTGTTCAGAACGAAAGAAAGCACAGAGCCCCAGATTTTATGTTGTCCTGGAGAGCTTGCAGAGTACTGGGGAAAGGCAGGCAGAGAATTCCCTGCTAGCACCTTCTCTGTGCCTGGGAAACAGAAGTGTTCACATTGCTTCACAGAATCGCTTTTGTGCAGAAAACAGTAACACTTGTTCAGAACGAAAGAAAGCACAGAGCCCCAGATTTTATGTTGTCCTGGAGAGCTTGCAGAGCACTGGGGAAAAGCAGGCAGAGAATTCCCTGCTAGCACCTTCTCTGTGCCTGGGAAGCAGAAGTGTTCAGATTGCTTCGCAGAATCGCTTTTGTGCAGAAAACAGTAACACTTGTTCAGAACGAAAGAAAGCACAGAGCCCCAGATTTTATGTTGTCCTGGAGAGCTTGCAGAGCACTGGGGAAAGGCAGGCAGAGAATTCCCTGCTAGCACCTTCTCTGTGCCTGGGAAGCAGAAGTGTTCCCATTGCTTCGCAGAATCGCTTTTGTGCAGAAAACAGTAACACTTGTTCAGAACGAAAGAAAGCACAGAGCCCCAGATTTTATGTTGTCCTGGAGAGCTTGCAGAGCACTGGGGAAAAGCAGGCAGAGAATTCCCTTCTAGCACCTTCTCTGTGCCTGGGAAGCAGAAGTGTTCACATTGCTTCGCAGAATCGCTTTTGTGCAGAAAACAGTAACACTTGTTCAGAACGAAAGAAAGCACAGAGCCCCAGATTTTATGTTGTCCTGGAGAGCTTGCAGAGCACTGGGGAAAGGCAGGCAGAGAATTCCCTGCTAGCACCTTCTCTGTGCCTGGGAAACAGAAGTGTTCACATTGCTTCGCAGAATCGCTTTTGTGCAGAAAACAGTAACACTTGTTCAGAACGAAAGAAAGCACAGAGCCCCAGATTTGCTGTTGTCCTGGAGAGCTTGCAGAGCACTGGGGAAAGGCAGGCAGAGAATTCCCTGCTAGCACCTTCTCTGTGCATGGGAAGCAGAAGTGTTCACATTGCTTCGCAGAATCGCTTTTGTGCAGAAAACAGTAACACTTGTTCAGAACGAAAGAAAGCACAGAGCCCCAGATTTTATGTTGTCCTGGAGAGCTAGCAGAGCACTGGGGAAAAGCAATCAGAGAATTCCCTGCTAGCACGTTCTCTGTGCCTGGGAAGCAGAAGTGTTCAGATTGCTTCGCAGAATCGCTTTTGTGCAGAAAACAGTAACACTTGTTCAGAACGAAAGAAAGCACAGAGCCCCAGATTTTATGTTGTCCTGGAGAGCTTGCAGAGCACTGGGGAAAGGCAGGCAGAGAATTCTCTGCTAGCACCTTCTCTGTGCCTGGGAAGCAGAAGTGTTCAGATTGCTTCGCAGAATCGCTTTTGTGCAGAAAACAGTAACACTTGTTCAGAACGAAAGAAAGCACAGAGCCCCAGATTTTATGTTGTCCTGGAGAGCTTGCAGAGCACTGGGGAAAAGCAGGCAGAGAATTCCCTGCTAGCACCTTCTCTGTGCCTGGGAAACAGAAGTGTTGCCATTGCTTCGCAGAATCGCTTTTGTGCAGAAAACAGTAACACTTGTTCAGAACGAAAGAAAGCACAGAGCCCCAGATTTTATGTTGTCCTGGAGAGCTTGCAGAGTACTGGGGAAAGGCAGGCAGAGAATTCCCTGCTAGCACCTTCTCTGTGCCTGGGAAACAGAAGTGTTCACATTGCTTCGCAGAATCGCTTTTGTGCAGAAAACAGTAACACTTGTTCAGAACGAAAGAAAGCACAGAGCCCCAGATTTTATGTTGTCCTGGAGAGCTTGCAGAGCACTGGGGAAAGGCAGGCAGAGAATTCTCTGCTAGCACCTTCTCTGTGCCTGGGAAGCAGAAGTCTTCACATTGCTTCGCAGAATCGCTTTTGTGCAGAAAACAGTAACACTTGTTCAGAACGAAAGAAAGCACAGAGCCCCAGATTTGCTGTTGTCCTGGAGGGCTTGCAGAGCACTGGGGAAAAGCAGGCAGAGAATTCCCTGCTAGGACCTTCTCTGTGCCTGGGAAGCAGAAGTGTTCCCATTGCTTCGCAGAATCGCTTTTTTGCAGAAAACAGTAACACTTGTTCAGAACGAAAGAAAGCACAGAGCCCCAGATTTTATGTTGTCCTGGAGAGCTAGCAGAGCACTGAGGAAAAGCAGGCAGAGAATTCCCTGCTAGCACGTTCTCTGTTCCTGGGAAGCAGAAGTGTTCCCATTGCTTCGCAGAATCGCTTTTGTGCAGAAAACAGTAACACTTGTTCAGAACGAAAGAAAGCACAGAGCCCCAGATTTTATGTTGTCCTGGAGAGCTTGCAGAGCACTGGGGAAAGGCAGGCAGAGAATTCCCTGCTAGCACGTTCTCTGTGCCTGGGAAGCAGAAGTGTTCCCATTGCTTCGCAGAATCGCTTTTGTGCAGAAAACAGTAACACTTGTTCAGAACGAAAGAAAGCACAGAGCCCCAGATTTTATGTTGTCCTGGAGAGCTTGCAGAGCACTGGGGAAAAGCAGGCAGAGAATTCCCTTCTAGCACCTTCTCTGTGCCTGGGAAGCAGAAGTGTTCACATTGCTTCGCAGAATCGCTTTTGTGCAGAAAACAGTAACACTTGTTCAGAACGAAAGAAAGCACAGAGCCCCAGATTTTATGTTGTCCTGGAGAGCTTGCAGAGCACTGGGGAAAGGCAGGCAGAGAATTCCCTGCTAGCACGTTCTCTGTGTCTGGGAAGCAGAAGTGTTCCCATTGCTTCGCAGAATCGCTTTTGTGCAGAAAACATTAACACTTGTTCAGAACGAAAGAAAGCACAGAGCCCCAGATTTGCTGTTGTCCTGGAGAGCTTGCAGAGCACTGGGGAAAAGCAGGCAGAGAATTCCCTGCTAGCACCTTCTCTGTGCCTGGGAAGCAGAAGTGTTCAGATTGCTTCGCAGAATCGCTTTTGTGCAGAAAACAGTAACACTTGTTCAGAACGAAAGAAAGCACAGAGCCCCAGATTTTATGTTGTCCTGGAGAGCTTGCAGAGCACTGGGGAAAGGCAGGCAGAGAATTCCCTGCTAGCACGTTCTCTGTGCCTGGGAAGCAGAAGTGTTCACATTGCTTCGCAGAATCGCTTTTGTGCAGAAAACAGTAACACTTGTTCAGAACGAAAGAAAGCACAGAGCCCCAGATTTTATGTTGTCCTGGAGAGCTTGCAGAGCACTGGGGAAAGGCAGGCAGAGAATTCCCTGCTAGCACCTTCTCTGTGCCTGGGAAACAGAAGTGTTCACATTGCTTCGCAGAATCGCTTTTGTGCAGAAAACAGTAACACTTGTTCAGAACGAAAGAAAGCACAGAGCCCCAGATTTGCTGTTGTCCTGGAGAGCTTGCAGAGCACTGGGGAAAGGCAGGCAGAGAATTCCCTGCTAGCACCTTCTCTGTGCATGGGAAGCAGAAGTGTTCACATTGCTTCGCAGAATCGCTTTTGTGCAGAAAACAGTAACACTTGTTCAGAACGAAAGAAAGCACAGAGCCCCAGATTTTATGTTGTCCTGGAGAGCTTGCAGAGCACTGGGGAAAGGCAGGCAGAGAATTCTCTGCTAGCACCTTCTCTGTGCCTGGGAAGCAGAAGTGTTCAGATTGCTTCGCAGAGTCGCTTTTGTGCAGAAAACAGTAACACTTGTTCAGAACGAAAGAAAGCACAGAGCCCCAGATTTTATGTTGTCCTGGAGAGCTTGCAGAGCACTGGGGAAAAGCAGGCAGAGAATTCCCTGCTAGCACCTTCTCTGTGCCTGGGAAGCAGAAGTGTTCACATTGCTTCGCAGAATCGCTTTTGTGCAGAAAACAGTAACACTTGTTCAGAACGAAAGAAAGCACAGAGCCCCAGATTTTATGTTGTCCTGGAGAGCTTGCAGAGCACTGGGGAAAGGCAGGCAGAGAATTCTCTGCTAGCACCTTCTCTGTGCCTGGGAAGCAGAAGTGTTCCCATTGCTTCGCAGAATCGCTTTTGTGCAGAAAACAGTAACACTTGTTCAGAACGAAAGAAAGCACAGAGCCCCAGATTTTATGTTGTCCTGGAGAGCTTGCAGAGCACTGGGGAAAAGCAGGCAGAGAATTCCCTGCTAGCACCTTCTCTGTGCCTGGGAAACAGAAGTGTTGCCATTGCTTCGCAGAATCGCTTTTGTGCAGAAAACAGTAACACTTGTTCAGAACGAAAGAAAGCACAGAGCCCCAGATTTTATGTTGTCCTGGAGAGCTTGCAGAGTACTGGGGAAAGGCAGGCAGAGAATTCCCTGCTAGCACCTTCTCTGTGCCTGGGAAACAGAAGTGTTCACATTGCTTCGCAGAATCGCTTTTGTGCAGAAAACAGTAACACTTGTTCAGAACGAAAGAAAGCACAGAGCCCCAGATTTTATGTTGTCCTGGAGAGCTTGCAGAGCACTGGGGAAAGGCAGGCAGAGAATTCCCTGCTAGCACCTTCTCTGTGCCTGGGAAGCAGAAGTGTTCCCATTGCTTCGCAGAATCGCTTTTGTGCAGAAAACAGTAACACTTGTTCAGAACGAAAGAAAGCACAGAGCCCCAGATTTTATGTTGTCCTGGAGAGCTTGCAGAGCACTGGGGAAAAGCAGGCAGAGAATTCCCTGCTAGCACCTTCTCTGTGCCTGGGAAGCAGAAGTGTTCAGATTGCTTCGCAGAATCGCTTTTGTGCAGAAAACAGTAACACTTGTTCAGAACGAAAGAAAGCACAGAGCCCCAGATTTTATGTTGTCCTGGAGAGCTTGCAGAGCACTGGGGAAAGGCAGGCAGAGAATTCCCTGCTAGCACGTTCTCTGTGCCTGGGAAGCAGAAGTGTTCCCATTGCTTCGCAGAATCGCTTTTGTGCAGAAAACAGTAACACTTGTTCAGAACGAAAGAAAGCACAGAGCCCCAGATTTTATGTTGTCCTGGAGAGCTTGCAGAGCACTGGGGAAAAGCAGGCAGAGAATTCCCTTCTAGCACCTTCTCTGTGCCTGGGAAGCAGAAGTGTTCACATTGCTTCGCAGAATCGCTTTTGTGCAGAAAACAGTGACACTTGTTCAGAACGAAAGAAAGCACAGAGCCCCAGATTTTATGTTGTCCTGGAGAGCTTGCAGAGCACTGGGGAAAGGCAGGCAGAGAATTCCCTGCTAGCACCTTCTCTGTGCCTGGGAAACAGAAGTGTTCACATTGCTTCGCAGAATCGCTTTTGTGCAGAAAACAGTAACACTTGTTCAGAACGAAAGAAAGCACAGAGCCCCAGATTTGCTGTTGTCCTGGAGAGCTTGCAGAGCACTGGGGAAAGGCAGGCAGAGAATTCCCTGCTAGCACCTTCTCTGTGCATGGGAAGCAGAAGTGTTCACATTGCTTCGCAGAATCGCTTTTGTGCAGAAAACAGTAACACTTGTTCAGAACGAAAGAAAGCACAGAGCCCCAGATTTTATGTTGTCCTGGAGAGCTTGCAGAGCACTGGGGAAAAGCAGGCAGAGAATTCCCTGCTAGCACCTTCTCTGTGCCTGGGAAACAGAAGTGTTGCCATTGCTTCGCAGAATCGCTTTTGTGCAGAAAACAGTAACACTTGTTCAGAACGAAAGAAAGCACAGAGCCCCAGATTTTATGTTGTCCTGGAGAGCTTGCAGAGTACTGGGGAAAGGCAGGCAGAGAATTCCCTGCTAGCACCTTCTCTGTGCCTGGGAAACAGAAGTGTTCACATTGCTTCGCAGAATCGCTTTTGTGCAGAAAACAGTAACACTTGTTCAGAACGAAAGAAAGCACAGAGCCCCAGATTTTATGTTGTCCTGGAGAGCTTGCAGAGCACTGGGGAAAGGCAGGCAGAGAATTCTCTGCTAGCACCTTCTCTGTGCCTGGGAAGCAGAAGTCTTCACATTGCTTCGCAGAATCGCTTTTGTGCAGAAAACAGTAACACTTGTTCAGAACGAAAGAAAGCACAGAGCCCCAGATTTGCTGTTGTCCTGGAGAGCTTGCAGAGCACTGGGGAAAAGCAGGTAGAGAATTCCCTGCTACGACCTTCTCTGTGCCTGGGAAGCAGAAGTGTTCACATTGCTTCGCAGAATCGCTTTTTTGCAGAAAACAGTAACACTTGTTCAGAACGAAAGAAAGCACAGAGCCCCAGATTTTATGTTGTCCTGGAGAGCTTGCAGAGCACTGGGGAAAAGCAGGCAGAGAATTCCCTGCTAGCACCTTCTCTGAGCCTGGGAAGCAGAAGTGTTCCCATTGCTTCGCAGAATCGCTTTTGTGCAGAAAACAGTAACACTTGTTCAGAACGAAAGAAAGCACAGAGCCCCAGATTTTATGTTGTCCTGGAGAGCTAGCAGAGCACTGGGGAAAAGCAGGCAGAGAATTCCCTGCTAGCACCTTCTCTGTGCCTGGGAAGCAGAAGTGTTCCCATTGCTTCGCAGAATCGTTTTTGTGCAGAAAACAGTAACACTTGTTCAGAACGAAAGAAAGCACAGAGCCCCAGATTTTATGTTGTCCTGGAGAGCTTGCAGAGCACTGGGGAAAGGCAGGCAGAGAATTCCCTGCTAGCACCTTCTCTGTGCCTGGGAAGCAGAAGTCTTCACATTGCTTCGCAGAATCGCTTTTGTGCAGAAAACAGTAACACTTGTTCAGAACGAAAGAAAGCACAGAGCCCCAGATTTTATGTTGTCCTGGAGAGCTTGCAGAGCACTGGGGAAAGGCAGGCAGAGAATTCCCTGCTAGGACCTTCTCTGTGCCTGGGAAGCAGAAGTGTTCACATTGCTTCGCAGAATCGCTTTTGTGCAGAAAACAGTAACACTTGTTCAGAACGAAAGAAAGCACAGAGCCCCAGATTTTATGTTGTCCTGGAGAGCTTGCAGAGCACTGGGGAAAGGCAGGCAGAGAATTCTCTGCTAGCACCTTCTCTGTGCCTGGGAAGCAGAAGTGTTCACATTGCTTCGCAGAATCGCTTTTGTGCAGAAAACAGTAACACTTGTTCAGAACGAAAGAAAGCACAGAGCCCCAGATTTTATGTTGTCCTGGAGAGCTTGCAGAGCACTGGGGAAAGGCAGGCAGAGAATTCCCTGCTAGCACCTTCTCTGTGCCTGGGAAGCAGAAGTCTTCACATTGCTTCGCAGAATCGCTTTTGTGCAGAAAACAGTAACACTTGTTCAGAACGAAAGAAAGCACAGAGCCCCAGATTTTATGTTGTCCTGGAGAGCTTGCAGAGTACTGGGGAAAGGCAGGCAGAGAATTCCCTGCTAGCACCTTCTCTGTGCCTGGGAAACAGAAGTGTTCCCATTGCTTCGCAGAATCGCTTTTTTGCAGAAAACAGTAACACTTGTTCAGAACGAAAGAAAGCACAGAGCCCCAGATTTTATGTTGTCCTGGAGAGCTAGCAGAGCACTGAGGAAAAGCAGGCAGAGAATTCCCTGCTAGCACGTTCTCTGTTCCTGGGAAGCAGAAGTGTTCCCATTGCTTCGCAGAATCGCTTTTGTGCAGAAAACAGTAACACTTGTTCAGAACGAAAGAAAGCACAGAGCCCCAGATTTTATGTTGTCCTGGAGAGCTTGCAGAGTACTGGGGAAAGGCAGGCAGAGAATTCCCTGCTAGCACCTTCTCTGTGCCTGGGAAACAGAAGTGTTCACATTGCTTCGCAGAATCGCTTTTGTGCAGAAAACAGTAACACTTGTTCAGAACGAAAGAAAGCACAGAGCCCCAGATTTTATGTTGTCCTGGAGAGCTTGCAGAGCACTGGGGAAAGGCAGGCAGAGAATTCTCTGCTAGCACCTTCTCTGTGCCTGGGAAGCAGAAGTCTTCACATTGCTTCGCAGAATCGCTTTTGTGCAGAAAACAGTAACACTTGTTCAGAACGAAAGAAAGCACAGAGCCCCAGATTTGCTGTTGTCCTGGAGAGCTTGCAGAGCACTGGGGAAAAGCAGGCAGAGAATTCCCTGCTACGACCTTCTCTGTGCCTGGGAAGCAGAAGTGTTCACATTGCTTCGCAGAATCGCTTTTTTGCAGAAAACAGTAACACTTGTTCAGAACGAAAGAAAGCACAGAGCCCCAGATTTTATGTTGTCCTGGAGAGCTTGCAGAGCACTGGGGAAAAGCAGGCAGAGAATTCCCTGCTAGCACCTTCTCTGAGCCTGGGAAGCAGAAGTGTTCCCATTGCTTCGCAGAATCGCTTTTGTGCAGAAAACAGTAACACTTGTTCAGAACGAAAGAAAGCACAGAGCCCCAGATTTTATGTTGTCCTGGAGAGCTAGCAGAGCACTGGGGAAAAGCAGGCAGAGAATTCCCTGCTAGCACCTTCTCTGTGCCTGGGAAGCAGAAGTGTTCCCATTGCTTCGCAGAATCGCTTTTGTGCAGAAAACAGTAACACTTGTTCAGAACGAAAGAAAGCACAGAGCCCCAGATTTTATGTTGTCCTGGAGAGCTTGCAGAGCACTGGGGAAAGGCAGGCAGAGAATTCCCTGCTAGCACCTTCTCTGTGCCTGGGAAGCAGAAGTCTTCACATTGCTTCGCAGAATCGCTTTTGTGCAGAAAACAGTAACACTTGTTCAGAACGAAAGAAAGCACAGAGCCCCAGATTTTATGTTGTCCTGGAGAGCTTGCAGAGCACTGGGGAAAGGCAGGCAGAGAATTCCCTGCTAGGACCTTCTCTGTGCCTGGGAAGCAGAAGTGTTCACATTGCTTCGCAGAATCGCTTTTGTGCAGAAAACAGTAACACTTGTTCAGAACGAAAGAAAGCACAGAGCCCCAGATTTTATGTTGTCCTGGAGAGCTTGCAGAGCACTGGGGAAAGGCAGGCAGAGAATTCTCTGCTAGCACCTTCTCTGTGCCTGGGAAGCAGAAGTGTTCACATTGCTTCGCAGAATCGCTTTTGTGCAGAAAACAGTAACACTTGTTCAGAACGAAAGAAAGCACAGAGCCCCAGATTTTATGTTGTCCTGGAGAGCTTGCAGAGCACTGGGGAAAGGCAGGCAGAGAATTCCCTGCTAGCACCTTCTCTGTGCCTGGGAAGCAGAAGTCTTCACATTGCTTCGCAGAATCGCTTTTGTGCAGAAAACAGTAACACTTGTTCAGAACGAAAGAAAGCACAGAGCCCCAGATTTTATGTTGTCCTGGAGAGCTTGCAGAGTACTGGGGAAAGGCAGGCAGAGAATTCCCTGCTAGCACCTTCTCTGTGCCTGGGAAACAGAAGTGTTCCCATTGCTTCGCAGAATCGCTTTTTTGCAGAAAACAGTAACACTTGTTCAGAACGAAAGAAAGCACAGAGCCCCAGATTTTATGTTGTCCTGGAGAGCTAGCAGAGCACTGAGGAAAAGCAGGCAGAGAATTCCCTGCTAGCACGTTCTCTGTTCCTGGGAAGCAGAAGTGTTCCCATTGCTTCGCAGAATCGCTTTTGTGCAGAAAACAGTAACACTTGTTCAGAACGAAAGAAAGCACAGAGCCCCAGATTTGCTGTTGTCCTGGAGAGCTTGCAGAGCACTGGGGAAAGGCACGCAGAGAATTCCCTGCTAGCACCTTCTCTGTGCCTGTTCACATTGCTTCGCAGAATCGCTTTTGTGCAGAAAACAATAACACTTGTTCAGAAGGAAAGAAAGCACAGAGCCCCAGATTTTATGTTGTCCTGGAGAGCTTGCAGAGCACTGGGGAAAAGCAGGCAGAGATTTCCCTGCTAGCCCGTTCTCTGTGCCTGGGAAGCAGAAGTGTTCAGATTGCTTCGCAGAATCGCTTTTGTGCAGAAAACAGTAACACTTGTTCAGAACGAAAGAAAGCACAGAGCCCCAGATTTGCTGTTGTCCTGGAGAGCTTGCAGAGCACTGGGGAAAGGCACGCAGAGAATTCCCTGCTAGCACCTTCTCTGTGCCTGTTCACATTGCTTCGCAGAATCGCTTTTGTGCAGAAAACAATAACACTTGTTCAGAAGGAAAGAAAGCACAGAGCCCCAGATTTTATGTTGTCCTGGAGAGCTTGCAGAGCACTGGGGAAAAGCAGGCAGAGATTTCCCTGCTAGCACCTTCTCTGTGCCTGGGAAGCAGAAGTGTTCAGATTGCTTCGCAGAATCGCTTTTGTGCAGAAAACAGTAACACTTGTTCAGAACGAAAGAAAGCACAGAGCCCCAGATTTGCTGTTGTCCTGGAGAGCTTGCAGACCACTGGGGAAAGGCAGGCAGAGAATTCCCTGCTAGCACCTTCTCTGTGCCTGGGAAGCAGAAGTGTTCACATTGCTTGGCAGAATCTGTTTTGTGCAGAAAACAGTAACACTTGTTCAGAACGAAAGAAAGCACAGAGCCCCAGATTTTATGTTGTCCTGGAGAGCTAGCAGAGCACTGAGGAAAAGCAGGCAGAGAATTCCCTGCTAGCACGTTCTCTGTTCCTGGGAAGCAGAAGTGTTCCCATTGCTTCGCAGAATCGCTTTTGTGCAGAAAACAGTAACACTTGCTCAGAACGAAAGAAAGCACAGAGCCCCAGATTTTATGTTGTCCTGGAGAGCTTGCAGAGCACTGGGGAAAGGCAGGCAGAGAATTCCCTGCTAGCACCTTCTCTGTGCCTGGGAAGCAGAAGTGTTCACATTGCTTCGCAGAATCGCTTTTGTGCAGAAAACAGTAACACTTGTTCAGAATGAAAGAAAGCACAGAGCCCCAGATTTTATGTTGTCCTGGAGAGCTTGCAGAGCACTGGGGAAAAGCAGGCAGAGAATTCCCTGCTAGCACCTTCTCTGTGCCTGGGAAACAGAAGTGTTCACATTGCTTCGTAGAATCGCTTTTGTGCAGAAAACAGTAACACTTGTTCAGAACGAAAGAAAGCACAGAGCCCCAGATTTTATGTTGTCCTGGAGAGCTTGCAGAGCACTGGGGAAAGGCAGGCAGAGAATTCCCTGCTAGCACCTTCTCTGTGCCTGGGAAGCAGAAGTGTTCACATTGCTTCGCAGAATCGCTTTTGTGCAGAAAACAGTAACACTTGTTCAGAACGAAAGAAAGCACAGAGCCCCAGATTTTATGTTGTCCTGGAGAGCTAGCAGAGCACTGGGGAAAAGCAGGCAGAGAATTCCCTGCTAGCACCTTCTCTGTGCCTGGGAAGCAGAAGTGTTCACATTGCTTCGCAGAATCGCTTTTGTGCAGAAAACAGTAACACTTGTTCAGAACGAAAGAAAGCACAGAGCCCCAGATTTTATGTTGTCCTGGAGAGCTTGCAGAGCACTGGGGAAAAGCAGGCAGAGAATTCCCTGCTAGCACCTTCTCTGTGCCTGGGAAACAGAAGTGTTCCCATTGCTTCGCAGAATCGCTTTTGTGCAGAAAACAGTAACACTTGTTCAGAACGAAAGAAAGCACAGAGCCCCAGATTTTATGTTGTCCTGGAGAGCTTGCAGAGCACTGGGGAAAGGCAGGCAGAGATTTCCCTGCTAGCACGTTCTCTGTGCCTGGGAAACAGAAGTGTTCACATTGCTTCGCAGAATCGCTTTTGTGCAGAAAACAGTAACACTTGTTCAGAACGAAAGAAAGCACAGAGCCCCAGATTTTATGTTGTCCTGGAGAGCTTGCAGAGCACTGGGGAAAGGCACGCAGAGAATTCCCTGCTAGCACCTTCTCTGTGCCTGTTCACATTGCTTCGCAGAATCGCTTTTGTGCAGAAAACAATAACACTTGTTCAGAAGGAAAGAAAGCACAGAGCCCCAGATTTTATGTTGTCCTGGAGAGCTTGCAGAGCACTGGGGAAAAGCAGGCAGAGATTTCCCTGCTACCACGTTCTCTGTGCCTGGGAAGCAGAAGTGTTCAGATTGCTTCGCAGAATCGCTTTTGTGCAGAAAACAGTAACACTTGTTCAGAACGAAAGAAAGCACAGAGCCCCAGATTTGCTGTTGTCCTGGAGAGCTTGCAGACCACTGGGGAAAGGCAGGCAGAGAATTCCCTGCTAGCACCTTCTCTGTGCCTGGGAAGCAGAAGTGTTCACATTGCTTGGCAGAATCTGTTTTGTGCAGAAAACAGTAACACTTGTTCAGAACGAAAGAAAGCACAGAGCCCCAGATTTTATGTTGTCCTGGAGAGCTAGCAGAGCACTGAGGAAAAGCAGGGAGAGAATTCCCTGCTAGCACGTTCTCTGTTCCTGGGAAGCAGAAGTGTTCCCATTGCTTCGCAGAATCGCTTTTGTGCAGAAAACAGTAACACTTGTTCAGAACGAAAGAAAGCACAGAGCCCCAGATTTTATGTTGTCCTGGAGAGCTTGCAGAGCACTGGGGAAAGGCAGGCAGAGAATTCCCTGCTAGCACCTTCTCTGTGCCTGGGAAGCAGAAGTGTTCACATTGCTTCGCAGAATCGCTTTTGTGCAGAAAACAGTAACACTTGTTCAGAACGAAAGAAAGCACAGAGCCCCAGATTTTATGTTGTCCTGGAGAGCTAGCAGAGCACTGGGGAAAAGCAGGCAGAGAATTCCCTGCTAGCACCTTCTCTGTGCCTGGGAAGCAGAAGTGTTCACATTGCTTCGCAGAATCGCTTTTGTGCAGAAAACAGTAACACTTGTTCAGAACGAAAGAAAGCACAGAGCCCCAGATTTTATGTTGTCCTGGAGAGCTTGCAGAGCACTGGGGAAAAGCAGGCAGAGAATTCCCTGCTAGCACCTTCTCTGTGCCTGGGAAACAGAAGTGTTCCCATTGCTTCGCAGAATCGCTTTTGTGCAGAAAACAGTAACACTTGTTCAGAACGAAAGAAAGCACAGAGCCCCAGATTTTATGTTGTCCTGGAGAGCTTGCAGAGCACTGGGGAAAGGCAGGCAGAGATTTCCCTGCTAGCACGTTCTCTGTGCCTGGGAAACAGAAGTGTTCACATTGCTTCGCAGAATCGCTTTTGTGCAGAAAACAGTAACACTTGTTCAGAACGAAAGAAAGCACAGAGCCCCAGATTTTATGTTGTCCTGGAGAGCTTGCAGAGCACTGGGGAAAGGCAGGCAGAGAATTCTCTGCTAGCACCTTCTCTGTGCCTGGGAAGCAGAAGTCTTCACATTGCTTCGCAGAATCGCTTTTGTGCAGAAAACAGTAACACTTGTTCAGAACGAAAGAAAGCACAGAGCCCCAGATTTTATGTTGTCCTGGAGAGCTTGCAGAGCACTGGGGAAAGGCACGCAGAGAATTCCCTGCTAGCACCTTTTCTGTGCCTGTTCACATTGCTTCGCAGAATCGCTTTTGTGCAGAAAACAATAACACTTGTTCAGAAGGAAAGAAAGCACAGAGCCCCAGATTTTATGTTGTCCTGGAGAGCTTGCAGAGCACTGGGGAAAAGCAGGCAGAGATTTCCCTGCTAGCACGTTCTCTGTGCCTGGGAAGCAGAAGTGTTCAGATTGCTTCGCAGAATCGCTTTTGTGCAGAAAACAGTAACACTTGTTCAGAACGAAAGAAAGCACAGAGCCCCAGATTTGCTGTTGTCCTGGAGAGCTTGCAGACCACTGGGGAAAGGCAGGCAGAGAATTCCCTGCTAGCACCTTCTCTGTGCCTGGGAAGCAGAAGTGTTCACCTTGCTTGGCAGAATCTGTTTTGTGCAGAAAACAGTAACACTTGTTCAGAACGAAAGAAAGCACAGAGCCCCAGATTTTATGTTGTCCTGGAGAGCTAGCAGAGCACTGAGGAAAAGCAGGCAGAGAATTCCCTGCTAGCACGTTCTCTGTTCCTGGGAAGCAGAAGTGTTCCCATTGCTTCGCAGAATCGCTTTTGTGCAGAAAACAGTAACACTTGTTCAGAACGAAAGAAAGCACAGAGCCCCAGATTTTATGTTGTCCTGGAGAGCTTGCAGAGCACTGGGGAAAGGCAGGCAGAGAATTCCCTGCTAGCACCTTCTCTGTGCCTGGGAAGCAGAAGTGTTCACATTGCTTCGCAGAATCGCTTTTGTGCAGAAAACAGTAACACTTGTTCAGAACGAAAGAAAGCACAGAGCCCCAGATTTTATGTTGTCCTGGAGAGCTTGCAGAGCACTGGGGAAAAGCAGGCAGAGAATTCCCTGCTAGCACCTTCTCTGTGCCTGGGAAGCAGAAGTGTTCCCATTGCTTCGTAGAATCGCTTTTGTGCAGAAAACAGTAACACTTGTTCAGAACGAAAGAAAGCACAGAGCCCCAGATTTTATGTTGTCCTGGAGAGCTTGCAGAGCAGTGGGGAAAGGCAGGCAGAGAATTCCCTGCTAGCACCTTCTCTGTGCCTGGGAAGCAGAAGTGTTCACATTGCTTCGCAGAATCGCTTTTGTGCAGAAAACAGTAACACTTGTTCAGAACGAAAGAAAGCACAGAGCCCCAGATTTTATCTTGTCCTGGAGAGCTTGCAGAGCACTGGGGAAAAGCAGGCAGAGAATTCCCTGCTAGCACCTTCTCTGTGCCTGGGAAACAGAAGTGTTCCCATTGCTTCGCAGAATCGCTTTTGTGCAGAAAACAGTAACACTTGTTCAGAACGAAAGAAAGCACAGAGCCCCAGATTTTATGTTGTCCTGGAGAGCTTGCAGAGCACTGGGGAAAGGCAGGCAGAGAATTCCCTGCTAGCACCTTCTCTGTGCCTGGGAAGCAGAAGTGTTCACATTGCTTCGCAGAATCGCTTTTGTGCAGAAAACAGTAACACTTGTTCAGAACGAAAGAAAGCACAGAGCCCCAGATTTTATGTTGTCCTGGAGAGCTAGCAGAGCACTGGGGAAAAGCAGGCAGAGAATTCCCTGCTAGCACGTTCTCTGTGCCTGGGAAGCAGAAGTGTTCACATTGCTTCGCAGAATCGCTTTTGTGCAGAAAACAGTAACACTTGTTCAGAACGAAAGAAAGCACAGAGCCCCAGATTTTATGTTGTCCTGGAGAGCTTGCAGAGCACTGGGGAAAGGCACGCAGAGAATTCCCTGCTAGCACCTTCTCTGTGCCTGTTCACATTGCTTCGCAGAATCGCTTTTGTGCAGAAAACAATAACACTTGTTCAGAAGGAAAGAAAGCACAGAGCCCCAGATTTTATGTTGTCCTGGAGAGCTTGCAGAGCACTGGGGAAAAGCAGGCAGAGATTTCCCTGCTAGCACGTTCTCTGTGCCTGGGAAGCAGAAGTGTTCAGATTGCTTCGCAAAATCGCTTTTGTGCAGAAAACAGTAACACTTGTTCAGAACGAAAGAAAGCACAGAGCCCCAGATTTGCTGTTGTCCTGGAGAGCTTGCAGACCACTGGGGAAAGGCAGGCAGAGAATTCCCTGCTAGCACCTTCTCTGTGCCTGGGAAGCAGAAGTGTTCACATTGCTTGGCAGAATCTGTTTTGTGCAGAAAACAGTAACACTTGTTCAGAACGAAAGAAAGCACAGAGCCCCAGATTTTATGTTGTCCTGGAGAGCTAGCAGAGCACTGAGGAAAAGCAGGCAGAGAATTCCCTGCTAGCACGTTCTCTGTTCCTGGGAAGCAGAAGTGTTCACATTGCTTCGCAGAATCGCTTTTGTGCAGAAAACAGTAACACTTGTTCAGAACGAAAGAAAGCACAGAGCCCCAGATTTTATGTTGTCCTGGAGAGCTTGCAGAGCACTGGGGAAAGGCAGGCAGAGAATTCCCTGCTAGCACCTTCTCTGTGCCTGGGAAGCAGAAGTCTTCACATTGCTTCGCAGAATCGCTTTTGTGCAGAAAACAGTAACACTTGTTCAGAACGAAAGAAAGCACAGAGCCCCAGATTTTATGTTGTCCTGGAGAGCTTGCAGAGCACTGGGGAAAAGCAGGCAGAGAATTCCCTGCTAGCACCTTCTCTGTGCCTGGGAAGCAGAAGTGTTCACATTGCTTCGTAGAATCGCTTTTGTGCAGAAAACAGTAACACTTGTTCAGAACGAAAGAAAGCACAGAGCCCCAGATTTTATGTTGTCCTGGAGAGCTTGCAGAGCACTGGGGAAAGGCAGGCAGAGAATTCCCTGCTAGCACCTTCTCTGTGCCTGGGAAGCAGAAGTGTTCACATTGCTTCGCAGAATCGCTTTTGTGCAGAAAACAGTAACACTTGTTCAGAACGAAAGAAAGCACAGAGCCCCAGATTTTATCTTGTCCTGGAGAGCTTGCAGAGCACTGGGGAAAAGCAGGCAGAGAATTCCCTGCTAGCACCTTCTCTGTGCCTGGGAAGCAGAAGTGTTCCCATTGCTTCGCAGAATCGCTTTTGTGCAGAAAACAGTAACACTTGTTCAGAACGAAAGAAAGCACAGAGCCCCAGATTTTATGTTGTCCTGGAGAGCTTGCAGAGCACTGGGGAAAGGCAGGCAGAGAATTCCCTGCTAGCACCTTCTCTGTGCCTGGGAAGCAGAAGTCTTCACATTGCTTCGCAGAATCGCTTTTGTGCAGAAAACAGTAACACTTGTTCAGAACGAAAGAAAGCACAGAGCCCCAGATTTTATGTTGTCCTGGAGAGCTAGCAGAGCACTGGGGAAAAGCAGGCAGAGAATTCCCTGCTAGCACCTTCTCTGTGCCTGGGAAGCAGAAGTGTTCACATTGCTTCGCAGAATCGCTTTTGTGCAGAAAACAGTAACACTTGTTCAGAACGAAAGAAAGCACAGAGCCCCAGATTTTATGTTGTCCTGGAGAGCTTGCAGAGCACTGGGGAAAAGCAGGCAGAGAATTCCCTGCTAGCACCTTCTCTGTGCCTGGGAAACAGAAGTGTTCCCATTGCTTCGCAGAATCGCTTTTGTGCAGAAAACAGTAACACTTGTTCAGAACGAAAGAAAGCACAGAGCCCCAGATTTTATGTTGTCCTGGAGAGCTTGCAGAGCACTGGGGAAAGGCAGGCAGAGATTTCCCTGCTAGCACGTTCTCTGTGCCTGGGAAACAGAAGTGTTCACATTGCTTCGCAGAATCGCTTTTGTGCAGAAAACAGTAACACTTGTTCAGAACGAAAGAAAGCACAGAGCCCCAGATTTTATGTTGTCCTGGAGAGCTTGCAGAGCACTGGGGAAAGGCAGGCAGAGAATTCTCTGCTAGCACCTTCTCTGTGCCTGGGAAGCAGAAGTGTTCACATTGCTTCGCAGAATCGCTTTTGTGCAGAAAACAGTAACACTTGTTCAGAACGAAAGAAAGCACAGAGCCCCAGATTTTATGTTGTCCTGGAGAGCTTGCAGAGCACTGGGGAAAGGCAGGCAGAGAATTCCCTGCTAGCACCTTCTCTGTGCCTGGGAAGCAGAAGTGTTCACATTGCTTCGCAGAATCGCTTTTGTGCAGAAAACAGTAACACTTGTTCAGAACGAAAGAAAGCACAGAGCCCCAGATTTTATCTTGTCCTGGAGAGCTTGCAGAGCACTGGGGAAAAGCAGGCAGAGAATTCCCTGCTAGCACCTTCTCTGTGCCTGGGAAGCAGAAGTGTTCCCATTGCTTCGCAGAATCGCTTTTGTGCAGAAAACAGTAACACTTGTTCAGAACGAAAGAAAGCACAGAGCCCCAGATTTTATGTTGTCCTGGAGAGCTTGCAGAGCACTGGGGAAAGGCAGGCAGAGAATTCCCTGCTAGCACCTTCTCTGTGCCTGGGAAGCAGAAGTCTTCACATTGCTTCGCAGAATCGCTTTTGTGCAGAAAACAGTAACACTTGTTCAGAACGAAAGAAAGCACAGAGCCCCAGATTTTATGTTGTCCTGGAGAGCTAGCAGAGCACTGGGGAAAAGCAGGCAGAGAATTCCCTGCTAGCACCTTCTCTGTGCCTGGGAAGCAGAAGTGTTCACATTGCTTCGCAGAATCGCTTTTGTGCAGAAAACAGTAACACTTGTTCAGAACGAAAGAAAGCACAGAGCCCCAGATTTTATGTTGTCCTGGAGAGCTTGCAGAGCACTGGGGAAAAGCAGGCAGAGAATTCCCTGCTAGCACCTTCTCTGTGCCTGGGAAACAGAAGTGTTCCCATTGCTTCGCAGAATCGCTTTTGTGCAGAAAACAGTAACACTTGTTCAGAACGAAAGAAAGCACAGAGCCCCAGATTTTATGTTGTCCTGGAGAGCTTGCAGAGCACTGGGGAAAGGCAGGCAGAGATTTCCCTGCTAGCACGTTCTCTGTGCCTGGGAAACAGAAGTGTTCACATTGCTTCGCAGAATCGCTTTTGTGCAGAAAACAGTAACACTTGTTCAGAACGAAAGAAAGCACAGAGCCCCAGATTTTATGTTGTCCTGGAGAGCTTGCAGAGCACTGGGGAAAGGCAGGCAGAGAATTCTCTGCTAGCACCTTCTCTGTGCCTGGGAAGCAGAAGTGTTCACATTGCTTCGCAGAATCGCTTTTGTGCAGAAAACAGTAACACTTGTTCAGAACGAAAGAAAGCACAGAGCCCCAAATTTTATGTTGTCCTGGAGAGCTTGCAGAGCACTGGGGAAAGGCACGCAGAGAATTCCCTGCTAGCACCTTCTCTGTGCCTGTTCACATTGCTTCGCAGAATCGCTTTTGTGCAGAAAACAATAACACTTGTTCAGAAGGAAAGAAAGCACAGAGCCCCAGATTTTATGTTGTCCTGGAGAGCTTGCAGAGCACTGGGGAAAAGCAGGCAGAGATTTCCCTGCTAGCACGTTCTCTGTGCCTGGGAAGCAGAAGTGTTCAGATTGCTTCGCAGAATCGCTTTTGTGCAGAAAACAGTAACACTTGTTCAGAACGAAAGAAAGCACAGAGCCCCAGATTTGCTGTTGTCCTGGAGAGCTTGCAGAGCACTGGGGAAAGGCACGCAGAGAATTCCCTGCTAGCACCTTCTCTGTGCCTGTTCACATTGCTTCGCAGAATCGCTTTTGTGCAGAAAACAATAACACTTGTTCAGAAGGAAAGAAAGCACAGAGCCCCAGATTTTATGTTGTCCTGGAGAGCTTGCAGAGCACTGGGGAAAGGCAGGCAGAGAATTCCCTGCTAGCACCTTCTCTGTGCCTGGGAAGCAGAAGTCTTCACATTGCTTCGCAGAATCGCTTTTGTGCAGAAAACAGTAACACTTGTTCAGAACGAAAGAAAGCACAGAGCCCCAGATTTTATCTTGTCCTGGAGAGCTTGCAGAGCACTGGGGAAAAGCAGGCAGAGAATTCCCTGCTAGCACCTTCTCTGTGCCTGGGAAGCAGAAGTGTTCCCATTGCTTCGCAGAATCGCTTTTGTGCAGAAAACAGTAACACTTGTTCAGAACGAAAGAAAGCACAGAGCCCCAGATTTTATGTTGTCCTGGAGAGCTTGCAGAGCACTGGGGAAAGGCAGGCAGAGAATTCCCTGCTAGCACCTTCTCTGTGCCTGGGAAGCAGAAGTCTTCACATTGCTTCGCAGAATCGCTTTTGTGCAGAAAACAGTAACACTTGTTCAGAACGAAAGAAAGCACAGAGCCCCAGATTTTATGTTGTCCTGGAGAGCTAGCAGAGCACTGAGGAAAAGCAGGCAGAGAATTCCCTGCTAGCACCTTCTCTGTGCCTGGGAAGCAGAAGTGTTCACATTGCTTCGCAGAATCGCTTTTGTGCAGAAAACAGTAACACTTGTTCAGAACGAAAGAAAGCACAGAGCCCCAGATTTTATGTTGTCCTGGAGAGCTTGCAGAGCACTGGGGAAAGGCAGGCAGAGAATTCCCTGCTAGCACCTTCTCTGTGCCTGGGAAACAGAAGTGTTCCCATTGCTTCGCAGAATCGCTTTTGTGCAGAAAACAGTAACACTTGTTCAGAACGAAAGAAAGCACAGAGCCCCAGATTTTATGTTGTCCTGGAGAGCTTGCAGAGCACTGGGGAAAGGCAGGCAGAGATTTCCCTGCTAGCACGTTCTCTGTGCCTGGGAAACAGAAGTGTTCACATTGCTTCGCAGAATCGCTTTTGTGCAGAAAACAGTAACACTTGTTCAGAACGAAAGAAAGCACAGAGCCCCAGATTTTATGTTGTCCTGGAGAGCTTGCAGAGCACTGGGGAAAGGCAGGCAGAGAATTCTCTGCTAGCACCTTCTCTGTGCCTGGGAAGCAGAAGTGTTCCCATTGCTTCGCAGAATCGCTTTTGTGCAGAAAACAGTAACACTTGTTCAGAACGAAAGAAAGCACAGAGCCCCAGATTTTATGTTGTCCTGGAGAGCTTGCAGAGCACTGGGGAAAGGCAGGCAGAGAATTCCCTGCTAGCACCTTCTCTGTGCCTGTTCACATTGCTTCGCAGAATCGCTTTTGTGCAGAAAACAATAACACTTGTTCAGAAGGAAAGAAAGCACAGAGCCCCAGATTTTATGTTGTCCTGGAGAGCTTGCAGAGCACTGGGGAAAAGCAGGCAGAGATTTCCCTACTAGCACGTTCTCTGTGCCTGGGAAGCAGAAGTGTTCAGATTGCTTCGCAGAATCGCTTTTGTGCAGAAAACAGTAACACTTGTTCAGAACGAAAGAAAGCACAGAGCCCCAGATTTGCTGTTGTCCTGGAGAGCTTGCAGAGCACTGGGGAAAGGCACGCAGAGAATTCCCTGCTAGCACCTTCTCTGTGCCTGTTCACATTGCTTCGCAGAATCGCTTTTGTGCAGAAAACAATAACACTTGTTCAGAAGGAAAGAAAGCACAGAGCCCCAGATTTTATGTTGTCCTGGAGAGCTTGCAGAGCACTGGGGAAAAGCAGGCAGAGATTTCCCTGCTAGCACGTTCTCTGTGCCTGGGAAGCAGAAGTGTTCAGATTGCTTCGCAGAATCGCTTTTGTGCAGAAAACAGTAACACTTGTTCAGAACGAAAGAAAGCACAGAGCCCCAGATTTGCTGTTGTCCTGGAGAGCTTGCAGACCACTGGGGAAAGGCAGGCAGAGAATTCCCTGCTAGCACCTTCTCTGTGCCTGGGAAGCAGAAGTGTTCACATTGCTTGGCAGAATCTGTTTTGTGCAGAAAACAGTAACACTTGTTCAGAACGAAAGAAAGCACAGAGCCCCAGATTTTATGTTGTCCTGGAGAGCTAGCAGAGCACTGAGGAAAAGCAGGCAGAGAATTCCCTGCTAGCACGTTCTCTGTTCCTGGGAAGCAGAAGTGTTCCCATTGCTTCGCAGAATCGCTTTTGTGCAGAAAACAGTAACACTTGCTCAGAACGAAAGAAAGCACAGAGCCCCAGATTTTATGTTGTCCTGGAGAGCTAGCAGAGCACTGGGGAAAGGCAGGCAGAGAATTCCCTGCTAGCACCTTCTCTGTGCCTGGGAAGCAGAAGTGTTCACATTGCTTCGCAGAATCGCTTTTGTGCAGAAAACAGTAACACTTGTTCAGAACGAAAGAAAGCACAGAGCCCCAGATTTTATGTTGTCCTGGAGAGCTTGCAGAGCACTGGGGAAAAGCAGGCAGAGAATTCCCTGCTAGCACCTTCTCTGTGCCTGGGAAACAGAAGTGTTCACATTGCTTCGTAGAATCGCTTTTGTGCAGAAAACAGTAACACTTGTTCAGAACGAAAGAAAGCACAGAGCCCCAGATTTTATGTTGTCCTGGAGAGCTTGCAGAGCACTGGGGAAAGGCAGGCAGAGAATTCCCTGCTAGCACCTTCTCTGTGCCTGGGAAGCAGAAGTGTTCACATTGCTTCGCAGAATCGCTTTTGTGCAGAAAACAGTAACACTTGTTCAGAACGAAAGAAAGCACAGAGCCCCAGATTTTATGTTGTCCTGGAGAGCTAGCAGAGCACTGGGGAAAAGCAGGCAGAGAATTCCCTGCTAGCACCTTCTCTGTGCCTGGGAAGCAGAAGTGTTCACATTGCTTCGCAGAATCGCTTTTGTGCAGAAAACAGTAACACTTGTTCAGAACGAAAGAAAGCACAGAGCCCCAGATTTTATGTTGTCCTGGAGAGCTTGCAGAGCACTGGGGAAAAGCAGGCAGAGAATTCCCTGCTAGCACCTTCTCTGTGCCTGGGAAACAGAAGTGTTCCCATTGCTTCGCAGAATCGCTTTTGTGCAGAAAACAGTAACACTTGTTCAGAACGAAAGAAAGCACAGAGCCCCAGATTTTATGTTGTCCTGGAGAGCTTGCAGAGCACTGGGGAAAGGCAGGCAGAGATTTCCCTGCTAGCACGTTCTCTGTGCCTGGGAAACAGAAGTGTTCACATTGCTTCGCAGAATCGCTTTTGTGCAGAAAACAGTAACACTTGTTCAGAACGAAAGAAAGCACAGAGCCCCAGATTTTATGTTGTCCTGGAGAGCTTGCAGAGCACTGGGGAAAGGCAGGCAGAGAATTCTCTGCTAGCACCTTCTCTGTGCCTGGGAAGCAGAAGTCTTCACATTGCTTCGCAGAATCGCTTTTGTGCAGAAAACAGTAACACTTGTTCAGAACGAAAGAAAGCACAGAGCCCCAGATTTTATGTTGTCCTGGAGAGCTTGCAGAGCACTGGGGAAAGGCACGCAGAGAATTCCCTGCTAGCACCTTTTCTGTGCCTGTTCACATTGCTTCGCAGAATCGCTTTTGTGCAGAAAACAATAACACTTGTTCAGAAGGAAAGAAAGCACAGAGCCCCAGATTTTATGTTGTCCTGGAGAGCTTGCAGAGCACTGGGGAAAAGCAGGCAGAGATTTCCCTGCTAGCACGTTCTCTGTGCCTGGGAAGCAGAAGTGTTCAGATTGCTTCGCAGAATCGCTTTTGTGCAGAAAACAGTAACACTTGTTCAGAACGAAAGAAAGCACAGAGGCCCAGATTTGCTGTTGTCCTGGAGAGCTTGCAGACCACTGGGGAAAGGCAGGCAGAGAATTCCCTGCTAGCACCTTCTCTGTGCCTGGGAAGCAGAAGTGTTCACCTTGCTTGGCAGAATCTGTTTTGTGCAGAAAACAGTAACACTTGTTCAGAACGAAAGAAAGCACAGAGCCCCAGATTTTATGTTGTCCTGGAGAGCTAGCAGAGCACTGAGGAAAAGCAGGCAGAGAATTCCCTGCTAGCACGTTCTCTGTTCCTGGGAAGCAGAAGTGTTCCCATTGCTTCGCAGAATCGCTTTTGTGCAGAAAACAGTAACACTTGTTCAGAACGAAAGAAAGCACAGAGCCCCAGATTTTATGTTGTCCTGGAGAGCTTGCAGAGCACTGGGGAAAGGCAGGCAGAGAATTCCCTGCTAGCACCTTCTCTGTGCCTGGGAAGCAGAAGTGTTCACATTGCTTCGCAGAATCGCTTTTGTGCAGAAAACAGTAACACTTGTTCAGAACGAAAGAAAGCACAGAGCCCCAGATTTTATGTTGTCCTGGAGAGCTTGCAGAGCACTGGGGAAAAGCAGGCAGAGAATTCCCTGCTAGCACCTTCTCTGTGCCTGGGAAGCAGAAGTGTTCCCATTGCTTCGTAGAATCGCTTTTGTGCAGAAAACAGTAACACTTGTTCAGAACGAAAGAAAGCACAGAGCCCCAGATTTTATGTTGTCCTGGAGAGCTTGCAGAGCAGTGGGGAAAGGCAGGCAGAGAATTCCCTGCTAGCACCTTCTCTGTGCCTGGGAAGCAGAAGTGTTCACATTGCTTCGCAGAATCGCTTTTGTGCAGAAAACAGTAACACTTGTTCAGAACGAAAGAAAGCACAGAGCCCCAGATTTTATCTTGTCCTGGAGAGCTTGCAGAGCACTGGGGAAAAGCAGGCAGAGAATTCCCTGCTAGCACCTTCTCTGTGCCTGGGAAACAGAAGTGTTCCCATTGCTTCGCAGAATCGCTTTTGTGCAGAAAACAGTAACACTTGTTCAGAACGAAAGAAAGCACAGAGCCCCAGATTTTATGTTGTCCTGGAGAGCTTGCAGAGCACTGGGGAAAGGCAGGCAGAGAATTCCCTGCTAGCACCTTCT
This sequence comes from Strix uralensis, assembly GCF_047716275.1. Taxonomy (NCBI): domain Eukaryota; kingdom Metazoa; phylum Chordata; class Aves; order Strigiformes; family Strigidae; genus Strix; species Strix uralensis. The sequence continues at coordinate 572,652 of NW_027436713.1, read as the reverse complement.
CTGTGCCTGGGAAGCAGAAGTGTTCACATTGCTTCGCAGAATCGCTTTTGTGCAGAAAACAGTAACACTTGTTCAGAACGAAAGAAAGCACAGAGCCCCAGATTTTATGTTGTCCTGGAGAGCTAGCAGAGCACTGGGGAAAAGCAGGCAGAGAATTCCCTGCTAGCACGTTCTCTGTGCCTGGGAAGCAGAAGTGTTCACATTGCTTCGCAGAATCGCTTTTGTGCAGAAAACAGTAACACTTGTTCAGAACGAAAGAAAGCACAGAGCCCCAGATTTTATGTTGTCCTGGAGAGCTTGCAGAGCACTGGGGAAAGGCACGCAGAGAATTCCCTGCTAGCACCTTCTCTGTGCCTGTTCACATTGCTTCGCAGAATCGCTTTTGTGCAGAAAACAATAACACTTGTTCAGAAGGAAAGAAAGCACAGAGCCCCAGATTTTATGTTGTCCTGGAGAGCTTGCAGAGCACTGGGGAAAAGCAGGCAGAGATTTCCCTGCTAGCACGTTCTCTGTGCCTGGGAAGCAGAAGTGTTCAGATTGCTTCGCAGAATCGCTTTTGTGCAGAAAACAGTAACACTTGTTCAGAACGAAAGAAAGCACAGAGCCCCAGATTTGCTGTTGTCCTGGAGAGCTTGCAGACCACTGGGGAAAGGCAGGCAGAGAATTCCCTGCTAGCACCTTCTCTGTGCCTGGGAAGCAGAAGTGTTCACATTGCTTGGCAGAATCTGTTTTGTGCAGAAAACAGTAACACTTGTTCAGAACGAAAGAAAGCACAGAGCCCCAGATTTTATGTTGTCCTGGAGAGCTAGCAGAGCACTGAGGAAAAGCAGGCAGAGAATTCCCTGCTAGCACGTTCTCTGTTCCTGGGAAGCAGAAGTGTTCACATTGCTTCGCAGAATCGCTTTTGTGCAGAAAACAGTAACACTTGTTCAGAACGAAAGAAAGCACAGAGCCCCAGATTTTATGTTGTCCTGGAGAGCTTGCAGAGCACTGGGGAAAGGCAGGCAGAGAATTCCCTGCTAGCACCTTCTCTGTGCCTGGGAAGCAGAAGTCTTCACATTGCTTCGCAGAATCGCTTTTGTGCAGAAAACAGTAACACTTGTTCAGAACGAAAGAAAGCACAGAGCCCCAGATTTTATGTTGTCCTGGAGAGCTTGCAGAGCACTGGGGAAAAGCAGGCAGAGAATTCCCTGCTAGCACCTTCTCTGTGCCTGGGAAGCAGAAGTGTTCACATTGCTTCGTAGAATCGCTTTTGTGCAGAAAACAGTAACACTTGTTCAGAACGAAAGAAAGCACAGAGCCCCAGATTTTATGTTGTCCTGGAGAGCTTGCAGAGCACTGGGGAAAGGCAGGCAGAGAATTCCCTGCTAGCACCTTCTCTGTGCCTGGGAAGCAGAAGTGTTCACATTGCTTCGCAGAATCGCTTTTGTGCAGAAAACAGTAACACTTGTTCAGAACGAAAGAAAGCACAGAGCCCCAGATTTTATCTTGTCCTGGAGAGCTTGCAGAGCACTGGGGAAAAGCAGGCAGAGAATTCCCTGCTAGCACCTTCTCTGTGCCTGGGAAGCAGAAGTGTTCCCATTGCTTCGCAGAATCGCTTTTGTGCAGAAAACAGTAACACTTGTTCAGAACGAAAGAAAGCACAGAGCCCCAGATTTTATGTTGTCCTGGAGAGCTTGCAGAGCACTGGGGAAAGGCAGGCAGAGAATTCCCTGCTAGCACCTTCTCTGTGCCTGGGAAGCAGAAGTGTTCACATTGCTTCGCAGAATCGCTTTTGTGCAGAAAACAGTAACACTTGTTCAGAAGGAAAGAAAGCACAGAGCCCCAGATTTTATGTTGTCCTGGAGAGCTTGCAGAGCACTGGGGAAAAGCAGGCAGAGAATTCCCTGCTAGCACCTTCTCTGTGCCTGGGAAACAGAAGTGTTCCCATTGCTTCGCAGAATCGCTTTTGTGCAGAAAACAGTAACACTTGTTCAGAACGAAAGAAAGCACAGAGCCCCAGATTTTATGTTGTCCTGGAGAGCTTGCAGAGCACTGGGGAAAGGCAGGCAGAGATTTCCCTGCTAGCACGTTCTCTGTGCCTGGGAAACAGAAGTGTTCACATTGCTTCGCAGAATCGCTTTTGTGCAGAAAACAGTAACACTTGTTCAGAACGAAAGAAAGCACAGAGCCCCAGATTTTATGTTGTCCTGGAGAGCTTGCAGAGCACTGGGGAAAGGCAGGCAGAGAATTCTCTGCTAGCACCTTCTCTGTGCCTGGGAAGCAGAAGTCTTCACATTGCTTCGCAGAATCGCTTTTGTGCAGAAAACAGTAACACTTGTTCAGAACGAAAGAAAGCACAGAGCCCCAGATTTTATGTTGTCCTGGAGAGCTTGCAGAGCACTGGGGAAAGGCACGCAGAGAATTCCCTGCTAGCACCTTCTCTGTGCCTGTTCACATTGCTTCGCAGAATCGCTTTTGTGCAGAAAACAATAACACTTGTTCAGAAGGAAAGAAAGCACAGAGCCCCAGATTTTATGTTGTCCTGGAGAGCTTGCAGAGCACTGGGGAAAAGCAGGCAGAGATTTCCCTGCTAGCACGTTCTCTGTGCCTGGGAAGCAGAAGTGTTCAGATTGCTTCGCAGAATCGCTTTTGTGCAGAAAACAGTAACACTTGTTCAGAACGAAAGAAAGCACAGAGCCCCAGATTTGCTGTTGTCCTGGAGAGCTTGCAGAGCACTGGGGAAAGGCACGCAGAGAATTCCCTGCTAGCACCTTCTCTGTGCCTGTTCACATTGCTTCGCAGAATCGCTTTTGTGCAGAAAACAATAACACTTGTTCAGAAGGAAAGAAAGCACAGAGCCCCAGATTTTATGTTGTCCTGGAGAGCTTGCAGAGCACTGGGGAAAAGCAGGCAGAGATTTCCCTGCTAGCACGTTCTCTGTGCCTGGGAAGCAGAAGTGTTCAGATTGCTTCGCAGAATCGCTTTTGTGCAGAAAACAGTAACACTTGTTCAGAACGAAAGAAAGCACAGAGCCCCAGATTTGCTGTTGTCCTGGAGAGCTTGCAGAGCACTGGGGAAAGGCAGGCAGAGAATTCCCTGCTAGCACCTTCTCTGTGCCTGGGAAGCAGAAGTGTTCACATTGCTTCGCAGAATCGCTTTTGTGCAGAAAACAGTAACACTTGTTCAGAACGAAAGAAAGCACAGAGCCCCAGATTTTATGTTGTCCTGGAGAGCTTGCAGAGCACTGGGGAAAGGCACGCAGAGAATTCCCTGCTAGCACCTTCTCTGTTCCTGGGAAGCAGAAGTGTTCCCATTGCTTCGCAGAATCGCTTTTGTGCAGAAAACAGTAACACTTGCTCAGAACGAAAGAAAGCACAGAGCCCCAGATTTTATGTTGTCCTGGAGAGCTTGCAGAGCACTGGGGAAAGGCAGGCAGAGAATTCCCTGCTAGCACCTTCTCTGTGCCTGGGAAGCAGAAGTGTTCCCATTGCTTCGCAGAATCGCTTTTGTGCAGAAAACAGTAACACTTGCTCAGAACGAAAGAAAGCACAGAGCCCCAGATTTTATGTTGTCCTGGAGAGCTTGCAGAGCACTGGGGAAAGGCAGGCAGAGAATTCCCTGCTAGCACCTTCTCTGTGCCTGGGAAGCAGAAGTGTTCACATTGCTTCGCAGAATCGCTTTTGTGCAGAAAACAGTAACACTTGTTCAGAATGAAAGAAAGCACAGAGCCCCAGATTTTATGTTGTCCTGGAGAGCTTGCAGAGCACTGGGGAAAAGCAGGCAGAGAATTCCCTGCTAGCACCTTCTCTGTGCCTGGGAAACAGAAGTGTTCACATTGCTTCGTAGAATCGCTTTTGTGCAGAAAACAGTAACACTTGTTCAGAACGAAAGAAAGCACAGAGCCCCAGATTTTATGTTGTCCTGGAGAGCTTGCAGAGCACTGGGGAAAAGCAGGCAGAGAATTCCCTGCTAGCACCTTCTCTGTGCCTGGGAAGCAGAAGTGTTCACATTGCTTCGTAGAATCGCTTTTGTGCAGAAAACAGTAACACTTGTTCAGAACGAAAGAAAGCACAGAGCCCCAGATTTTATGTTGTCCTGGAGAGCTTGCAGAGCACTGGGGAAAGGCAGGCAGAGAATTCCCTGCTAGCACCTTCTCTGTGCCTGGGAAGCAGAAGTGTTCACATTGCTTCGCAGAATCGCTTTTGTGCAGAAAACAGTAACACTTGTTCAGAACGAAAGAAAGCACAGAGCCCCAGATTTTATCTTGTCCTGGAGAGCTTGCAGAGCACTGGGGAAAAGCAGGCAGAGAATTCCCTGCTAGCACCTTCTCTGTGCCTGGGAAGCAGAAGTGTTCCCATTGCTTCGCAGAATCGCTTTTGTGCAGAAAACAGTAACACTTGTTCAGAACGAAAGAAAGCACAGAGCCCCAGATTTTATGTTGTCCTGGAGAGCTTGCAGAGCACTGGGGAAAGGCAGGCAGAGAATTCCCTGCTAGCACCTTCTCTGTGCCTGGGAAGCAGAAGTGTTCACATTGCTTCGCAGAATCGCTTTTGTGCAGAAAACAGTAACACTTGTTCAGAACGAAAGAAAGCACAGAGCCCCAGATTTTATGTTGTCCTGGAGAGCTTGCAGAGCACTGGGGAAAAGCAGGCAGAGAATTCCCTGCTAGCACCTTCTCTGTGCCTGGGAAACAGAAGTGTTCCCATTGCTTCGCAGAATCGCTTTTGTGCAGAAAACAGTAACACTTGTTCAGAACGAAAGAAAGCACAGAGCCCCAGATTTTATGTTGTCCTGGAGAGCTTGCAGAGCACTGGGGAAAGGCAGGCAGAGATTTCCCTGCTAGCACGTTCTCTGTGCCTGGGAAACAGAAGTGTTCACATTGCTTCGCAGAATCGCTTTTGTGCAGAAAACAGTAACACTTGTTCAGAACGAAAGAAAGCACAGAGCCCCAGATTTTATGTTGTCCTGGAGAGCTTGCAGAGCACTGGGGAAAGGCAGGCAGAGAATTCTCTGCTAGCACCTTCTCTGTGCCTGGGAAGCAGAAGTCTTCACATTGCTTCGCAGAATCGCTTTTGTGCAGAAAACAGTAACACTTGTTCAGAACGAAAGAAAGCACAGAGCCCCAGATTTTATGTTGTCCTGGAGAGCTTGCAGAGCACTGGGGAAAGGCAGGCAGAGATTTCCCTGCTAGCACGTTCTCTGTGCCTGGGAAACAGAAGTGTTCACATTGCTTCGCAGAATCGCTTTTGTGCAGAAAACAGTAACACTTGTTCAGAACGAAAGAAAGCACAGAGCCCCAGATTTTATGTTGTCCTGGAGAGCTTGCAGAGCACTGGGGAAAGGCAGGCAGAGAATTCTCTGCTAGCACCTTCTCTGTGCCTGGGAAGCAGAAGTCTTCACATTGCTTCGCAGAATCGCTTTTGTGCAGAAAACAGTAACACTTGTTCAGAACGAAAGAAAGCACAGAGCCCCAGATTTTATGTTGTCCTGGAGAGCTTGCAGAGCACTGGGGAAAGGCACGCAGAGAATTCCCTGCTAGCACCTTCTCTGTGCCTGTTCACATTGCATGGCAGAATCGCTTTTGTGCAGAAAACAATAACACTTGTTCAGAAGGAAAGAAAGCACAGAGCCCCAGATTTTATGTTGTCCTGGAGAGCTTGCAGAGCACTGGGGAAAAGCAGGCAGAGATTTCCCTGCTAGCACGTTCTCTGTGCCTGGGAAGCAGAAGTGTTCAGATTGCTTCGCAGAATCGCTTTTGTGCAGAAAACAGTAACACTTGTTCAGAACGAAAGAAAGCACAGAGCCCCAGATTTGCTGTTGTCCTGGAGAGCTTGCAGAGCACTGGGGAAAGGCACGCAGAGAATTCCCTGCTAGCACCTTCTCTGTGCCTGTTCACATTGCTTCGCAGAATCGCTTTTGTGCAGAAAACAATAACACTTGTTCAGAAGGAAAGAAAGCACAGAGCCCCAGATTTTATGTTGTCCTGGAGAGCTTGCAGAGCACTGGGGAAAAGCAGGCAGAGATTTCCCTGCTAGCACGTTCTCTGTGCCTGGGAAGCAGAAGTGTTCAGATTGCTTCGCAGAATCGCTTTTGTGCAGAAAACAGTAACACTTGTTCAGAACGAAAGAAAGCACAGAGCCCCAGATTTGCTGTTGTCCTGGAGAGCTTGCAGACCACTGGGGAAAGGCAGGCAGAGAATTCCCTGCTAGCACCTTCTCTGTGCCTGGGAAGCAGAAGTGTTCACATTGCTTGGCAGAATCTGTTTTGTGCAGAAAACAGTAACACTTGTTCAGAACGAAAGAAAGCACAGAGCCCCAGATTTTATGTTGTCCTGGAGAGCTAGCAGAGCACTGAGGAAAAGCAGGCAGAGAATTCCCTGCTAGCACGTTCTCTGTTCCTGGGAAGCAGAAGTGTTCCCATTGCTTCGCAGAATCGCTTTTGTGCAGAAAACAGTAACACTTGCTCAGAACGAAAGAAAGCACAGAGCCCCAGATTTTATGTTGTCCTGGAGAGCTTGCAGAGCACTGGGGAAAGGCAGGCAGAGAATTCCCTGCTAGCACCTTCTCTGTGCCTGGGAAGCAGAAGTGTTCCCATTGCTTCGCAGAATCGCTTTTGTGCAGAAAACAGTAACACTTGCTCAGAACGAAAGAAAGCACAGAGCCCCAGATTTTATGTTGTCCTGGAGAGCTTGCAGAGCACTGGGGAAAGGCAGGCAGAGAATTCCCTGCTAGCACCTTCTCTGTGCCTGGGAAGCAGAAGTGTTCACATTGCTTCGCAGAATCGCTTTTGTGCAGAAAACAGTAACACTTGTTCAGAATGAAAGAAAGCACAGAGCCCCAGATTTTATGTTGTCCTGGAGAGCTTGCAGAGCACTGGGGAAAAGCAGGCAGAGAATTCCCTGCTAGCACCTTCTCTGTGCCTGGGAAACAGAAGTGTTCACATTGCTTCGTAGAATCGCTTTTGTGCAGAAAACAGTAACACTTGTTCAGAACGAAAGAAAGCACAGAGCCCCAGATTTTATGTTGTCCTGGAGAGCTTGCAGAGCACTGGGGAAAAGCAGGCAGAGAATTCCCTGCTAGCACCTTCTCTGTGCCTGGGAAGCAGAAGTGTTCACATTGCTTCGTAGAATCGCTTTTGTGCAGAAAACAGTAACACTTGTTCAGAACGAAAGAAAGCACAGAGCCCCAGATTTTATGTTGTCCTGGAGAGCTTGCAGAGCACTGGGGAAAGGCAGGCAGAGAATTCCCTGCTAGCACCTTCTCTGTGCCTGGGAAGCAGAAGTGTTCACATTGCTTCGCAGAATCGCTTTTGTGCAGAAAACAGTAACACTTGTTCAGAACGAAAGAAAGCACAGAGCCCCAGATTTTATCTTGTCCTGGAGAGCTTGCAGAGCACTGGGGAAAAGCAGGCAGAGAATTCCCTGCTAGCACCTTCTCTGTGCCTGGGAAGCAGAAGTGTTCCCATTGCTTCGCAGAATCGCTTTTGTGCAGAAAACAGTAACACTTGTTCAGAACGAAAGAAAGCACAGAGCCCCAGATTTTATGTTGTCCTGGAGAGCTTGCAGAGCACTGGGGAAAGGCAGGCAGAGAATTCCCTGCTAGCACCTTCTCTGTGCCTGGGAAGCAGAAGTGTTCACATTGCTTCGCAGAATCGCTTTTGTGCAGAAAACAGTAACACTTGTTCAGAACGAAAGAAAGCACAGAGCCCCAGATTTTATGTTGTCCTGGAGAGCTTGCAGAGCACTGGGGAAAAGCAGGCAGAGAATTCCCTGCTAGCACCTTCTCTGTGCCTGGGAAACAGAAGTGTTCCCATTGCTTCGCAGAATCGCTTTTGTGCAGAAAACAGTAACACTTGTTCAGAACGAAAGAAAGCACAGAGCCCCAGATTTTATGTTGTCCTGGAGAGCTTGCAGAGCACTGGGGAAAGGCAGGCAGAGATTTCCCTGCTAGCACGTTCTCTGTGCCTGGGAAACAGAAGTGTTCACATTGCTTCGCAGAATCGCTTTTGTGCAGAAAACAGTAACACTTGTTCAGAACGAAAGAAAGCACAGAGCCCCAGATTTTATGTTGTCCTGGAGAGCTTGCAGAGCACTGGGGAAAGGCAGGCAGAGAATTCTCTGCTAGCACCTTCTCTGTGCCTGGGAAGCAGAAGTCTTCACATTGCTTCGCAGAATCGCTTTTGTGCAGAAAACAGTAACACTTGTTCAGAACGAAAGAAAGCACAGAGCCCCAGATTTTATGTTGTCCTGGAGAGCTTGCAGAGCACTGGGGAAAGGCACGCAGAGAATTCCCTGCTAGCACCTTCTCTGTGCCTGTTCACATTGCTTCGCAGAATCGCTTTTGTGCAGAAAACAATAACACTTGTTCAGAAGGAAAGAAAGCACAGAGCCCCAGATTTTATGTTGTCCTGGAGAGCTTGCAGAGCACTGGGGAAAAGCAGGCAGAGATTTCCCTGCTAGCACGTTCTCTGTGCCTGGGAAGCAGAAGTGTTCAGATTGCTTCGCAGAATCGCTTTTGTGCAGAAAACAGTAACACTTGTTCAGAACGAAAGAAAGCACAGAGCCCCAGATTTGCTGTTGTCCTGGAGAGCTTGCAGAGCACTGGGGAAAGGCACGCAGAGAATTCCCTGCTAGCACCTTCTCTGTGCCTGTTCACATTGCTTCGCAGAATCGCTTTTGTGCAGAAAACAATAACACTTGTTCAGAAGGAAAGAAAGCACAGAGCCCCAGATTTTATGTTGTCCTGGAGAGCTTGCAGAGCACTGGGGAAAAGCAGGCAGAGATTTCCCTGCTAGCACGTTCTCTGTGCCTGGGAAGCAGAAGTGTTCAGATTGCTTCGCAGAATCGCTTTTGTGCAGAAAACAGTAACACTTGTTCAGAACGAAAGAAAGCACAGAGCCCCAGATTTGCTGTTGTCCTGGAGAGCTTGCAGACCACTGGGGAAAGGCAGGCAGAGAATTCCCTGCTAGCACCTTCTCTGTGCCTGGGAAGCAGAAGTGTTCACATTGCTTGGCAGAATCTGTTTTGTGCAGAAAACAGTAACACTTGTTCAGAACGAAAGAAAGCACAGAGCCCCAGATTTTATGTTGTCCTGGAGAGCTTGCAGAGCACTGGGGAAAAGCAGGCAGAGAATTCCCTGCTAGCACCTTCTCTGTGCCTGGGAAACAGAAGTGTTCACATTGCTTCGTAGAATCGCTTTTGTGCAGAAAACAGTAACACTTGTTCAGAACGAAAGAAAGCACAGAGCCCCAGATTTTATGTTGTCCTGGAGAGCTTGCAGAGCACTGGGGAAAGGCAGGCAGAGAATTCCCTGCTAGCACCTTCTCTGTGCCTGGGAAGCAGAAGTGTTCACATTGCTTCGCAGAATCGCTTTTGTGCAGAAAACAGTAACACTTGTTCAGAACGAAAGAAAGCACAGAGCCCCAGATTTTATGTTGTCCTGGAGAGCTAGCAGAGCACTGGGGAAAAGCAGGCAGAGAATTCCCTGCTAGCACCTTCTCTGTGCCTGGGAAGCAGAAGTGTTCACATTGCTTCGCAGAATCGCTTTTGTGCAGAAAACAGTAACACTTGTTCAGAACGAAAGAAAGCACAGAGCCCCAGATTTTATGTTGTCCTGGAGAGCTTGCAGAGCACTGGGGAAAAGCAGGCAGAGAATTCCCTGCTAGCACCTTCTCTGTGCCTGGGAAACAGAAGTGTTCCCATTGCTTCGCAGAATCGCTTTTGTGCAGAAAACAGTAACACTTGTTCAGAACGAAAGAAAGCACAGAGCCCCAGATTTTATGTTGTCCTGGAGAGCTTGCAGAGCACTGGGGAAAGGCAGGCAGAGATTTCCCTGCTAGCACGTTCTCTGTGCCTGGGAAACAGAAGTGTTCACATTGCTTCGCAGAATCGCTTTTGTGCAGAAAACAGTAACACTTGTTCAGAACGAAAGAAAGCACAGAGCCCCAGATTTTATGTTGTCCTGGAGAGCTTGCAGAGCACTGGGGAAAGGCAGGCAGAGAATTCTCTGCTAGCACCTTCTCTGTGCCTGGGAAGCAGAAGTCTTCACATTGCTTCGCAGAATCGCTTTTGTGCAGAAAACAGTAACACTTGTTCAGAACGAAAGAAAGCACAGAGCCCCAGATTTTATGTTGTCCTGGAGAGCTTGCAGAGCACTGGGGAAAGGCACGCAGAGAATTCCCTGCTAGCACCTTCTCTGTGCCTGTTCACATTGCTTCGCAGAATCGCTTTTGTGCAGAAAACAATAACACTTGTTCAGAAGGAAAGAAAGCACAGAGCCCCAGATTTTATGTTGTCCTGGAGAGCTTGCAGAGCACTGGGGAAAAGCAGGCAGAGATTTCCCTGCTAGCACGTTCTCTGTGCCTGGGAAGCAGAAGTGTTCAGATTGCTTCGCAGAATCGCTTTTGTGCAGAAAACAGTAACACTTGTTCAGAACGAAAGAAAGCACAGAGCCCCAGATTTGCTGTTGTCCTGGAGAGCTTGCAGACCACTGGGGAAAGGCAGGCAGAGAATTCCCTGCTAGCACCTTCTCTGTGCCTGGGAAGCAGAAGTGTTCACATTGCTTGGCAGAATCTGTTTTGTGCAGAAAACAGTAACACTTGTTCAGAACGAAAGAAAGCACAGAGCCCCAGATTTTATGTTGTCCTGGAGAGCTAGCAGAGCACTGAGGAAAAGCAGGCAGAGAATTCCCTGCTAGCACGTTCTCTGTTCCTGGGAAGCAGAAGTGTTCACATTGCTTCGCAGAATCGCTTTTGTGCAGAAAACAGTAACACTTGTTCAGAACGAAAGAAAGCACAGAGCCCCAGATTTTATGTTGTCCTGGAGAGCTTGCAGAGCACTGGGGAAAGGCAGGCAGAGAATTCCCTGCTAGCACCTTCTCTGTGCCTGGGAAGCAGAAGTCTTCACATTGCTTCGCAGAATCGCTTTTGTGCAGAAAACAGTAACACTTGTTCAGAACGAAAGAAAGCACAGAGCCCCAGATTTTATGTTGTCCTGGAGAGCTTGCAGAGCACTGGGGAAAAGCAGGCAGAGAATTCCCTGCTAGCACCTTCTCTGTGCCTGGGAAGCAGAAGTGTTCACATTGCTTCGTAGAATCGCTTTTGTGCAGAAAACAGTAACACTTGTTCAGAACGAAAGAAAGCACAGAGCCCCAGATTTTATGTTGTCCTGGAGAGCTTGCAGAGCACTGGGGAAAGGCAGGCAGAGAATTCCCTGCTAGCACCTTCTCTGTGCCTGGGAAGCAGAAGTGTTCACATTGCTTCGCAGAATCGCTTTTGTGCAGAAAACAGTAACACTTGTTCAGAACGAAAGAAAGCACAGAGCCCCAGATTTTATCTTGTCCTGGAGAGCTTGCAGAGCACTGGGGAAAAGCAGGCAGAGAATTCCCTGCTAGCACCTTCTCTGTGCCTGGGAAGCAGAAGTGTTCCCATTGCTTCGCAGAATCGCTTTTGTGCAGAAAACAGTAACACTTGTTCAGAACGAAAGAAAGCACAGAGCCCCAGATTTTATGTTGTCCTGGAGAGCTTGCAGAGCACTGGGGAAAGGCAGGCAGAGAATTCCCTGCTAGCACCTTCTCTGTGCCTGGGAAGCAGAAGTCTTCACATTGCTTCGCAGAATCGCTTTTGTGCAGAAAACAGTAACACTTGTTCAGAACGAAAGAAAGCACAGAGCCCCAGATTTTATGTTGTCCTGGAGAGCTAGCAGAGCACTGGGGAAAAGCAGGCAGAGAATTCCCTGCTAGCACCTTCTCTGTGCCTGGGAAGCAGAAGTGTTCACATTGCTTCGCAGAATCGCTTTTGTGCAGAAAACAGTAACACTTGTTCAGAACGAAAGAAAGCACAGAGCCCCAGATTTTATGTTGTCCTGGAGAGCTTGCAGAGCACTGGGGAAAAGCAGGCAGAGAATTCCCTGCTAGCACCTTCTCTGTGCCTGGGAAACAGAAGTGTTCCCATTGCTTCGCAGAATCGCTTTTGTGCAGAAAACAGTACCACTTGTTCAGAACGAAAGAAAGCACAGAGCCCCAGATTTTATGTTGTCCTGGAGAGCTTGCAGAGCACTGGGGAAAGGCAGGCAGAGATTTCCCTGCTAGCACGTTCTCTGTGCCTGGGAAACAGAAGTGTTCACATTGCTTCGCAGAATCGCTTTTGTGCAGAAAACAGTAACACTTGTTCAGATCGAAAGAAAGCACAGAGCCCCAGATTTTATGTTGTCCTGGAGAGCTTGCAGAGCACTGGGGAAAGGCAGGCAGAGAATTCTCTGCTAGCACCTTCTCTGTGCCTGGGAAGCAGAAGTGTTCACATTGCTTCGCAGAATCGCTTTTGTGCAGAAAACAGTAACACTTGTTCAGAACGAAAGAAAGCACAGAGCCCCAGATTTTATGTTGTCCTGGAGAGCTTGCAGAGCACTGGGGAAAGGCAGGCAGAGATTTCCCTGCTAGCACGTTCTCTGTGCCTGGGAAACAGAAGTGTTCACATTGCTTCGCAGAATCGCTTTTGTGCAGAAAACAGTAACACTTGTTCAGAACGAAAGAAAGCACAGAGCCCCAGATTTTATGTTGTCCTGGAGAGCTTGCAGAGCACTGGGGAAAGGCAGGCAGAGAATTCTCTGCTAGCACCTTCTCTGTGCCTGGGAAGCAGAAGTCTTCACATTGCTTCGCAGAATCGCTTTTGTGCAGAAAACAGTAACACTTGTTCAGAACGAAAGAAAGCACAGAGCCCCAGATTTTATGTTGTCCTGGAGAGCTTGCAGAGCACTGGGGAAAGGCAGGCAGAGATTTCCCTGCTAGCACGTTCTCTGTGCCTGGGAAACAGAAGTGTTCACATTGCTTCGCAGAATCGCTTTTGTGCAGAAAACAGTAACACTTGTTCAGAACGAAAGAAAGCACAGAGCCCCAGATTTTATGTTGTCCTGGAGAGCTTGCAGAGCACTGGGGAAAGGCAGGCAGAGAATTCTCTGCTAGCACCTTCTCTGTGCCTGGGAAGCAGAAGTCTTCACATTGCTTCGCAGAATCGCTTTTGTGCAGAAAACAGTAACACTTGTTCAGAACGAAAGAAAGCACAGAGCCCCAGATTTTATGTTGTCCTGGAGAGCTTGCAGAGCACTGGGGAAAGGCACGCAGAGAATTCCCTGCTAGCACCTTCTCTGTGCCTGTTCACATTGCATGGCAGAATCGCTTTTGTGCAGAAAACAATAACACTTGTTCAGAAGGAAAGAAAGCACAGAGCCCCAGATTTTATGTTGTCCTGGAGAGCTTGCAGAGCACTGGGGAAAAGCAGGCAGAGATTTCCCTGCTAGCACGTTCTCTGTGCCTGGGAAGCAGAAGTGTTCAGATTGCTTCGCAGAATCGCTTTTGTGCAGAAAACAGTAACACTTGTTCAGAACGAAAGAAAGCACAGAGCCCCAGATTTGCTGTTGTCCTGGAGAGCTTGCAGAGCACTGGGGAAAGGCACGCAGAGAATTCCCTGCTAGCACCTTCTCTGTGCCTGTTCACATTGCTTCGCAGAATCGCTTTTGTGCAGAAAACAATAACACTTGTTCAGAAGGAAAGAAAGCACAGAGCCCCAGATTTTATGTTGTCCTGGAGAGCTTGCAGAGCACTGGGGAAAAGCAGGCAGAGATTTCCCTGCTAGCACGTTCTCTGTGCCTGGGAAGCAGAAGTGTTCAGATTGCTTCGCAGAATCGCTTTTGTGCAGAAAACAGTAACACTTGTTCAGAACGAAAGAAAGCACAGAGCCCCAGATTTGCTGTTGTCCTGGAGAGCTTGCAGACCACTGGGGAAAGGCAGGCAGAGAATTCCCTGCTAGCACCTTCTCTGTGCCTGGGAAGCAGAAGTGTTCACATTGCTTGGCAGAATCTGTTTTGTGCAGAAAACAGTAACACTTGTTCAGAACGAAAGAAAGCACAGAGCCCCAGATTTTATGTTGTCCTGGAGAGCTAGCAGAGCACTGAGGAAAAGCAGGCAGAGAATTCCCTGCTAGCACGTTCTCTGTTCCTGGGAAGCAGAAGTGTTCCCATTGCTTCGCAGAATCGCTTTTGTGCAGAAAACAGTAACACTTGCTCAGAACGAAAGAAAGCACAGAGCCCCAGATTTTATGTTGTCCTGGAGAGCTTGCAGAGCACTGGGGAAAGGCAGGCAGAGAATTCCCTGCTAGCACCTTCTCTGTGCCTGGGAAGCAGAAGTGTTCCCATTGCTTCGCAGAATCGCTTTTGTGCAGAAAACAGTAACACTTGCTCAGAACGAAAGAAAGCACAGAGCCCCAGATTTTATGTTGTCCTGGAGAGCTTGCAGAGCACTGGGGAAAGGCAGGCAGAGAATTCCCTGCTAGCACCTTCTCTGTGCCTGGGAAGCAGAAGTGTTCACATTGCTTCGCAGAATCGCTTTTGTGCAGAAAACAGTAACACTTGTTCAGAATGAAAGAAAGCACAGAGCCCCAGATTTTATGTTGTCCTGGAGAGCTTGCAGAGCACTGGGGAAAAGCAGGCAGAGAATTCCCTGCTAGCACCTTCTCTGTGCCTGGGAAACAGAAGTGTTCACATTGCTTCGTAGAATCGCTTTTGTGCAGAAAACAGTAACACTTGTTCAGAACGAAAGAAAGCACAGAGCCCCAGATTTTATGTTGTCCTGGAGAGCTTGCAGAGCACTGGGGAAAAGCAGGCAGAGAATTCCCTGCTAGCACCTTCTCTGTGCCTGGGAAGCAGAAGTGTTCACATTGCTTCGTAGAATCGCTTTTGTGCAGAAAACAGTAACACTTGTTCAGAACGAAAGAAAGCACAGAGCCCCAGATTTTATGTTGTCCTGGAGAGCTTGCAGAGCACTGGGGAAAGGCAGGCAGAGAATTCCCTGCTAGCACCTTCTCTGTGCCTGGGAAGCAGAAGTGTTCACATTGCTTCGCAGAATCGCTTTTGTGCAGAAAACAGTAACACTTGTTCAGAACGAAAGAAAGCACAGAGCCCCAGATTTTATCTTGTCCTGGAGAGCTTGCAGAGCACTGGGGAAAAGCAGGCAGAGAATTCCCTGCTAGCACCTTCTCTGTGCCTGGGAAGCAGAAGTGTTCCCATTGCTTCGCAGAATCGCTTTTGTGCAGAAAACAGTAACACTTGTTCAGAACGAAAGAAAGCACAGAGCCCCAGATTTTATGTTGTCCTGGAGAGCTTGCAGAGCACTGGGGAAAGGCAGGCAGAGAATTCCCTGCTAGCACCTTCTCTGTGCCTGGGAAGCAGAAGTGTTCACATTGCTTCGCAGAATCGCTTTTGTGCAGAAAACAGTAACACTTGTTCAGAACGAAAGAAAGCACAGAGCCCCAGATTTTATGTTGTCCTGGAGAGCTTGCAGAGCACTGGGGAAAAGCAGGCAGAGAATTCCCTGCTAGCACCTTCTCTGTGCCTGGGAAACAGAAGTGTTCCCATTGCTTCGCAGAATCGCTTTTGTGCAGAAAACAGTAACACTTGTTCAGAACGAAAGAAAGCACAGAGCCCCAGATTTTATGTTGTCCTGGAGAGCTTGCAGAGCACTGGGGAAAGGCAGGCAGAGATTTCCCTGCTAGCACGTTCTCTGTGCCTGGGAAACAGAAGTGTTCACATTGCTTCGCAGAATCGCTTTTGTGCAGAAAACAGTAACACTTGTTCAGAACGAAAGAAAGCACAGAGCCCCAGATTTTATGTTGTCCTGGAGAGCTTGCAGAGCACTGGGGAAAGGCAGGCAGAGAATTCTCTGCTAGCACCTTCTCTGTGCCTGGGAAGCAGAAGTCTTCACATTGCTTCGCAGAATCGCTTTTGTGCAGAAAACAGTAACACTTGTTCAGAACGAAAGAAAGCACAGAGCCCCAGATTTTATGTTGTCCTGGAGAGCTTGCAGAGCACTGGGGAAAGGCACGCAGAGAATTCCCTGCTAGCACCTTCTCTGTGCCTGTTCACATTGCTTCGCAGAATCGCTTTTGTGCAGAAAACAATAACACTTGTTCAGAAGGAAAGAAAGCACAGAGCCCCAGATTTTATGTTGTCCTGGAGAGCTTGCAGAGCACTGGGGAAAAGCAGGCAGAGATTTCCCTGCTAGCACGTTCTCTGTGCCTGGGAAGCAGAAGTGTTCAGATTGCTTCGCAGAATCGCTTTTGTGCAGAAAACAGTAACACTTGTTCAGAACGAAAGAAAGCACAGAGCCCCAGATTTGCTGTTGTCCTGGAGAGCTTGCAGAGCACTGGGGAAAGGCACGCAGAGAATTCCCTGCTAGCACCTTCTCTGTGCCTGTTCACATTGCTTCGCAGAATCGCTTTTGTGCAGAAAACAATAACACTTGTTCAGAAGGAAAGAAAGCACAGAGCCCCAGATTTTATGTTGTCCTGGAGAGCTTGCAGAGCACTGGGGAAAAGCAGGCAGAGATTTCCCTGCTAGCACGTTCTCTGTGCCTGGGAAGCAGAAGTGTTCAGATTGCTTCGCAGAATCGCTTTTGTGCAGAAAACAGTAACACTTGTTCAGAACGAAAGAAAGCACAGAGCCCCAGATTTGCTGTTGTCCTGGAGAGCTTGCAGACCACTGGGGAAAGGCAGGCAGAGAATTCCCTGCTAGCACCTTCTCTGTGCCTGGGAAGCAGAAGTGTTCACATTGCTTGGCAGAATCTGTTTTGTGCAGAAAACAGTAACACTTGTTCAGAACGAAAGAAAGCACAGAGCCCCAGATTTTATGTTGTCCTGGAGAGCTTGCAGAGCACTGGGGAAAAGCAGGCAGAGAATTCCCTGCTAGCACCTTCTCTGTGCCTGGGAAACAGAAGTGTTCACATTGCTTCGTAGAATCGCTTTTGTGCAGAAAACAGTAACACTTGTTCAGAACGAAAGAAAGCACAGAGCCCCAGATTTTATGTTGTCCTGGAGAGCTTGCAGAGCACTGGGGAAAGGCAGGCAGAGAATTCCCTGCTAGCACCTTCTCTGTGCCTGGGAAGCAGAAGTGTTCACATTGCTTCGCAGAATCGCTTTTGTGCAGAAAACAGTAACACTTGTTCAGAACGAAAGAAAGCACAGAGCCCCAGATTTTATGTTGTCCTGGAGAGCTAGCAGAGCACTGGGGAAAAGCAGGCAGAGAATTCCCTGCTAGCACCTTCTCTGTGCCTGGGAAGCAGAAGTGTTCACATTGCTTCGCAGAATCGCTTTTGTGCAGAAAACAGTAACACTTGTTCAGAACGAAAGAAAGCACAGAGCCCCAGATTTTATGTTGTCCTGGAGAGCTTGCAGAGCACTGGGGAAAAGCAGGCAGAGAATTCCCTGCTAGCACCTTCTCTGTGCCTGGGAAACAGAAGTGTTCCCATTGCTTCGCAGAATCGCTTTTGTGCAGAAAACAGTAACACTTGTTCAGAACGAAAGAAAGCACAGAGCCCCAGATTTTATGTTGTCCTGGAGAGCTTGCAGAGCACTGGGGAAAGGCAGGCAGAGATTTCCCTGCTAGCACGTTCTCTGTGCCTGGGAAACAGAAGTGTTCACATTGCTTCGCAGAATCGCTTTTGTGCAGAAAACAGTAACACTTGTTCAGAACGAAAGAAAGCACAGAGCCCCAGATTTTATGTTGTCCTGGAGAGCTTGCAGAGCACTGGGGAAAGGCAGGCAGAGAATTCTCTGCTAGCACCTTCTCTGTGCCTGGGAAGCAGAAGTCTTCACATTGCTTCGCAGAATCGCTTTTGTGCAGAAAACAGTAACACTTGTTCAGAACGAAAGAAAGCACAGAGCCCCAGATTTTATGTTGTCCTGGAGAGCTTGCAGAGCACTGGGGAAAGGCACGCAGAGAATTCCCTGCTAGCACCTTCTCTGTGCCTGTTCACATTGCTTCGCAGAATCGCTTTTGTGCAGAAAACAATAACACTTGTTCAGAAGGAAAGAAAGCACAGAGCCCCAGATTTTATGTTGTCCTGGAGAGCTTGCAGAGCACTGGGGAAAAGCAGGCAGAGATTTCCCTGCTAGCACGTTCTCTGTGCCTGGGAAGCAGAAGTGTTCAGATTGCTTCGCAGAATCGCTTTTGTGCAGAAAACAGTAACACTTGTTCAGAACGAAAGAAAGCACAGAGCCCCAGATTTGCTGTTGTCCTGGAGAGCTTGCAGACCACTGGGGAAAGGCAGGCAGAGAATTCCCTGCTAGCACCTTCTCTGTGCCTGGGAAGCAGAAGTGTTCACATTGCTTGGCAGAATCTGTTTTGTGCAGAAAACAGTAACACTTGTTCAGAACGAAAGAAAGCACAGAGCCCCAGATTTTATGTTGTCCTGGAGAGCTAGCAGAGCACTGAGGAAAAGCAGGCAGAGAATTCCCTGCTAGCACGTTCTCTGTTCCTGGGAAGCAGAAGTGTTCACATTGCTTCGCAGAATCGCTTTTGTGCAGAAAACAGTAACACTTGTTCAGAACGAAAGAAAGCACAGAGCCCCAGATTTTATGTTGTCCTGGAGAGCTTGCAGAGCACTGGGGAAAGGCAGGCAGAGAATTCCCTGCTAGCACCTTCTCTGTGCCTGGGAAGCAGAAGTCTTCACATTGCTTCGCAGAATCGCTTTTGTGCAGAAAACAGTAACACTTGTTCAGAACGAAAGAAAGCACAGAGCCCCAGATTTTATGTTGTCCTGGAGAGCTTGCAGAGCACTGGGGAAAAGCAGGCAGAGAATTCCCTGCTAGCACCTTCTCTGTGCCTGGGAAGCAGAAGTGTTCACATTGCTTCGTAGAATCGCTTTTGTGCAGAAAACAGTAACACTTGTTCAGAACGAAAGAAAGCACAGAGCCCCAGATTTTATGTTGTCCTGGAGAGCTTGCAGAGCACTGGGGAAAGGCAGGCAGAGAATTCCCTGCTAGCACCTTCTCTGTGCCTGGGAAGCAGAAGTGTTCACATTGCTTCGCAGAATCGCTTTTGTGCAGAAAACAGTAACACTTGTTCAGAACGAAAGAAAGCACAGAGCCCCAGATTTTATCTTGTCCTGGAGAGCTTGCAGAGCACTGGGGAAAAGCAGGCAGAGAATTCCCTGCTAGCACCTTCTCTGTGCCTGGGAAGCAGAAGTGTTCCCATTGCTTCGCAGAATCGCTTTTGTGCAGAAAACAGTAACACTTGTTCAGAACGAAAGAAAGCACAGAGCCCCAGATTTTATGTTGTCCTGGAGAGCTTGCAGAGCACTGGGGAAAGGCAGGCAGAGAATTCCCTGCTAGCACCTTCTCTGTGCCTGGGAAGCAGAAGTCTTCACATTGCTTCGCAGAATCGCTTTTGTGCAGAAAACAGTAACACTTGTTCAGAACGAAAGAAAGCACAGAGCCCCAGATTTTATGTTGTCCTGGAGAGCTAGCAGAGCACTGGGGAAAAGCAGGCAGAGAATTCCCTGCTAGCACCTTCTCTGTGCCTGGGAAGCAGAAGTGTTCACATTGCTTCGCAGAATCGCTTTTGTGCAGAAAACAGTAACACTTGTTCAGAACGAAAGAAAGCACAGAGCCCCAGATTTTATGTTGTCCTGGAGAGCTTGCAGAGCACTGGGGAAAAGCAGGCAGAGAATTCCCTGCTAGCACCTTCTCTGTGCCTGGGAAACAGAAGTGTTCCCATTGCTTCGCAGAATCGCTTTTGTGCAGAAAACAGTACCACTTGTTCAGAACGAAAGAAAGCACAGAGCCCCAGATTTTATGTTGTCCTGGAGAGCTTGCAGAGCACTGGGGAAAGGCAGGCAGAGATTTCCCTGCTAGCACGTTCTCTGTGCCTGGGAAACAGAAGTGTTCACATTGCTTCGCAGAATCGCTTTTGTGCAGAAAACAGTAACACTTGTTCAGATCGAAAGAAAGCACAGAGCCCCAGATTTTATGTTGTCCTGGAGAGCTTGCAGAGCACTGGGGAAAGGCAGGCAGAGAATTCTCTGCTAGCACCTTCTCTGTGCCTGGGAAGCAGAAGTGTTCACATTGCTTCGCAGAATCGCTTTTGTGCAGAAAACAGTAACACTTGTTCAGAACGAAAGAAAGCACAGAGCCCCAAATTTTATGTTGTCCTGGAGAGCTTGCAGAGCACTGGGGAAAGGCACGCAGAGAATTCCCTGCTAGCACCTTCTCTGTGCCTGTTCACATTGCTTCGCAGAATCGCATTTGTGCAGAAAACAATAACACTTGTTCAGAAGGAAAGAAAGCACAGAGCCCCAGATTTTATGTTGTCCTGGAGAGCTTGCAGAGCACTGGGGAAAAGCAGGCAGAGATTTCCCTGCTAGCACGTTCTCTGTGCCTGGGAAGCAGAAGTGTTCAGATTGCTTCGCAGAATCGCTTTTGTGCAGAAAACAGTAACACTTGTTCAGAACGAAAGAAAGCACAGAGCCCCAGATTTGCTGTTGTCCTGGAGAGCTTGCAGAGCACTGGGGAAAGGCACGCAGAGAATTCCCTGCTAGCACCTTCTCTGTGCCTGTTCACATTGCTTCGCAGAATCGCTTTTGTGCAGAAAACAATAACACTTGTTCAGAAGGAAAGAAAGCACAGAGCCCCAGATTTTATGTTGTCCTGGAGAGCTTGCAGAGCACTGGGGAAAGGCAGGCAGAGAATTCCCTGCTAGCACCTTCTCTGTGCCTGGGAAGCAGAAGTCTTCACATTGCTTCGCAGAATCGCTTTTGTGCAGAAAACAGTAACACTTGTTCAGAACGAAAGAAAGCACAGAGCCCCAGATTTTATCTTGTCCTGGAGAGCTTGCAGAGCACTGGGGAAAAGCAGGCAGAGAATTCCCTGCTAGCACCTTCTCTGTGCCTGGGAAGCAGAAGTGTTCCCATTGCTTCGCAGAATCGCTTTTGTGCAGAAAACAGTAACACTTGTTCAGAACGAAAGAAAGCACAGAGCCCCAGATTTTATGTTGTCCTGGAGAGCTTGCAGAGCACTGGGGAAAGGCAGGCAGAGATTTCCCTGCTAGCACGTTCTCTGTGCCTGGGAAGCAGAAGTGTTCAGATTGCTTCGCAGAATCGCTTTTGTGCAGAAAACAGTAACACTTGTTCAGAACGAAAGAAAGCACAGAGCCCCAGATTTGCTGTTGTCCTGGAGAGCTTGCAGAGCACTGGGGAAAGGCACGCAGAGAATTCCCTGCTAGCACCTTCTCTGTGCCTGTTCACATTGCTTCGCAGAATCGCTTTTGTGCAGAAAACAATAACACTTGTTCAGAAGGAAAGAAAGCACAGAGCCCCAGATTTTATGTTGTCCTGGAGAGCTTGCAGAGCACTGGGGAAAAGCAGGCAGAGATTTCCCTGCTAGCACGTTCTCTGTGCCTGGGAAGCAGAAGTGTTCAGATTGCTTCGCAGAATCGCTTTTGTGCAGAAAACAGTAACACTTGTTCAGAACGAAAGAAAGCACAGAGCCCCAGATTTGCTGTTGTCCTGGAGAGCTTGCAGACCACTGGGGAAAGGCAGGCAGAGAATTCCCTGCTAGCACCTTCTCTGTGCCTGGGAAGCAGAAGTGTTCACATTGCTTGGCAGAATCTGTTTTGTGCAGAAAACAGTAACACTTGTTCAGAACGAAAGAAAGCACAGAGCCCCAGATTTTATGTTGTCCTGGAGAGCTAGCAGAGCACTGAGGAAAAGCAGGCAGAGAATTCCCTGCTAGCACGTTCTCTGTTCCTGGGAAGCAGAAGTGTTCCCATTGCTTCGCAGAATCGCTTTTGTGCAGAAAACAGTAACACTTGCTCAGAACGAAAGAAAGCACAGAGCCCCAGATTTTATGTTGTCCTGGAGAGCTTGCAGAGCACTGGGGAAAGGCAGGCAGAGAATTCCCTGCTAGCACCTTCTCTGTGCCTGGGAAGCAGAAGTGTTCACATTGCTTCGCAGAATCGCTTTTGTGCAGAAAACAGTAACACTTGTTCAGAATGAAAGAAAGCACAGAGCCCCAGATTTTATGTTGTCCTGGAGAGCTTGCAGAGCACTGGGGAAAAGCAGGCAGAGAATTCCCTGCTAGCACCTTCTCTGTGCCTGGGAAACAGAAGTGTTCACATTGCTTCGTAGAATCGCTTTTGTGCAGAAAACAGTAACACTTGTTCAGAACGAAAGAAAGCACAGAGCCCCAGATTTTATGTTGTCCTGGAGAGCTTGCAGAGCACTGGGGAAAGGCAGGCAGAGAATTCCCTGCTAGCACCTTCTCTGTGCCTGGGAAGCAGAAGTGTTCACATTGCTTCGCAGAATCGCTTTTGTGCAGAAAACAGTAACACTTGTTCAGAACGAAAGAAAGCACAGAGCCCCAGATTTTATGTTGTCCTGGAGAGCTAGCAGAGCACTGGGGAAAAGCAGGCAGAGAATTCCCTGCTAGCACCTTCTCTGTGCCTGGGAAGCAGAAGTGTTCCCATTGCTTCGCAGAATCGCTTTTGTGCAGAAAACAGTAACACTTGTTCAGAACGAAAGAAAGCACAGAGCCCCAGATTTTATGTTGTCCTGGAGAGCTTGCAGAGCACTGGGGAAAAGCAGGCAGAGAATTCCCTGCTAGCACCTTCTCTGTGCCTGGGAAGCAGAAGTGTTCACATTGCTTCGCAGAATCGCTTTTGTGCAGAAAACAGTAACACTTGTTCAGAACGAAAGAAAGCACAGAGCCCCAGATTTTATGTTGTCCTTGAGAGCTTGCAGAGCACTGCGGAAAAGCAGGCAGAGAATTCCCTGCTAGCACCTTCTCTGTGCCTGGGAAGCAGAAGTCTTCACATTGCTTCGCAGAATCGCTTTTGTGCAGAAAACAGTAACAATTGTTCAGAACGAAAGAAAGCACAGAGCCCCAGATTTTATGTTGTCCTGGAGAGCTTGCAGAGCACTGGGGAAAAGCAGGCAGAGAATTCCCTGCTAGCACCTTCTCTGTGCCTGGGAAACAGAAGTGTTCCCATTGCTTCGCAGAATCGCTTTTGTGCAGAAAACAGTAACACTTGTTCAGAACGAAAGAAAGCACAGAGCCCCAGATTTTATGTTGTCCTGGAGAGCTTGCAGAGTACTGGGGAAAGGCAGGCAGAGAATTCCCTGCTAGCACCTTCTCTGTGCCTGGGAAACAGAAGTGTTCACATTGCTTCGCAGAATCGCTTTTGTGCAGAAAACAGTAACACTTGTTCAGAACGAAAGAAAGCACAGAGCCCCAGATTTTATGTTGTCCTGGAGAGCTTGCAGAGCACTGGGGAAAGGCAGGCAGAGAATTCTCTGCTAGCACCTTCTCTGTGCCTGGGAAGCAGAAGTCTTCACATTGCTTCGCAGAATCGCTTTTGTGCAGAAAACAGTAACACTTGTTCAGAACGAAAGAAAGCACAGAGCCCCAGATTTTATGTTGTCCTGGAGAGCTTGCAGAGCACTGGGGAAAGGCACGCAGAGAATTCCCTGCTAGCACCTTCTCTGTGCCTGTTCACATTGCTTCGCAGAATCGCTTTTGTGCAGAAAACAGTAACACTTGTTCAGAACGAAAGAAAGCACAGAGCCCCAGATTTTATGTTGTCCTGGAGAGCTTGCAGAGCACTGGGGAAAGGCAGGCAGAGAATTCCCTGCTAGCACCTTCTCTGTGCCTGGGAAGCAGAAGTGTTCACATTGCTTCGCAGAATCGCTTTTGTGCAGAAAACAGTAACACTTGTTCAGAACGAAAGAAAGCACAGAGCCCCAGATTTTATGTTGTCCTGGAGAGCTTGCAGAGCACTGGGGAAAGGCAGGCAGAGAATTCCCTGCTAGCACCTTCTCTGTGCCTGGGAAGCAGAAGTGTTCACATTGCTTCGCAGAATCGCTTTTGTGCAGAAAACAGTAACACTTGTTCAGAACGAAAGAAAGCACAGAGCCCCAGATTTTATGTTGTCCTGGAGAGCTTGCAGAGCACTGGGGAAAAGCAGGCAGAGAACTCCCTGCTAGCACGTTCTCTGTGCCTGGGAAGCAGAAGTGTTCAGATTGCTTCGCAGAATCGCTTTTGTGCAGAAAACAGTAACACTTGTTCAGAACGAAAGAAAGCACAGAGCCCCAGATTTGCTGTTGTCCTGGAGAGCTTGCAGAGCACTTGGGAAAGGCAGGCAGAGAATTCCCTGCTAGCACCTTCTCTGTGCCTGGGAAGCAGAAGTGTTCACATTGCTTCGCAGAATCGCTTTTGTGCAGAAAACAGTAACACTTGTTCAGAACGAAAGAAAGCACAGAGCCCCAGATTTTATGTTGTCCTGGAGAGCTTGCAGAGCACTGGGGAAAGGCAGGCAGAGAATTCCCTGCTAGCACCTTCTCTGTTCCTGGGAAGCAGAAGTGTTCACATTGCTTCGCAGAATCGCTTTTGTGCAGAAAACAGTAACACTTGTTCAGAACGAAAGAAAGCACAGAGCCCCAGATTTTATGTTGTCCTGGAGAGCTAGCAGAGCACTGGGGAAAAGCAGGCAGAGAATTCCCTGCTAGCACCTTCTCTGTGCCTGGGAAGCAGAAGTGTTCACATTGCTTCGCAGAATCGCTTTTGTGCAGAAAACAGTAACACTTGTTCAGAACGAAAGAAAGCACAGAGCCCCAGATTTTATGTTGTCCTGGAGAGCTTGCAGAGCACTGGGGAAAAGCAGGCAGAGAATTCCCTGCTAGCACCTTCTCTGTGCCTGGGAAACAGAAGTGTTCCCATTGCTTCGCAGAATCGCTTTTGTGCAGAAAACAGTAACACTTGTTCAGAACGAAAGAAAGCACAGAGCCCCAGATTTTATGTTGTCCTGGAGAGCTTGCAGAGCACTGGGGAAAGGCAGGCAGAGATTTCCCTGCTAGCACGTTCTCTGTGCCTGGGAAACAGAAGTGTTTACATTGCTTCGCAGAATCGCTTTTGTGCAGAAAACAGTAACACTTGTTCAGAACGAAAGAAAGCACAGAGCCCCAGATTTTATGTTGTCCTGGAGAGCTTGCAGAGCACTGGGGAAAGGCAGGCAGAGAATTCCCTGCTAGCACCTTCTCTGTGCCTGGGAAGCAGAAGTCTTCACATTGCTTCGCAGAATCGCTTTTGTGCAGAAAACAGTAACACTTGTTCAGAACGAAAGAAAGCACAGAGCCCCAGATTTTATGTTGTCCTGGAGAGCTTGCAGAGCACTGGGGAAAGGCACGCAGAGAATTCCCTGCTAGCACCTTCTCTGTGCCTGTTCACATTGCTTCGCAGAATCGCTTTTGTGCAGAAAACAATAACACTTGTTCAGAAGGAAAGAAAGCACAGAGCCCCAGATTTTATGTTGTCCTGGAGAGCTTGCAGAGCACTGGGGAAAAGCAGGCAGAGAATTCCCTGCTAGCACCTTCTCTGTTCCTGGGAAGCAGAAGTGTTCCCATTGCTTCGCAGAATCGCTTTTGTGCAGAAAACAGTAACACTTGTTCAGAACGAAAGAAAGCACAGAGCCCCAGATTTTATGTTGTCCTGGAGAGCTTGCAGAGCACTGGGGAAAAGCAGGCAGAGAATTCCCTGCTAGCACCTTCTCTGTGCCTGGGAAGCAGAAGTGTTCACATTGCTTCGCAGAATCGCTTTTGTGCAGAAAACAGTAACACTTGTTCAGAACGAAAGAAAGCACAGAGCCCCAGATTTTATGTTGTCCTTGAGAGCTTGCAGAGCACTGCGGAAAAGCAGGCAGAGAATTCCCTGCTAGCACCTTCTCTGTGCCTGGGAAGCAGAAGTCTTCACATTGCTTCGCAGAATCGCTTTTGTGCAGAAAACAGTAACACTTGTTCAGAACGAAAGAAAGCACAGAGCCCCAGATTTTATGTTGTCCTGGAGAGCTTGCAGAGCACTGGGGAAAGGCACGCAGAGAATTCCCTGCTAGCACCTTCTCTGTGCCTGTTCACATTGCTTCGCAGAATCGCTTTTGTGCAGAAAACAATAACACTTGTTCAGAAGGAAAGAAAGCACAGAGCCCCAGATTTTATGTTGTCCTGGAGAGCTTGCAGACCACTGGGGAAAGGCAGGCAGAGAATTCCCTGCTAGCACCTTCTCTGTGCCTGGGAAGCAGAAGTGTTCACATTGCTTGGCAGAATCTGTTTTGTGCAGAAAACAGTAACACTTGTTCAGAACGAAAGAAAGCACAGAGCCCCAGATTTTATGTTGTCCTGGAGAGCTAGCAGAGCACTGAGGAAAAGCAGGCAGAGAATTCCCTGCTAGCACCTTCTCTGTGCCTGGGAAGCAGAAGTGTTCACATTGCTTCGCAGAATCGCTTTTGTGCAGAAAACAGTAACACTTGTTCAGAACGAAAGAAAGCACAGAGCCCCAGATTTTATGTTGTCCTGGAGAGCTTGCAGAGCACTGGGGAAAAGCAGGCAGAGAATTCCCTGCTAGCACCTTCTCTGTGCCTGGGAAGCAGAAGTGTTCACATTGCTTCGTAGAATCGCTTTTGTGCAGAAAACAGTAACACTTGTTCAGAACGAAAGAAAGCACAGAGCCCCAGATTTTATGTTGTCCTGGAGAGCTAGCAGAGCACTGGGGAAAGGCAGGCAGAGAATTCCCTGCTAGCACCTTCTCTGTGCCTGGGAAGCAGAAGTGTTCCCATTGCTTCGCAGAATCGCTTTTGTGCAGAAAACAGTAACACTTGTTCAGAACGAAAGAAAGCACAGAGCCCCAGATTTTATGTTGTCCTGGAGAGCTTGCAGAGCACTGGGGAAAAGCAGGCAGAGAATTCCCTGCTAGCACCTTCTCTGTGCCTGGGAAGCAGAAGTGTTCACATTGCTTCGCAGAATCGCTTTTGTGCAGAAAACAGTAACACTTGTTCAGAACGAAAGAAAGCACAGAGCCCCAGATTTTATGTTGTCCTTGAGAGCTTGCAGAGCACTGCGGAAAAGCAGGCAGAGAATTCCCTGCTAGCACCTTCTCTGTGCCTGGGAAGCAGAAGTGTTCACATTGCTTCGCAGAATCGCTTTTGTGCAGAAAACAGTAACACTTGTTCAGAACGAAAGAAAGCACAGAGCCCCAGATTTTATGTTGTCCTGGAGAGCTTGCAGAGCACTGGGGAAAAGCAGGCAGAGAATTCCCTGCTAGCACCTTCTCTGTGCCTGGGAAACAGAAGTGTTCCCATTGCTTCGCAGAATCGCTTTTGTGCAGAAAACAGTAACACTTGTTCAGAACGAAAGAAAGCACAGAGCCCCAGATTTTATGTTGTCCTGGAGAGCTTGCAGAGCACTGGGGAAAGGCAGGCAGAGAATTCCCTGCTAGCACCTTCTCTGTGCCTGGGAAGCAGAAGTGTTCACATTGCTTCGCAGAATCGCTTTTGTGCAGAAAACAGTAACACTTGTTCAGAACGAAAGAAAGCACAGAGCCCCAGATTTTATGTTGTCCTGGAGAGCTTGCAGAGCACTGGGGAAAGGCAGGCAGAGAATTCCCTGCTAGCACCTTCTCTGTGCCTGGGAAGCAGAAGTGTTCACATTGCTTCGCAGAATCGCTTTTGTGCAGAAAACAGTAACACTTGTTCAGAACGAAAGAAAGCACAGAGCCCCAGATTTTATGTTGTCCTTGAGAGCTTGCAGAGCACTGCGGAAAAGCAGGCAGAGAATTCCCTGCTAGCACCTTCTCTGTGCCTGGGAAGCAGAAGTCTTCACATTGCTTCGCAGAATCGCTTTTGTGCAGAAAACAGTAACACTTGTTCAGAACGAAAGAAAGCACAGAGCCCCAGATTTTATGTTGTCCTGGAGAGCTTGCAGAGCACTGGGGAAAGGCACGCAGAGAATTCCCTGCTAGCACCTTCTCTGTGCCTGTTCACATTGCTTCGCAGAATCGCTTTTGTGCAGAAAACAATAACACTTGTTCAGAAGGAAAGAAAGCACAGAGCCCCAGATTTTATGTTGTCCTGGAGAGCTTGCAGACCACTGGGGAAAGGCAGGCAGAGAATTCCCTGCTAGCACCTTCTCTGTGCCTGGGAAGCAGAAGTGTTCACATTGCTTGGCAGAATCTGTTTTGTGCAGAAAACAGTAACACTTGTTCAGAACGAAAGAAAGCACAGAGCCCCAGATTTTATGTTGTCCTGGAGAGCTAGCAGAGCACTGAGGAAAAGCAGGCAGAGAATTCCCTGCTAGCACCTTCTCTGTGCCTGGGAAGCAGAAGTGTTCACATTGCTTCGCAGAATCGCTTTTGTGCAGAAAACAGTAACACTTGTTCAGAACGAAAGAAAGCACAGAGCCCCAGATTTTATGTTGTCCTGGAGAGCTTGCAGAGCACTGGGGAAAAGCAGGCAGAGAATTCCCTGCTAGCACCTTCTCTGTGCCTGGGAAGCAGAAGTGTTCACATTGCTTCGTAGAATCGCTTTTGTGCAGAAAACAGTAACACTTGTTCAGAACGAAAGAAAGCACAGAGCCCCAGATTTTATGTTGTCCTGGAGAGCTAGCAGAGCACTGGGGAAAGGCAGGCAGAGAATTCCCTGCTAGCACCTTCTCTGTTCCTGGGAAGCAGAAGTGTTCCCATTGCTTCGCAGAATCGCTTTTGTGCAGAAAACAGTAACACTTGTTCAGAACGAAAGAAAGCACAGAGCCCCAGATTTTATGTTGTCCTGGAGAGCTTGCAGAGCACTGGGGAAAAGCAGGCAGAGAATTCCCTGCTAGCACCTTCTCTGTGCCTGGGAAACAGAAGTGTTCCCATTGCTTCGCAGAATCGCTTTTGTGCAGAAAACAGTAACACTTGTTCAGAACGAAAGAAAGCACAGAGCCCCAGATTTTATGTTGTCCTGGAGAGCTTGCAGAGCACTGGGGAAAGGCAGGCAGAGAATTCCCTGCTAGCACCTTCTCTGTGCCTGGGAAGCAGAAGTGTTCACATTGCTTCGCAGAATCGCTTTTGTGCAGAAAACAGTAACACTTGTTCAGAACGAAAGAAAGCACAGAGCCCCAGATTTTATGTTGTCCTGGAGAGCTTGCAGAGCACTGGGGAAAGGCAGGCAGAGAATTCCCTGCTAGCACCTTCTCTGTGCCTGGGAAGCAGAAGTGTTCACATTGCTTCGCAGAATCGCTTTTGTGCAGAAAACAGTAACACTTGTTCAGAACGAAAGAAAGCACAGAGCCCCAGATTTTATGTTGTCCTTGAGAGCTTGCAGAGCACTGCGGAAAAGCAGGCAGAGAATTCCCTGCTAGCACCTTCTCTGTGCCTGGGAAGCAGAAGTCTTCACATTGCTTCGCAGAATCGCTTTTGTGCAGAAAACAGTAACACTTGTTCAGAACGAAAGAAAGCACAGAGCCCCAGATTTTATGTTGTCCTGGAGAGCTTGCAGAGCACTGGGGAAAGGCACGCAGAGAATTCCCTGCTAGCACCTTCTCTGTGCCTGTTCACATTGCTTCGCAGAATCGCTTTTGTGCAGAAAACAATAACACTTGTTCAGAAGGAAAGAAAGCACAGAGCCCCAGATTTTATGTTGTCCTGGAGAGCTTGCAGACCACTGGGGAAAGGCAGGCAGAGAATTCCCTGCTAGCACCTTCTCTGTGCCTGGGAAGCAGAAGTGTTCACATTGCTTGGCAGAATCTGTTTTGTGCAGAAAACAGTAACACTTGTTCAGAACGAAAGAAAGCACAGAGCCCCAGATTTTATGTTGTCCTGGAGAGCTAGCAGAGCACTGAGGAAAAGCAGGCAGAGAATTCCCTGCTAGCACCTTCTCTGTGCCTGGGAAGCAGAAGTGTTCACATTGCTTCGCAGAATCGCTTTTGTGCAGAAAACAGTAACACTTGTTCAGAACGAAAGAAAGCACAGAGCCCCAGATTTTATGTTGTCCTGGAGAGCTTGCAGAGCACTGGGGAAAAGCAGGCAGAGAATTCCCTGCTAGCACCTTCTCTGTGCCTGGGAAGCAGAAGTGTTCACATTGCTTCGTAGAATCGCTTTTGTGCAGAAAACAGTAACACTTGTTCAGAACGAAAGAAAGCACAGAGCCCCAGATTTTATGTTGTCCTGGAGAGCTAGCAGAGCACTGGGGAAAGGCAGGCAGAGAATTCCCTGCTAGCACCTTCTCTGTTCCTGGGAAGCAGAAGTGTTCCCATTGCTTCGCAGAATCGCTTTTGTGCAGAAAACAGTAACACTTGTTCAGAACGAAAGAAAGCACAGAGCCCCAGATTTTATGTTGTCCTGGAGAGCTTGCAGAGCACTGGGGAAAAGCAGGCAGAGAATTCCCTGCTAGCACCTTCTCTGTGCCTGGGAAGCAGAAGTGTTCACATTGCTTCGCAGAATCGCTTTTGTGCAGAAAACAGTAACACTTGTTCAGAACGAAAGAAAGCACAGAGCCCCAGATTTTATGTTGTCCTTGAGAGCTTGCAGAGCACTGCGGAAAAGCAGGCAGAGAATTCCCTGCTAGCACCTTCTCTGTGCCTGGGAAGCAGAAGTGTTCACATTGCTTCGCAGAATCGCTTTTGTGCAGAAAACAGTAACACTTGTTCAGAACGAAAGAAAGCACAGAGCCCCAGATTTTATGTTGTCCTGGAGAGCTTGCAGAGCACTGGGGAAAAGCAGGCAGAGAATTCCCTGCTAGCACCTTCTCTGTGCCTGGGAAACAGAAGTGTTCCCATTGCTTCGCAGAATCGCTTTTGTGCAGAAAACAGTAACACTTGTTCAGAACGAAAGAAAGCACAGAGCCCCAGATTTTATGTTGTCCTGGAGAGCTTGCAGAGTACTGGGGAAAGGCAGGCAGAGAATTCCCTGCTAGCACCTTCTCTGTGCCTGGGAAACAGAAGTGTTCACATTGCTTCGCAGAATCGCTTTTGTGCAGAAAACAGTAACACTTGTTCAGAACGAAAGAAAGCACAGAGCCCCAGATTTTATGTTGTCCTGGAGAGCTTGCAGAGCACTGGGGAAAGGCAGGCAGAGAATTCCCTGCTAGCACCTTCTCTGTGCCTGTGAAGCAGAAGTGTTCCCATTGCTTCGCAGAATCGCTTTTGTGCAGAAAACAGTAACACTTGTTCAGAACGAAAGAAAGCACAGAGCCCCAGATTTTATGTTGTCCTGGAGAGCTTGCAGAGCACTGGGGAAAGGCAGGCAGAGAATTCCCTGCTAGCACCTTCTCTGTGCCTGTTCACATTGCTTCGCAGAATCGCTTTTGTGCAGAAAACAGTAACACTTGTTCAGAACGAAAGAAAGCACAGAGCCCCAGATTTTATGTTGTCCTGGAGAGCTTGCAGAGCACTGGGGAAAAGCAGGCAGAGATTTCCCTGCTAGCACGTTCTCTGTGCCTGGGAAGCAGAAGTGTTCAGATTGCTTCGCAGAATCGCTTTTGTGCAGAAAACAGTAACACTTGTTCAGAACGAAAGAAAGCACAGAGCCCCAGATTTTATGTTGTCCTGGAGAGCTTGCAGAGCACTGGGGAAAGGCAGGCAGAGAATTCCCTGCTAGCACCTTCTCTGTGCCTGGGAAGCAGAAGTCTTCACATTGCTTCGCAGAATCGCTTTTGTGCAGAAAACAGTAACACTTGTTCAGAACGAAAGAAAGCACAGAGCCCCAGATTTTATGTTGTCCTGGAGAGCTTGCAGAGCACTGGGGAAAGGCAGGCAGAGAATTCCCTGCTAGCACCTTCTCTGTGCCTGGGAAGCAGAAGTCTTCACATTGCTTCGCAGAATCGCTTTTGTGCAGAAAACAGTAACACTTGTTCAGAACGAAAGAAAGCACAGAGCCCCTGATTTTATGTTGTCCTGGAGAGCTTGCAGAGTACTGGGGAAAGGCAGGCAGAGAATTCCCTGCTAGCTCCTTCTCTGTGCCTGGGAAACAGAAGTGTTCCCATTGCTTCGCAGAATCGCTTTTGTGCAGAAAACAGTAACACTTGTTCAGAACGAAAGAAAGCACAGAGCCCCAGATTTTATGTTGTCCTGGAGAGCTAGCAGAGCACTGAGGAAAAGCAGGCAGAGAATTCCCTGCTAGCACGTTCTCTGTTCCTGGGAAGCAGAAGTGTTCCCATTGCTTCGCAGAATCGCTTTTGTGCAGAAAACAGTAACACTTGTTCAGAACGAAAGAAAGCACAGAGCCCCAGATTTTATGTTGTCCTGGAGATCTTGCAGAGCACTGGGGAAAGGCAGGCAGAGAATTCCCTGCTAGCACGTTCTCTGTGCCTGGGAAGCAGAAGTGTTCCCATTGCTTCGCAGAATCGCTTTTGTGCAGAAAACAGTAACACTTGTTCAGAACGAAAGAAAGCACAGAGCCCCAGATTTTATGTTGTCCTGGAGAGCTTGCAGAGCACTGGGGAAAGGCAGGCAGAGAATTCCCTGCTAGCACCTTCTCTGTGCCTGGGAAGCAGAAGTGTTCACATTGCTTCGCAGAATCGCTTTTGTGCAGAAAACAGTAACACTTGTTCAGAACGAAAGAAAGCACAGAGCCCCAGATTTTATGTTGTCCTGGAGAGCTAGCAGAGCACTGGGGAAAAGCAGGCAGAGAATTCCCTGCTAGCACCTTCTCTGTGCCTGGGAAGCAGAAGTGTTCCCATTGCTTCGCAGAATCGCTTTTGTGCAGAAAACAGTAACACTTGTTCAGAACGAAAGAAAGCACAGAGCCCCAGATTTTATGTTGTCCTGGAGAGCTTGCAGAGCACTGGGGAAAGGCAGGCAGAGAATTCCCTGCTAGCACCTTCTCTGTGCCTGGGAAGCAGAAGTGTTCACATTGCTTCGCAGAATCGCTTTTGTGCAGAAAACAGTAACACTTGTTCAGAACGAAAGAAAGCACAGAGCCCCAGATTTTATGTTGTCCTTGAGAGCTTGCAGAGCACTGCGGAAAAGCAGGCAGAGAATTCCCTGCTAGCACCTTCTCTGTGCCTGGGAAGCAGAAGTGTTCACATTGCTTCGCAGAATCGCTTTTGTGCAGAAAACAGTAACACTTGTTCAGAACGAAAGAAAGCACAGAGCCCCAGATTTTATGTTGTCCTGGAGAGCTTGCAGAGCACTGGGGAAAAGCAGGCAGAGAATTCCCTGCTAGCACCTTCTCTGTGCCTGGGAAACAGAAGTGTTCCCATTGCTTCGCAGAATCGCTTTTGTGCAGAAAACAGTAACACTTGTTCAGAACGAAAGAAAGCACAGAGCCCCAGATTTTATGTTGTCCTGGAGAGCTTGCAGAGTACTGGGGAAAGGCAGGCAGAGAATTCCCTGCTAGCACCTTCTCTGTGCCTGGGAAACAGAAGTGTTCACATTGCTTCGCAGAATCGCTTTTGTGCAGAAAACAGTAACACTTGTTCAGAACGAAAGAAAGCACAGAGCCCCAGATTTTATGTTGTCCTGGAGAGCTTGCAGAGCACTGGGGAAAGGCAGGCAGAGAATTCCCTGCTAGCACCTTCTCTGTGCCTGTGAAGCAGAAGTGTTCCCATTGCTTCGCAGAATCGCTTTTGTGCAGAAAACAGTAACACTTGTTCAGAACGAAAGAAAGCACAGAGCCCCAGATTTTATGTTGTCCTGGAGAGCTTGCAGAGCACTGGGGAAAGGCAGGCAGAGAATTCCCTGCTAGCACCTTCTCTGTGCCTGTTCACATTGCTTCGCAGAATCGCTTTTGTGCAGAAAACAGTAACACTTGTTCAGAACGAAAGAAAGCACAGAGCCCCAGATTTTATGTTGTCCTGGAGAGCTTGCAGAGCACTGGGGAAAAGCAGGCAGAGATTTCCCTGCTAGCACGTTCTCTGTGCCTGGGAAGCAGAAGTGTTCAGATTGCTTCGCAGAATCGCTTTTGTGCAGAAAACAGTAACACTTGTTCAGAACGAAAGAAAGCACAGAGCCCCAGATTTTATGTTGTCCTGGAGAGCTTGCAGAGCACTGGGGAAAGGCAGGCAGAGAATTCCCTGCTAGCACCTTCTCTGTGCCTGGGAAGCAGAAGTCTTCACATTGCTTCGCAGAATCGCTTTTGTGCAGAAAACAGTAACACTTGTTCAGAACGAAAGAAAGCACAGAGCCCCAGATTTTATGTTGTCCTGGAGAGCTTGCAGAGCACTGGGGAAAGGCAGGCAGAGAATTCCCTGCTAGCACCTTCTCTGTGCCTGGGAAGCAGAAGTCTTCACATTGCTTCGCAGAATCGCTTTTGTGCAGAAAACAGTAACACTTGTTCAGAACGAAAGAAAGCACAGAGCCCCTGATTTTATGTTGTCCTGGAGAGCTTGCAGAGTACTGGGGAAAGGCAGGCAGAGAATTCCCTGCTAGCTCCTTCTCTGTGCCTGGGAAACAGAAGTGTTCCCATTGCTTCGCAGAATCGCTTTTGTGCAGAAAACAGTAACACTTGTTCAGAACGAAAGAAAGCACAGAGCCCCAGATTTTATGTTGTCCTGGAGAGCTAGCAGAGCACTGAGGAAAAGCAGGCAGAGAATTCCCTGCTAGCACGTTCTCTGTTCCTGGGAAGCAGAAGTGTTCCCATTGCTTCGCAGAATCGCTTTTGTGCAGAAAACAGTAACACTTGTTCAGAACGAAAGAAAGCACAGAGCCCCAGATTTTATGTTGTCCTGGAGATCTTGCAGAGCACTGGGGAAAGGCAGGCAGAGAATTCCCTGCTAGCACGTTCTCTGTGCCTGGGAAGCAGAAGTGTTCCCATTGCTTCGCAGAATCGCTTTTGTGCAGAAAACAGTAACACTTGTTCAGAACGAAAGAAAGCACAGAGCCCCAGATTTTATGTTGTCCTGGAGAGCTTGCAGAGCACTGGGGAAAGGCAGGCAGAGAATTCCCTGCTAGCACCTTCTCTGTGCCTGGGAAGCAGAAGTGTTCACATTGCTTCGCAGAATCGCTTTTGTGCAGAAAACAGTAACACTTGTTCAGAACGAAAGAAAGCACAGAGCCCCAGATTTTATGTTGTCCTGGAGAGCTAGCAGAGCACTGGGGAAAAGCAGGCAGAGAATTCCCTGCTAGCACCTTCTCTGTGCCTGGGAAGCAGAAGTGTTCCCATTGCTTCGCAGAATCGCTTTTGTGCAGAAAACAGTAACACTTGTTCAGAACGAAAGAAAGCACAGAGCCCCAGATTTTATGTTGTCCTGGAGAGCTTGCAGAGCACTGGGGAAAGGCAGGCAGAGAATTCCCTGCTAGCACCTTCTCTGTGCCTGGGAAGCAGAAGTGTTCACATTGCTTCGCAGAATCGCTTTTGTGCAGAAAACAGTAACACTTGTTCAGAACGAAAGAAAGCACAGAGCCCCAGATTTTATGTTGTCCTTGAGAGCTTGCAGAGCACTGCGGAAAAGCAGGCAGAGAATTCCCTGCTAGCACCTTCTCTGTGCATGGGAAGCAGAAGTCTTCACATTGCTTCGCAGAATCGCTTTTGTGCAGAAAACAGTAACACTTGTTCAGAACGAAAGAAAGCACAGAGCCCCAGATTTTATGTTGTCCTGGAGAGCTTGCAGAGCACTGGGGAAAAGCAGGCAGAGATTTCCCTGCTAGCACGTTCTCTGTGCCTGGGAAGCAGAAGTGTTCAGATTGCTTCGCAGAATCGCTTTTGTGCAGAAAACAGTAACACTTGTTCAGAACGAAAGAAAGCACAGAGCCCCAGATTTTATGTTGTCCTGGAGAGCTTGCAGAGCACTGGGGAAAGGCAGGCAGAGAATTCCCTGCTAGCACCTTCTCTGTGCCTGGGAAACAGAAGTGTTCCCATTGCTTCGCAGAATCGCTTTTGTGCAGAAAACAGTAACACTTGTTCAGAACGAAAGAAAGCACAGAGCCCCAGATTTTATGTTGTCCTGGAGAGCTTGCAGAGCACTGGGGAAAGGCACGCAGAGAATTCCCTGCTAGCACCTTCTCTGTGCCTGTTCACATTGCTTCGCAGAATCGCTTTTGTGCAGAAAACAGTAACACTTGTTCAGAACGAAAGAAAGCACAGAGCCCCAGATTTTATGTTGTCCTGGAGAGCTTGCAGAGCACTGGGGAAAGGCAGGCAGAGAATTCCCTGCTAGCACCTTCTCTGTGCCTGGGAAGCAGAAGTCTTCACATTGCTTCGCAGAATCGCTTTTGTGCAGAAAACAGTAACACTTGTTCAGAACGAAAGAAAGCACAGAGCCCCAGATTTTATGTTGTCCTGGAGAGCTTGCAGAGTACTGGGGAAAGGCAGGCAGAGAATTCCCTGCTAGCTCCTTCTCTGTGCCTGGGAAACAGAAGTGTTCCCATTGCTTCGCAGAATCGCTTTTGTGCAGAAAACAGTAACACTTGTTCAGAACGAAAGAAAGCACAGAGCCCCAGATTTTATGTTGTCCTGGAGAGCTAGCAGAGCACTGAGGAAAAGCAGGCAGAGAATTCCCTGCTAGCACGTTCTCTGTTCCTGGGAAGCAGAAGTGTTCCCATTGCTTCGCAGAATCGCTTTTGTGCAGAAAACAGTAACACTTGTTCAGAACGAAAGAAAGCACAGAGCCCCAGATTTTATGTTGTCCTGGAGATCTTGCAGAGCACTGGGGAAAGGCAGGCAGAGAATTCCCTGCTAGCACGTTCTCTGTGCCTGGGAAGCAGAAGTGTTCCCATTGCTTCGCAGAATCGCTTTTGTGCAGAAAACAGTAACACTTGTTCAGAACGAAAGAAAGCACAGAGCCCCAGATTTTATGTTGTCCTGGAGAGCTTGCAGAGCACTGGGGAAAGGCAGGCAGAGAATTCCCTGCTAGCACCTTCTCTGTGCCTGGGAAGCAGAAGTGTTCACATTGCTTCGCAGAATCGCTTTTGTGCAGAAAACAGTAACACTTGTTCAGAACGAAAGAAAGCACAGAGCCCCAGATTTTATGTTGTCCTGGAGAGCTAGCAGAGCACTGGGGAAAAGCAGGCAGAGAATTCCCTGCTAGCACCTTCTCTGTGCCTGGGAAGCAGAAGTGTTCCCATTGCTTCGCAGAATCGCTTTTGTGCAGAAAACAGTAACACTTGTTCAGAACGAAAGAAAGCACAGAGCCCCAGATTTTATGTTGTCCTGGAGAGCTTGCAGAGCACTGGGGAAAGGCAGGCAGAGAATTCCCTGCTAGCACCTTCTCTGTGCCTGGGAAGCAGAAGTGTTCACATTGCTTCGCAGAATCGCTTTTGTGCAGAAAACAGTAACACTTGTTCAGAACGAAAGAAAGCACAGAGCCCCAGATTTTATGTTGTCCTTGAGAGCTTGCAGAGCACTGCGGAAAAGCAGGCAGAGAATTCCCTGCTAGCACCTTCTCTGTGCATGGGAAGCAGAAGTCTTCACATTGCTTCGCAGAATCGCTTTTGTGCAGAAAACAGTAACACTTGTTCAGAACGAAAGAAAGCACAGAGCCCCAGATTTTATGTTGTCCTGGAGAGCTTGCAGAGCACTGGGGAAAAGCAGGCAGAGAATTCCCTGCTAGCACCTTCTCTGTGCCTGGGAAACAGAAGTGTTCCCATTGCTTCGCAGAATCGCTTTTGTGCAGAAAACAGTAACACTTGTTCAGAACGAAAGAAAGCACAGAGCCCCAGATTTTATGTTGTCCTGGAGAGCTTGCAGAGTACTGGGGAAAGGCAGGCAGAGAATTCCCTGCTAGCACCTTCTCTGTGCCTGGGAAACAGAAGTGTTCACATTGCTTCGCAGAATCGCTTTTGTGCAGAAAACAGTAACACTTGTTCAGAACGAAAGAAAGCACAGAGCCCCAGATTTTATGTTGTCCTGGAGAGCTTGCAGAGCACTGGGGAAAGGCACGCAGAGAATTCCCTGCTAGCACCTTCTCTGTGCCTGTTCACATTGCTTCGCAGAATCGCTTTTGTGCAGAAAACAGTAACACTTGTTCAGAACGAAAGAAAGCACAGAGCCCCAGATTTTATGTTGTCCTGGAGAGCTTGCAGAGCACTGGGGAAAAGCAGGCAGAGAATTCCCTGCTAGCACGTTCTCTGTGCCTGGGAAGCAGAAGTGTTCAGATTGCTTCGCAGAATCGCTTTTGTGCAGAAAACAGTAACACTTGTTCAGAACGAAAGAAAGCACAGAGCCCCAGATTTGCTGTTGTCCTGGAGAGCTTGCAGAGCACTGGGGAAAGGCAGGCAGAGAATTCCCTGCTAGCACCTTCTCTGTGCCTGGGAAGCAGAAGTGTTCCCATTGCTTCGCAGAATCGCTTTTGTGCAGAAAACAGTAACACTTGTTCAGAACGAAAGAAAGCACAGAGCCCCAGATTTTATGTTGTCCTGGAGAGCTTGCAGAGCACTGGGGAAAGGCAGGCAGAGAATTCCCTGCTAGCACCTTCTCTGTGCCTGGGAAGCAGAAGTGTTCACATTGCTTCGCAGAATCGCTTTTGTGCAGAAAACAGTAACACTTGTTCAGAACGAAAGAAAGCACAGAGCCCCAGATTTTATGTTGTCCTGGAGAGCTTGCAGAGCACTGGGGAAAAGCAGGCAGAGATTTCCCTGCTAGCACGTTCTCTGTGCCTGGGAAGGAGAAGTGTTCAGATTGCTTCGCAGAATCGCTTTTGTGCAGAAAACAGTAACACTTGTTCAGAACGAAAGAAAGCACAGAGCCCCAGATTTGCTGTTGTCCTGGAGAGCTTGCAGATCACTGGGGAAAGGCAGGCAGAGAATTCCCTGCTAGCACCTTCTCTGTGCCTGGGAAGCAGAAGTGTTCACATTGCTTCGCAGAATCGCTTTTGTGCAGAAAACAGTAACACTTGTTCAGAACGAAAGAAAGCACAGAGCCCCAGATTTTATGTTGTCCTGGAGAGCTTGCAGAGCACTGGGGAAAGGCAGGCAGAGAATTCCCTGCTAGCACCTTCTCTGTGCCTGGGAAGCAGAAGTGTTCACATTGCTTCGCAGAATCGCTTTTGTGCAGAAAACAGTAACACTTGTTCAGAACGAAAGAAAGCACAGAGCCCCAGATTTTATGTTGTCCTGGAGAGCTTGCAGAGCACTGGGGAAAGGCAGGCAGAGATTTCCCTGCTAGCACGTTCTCTGTGCCTGGGAAACAGAAGTGTTCACATTGCTTCGCAGAATCGCTTTTGTGCAGAAAACAGTAACACTTGTTCAGAACGAAAGAAAGCACAGAGCCCCAGATTTTATGTTGTCCTGGAGAGCTTGCAGAGCACTGGGGAAAGGCAGGCAGAGAATTCTCTGCTAGCACCTTCTCTGTGCCTGTTCACATTGCTTCGCAGAATCGCTTTTGTGCAGAAAACAATAACACTTGTTCAGAAGGAAAGAAAGCACAGAGCCCCAGATTTTATGTTGTCCTGGAGAGCTTGCAGACCACTGGGGAAAGGCAGGCAGAGAATTCCCTGCTAGCACCTTCTCTGTGCCTGGGAAGCAGAAGTGTTCACATTGCTTGGCAGAATCTGTTTTGTGCAGAAAACAGTAACACTTGTTCAGAACGAAAGAAAGCACAGAGCCCCAGATTTTATGTTGTCCTGGAGAGCTAGCAGAGCACTGAGGAAAAGCAGGCAGAGAATTCCCTGCTAGCACCTTCTCTGTGCCTGGGAAGCAGAAGTGTTCACATTGCTTCGCAGAATCGCTTTTGTGCAGAAAACAGTAACACTTGTTCAGAACGAAAGAAAGCACAGAGCCCCAGATTTTATGTTGTCCTGGAGAGCTTGCAGAGCACTGGGGAAAAGCAGGCAGAGAATTCCCTGCTAGCACCTTCTCTGTGCCTGGGAAGCAGAAGTGTTCACATTGCTTCGTAGAATCGCTTTTGTGCAGAAAACAGTAACACTTGTTCAGAACGAAAGAAAGCACAGAGCCCCAGATTTTATGTTGTCCTGGAGAGCTAGCAGAGCACTGGGGAAAGGCAGGCAGAGAATTCCCTGCTAGCACCTTCTCTGTTCCTGGGAAGCAGAAGTGTTCCCATTGCTTCGCAGAATCGCTTTTGTGCAGAAAACAGTAACACTTGTTCAGAACGAAAGAAAGCACAGAGCCCCAGATTTTATGTTGTCCTGGAGAGCTTGCAGAGCACTGGGGAAAAGCAGGCAGAGAATTCCCTGCTAGCACCTTCTCTGTGCCTGGGAAGCAGAAGTGTTCACATTGCTTCGCAGAATCGCTTTTGTGCAGAAAACAGTAACACTTGTTCAGAACGAAAGAAAGCACAGAGCCCCAGATTTTATGTTGTCCTTGAGAGCTTGCAGAGCACTGCGGAAAAGCAGGCAGAGAATTCCCTGCTAGCACCTTCTCTGTGCCTGGGAAGCAGAAGTGTTCACATTGCTTCGCAGAATCGCTTTTGTGCAGAAAACAGTAACACTTGTTCAGAACGAAAGAAAGCACAGAGCCCCAGATTTTATGTTGTCCTGGAGAGCTTGCAGAGCACTGGGGAAAAGCAGGCAGAGAATTCCCTGCTAGCACCTTCTCTGTGCCTGGGAAACAGAAGTGTTCCCATTGCTTCGCAGAATCGCTTTTGTGCAGAAAACAGTAACACTTGTTCAGAACGAAAGAAAGCACAGAGCCCCAGATTTTATGTTGTCCTGGAGAGCTTGCAGAGTACTGGGGAAAGGCAGGCAGAGAATTCTCTGCTAGCACCTTCTCTGTGCCTGGGAAACAGAAGTGTTCACATTGCTTCGCAGAATCGCTTTTGTGCAGAAAACAGTAACACTTGTTCAGAACGAAAGAAAGCACAGAGCCCCAGATTTTATGTTGTCCTGGAGAGCTTGCAGAGCACTGGGGAAAGGCAGGCAGAGAATTCCCTGCTAGCACCTTCTCTGTGCCTGGGAAGCAGAAGTGTTCACATTGCTTCGCAGAATCGCTTTTGTGCAGAAAACAGTAACACTTGTTCAGAACGAAAGAAAGCACAGAGCCCCAGATTTTATGTTGTCCTGGAGAGCTTGCAGAGCACTGGGGAAAGGCAGGCAGAGAATTCCCTGCTAGCACCTTCTCTGTGCCTGTTCACATTGCTTCGCAGAATCGCTTTTGTGCAGAAAACAGTAACACTTGTTCAGAACGAAAGAAAGCACAGAGCCCCAGATTTTATGTTGTCCTGGAGAGCTTGCAGAGCACTGGGGAAAGGCAGGCAGAGAATTCTCTGCTAGCACCTTCTCTGTGCCTGTTCACATTGCTTCGCAGAATCGCTTTTGTGCAGAAAACAATAACACTTGTTCAGAAGGAAAGAAAGCACAGAGCCCCAGATTTTATGTTGTCCTGGAGAGCTTGCAGACCACTGGGGAAAGGCAGGCAGAGAATTCCCTGCTAGCACCTTCTCTGTGCCTGGGAAGCAGAAGTGTTCACATTGCTTGGCAGAATCTGTTTTGTGCAGAAAACAGTAACACTTGTTCAGAACGAAAGAAAGCACAGAGCCCCAGATTTTATGTTGTCCTGGAGAGCTAGCAGAGCACTGAGGAAAAGCAGGCAGAGAATTCCCTGCTAGCACCTTCTCTGTGCCTGGGAAGCAGAAGTGTTCACATTGCTTCGCAGAATCGCTTTTGTGCAGAAAACAGTAACACTTGTTCAGAACGAAAGAAAGCACAGAGCCCCAGATTTTATGTTGTCCTGGAGAGCTTGCAGAGCACTGGGGAAAAGCAGGCAGAGAATTCCCTGCTAGCACCTTCTCTGTGCCTGGGAAGCAGAAGTGTTCACATTGCTTCGTAGAATCGCTTTTGTGCAGAAAACAGTAACACTTGTTCAGAACGAAAGAAAGCACAGAGCCCCAGATTTTATGTTGTCCTGGAGAGCTAGCAGAGCACTGGGGAAAGGCAGGCAGAGAATTCCCTGCTAGCACCTTCTCTGTTCCTGGGAAGCAGAAGTGTTCCCATTGCTTCGCAGAATCGCTTTTGTGCAGAAAACAGTAACACTTGTTCAGAACGAAAGAAAGCACAGAGCCCCAGATTTTATGTTGTCCTGGAGAGCTTGCAGAGCACTGGGGAAAAGCAGGCAGAGAATTCCCTGCTAGCACCTTCTCTGTGCCTGGGAAGCAGAAGTGTTCACATTGCTTCGCAGAATCGCTTTTGTGCAGAAAACAGTAACACTTGTTCAGAACGAAAGAAAGCACAGAGCCCCAGATTTTATGTTGTCCTTGAGAGCTTGCAGAGCACTGCGGAAAAGCAGGCAGAGAATTCCCTGCTAGCACCTTCTCTGTGCCTGGGAAGCAGAAGTGTTCACATTGCTTCGCAGAATCGCTTTTGTGCAGAAAACAGTAACACTTGTTCAGAACGAAAGAAAGCACAGAGCCCCAGATTTTATGTTGTCCTGGAGAGCTTGCAGAGCACTGGGGAAAAGCAGGCAGAGAATTCCCTGCTAGCACCTTCTCTGTGCCTGGGAAACAGAAGTGTTCCCATTGCTTCGCAGAATCGCTTTTGTGCAGAAAACAGTAACACTTGTTCAGAACGAAAGAAAGCACAGAGCCCCAGATTTTATGTTGTCCTGGAGAGCTTGCAGAGTACTGGGGAAAGGCAGGCAGAGAATTCTCTGCTAGCACCTTCTCTGTGCCTGGGAAACAGAAGTGTTCACATTGCTTCGCAGAATCGCTTTTGTGCAGAAAACAGTAACACTTGTTCAGAACGAAAGAAAGCACAGAGCCCCAGATTTTATGTTGTCCTGGAGAGCTTGCAGAGCACTGGGGAAAGGCAGGCAGAGAATTCCCTGCTAGCACCTTCTCTGTGCCTGGGAAGCAGAAGTGTTCACATTGCTTCGCAGAATCGCTTTTGTGCAGAAAACAGTAACACTTGTTCAGAACGAAAGAAAGCACAGAGCCCCAGATTTTATGTTGTCCTGGAGAGCTTGCAGAGCACTGGGGAAAGGCAGGCAGAGAATTCCCTGCTAGCACCTTCTCTGTGCCTGTTCACATTGCTTCGCAGAATCGCTTTTGTGCAGAAAACAGTAACACTTGTTCAGAACGAAAGAAAGCACAGAGCCCCAGATTTTATGTTGTCCTGGAGAGCTTGCAGAGCACTGGGGAAAAGCAGGCAGAGATTTCCCTGCTAGCACGTTCTCTGTGCCTGGGAAGCAGAAGTGTTCAGATTGCTTCGCAGAATCGCTTTTGTGCAGAAAACAGTAACACTTGTTCAGAACGAAAGAAAGCACAGAGCCCCAGATTTTATGTTGTCCTGGAGAGCTTGCAGAGCACTGGGGAAAGGCAGGCAGAGAATTCCCTGCTAGCACCTTCTCTGTGCCTGGGAAGCAGAAGTGTTCACATTGCTTCGCAGAATCGCTTTTGTGCAGAAAACAGTAACACTTGTTCAGAACGAAAGAAAGCACAGAGCCCCAGATTTTATGTTGTCCTGGAGAGCTTGCAGAGCACTGGGGAAAGGCAGGCAGAGAATTCCCTGCTAGCACCTTCTCTGTGCCTGGGAAGCAGAAGTCTTCACATTGCTTCGCAGAATCGCTTTTGTGCAGAAAACAGTAACACTTGTTCAGAACGAAAGAAAGCACAGAGCCCCTGATTTTATGTTGTCCTGGAGAGCTTGCAGAGTACTGGGGAAAGGCAGGCAGAGAATTCCCTGCTAGCTCCTTCTCTGTGCCTGGGAAACAGAAGTGTTCCCATTGCTTCGCAGAATCGCTTTTGTGCAGAAAACAGTAACACTTGTTCAGAACGAAAGAAAGCACAGAGCCCCAGATTTTATGTTGTCCTGGAGAGCTAGCAGAGCACTGAGGAAAAGCAGGCAGAGAATTCCCTGCTAGCACGTTCTCTGTTCCTGGGAAGCAGAAGTGTTCCCATTGCTTCGCAGAATCGCTTTTGTGCAGAAAACAGTAACACTTGTTCAGAACGAAAGAAAGCACAGAGCCCCAGATTTTATGTTGTCCTGGAGATCTTGCAGAGCACTGGGGAAAGGCAGGCAGAGAATTCCCTGCTAGCACGTTCTCTGTGCCTGGGAAGCAGAAGTGTTCCCATTGCTTCGCAGAATCGCTTTTGTGCAGAAAACAGTAACACTTGTTCAGAACGAAAGAAAGCACAGAGCCCCAGATTTTATGTTGTCCTGGAGAGCTTGCAGAGCACTGGGGAAAGGCAGGCAGAGAATTCCCTGCTAGCACCTTCTCTGTGCCTGGGAAGCAGAAGTGTTCACATTGCTTCGCAGAATCGCTTTTGTGCAGAAAACAGTAACACTTGTTCAGAACGAAAGAAAGCACAGAGCCCCAGATTTTATGTTGTCCTGGAGAGCTAGCAGAGCACTGGGGAAAAGCAGGCAGAGAATTCCCTGCTAGCACCTTCTCTGTGCCTGGGAAGCAGAAGTGTTCCCATTGCTTCGCAGAATCGCTTTTGTGCAGAAAACAGTAACACTTGTTCAGAACGAAAGAAAGCACAGAGCCCCAGATTTTATGTTGTCCTGGAGAGCTTGCAGAGCACTGGGGAAAGGCAGGCAGAGAATTCCCTGCTAGCACCTTCTCTGTGCCTGGGAAGCAGAAGTGTTCACATTGCTTCGCAGAATCGCTTTTGTGCAGAAAACAGTAACACTTGTTCAGAACGAAAGAAAGCACAGAGCCCCAGATTTTATGTTGTCCTTGAGAGCTTGCAGAGCACTGCGGAAAAGCAGGCAGAGAATTCCCTGCTAGCACCTTCTCTGTGCATGGGAAGCAGAAGTCTTCACATTGCTTCGCAGAATCGCTTTTGTGCAGAAAACAGTAACACTTGTTCAGAACGAAAGAAAGCACAGAGCCCCAGATTTTATGTTGTCCTGGAGAGCTTGCAGAGCACTGGGGAA
Organism: Strix uralensis; assembly: GCF_047716275.1. NCBI lineage: Eukaryota > Metazoa > Chordata > Aves > Strigiformes > Strigidae > Strix > Strix uralensis. The sequence continues at coordinate 528,344 of NW_027436713.1, read as the reverse complement.
AAGCAGGCAGAGAATTCCCTGCTAGCACCTTCTCTGTGCCTGGGAAACAGAAGTGTTCCCATTGCTTCGCAGAATCGCTTTTGTGCAGAAAACAGTAACACTTGTTCAGAACGAAAGAAAGCACAGAGCCCCAGATTTTATGTTGTCCTGGAGAGCTTGCAGAGTACTGGGGAAAGGCAGGCAGAGAATTCCCTGCTAGCACCTTCTCTGTGCCTGGGAAACAGAAGTGTTCACATTGCTTCGCAGAATCGCTTTTGTGCAGAAAACAGTAACACTTGTTCAGAACGAAAGAAAGCACAGAGCCCCAGATTTTATGTTGTCCTGGAGAGCTTGCAGAGCACTGGGGAAAGGCACGCAGAGAATTCCCTGCTAGCACCTTCTCTGTGCCTGTTCACATTGCTTCGCAGAATCGCTTTTGTGCAGAAAACAGTAACACTTGTTCAGAACGAAAGAAAGCACAGAGCCCCAGATTTTATGTTGTCCTGGAGAGCTTGCAGAGCACTGGGGAAAGGCAGGCAGAGAATTCCCTGCTAGCACCTTCTCTGTGCCTGGGAAGCAGAAGTCTTCACATTGCTTCGCAGAATCGCTTTTGTGCAGAAAACAGTAACACTTGTTCAGAACGAAAGAAAGCACAGAGCCCCTGATTTTATATTGTCCTGGAGAGCTTGCAGAGTACTGGGGAAAGGCAGGCAGAGAATTCCCTGCTAGCTCCTTCTCTGTGCCTGGGAAACAGAAGTGTTCCCATTGCTTCGCAGAATCGCTTTTGTGCAGAAAACAGTAACACTTGTTCAGAACGAAAGAAAGCACAGAGCCCCAGATTTTATGTTGTCCTGGAGAGCTAGCAGAGCACTGAGGAAAAGCAGGCAGAGAATTCCCTGCTAGCACGTTCTCTGTTCCTGGGAAGCAGAAGTGTTCCCATTGCTTCGCAGAATCGCTTTTGTGCAGAAAACAGTAACACTTGTTCAGAACGAAAGAAAGCACAGAGCCCCAGATTTTATGTTGTCCTGGAGATCTTGCAGAGCACTGGGGAAAGGCAGGCAGAGAATTCCCTGCTAGCACGTTCTCTGTGCCTGGGAAGCAGAAGTGTTCCCATTGCTTCGCAGAATCGCTTTTGTGCAGAAAACAGTAATACTTGTTCAGAACGAAAGAAAGCACAGAGCCCCAGATTTTATGTTGTCCTGGAGAGCTTGCAGAGCACTGGGGAAAGGCAGGCAGAGAATTCCCTGCTAGCACCTTCTCTGTGCCTGGGAAGCAGAAGTGTTCACATTGCTTCGCAGAATCGCTTTTGTGCAGAAAACAGTAACACTTGTTCAGAACGAAAGAAAGCACAGAGCCCCAGATTTTATGTTGTCCTGGAGAGCTAGCAGAGCACTGGGGAAAAGCAGGCAGAGAATTCTCTGCTAGCACCTTCTCTGTGCCTGGGAAGCAGAAGTGTTCCCATTGCTTCGCAGAATCGCTTTTGTGCAGAAAACAGTAACACTTGTTCAGAACGAAAGAAAGCACAGAGCCCCAGATTTTATGTTGTCCTGGAGAGCTTGCAGAGCACTGGGGAAAGGCAGGCAGAGAATTCCCTGCTAGCACCTTCTCTGTGCCTGGGAAGCAGAAGTGTTCACATTGCTTCGCAGAATCGCTTTTGTGCAGAAAACAGTAACACTTGTTCAGAACGAAAGAAAGCACAGAGCCCCAGATTTTATGTTGTCCTTGAGAGCTTGCAGAGCACTGCGGAAAAGCAGGCAGAGAATTCCCTGCTAGCACCTTCTCTGTGCATGGGAAGCAGAAGTCTTCACATTGCTTCGCAGAATCGCTTTTGTGCAGAAAACAGTAACACTTGTTCAGAACGAAAGAAAGCACAGAGCCCCAGATTTTATGTTGTCCTGGAGAGCTTGCAGAGCACTGGGGAAAAGCAGGCAGAGAATTCCCTGCTAGCACCTTCTCTGTGCCTGGGAAACAGAAGTGTTCCCATTGCTTCGCAGAATCGCTTTTGTGCAGAAAACAGTAACACTTGTTCAGAACGAAAGAAAGCACAGAGCCCCAGATTTTATGTTGTCCTGGAGAGCTTGCAGAGTACTGGGGAAAGGCAGGCAGAGAATTCCCTGCTAGCACCTTCTCTGTGCCTGGGAAACAGAAGTGTTCACATTGCTTCGCAGAATCGCTTTTGTGCAGAAAACAGTAACACTTGTTCAGAACGAAAGAAAGCACAGAGCCCCAGATTTTATGTTGTCCTGGAGAGCTTGCAGAGCACTGGGGAAAGGCACGCAGAGAATTCCCTGCTAGCACCTTCTCTGTGCCTGTTCACATTGCTTCGCAGAATCGCTTTTGTGCAGAAAACAGTAACACTTGTTCAGAACGAAAGAAAGCACAGAGCCCCAGATTTTATGTTGTCCTGGAGAGCTTGCAGAGCACTGGGGAAAAGCAGGCAGAGAATTCCCTGCTAGCACGTTCTCTGTGCCTGGGAAGCAGAAGTGTTCAGATTGCTTCGCAGAATCGCTTTTGTGCAGAAAACAGTAACACTTGTTCAGAACGAAAGAAAGCACAGAGCCCCAGATTTGCTGTTGTCCTGGAGAGCTTGCAGAGCACTGGGGAAAGGCAGGCAGAGAATTCCCTGCTAGCACCTTCTCTGTGCCTGGGAAGCAGAAGTGTTCCCATTGCTTCGCAGAATCGCTTTTGTGCAGAAAACAGTAACACTTGTTCAGAACGAAAGAAAGCACAGAGCCCCAGATTTTATGTTGTCCTGGAGAGCTTGCAGAGCACTGGGGAAAGGCAGGCAGAGAATTCCCTGCTAGCACCTTCTCTGTGCCTGGGAAGCAGAAGTGTTCACATTGCTTCGCAGAATCGCTTTTGTGCAGAAAACAGTAACACTTGTTCAGAACGAAAGAAAGCACAGAGCCCCAGATTTTATGTTGTCCTGGAGAGCTTGCAGAGCACTGGGGAAAAGCAGGCAGAGATTTCCCTGCTAGCACGTTCTCTGTGCCTGGGAAGGAGAAGTGTTCAGATTGCTTCGCAGAATCGCTTTTGTGCAGAAAACAGTAACACTTGTTCAGAACGAAAGAAAGCACAGAGCCCCAGATTTGCTGTTGTCCTGGAGAGCTTGCAGATCACTGGGGAAAGGCAGGCAGAGAATTCCCTGCTAGCACCTTCTCTGTGCCTGGGAAGCAGAAGTGTTCACATTGCTTCGCAGAATCGCTTTTGTGCAGAAAACAGTAACACTTGTTCAGAACGAAAGAAAGCACAGAGCCCCAGATTTTATGTTGTCCTGGAGAGCTTGCAGAGCACTGGGGAAAGGCAGGCAGAGAATTCCCTGCTAGCACCTTCTCTGTGCCTGGGAAGCAGAAGTGTTCACATTGCTTCGCAGAATCGCTTTTGTGCAGAAAACAGTAACACTTGTTCAGAACGAAAGAAAGCACAGAGCCCCAGATTTTATGTTGTCCTGGAGAGCTAGCAGAGCACTGGGGAAAAGCAGGCAGAGAATTCCCTGCTAGCACCTTCTCTGTGCCTGGGAAGCAGAAGTGTTCACATTGCTTCGCAGAATCGCTTTTGTGCAGAAAACAGTAACACTTGTTCAGAACGAAAGAAAGCACAGAGCCCCAGATTTTATGTTGTCCTGGAGAGCTTGCAGAGCACTGGGGAAAAGCAGGCAGAGAATTCCCTGCTAGCACCTTCTCTGTGCCTGGGAAACAGAAGTGTTCCCATTGCTTCGCAGAATCGCTTTTGTGCAGAAAACAGTAACACTTGTTCAGAACGAAAGAAAGCACAGAGCCCCAGATTTTATGTTGTCCTGGAGAGCTTGCAGAGCACTGGGGAAAGGCAGGCAGAGATTTCCCTGCTAGCACGTTCTCTGTGCCTGGGAAACAGAAGTGTTCACATTGCTTCGCAGAATCGCTTTTGTGCAGAAAACAGTAACACTTGTTCAGAACGAAAGAAAGCACAGAGCCCCAGATTTTATGTTGTCCTGGAGAGCTTGCAGAGCACTGGGGAAAGGCAGGCAGAGAATTCTCTGCTAGCACCTTCTCTGTGCCTGGGAAGCAGAAGTCTTCACATTGCTTCGCAGAATCGCTTTTGTGCAGAAAACAGTAACACTTGTTCAGAACGAAAGAAAGCACAGAGCCCCAGATTTTATGTTGTCCTGGAGAGCTTGCAGAGCACTGGGGAAAGGCACGCAGAGAATTCCCTGCTAGCACCTTCTCTGTGCCTGTTCACATTGCTTCGCAGAATCGCTTTTGTGCAGAAAACAATAACACTTGTTCAGAAGGAAAGAAAGCACAGAGCCCCAGATTTTATGTTGTCCTGGAGAGCTTGCAGAGCACTGGGGAAAAGCAGGCAGAGATTTCCCTGCTAGCACGTTCTCTGTGCCTGGGAAGCAGAAGTGTTCAGATTGCTTCGCAGAATCGCTTTTGTGCAGAAAACAGTAACACTTGTTCAGAACGAAAGAAAGCACAGAGCCCCAGATTTGCTGTTGTCCTGGAGAGCTTGCAGACCACTGGGGAAAGGCAGGCAGAGAATTCCCTGCTAGCACCTTCTCTGTGCCTGGGAAGCAGAAGTGTTCACATTGCTTGGCAGAATCTGTTTTGTGCAGAAAACAGTAACACTTGTTCAGAACGAAAGAAAGCACAGAGCCCCAGATTTTATGTTGTCCTGGAGAGCTAGCAGAGCACTGAGGAAAAGCAGGCAGAGAATTCCCTGCTAGCACGTTCTCTGTTCCTGGGAAGCAGAAGTGTTCCCATTGCTTCGCAGAATCGCTTTTGTGCAGAAAACAGTAACACTTGTTCAGAACGAAAGAAAGCACAGAGCCCCAGATTTTATGTTGTCCTGGAGAGCTTGCAGAGCACTGGGGAAAGGCAGGCAGAGAATTCCCTGCTAGCACCTTCTCTGTGCCTGGGAAGCAGAAGTGTTCACATTGCTTCGCAGAATCGCTTTTGTGCAGAAAACAGTAACACTTGTTCAGAACGAAAGAAAGCACAGAGCCCCAGATTTTATGTTGTCCTGGAGAGCTTGCAGAGCACTGGGGAAAAGCAGGCAGAGAATTCCCTGCTAGCACCTTCTCTGTGCCTGGGAAGCAGAAGTGTTCACATTGCTTCGTAGAATCGCTTTTGTGCAGAAAACAGTAACACTTGTTCAGAACGAAAGAAAGCACAGAGCCCCAGATTTTATGTTGTCCTGGAGAGCTTGCAGAGCACTGGGGAAAGGCAGGCAGAGAATTCCCTGCTAGCACCTTCTCTGTGCCTGGGAAGCAGAAGTGTTCACATTGCTTCGCAGAATCGCTTTTGTGCAGAAAACAGTAACACTTGTTCAGAACGAAAGAAAGCACAGAGCCCCAGATTTTATGTTGTCCTGGAGAGCTTGCAGAGCACTGGGGAAAAGCAGGCAGAGAATTCCCTGCTAGCACGTTCTCTGTTCCTGGGAAGCAGAAGTGTTCCCATTGCTTCGCAGAATCGCTTTTGTGCAGAAAACAGTAACACTTGTTCAGAACGAAAGAAAGCACAGAGCCCCAGATTTTATGTTGTCCTGGAGAGCTTGCAGAGCACTGGGGAAAAGCAGGCAGAGAATTCCCTGCTAGCACGTTCTCTGTTCCTGGGAAGCAGAAGTGTTCACATTGCTTCGCAGAATCGTTTTTGTGCAGAAAACAGTAACACTTGTTCAGAACGAAAGAAAGCACAGAGCCCCAGATTTTATGTTGTCCTGGAGAGCTTGCAGAGCACTGGGGAAAAGCAGGCAGAGAATTCCCTGCTAGCACCTTCTCTGTGCCTGGGAAACAGAAGTGTTCCCATTGCTTCGCAGAATCGCTTTTGTGCAGAAAACAGTAACACTTGTTCAGAACGAAAGAAAGCACAGAGCCCCAGATTTTATGTTGTCCTGGAGAGCTTGCAGAGCACTGGGGAAAGGCAGGCAGAGAATTCCCTGCTAGCACCTTCTCTGTGCCTGGGAAGCAGAAGTGTTCACATTGCTTCGCAGAATCGCTTTTGTGCAGAAAACAGTAACACTTGTTCAGAACGAAAGAAAGCACAGAGCCCCAGATTTTATGTTGTCCTTGAGAGCTTGCAGAGCACTGCGGAAAAGCAGGCAGAGAATTCCCTGCTAGCACCTTCTCTGTGCATGGGAAGCAGAAGTCTTCACATTGCTTCGCAGAATCGCTTTTGTGCAGAAAACAGTAACACTTGTTCAGAACGAAAGAAAGCACAGAGCCCCAGATTTTATGTTGTCCTGGAGAGCTTGCAGAGCACTGGGGAAAAGCAGGCAGAGAATTCCCTGCTAGCACCTTCTCTGTGCCTGGGAAACAGAAGTGTTCCCATTGCTTCGCAGAATCGCTTTTGTGCAGAAAACAGTAACACTTGTTCAGAACGAAAGAAAGCACAGAGCCCCAGATTTTATGTTGTCCTGGAGAGCTTGCAGAGTACTGGGGAAAGGCAGGCAGAGAATTCCCTGCTAGCACCTTCTCTGTGCCTGGGAAACAGAAGTGTTCACATTGCTTCGCAGAATCGCTTTTGTGCAGAAAACAGTAACACTTGTTCAGAACGAAAGAAAGCACAGAGCCCCAGATTTTATGTTGTCCTGGAGAGCTTGCAGAGCACTGGGGAAAGGCAGGCAGAGAATTCCCTGCTAGCACCTTCTCTGTGCCTGGGAAGCAGAAGTCTTCACATTGCTTCGCAGAATCGCTTTTGTGCAGAAAACAGTAACACTTGTTCAGAACGAAAGAAAGCACAGAGCCCCTGATTTTATATTGTCCTGGAGAGCTTGCAGAGTACTGGGGAAAGGCAGGCAGAGAATTCCCTGCTAGCTCCTTCTCTGTGCCTGGGAAACAGAAGTGTTCCCATTGCTTCGCAGAATCGCTTTTGTGCAGAAAACAGTAACACTTGTTCAGAACGAAAGAAAGCACAGAGCCCCAGATTTTATGTTGTCCTGGAGAGCTAGCAGAGCACTGAGGAAAAGCAGGCAGAGAATTCCCTGCTAGCACGTTCTCTGTTCCTGGGAAGCAGAAGTGTTCCCATTGCTTCGCAGAATCGCTTTTGTGCAGAAAACAGTAACACTTGTTCAGAACGAAAGAAAGCACAGAGCCCCAGATTTTATGTTGTCCTGGAGATCTTGCAGAGCACTGGGGAAAGGCAGGCAGAGAATTCCCTGCTAGCACGTTCTCTGTGCCTGGGAAGCAGAAGTGTTCCCATTGCTTCGCAGAATCGCTTTTGTGCAGAAAACAGTAATACTTGTTCAGAACGAAAGAAAGCACAGAGCCCCAGATTTTATGTTGTCCTGGAGAGCTTGCAGAGCACTGGGGAAAGGCAGGCAGAGAATTCCCTGCTAGCACCTTCTCTGTGCCTGGGAAGCAGAAGTGTTCACATTGCTTCGCAGAATCGCTTTTGTGCAGAAAACAGTAACACTTGTTCAGAACGAAAGAAAGCACAGAGCCCCAGATTTTATGTTGTCCTGGAGAGCTAGCAGAGCACTGGGGAAAAGCAGGCAGAGAATTCTCTGCTAGCACCTTCTCTGTGCCTGGGAAGCAGAAGTGTTCCCATTGCTTCGCAGAATCGCTTTTGTGCAGAAAACAGTAACACTTGTTCAGAACGAAAGAAAGCACAGAGCCCCAGATTTTATGTTGTCCTGGAGAGCTTGCAGAGCACTGGGGAAAGGCAGGCAGAGAATTCCCTGCTAGCACCTTCTCTGTGCCTGGGAAGCAGAAGTGTTCACATTGCTTCGCAGAATCGCTTTTGTGCAGAAAACAGTAACACTTGTTCAGAACGAAAGAAAGCACAGAGCCCCAGATTTTATGTTGTCCTTGAGAGCTTGCAGAGCACTGCGGAAAAGCAGGCAGAGAATTCCCTGCTAGCACCTTCTCTGTGCATGGGAAGCAGAAGTCTTCACATTGCTTCGCAGAATCGCTTTTGTGCAGAAAACAGTAACACTTGTTCAGAACGAAAGAAAGCACAGAGCCCCAGATTTTATGTTGTCCTGGAGAGCTTGCAGAGCACTGGGGAAAAGCAGGCAGAGAATTCCCTGCTAGCACCTTCTCTGTGCCTGGGAAACAGAAGTGTTCCCATTGCTTCGCAGAATCGCTTTTGTGCAGAAAACAGTAACACTTGTTCAGAACGAAAGAAAGCACAGAGCCCCAGATTTTATGTTGTCCTGGAGAGCTTGCAGAGTACTGGGGAAAGGCAGGCAGAGAATTCCCTGCTAGCACCTTCTCTGTGCCTGGGAAACAGAAGTGTTCACATTGCTTCGCAGAATCGCTTTTGTGCAGAAAACAGTAACACTTGTTCAGAACGAAAGAAAGCACAGAGCCCCAGATTTTATGTTGTCCTGGAGAGCTTGCAGAGCACTGGGGAAAGGCACGCAGAGAATTCCCTGCTAGCACCTTCTCTGTGCCTGTTCACATTGCTTCGCAGAATCGCTTTTGTGCAGAAAACAGTAACACTTGTTCAGAACGAAAGAAAGCACAGAGCCCCAGATTTTATGTTGTCCTGGAGAGCTTGCAGAGCACTGGGGAAAAGCAGGCAGAGAATTCCCTGCTAGCACGTTCTCTGTGCCTGGGAAGCAGAAGTGTTCAGATTGCTTCGCAGAATCGCTTTTGTGCAGAAAACAGTAACACTTGTTCAGAACGAAAGAAAGCACAGAGCCCCAGATTTGCTGTTGTCCTGGAGAGCTTGCAGAGCACTGGGGAAAGGCAGGCAGAGAATTCCCTGCTAGCACCTTCTCTGTGCCTGGGAAGCAGAAGTGTTCCCATTGCTTCGCAGAATCGCTTTTGTGCAGAAAACAGTAACACTTGTTCAGAACGAAAGAAAGCACAGAGCCCCAGATTTTATGTTGTCCTGGAGAGCTTGCAGAGCACTGGGGAAAGGCAGGCAGAGAATTCCCTGCTAGCACCTTCTCTGTGCCTGGGAAGCAGAAGTGTTCACATTGCTTCGCAGAATCGCTTTTGTGCAGAAAACAGTAACACTTGTTCAGAACGAAAGAAAGCACAGAGCCCCAGATTTTATGTTGTCCTGGAGAGCTTGCAGAGCACTGGGGAAAAGCAGGCAGAGATTTCCCTGCTAGCACGTTCTCTGTGCCTGGGAAGGAGAAGTGTTCAGATTGCTTCGCAGAATCGCTTTTGTGCAGAAAACAGTAACACTTGTTCAGAACGAAAGAAAGCACAGAGCCCCAGATTTGCTGTTGTCCTGGAGAGCTTGCAGATCACTGGGGAAAGGCAGGCAGAGAATTCCCTGCTAGCACCTTCTCTGTGCCTGGGAAGCAGAAGTGTTCACATTGCTTCGCAGAATCGCTTTTGTGCAGAAAACAGTAACACTTGTTCAGAACGAAAGAAAGCACAGAGCCCCAGATTTTATGTTGTCCTGGAGAGCTTGCAGAGCACTGGGGAAAGGCAGGCAGAGAATTCCCTGCTAGCACCTTCTCTGTGCCTGGGAAGCAGAAGTGTTCACATTGCTTCGCAGAATCGCTTTTGTGCAGAAAACAGTAACACTTGTTCAGAACGAAAGAAAGCACAGAGCCCCAGATTTTATGTTGTCCTGGAGAGCTTGCAGAGCACTGGGGAAAAGCAGGCAGAGAATTCCCTGCTAGCACGTTCTCTGTTCCTGGGAAGCAGAAGTGTTCACATTGCTTCGCAGAATCGTTTTTGTGCAGAAAACAGTAACACTTGTTCAGAACGAAAGAAAGCACAGAGCCCCAGATTTTATGTTGTCCTGGAGAGCTTGCAGAGCACTGGGGAAAAGCAGGCAGAGAATTCCCTGCTAGCACCTTCTCTGTGCCTGGGAAACAGAAGTGTTCCCATTGCTTCGCAGAATCGCTTTTGTGCAGAAAACAGTAACACTTGTTCAGAACGAAAGAAAGCACAGAGCCCCAGATTTTATGTTGTCCTGGAGAGCTTGCAGAGCACTGGGGAAAGGCAGGCAGAGAATTCCCTGCTAGCACCTTCTCTGTGCCTGGGAAGCAGAAGTGTTCACATTGCTTCGCAGAATCGCTTTTGTGCAGAAAACAGTAACACTTGTTCAGAACGAAAGAAAGCACAGAGCCCCAGATTTTATGTTGTCCTTGAGAGCTTGCAGAGCACTGCGGAAAAGCAGGCAGAGAATTCCCTGCTAGCACCTTCTCTGTGCATGGGAAGCAGAAGTCTTCACATTGCTTCGCAGAATCGCTTTTGTGCAGAAAACAGTAACACTTGTTCAGAACGAAAGAAAGCACAGAGCCCCAGATTTTATGTTGTCCTGGAGAGCTTGCAGAGCACTGGGGAAAAGCAGGCAGAGAATTCCCTGCTAGCACCTTCTCTGTGCCTGGGAAACAGAAGTGTTCCCATTGCTTCGCAGAATCGCTTTTGTGCAGAAAACAGTAACACTTGTTCAGAACGAAAGAAAGCACAGAGCCCCAGATTTTATGTTGTCCTGGAGAGCTTGCAGAGTACTGGGGAAAGGCAGGCAGAGAATTCCCTGCTAGCACCTTCTCTGTGCCTGGGAAACAGAAGTGTTCACATTGCTTCGCAGAATCGCTTTTGTGCAGAAAACAGTAACACTTGTTCAGAACGAAAGAAAGCACAGAGCCCCAGATTTTATGTTGTCCTGGAGAGCTTGCAGAGCACTGGGGAAAGGCACGCAGAGAATTCCCTGCTAGCACCTTCTCTGTGCCTGTTCACATTGCTTCGCAGAATCGCTTTTGTGCAGAAAACAGTAACACTTGTTCAGAACGAAAGAAAGCACAGAGCCCCAGATTTTATGTTGTCCTGGAGAGCTTGCAGAGCACTGGGGAAAGGCAGGCAGAGAATTCCCTGCTAGCACCTTCTCTGTGCCTGGGAAGCAGAAGTCTTCACATTGCTTCGCAGAATCGCTTTTGTGCAGAAAACAGTAACACTTGTTCAGAACGAAAGAAAGCACAGAGCCCCTGATTTTATATTGTCCTGGAGAGCTTGCAGAGTACTGGGGAAAGGCAGGCAGAGAATTCCCTGCTAGCTCCTTCTCTGTGCCTGGGAAACAGAAGTGTTCCCATTGCTTCGCAGAATCGCTTTTGTGCAGAAAACAGTAACACTTGTTCAGAACGAAAGAAAGCACAGAGCCCCAGATTTTATGTTGTCCTGGAGAGCTAGCAGAGCACTGAGGAAAAGCAGGCAGAGAATTCCCTGCTAGCACGTTCTCTGTTCCTGGGAAGCAGAAGTGTTCCCATTGCTTCGCAGAATCGCTTTTGTGCAGAAAACAGTAACACTTGTTCAGAACGAAAGAAAGCACAGAGCCCCAGATTTTATGTTGTCCTGGAGATCTTGCAGAGCACTGGGGAAAGGCAGGCAGAGAATTCCCTGCTAGCACGTTCTCTGTGCCTGGGAAGCAGAAGTGTTCCCATTGCTTCGCAGAATCGCTTTTGTGCAGAAAACAGTAATACTTGTTCAGAACGAAAGAAAGCACAGAGCCCCAGATTTTATGTTGTCCTGGAGAGCTTGCAGAGCACTGGGGAAAGGCAGGCAGAGAATTCCCTGCTAGCACCTTCTCTGTGCCTGGGAAGCAGAAGTGTTCACATTGCTTCGCAGAATCGCTTTTGTGCAGAAAACAGTAACACTTGTTCAGAACGAAAGAAAGCACAGAGCCCCAGATTTTATGTTGTCCTGGAGAGCTAGCAGAGCACTGGGGAAAAGCAGGCAGAGAATTCTCTGCTAGCACCTTCTCTGTGCCTGGGAAGCAGAAGTGTTCCCATTGCTTCGCAGAATCGCTTTTGTGCAGAAAACAGTAACACTTGTTCAGAACGAAAGAAAGCACAGAGCCCCAGATTTTATGTTGTCCTGGAGAGCTTGCAGAGCACTGGGGAAAGGCAGGCAGAGAATTCCCTGCTAGCACCTTCTCTGTGCCTGGGAAGCAGAAGTGTTCACATTGCTTCGCAGAATCGCTTTTGTGCAGAAAACAGTAACACTTGTTCAGAACGAAAGAAAGCACAGAGCCCCAGATTTTATGTTGTCCTTGAGAGCTTGCAGAGCACTGCGGAAAAGCAGGCAGAGAATTCCCTGCTAGCACCTTCTCTGTGCATGGGAAGCAGAAGTCTTCACATTGCTTCGCAGAATCGCTTTTGTGCAGAAAACAGTAACACTTGTTCAGAACGAAAGAAAGCACAGAGCCCCAGATTTTATGTTGTCCTGGAGAGCTTGCAGAGCACTGGGGAAAAGCAGGCAGAGAATTCCCTGCTAGCACCTTCTCTGTGCCTGGGAAACAGAAGTGTTCCCATTGCTTCGCAGAATCGCTTTTGTGCAGAAAACAGTAACACTTGTTCAGAACGAAAGAAAGCACAGAGCCCCAGATTTTATGTTGTCCTGGAGAGCTTGCAGAGTACTGGGGAAAGGCAGGCAGAGAATTCCCTGCTAGCACCTTCTCTGTGCCTGGGAAACAGAAGTGTTCACATTGCTTCGCAGAATCGCTTTTGTGCAGAAAACAGTAACACTTGTTCAGAACGAAAGAAAGCACAGAGCCCCAGATTTTATGTTGTCCTGGAGAGCTTGCAGAGCACTGGGGAAAGGCACGCAGAGAATTCCCTGCTAGCACCTTCTCTGTGCCTGTTCACATTGCTTCGCAGAATCGCTTTTGTGCAGAAAACAGTAACACTTGTTCAGAACGAAAGAAAGCACAGAGCCCCAGATTTTATGTTGTCCTGGAGAGCTTGCAGAGCACTGGGGAAAAGCAGGCAGAGAATTCCCTGCTAGCACGTTCTCTGTGCCTGGGAAGCAGAAGTGTTCAGATTGCTTCGCAGAATCGCTTTTGTGCAGAAAACAGTAACACTTGTTCAGAACGAAAGAAAGCACAGAGCCCCAGATTTGCTGTTGTCCTGGAGAGCTTGCAGAGCACTGGGGAAAGGCAGGCAGAGAATTCCCTGCTAGCACCTTCTCTGTGCCTGGGAAGCAGAAGTGTTCCCATTGCTTCGCAGAATCGCTTTTGTGCAGAAAACAGTAACACTTGTTCAGAACGAAAGAAAGCACAGAGCCCCAGATTTTATGTTGTCCTGGAGAGCTTGCAGAGCACTGGGGAAAGGCAGGCAGAGAATTCCCTGCTAGCACCTTCTCTGTGCCTGGGAAGCAGAAGTGTTCACATTGCTTCGCAGAATCGCTTTTGTGCAGAAAACAGTAACACTTGTTCAGAACGAAAGAAAGCACAGAGCCCCAGATTTTATGTTGTCCTGGAGAGCTTGCAGAGCACTGGGGAAAAGCAGGCAGAGATTTCCCTGCTAGCACGTTCTCTGTGCCTGGGAAGGAGAAGTGTTCAGATTGCTTCGCAGAATCGCTTTTGTGCAGAAAACAGTAACACTTGTTCAGAACGAAAGAAAGCACAGAGCCCCAGATTTGCTGTTGTCCTGGAGAGCTTGCAGATCACTGGGGAAAGGCAGGCAGAGAATTCCCTGCTAGCACCTTCTCTGTGCCTGGGAAGCAGAAGTGTTCACATTGCTTCGCAGAATCGCTTTTGTGCAGAAAACAGTAACACTTGTTCAGAACGAAAGAAAGCACAGAGCCCCAGATTTTATGTTGTCCTGGAGAGCTTGCAGAGCACTGGGGAAAGGCAGGCAGAGAATTCCCTGCTAGCACCTTCTCTGTGCCTGGGAAGCAGAAGTGTTCACATTGCTTCGCAGAATCGCTTTTGTGCAGAAAACAGTAACACTTGTTCAGAACGAAAGAAAGCACAGAGCCCCAGATTTTATGTTGTCCTGGAGAGCTAGCAGAGCACTGGGGAAAAGCAGGCAGAGAATTCCCTGCTAGCACCTTCTCTGTGCCTGGGAAGCAGAAGTGTTCACATTGCTTCGCAGAATCGCTTTTGTGCAGAAAACAGTAACACTTGTTCAGAACGAAAGAAAGCACAGAGCCCCAGATTTTATGTTGTCCTGGAGAGCTTGCAGAGCACTGGGGAAAAGCAGGCAGAGAATTCCCTGCTAGCACCTTCTCTGTGCCTGGGAAACAGAAGTGTTCCCATTGCTTCGCAGAATCGCTTTTGTGCAGAAAACAGTAACACTTGTTCAGAACGAAAGAAAGCACAGAGCCCCAGATTTTATGTTGTCCTGGAGAGCTTGCAGAGCACTGGGGAAAGGCAGGCAGAGATTTCCCTGCTAGCACGTTCTCTGTGCCTGGGAAACAGAAGTGTTCACATTGCTTCGCAGAATCGCTTTTGTGCAGAAAACAGTAACACTTGTTCAGAACGAAAGAAAGCACAGAGCCCCAGATTTTATGTTGTCCTGGAGAGCTTGCAGAGCACTGGGGAAAGGCAGGCAGAGAATTCTCTGCTAGCACCTTCTCTGTGCCTGGGAAGCAGAAGTCTTCACATTGCTTCGCAGAATCGCTTTTGTGCAGAAAACAGTAACACTTGTTCAGAACGAAAGAAAGCACAGAGCCCCAGATTTTATGTTGTCCTGGAGAGCTTGCAGAGCACTGGGGAAAGGCACGCAGAGAATTCCCTGCTAGCACCTTCTCTGTGCCTGTTCACATTGCTTCGCAGAATCGCTTTTGTGCAGAAAACAATAACACTTGTTCAGAAGGAAAGAAAGCACAGAGCCCCAGATTTTATGTTGTCCTGGAGAGCTTGCAGAGCACTGGGGAAAAGCAGGCAGAGATTTCCCTGCTAGCACGTTCTCTGTGCCTGGGAAGCAGAAGTGTTCAGATTGCTTCGCAGAATCGCTTTTGTGCAGAAAACAGTAACACTTGTTCAGAACGAAAGAAAGCACAGAGCCCCAGATTTGCTGTTGTCCTGGAGAGCTTGCAGACCACTGGGGAAAGGCAGGCAGAGAATTCCCTGCTAGCACCTTCTCTGTGCCTGGGAAGCAGAAGTGTTCACATTGCTTGGCAGAATCTGTTTTGTGCAGAAAACAGTAACACTTGTTCAGAACGAAAGAAAGCACAGAGCCCCAGATTTTATGTTGTCCTGGAGAGCTAGCAGAGCACTGAGGAAAAGCAGGCAGAGAATTCCCTGCTAGCACGTTCTCTGTTCCTGGGAAGCAGAAGTGTTCCCATTGCTTCGCAGAATCGCTTTTGTGCAGAAAACAGTAACACTTGTTCAGAACGAAAGAAAGCACAGAGCCCCAGATTTTATGTTGTCCTGGAGAGCTTGCAGAGCACTGGGGAAAGGCAGGCAGAGAATTCCCTGCTAGCACCTTCTCTGTGCCTGGGAAGCAGAAGTGTTCACATTGCTTCGCAGAATCGCTTTTGTGCAGAAAACAGTAACACTTGTTCAGAACGAAAGAAAGCACAGAGCCCCAGATTTTATGTTGTCCTGGAGAGCTTGCAGAGCACTGGGGAAAAGCAGGCAGAGAATTCCCTGCTAGCACCTTCTCTGTGCCTGGGAAGCAGAAGTGTTCACATTGCTTCGTAGAATCGCTTTTGTGCAGAAAACAGTAACACTTGTTCAGAACGAAAGAAAGCACAGAGCCCCAGATTTTATGTTGTCCTGGAGAGCTTGCAGAGCACTGGGGAAAGGCAGGCAGAGAATTCCCTGCTAGCACCTTCTCTGTGCCTGGGAAGCAGAAGTGTTCACATTGCTTCGCAGAATCGCTTTTGTGCAGAAAACAGTAACACTTGTTCAGAACGAAAGAAAGCACAGAGCCCCAGATTTTATGTTGTCCTGGAGAGCTTGCAGAGCACTGGGGAAAAGCAGGCAGAGAATTCCCTGCTAGCACGTTCTCTGTTCCTGGGAAGCAGAAGTGTTCCCATTGCTTCGCAGAATCGCTTTTGTGCAGAAAACAGTAACACTTGTTCAGAACGAAAGAAAGCACAGAGCCCCAGATTTTATGTTGTCCTGGAGAGCTTGCAGAGCACTGGGGAAAAGCAGGCAGAGAATTCCCTGCTAGCACGTTCTCTGTTCCTGGGAAGCAGAAGTGTTCACATTGCTTCGCAGAATCGTTTTTGTGCAGAAAACAGTAACACTTGTTCAGAACGAAAGAAAGCACAGAGCCCCAGATTTTATGTTGTCCTGGAGAGCTTGCAGAGCACTGGGGAAAAGCAGGCAGAGAATTCCCTGCTAGCACCTTCTCTGTGCCTGGGAAACAGAAGTGTTCCCATTGCTTCGCAGAATCGCTTTTGTGCAGAAAACAGTAACACTTGTTCAGAACGAAAGAAAGCACAGAGCCCCAGATTTTATGTTGTCCTGGAGAGCTTGCAGAGCACTGGGGAAAGGCAGGCAGAGAATTCCCTGCTAGCACCTTCTCTGTGCCTGGGAAACAGAAGTGTTCCCATTGCTTCGCAGAATCGCTTTTGTGCAGAAAACAGTAACACTTGTTCAGAACGAAAGAAAGCACAGAGCCCCAGATTTTATGTTGTCCTGGAGAGCTTGCAGAGCACTGGGGAAAGGCAGGCAGAGAATTCTCTGCTAGCACCTTCTCTGTGCCTGGGAAGCAGAAGTGTTCCCATTGCTTCGCAGAATCGCTTTTGTGCAGAAAACAGTAACACTTGTTCAGAACGAAAGAAAGCACAGAGCCCCAGATTTTATGTTGTCCTGGAGATCTTGCAGAGCACTGGGGAAAGGCACGCAGAGAATTCCCTGCTAGCACCTTCTCTGTGCCTGTTCACATTGCTTCGCAGAATCGCTTTTGTGCAGAAAACAGTAACACTTGTTCAGAACGAAAGAAAGCACAGAGCCCCAGATTTTATGTTGTCCTGGAGAGCTTGCAGAGCACTGGGGAAAAGCAGGCAGAGAATTCCCTGCTAGCACCTTCTCTGTGCCTGGGAAGCAGAAGTGTTCACATTGCTTCGCAGAATCGCTTTTGTGCAGAAAACAGTAACACTTGTTCAGAACGAAAGAAAGCACAGAGCCCCAGATTTTATGTTGTCCTGGAGAGCTTGCAGAGCACTGGGGAAAGGCAGGCAGAGAATTCCCTGCTAGCACCTTCTCTGTGCCTGGGAAACAGAAGTGTTCCCATTGCTTCGCAGAATCGCTTTTGTGCAGAAAACAGTAACACTTGTTCAGAACGAAAGAAAGCACAGAGCCCCAGATTTTATGTTGTCCTGGAGAGCTAGCAGAGCACTGAGGAAAAGCAGGCAGAGAATTCCCTGCTAGCACGTTCTCTGTTCCTGGGAAGCAGAAGTGTTCCCATTGCTTCGCAGAATCGCTTTTGTGCAGAAAACAGTAACACTTGTTCAGAACGAAAGAAAGCACAGAGCCCCAGATTTTATGTTGTCCTGGAGAGCTTGCAGAGCACTGGGGAAAGGCAGGCAGAGAATTCCCTGCTAGCACCTTCTCTGTGCCTGGGAAGCAGAAGTGTTCCCATTGCTTCGCAGAATCGCTTTTGTGCAGAAAACAGTAACACTTGTTCAGAACGAAAGAAAGCACAGAGCCCCAGATTTTATGTTGTCCTGGAGAGCTTGCAGAGCACTGGGGAAAGGCAGGCAGAGAATTCCCTGCTAGCACCTTCTCTGTGCCTGGGAAGCAGAAGTCTTCACATTGCTTCGCAGAATCGCTTTTGTGCAGAAAACAGTAACACTTGTTCAGAACGAAAGAAAGCACAGAGCCCCAGATTTTATGTTGTCCTGGAGAGCTTGCAGAGCACTGGGGAAAAGCAGGCAGAGAATTCCCTGCTAGCACCTTCTCTGTGCCTGGGAAGCAGAAGTGTTCACATTGCTTCGCAGAATCGCTTTTGTGCAGAAAACAGTAACACTTGTTCAGAACGAAAGAAAGCACAGAGCCCCAGATTTTATCTTGTCCTGGAGAGCTTGCAGAGCACTGGGGAAAAGCAGGCAGAGAATTCCCTGCTAGCACCTTCTCTGTGCCTGGGAAGCAGAAGTGTTCCCATTGCTTCGCATAATCGCTTTTGTGCAGAAAACAGTAACACTTGTTCAGAACGAAAGAAAGCACAGAGCCCCAGATTTTATGTTGTCCTGGAGAGCTTGCAGAGCACTGGGGAAAGGCAGGCAGAGAATTCCCTGCTAGCACGTTCTCTGTGCCTGGGAAGCAGAAGTGTTCCCATTGCTTCGCAGAATCGCTTTTGTGCAGAAAACAGTAACACTTGTTCAGAACGAAAGAAAGCACAGAGCCCCAGATTTTATGTTGTCCTGGAGAGCTTGCAGAGCACTGGGGAAAGGCAGGCAGAGAATTCCCTGCTAGCACCTTCTCTGTGCCTGGGAAGCAGAAGTCTTCACATTGCTTCGCAGAATCGCTTTTGTGCAGAAAACAGTAACACTTGTTCAGAACGAAAGAAAGCACAGAGCCCCAGATTTTATGTTGTCCTGGAGAGCTTGCAGAGCACTGGGGAAAAGCAGGCAGAGAATTCCCTGCTAGCACCTTCTCTGTGCCTGGGAACCAGAAGTGTTCACATTGCTTCGCAGAATCGCTTTTGTGCAGAAAACAGTAACACTTGTTCAGAACGAAAGAAAGCACAGAGCCCCAGATTTTATGTTGTCCTGGAGAGCTTGCACAGCACTGGGGAAAGGCACGCAGAGAATTCCCTGCTAGCACCTTCTCTGTGCCTGGGAAGCAGAAGTCTTCACATTGCTTCGCAGAATCGCTTTTGTGCAGAAAACAGTAACACTTGTTCAGAACGAAAGAAAGCACAGAGCCCCAGATTTTATGTTGTCCTGGAGAGCTTGCAGAGCACTGGGGAAAGGCAGGCAGAGAATTCCCTGCTAGCACCTTCTCTGTGCCTGGGAAGCAGAAGTGTTCACATTGCTTCGCAGAATCGCTTTTGTGCAGGAAACAGTAACACTTGTTCAGAACGAAAGAAAGCACAGAGCCCCAGATTTTATGTTGTCCTGGAGAGCTTGCAGAGCACTGCGGAAAAGCAGGCAGAGAATTCCCTGCTAGCACCTTTTCTGTGCCTGTTCACATTGCTTCGCAGAATCGCTTTTGTGCAGAAAACAGTAACACTTGTTCAGAACGAAAGAAAGCACAGAGCCCCAGATTTTATGTTGTCCTGGAGAGCTTGCAGAGCACTGGGGAAAGGCAGGCAGAGAATTCCCTGCTAGCACCTTCTCTGTGCCTGGGAAGCAGAAGTGTTCACATTGCTTGGCAGAATCGGTTTTGTGCAGAAAACAGTAACACTTGTTCAGAACGAAAGAAAGCACAGAGCCCCAGATTTTATGTTGTCCTGGAGAGCTTGCAGAGCACTGGGGAAAGGCAGGCAGAGAATTCCCTGCTAGCACCTTCTCTGTGCCTGGGAAGCAGAACTGTTCACATTGCTTGGCAGAATCACTTTTGTGCAGAAAACAGTAACACTTGTTCAGAACGAAAGAAAGCACAGAGCCCCAGATTTTATGTTGTCCTGGAGAGCTTGCAGAGCACTGGGGAAAAGCAGGCAGAGAATTCCCTGCTAGCACCTTCTCTGTGCCTGTTCACATTGCTTCGCAGAATCGCTTTTGTGCAGAAAACAGTAACACTTGTTCAGAACGAAAGAAAGCACAGAGCCCCAGATTTTATGTTGTCCTGGAGAGCTTGCAGAGCACTGGGGAAAGGCAGGCAGAGAATTCCTTGCTAGCACCTTCTCTGTGCCTGGGAAGCAGAAGTGTTCACATTGCTTCGCAGAATCGCTTTTGTGCAGAAAACAGTAACACTTGTTCAGAACGAAAGAAAGCACAGAGCCCCAGATTTTATGTTGTCCTGGAGAGCTTGCAGAGCACTGGGGAAAGGCAGGCAGAGAATTCCCTGCTAGCACCTTCTCTGTGCCTGGGAAGCAGAAGTGTCCACATTGCTTCGCAGAATCGCTTTTGTGCAGAAAACAGTAACACTTGTTCAGAACGAAAGAAAGCACAGAGCCCCAGATTTTATGTTGTCCTGGAGAGCTTGCAGAGCACTGGGGAAAGGCAGGCAGAGAATTCCCTGCTAGCACCTTCTCTGTGCCTGGGAAGCAGAAGTGTTCACATTGCTTGGCAGAATCGCTTTTGTGCAGAAAACAGTAACACTTGTTCAGAACGAAAGAAAGCACAGAGCCCCAGATTTGCTGTTGTCCTGGAGAGCTTGCAGAGCACTGGGGAAAAGCAGGCAGAGAATTCCCTGCTAGCACCTTTTCTGTACCTGTTCACATTGCTTCGCAGAATCGCTTTTGTGCAGAAAACAGTAACACTTGTTCAGAACGAAAGAAAGCACAGAGCCCCAGATTTTATGTTGTCCTGGAGATCTTGCAGAGCACTGGGGAAAGGCAGGCAGAGAATTCCCTGCTAGCACCTTCTCTGTGCCTGGGAAGCAGAAGTGTTCACATTGCTTCGCAGAATCGCTTTTGTGCAGGAAACAGTAACACTTGTTCAGAACGAAAGAAAGCACAGAGCCCCAGATTTTATGTTGTCCTGGAGAGCTTGCAGAGCACTGGGGAAAAGCAGGCAGAGAATTCCCTGCTAGCACCTTTTCTGTGCCTGTTCACATTGCTTCGCAGAATCGCTTTTGTGCAGAAAACAGTAACACTTGTTCAGAACGAAAGAAAGCACAGAGCCCCAGATTTTATGTTGTCCTGGAGAGCTTGCAGAGCACTGGGGAAAGGCAGGCAGAGAATTCCCTGCTAGCACCTTCTCTGTGCCTGGGAAGCAGAAGTGTTCACATTGCTTGGCAGAATCGGTTTTGTGCAGAAAACAGTAACACTTGTTCAGAACGAAAGAAAGCACAGAGCCCCAGATTTTATGTTGTCCTGGAGAGCTTGCAGAGCACTGGGGAAAAGCAGGCAGAGAATTCCCTGCTAGCACGTTCTCTGTGCCTGGGAAACAGAACTGTTCACATTGCTTGGCAGAATCACTTTTGTGCAGAAAACAGTAACACTTGTTCAGAACGAAAGAAAGCACAGAGCCCCAGATTTTATGTTGTCCTGGAGAGCTTGCAGAGCACTGGGGAAAAGCAGGCAGAGAATTCCCTGCTAGCACCTTCTCTGTGCCTGTTCACATTGCTTCGCAGAATCGCTTTTGTGCAGAAAACAGTAACACTTGTTCAGAACGAAAGAAAGCACAGAGCCCCAGATTTTATGTTGTCCTGGAGAGCTTGCAGAGCACTGGGGAAAGGCAGGCAGAGAATTCCTTGCTAGCACCTTCTCTGTGCCTGGGAAGCAGAAGTGTTCACATTGCTTCGCAGAATCGCTTTTGTGCAGAAAAGAGTAACACTTGTTCAGAACGAAAGAAAGCACAGAGCCCCAGATTTTATGTTGTCCTGGAGAGCTTGCAGAGCACTGGGGAAAGGCAGGCAGAGAATTCCCTGCTAGCACCTTCTCTGTGCCTGGGAAGCAGAAGTGTTCACATTGCTTCGCAGAATCGCTTTTGTGCAGGAAACAGTAACACTTGTTCAGAACGAAAGAAAGCACAGAGCCCCAGATTTTATGTTGTCCTGGAGAGCTTGCAGAGCACTGGGGAAAAGCAGGCAGAGAATTCCCTGCTAGCACCTTTTCTGTGCCTGTTCACATTGCTTCGCAGAATCGCTTTTGTGCAGAAAACAGTAACACTTGTTCAGAACGAAAGAAAGCACAGAGCCCCAGATTTTATGTTGTCCTGGAGAGCTTGCAGAGCACTGGGGAAAGGCAGGCAGAGAATTCCCTGCTAGCACCTTCTCTGTGCCTGGGAAGCAGAAGTGTTCACATTGCTTGGCAGAATCGGTTTTGTGCAGAAAACAGTAACACTTGTTCAGAACGAAAGAAAGCACAGAGCCCCAGATTTTATGTTGTCCTGGAGAGCTTGCAGAGCACTGGGGAAAGGCAGGCAGAGAATTCCCTGCTAGCACCTTCTCTGTGCCTGGGAAGCAGAACTGTTCACATTGCTTGGCAGAATCGCTTTTGTGCAGAAAACAGTAACACTTGTTCAGAACGAAAGAAAGCACAGAGCCCCAGATTTTATGTTGTCCTGGAGAGCTTGCAGAGCACTGGGGAAAAGCAGGCAGAGAATTCCCTGCTAGCACCTTCTCTGTGCCTGTTCACATTGCTTCGCAGAATCGCTTTTGTGCAGAAAACAGTAACACTTGTTCAGAAGGAAAGAAAGCACAGAGCCCCAGATTTGATGTTGTCCTGGAGAGCTTGCAGAGCACTGGGGAAAGGCAGGCAGAGAATTCCTTGCTAGCACCTTCTCTGTGCCTGGGAAGCAGAAGTGTTCACATTGCTTCGCAGAATCGCTTTTGTGCAGAAAACAGTAACACTTGTTCAGAACGAAAGAAAGCACAGAGCCCCAGATTTTATGTTGTCCTGGAGAGCTTGCAGAGCACTGGGGAAAGGCAGGCAGAGAATTCCCTGCTAGCACCTTCTCTGTGCCTGGGAAGCAGAAGTGTCCACATTGCTTCGCAGAATCGCTTTTGTGCAGAAAACAGTAACACTTGTTCAGAACGAAAGAAAGCACAGAGCCCCAGATTTTATGTTGTCCTGGAGAGCTTGCAGAGCACTGGGGAAAGGCAGGCAGAGAATTCCCTGCTAGCACCTTCTCTGTGCCTGGGAAGCAGAAGTGTTCACATTGCTTGGCAGAATCGGTTTTGTGCAGAAAACAGTAACACTTGTTCAGAACGAAAGAAAGCACAGAGCCCCAGATTTGCTGTTGTCCTGGAGAGCTTGCAGAGCACTGGGGAAAAGCAGGCAGAGAATTCCCTGCTAGCACCTTTTCTGTGCCTGTTCACATTGCTTCGCATAATCGCTTTTGTGCAGAAAACAGTAACACTTGTTCAGAACGAAAGAAAGCACAGAGCCCCAGATTTTATGTTGTCCTGGAGAGCTTGCAGAGCACTGGAGAAAAAAAGGCAGAGAATTCCCTGCTAGCACCTTCTCTGTGCCTGTTCACATTGCTTCGCAGAATCGCTTTTGTGCAGAAAACAGTAACACTTGTTCAGAACGAAAGAAAGCACAGAGCCCCAGATTTTATGTTGTCCTGGAGAGCTTGCAGAGCACTGGGGAAAGGCAGGCAGAGAATTCCCTGCTAGCACCTTCTCTGTGCCTGGGAAGCAGAAGTGTTCACATTGCTTCGCAGAATCGCTTTTGTGCAGAAAACAGTAACACTTGTTCAGAACGAAAGAAAGCACGGAGCCCCAGATTTGCTGTTGTCCTGGAGAGCTTGCAGAACACTGGGGAAAAGCAGGCAGAGAATTCCCTGCTAGCACCTTTTCTGTGCCTGTTCACATTGCTTCGCATAATTGATTTTGTGCAGAAAACAGTAACACTTGTTCAGAACGAAAGAAAGCACAGAGCCCCAGATTTTATGTTGTCCTGGAGAGCTTGCAGACCACTGGGGAAAAGCAGGCAGAGAATTCCCTGATAGCACCTTTTCTGTGCCTGTTCACATTGCTTCGCATAATCGCTTTTGTGCAGAAAACAGTAACACTTGTTCAGAACGAAAGAAAGCACAGAGCCCCAGATTTTATGTTGTCCTGGAGAGCTTGCAGAGCACTGGGGAAAGGCAGGCAGAGAATTCCCTGCTAGCACCTTCTCTGTGCCTGGGAAGCAGAACTGTTCACATTGCTTGGCAGAATCGCTTTTGTGCAGAAAACAGTAACACTTGTTCAGAACGAAAGAAAGCACAGAGCCCCAGATTTTATGTTGTCCTGGAGAGCTTGCAGAGCACTGGGGAAAAGCAGGCAGAGAATTCCCTGATAGCACCTTTTCTGTGCCTGTTCACATTGCTTCGCATAATCGCTTTTGTGCAGAAAACAGTAACACTTGTTCAGAACGAAAGAAAGCACAGAGCCCCAGATTTTATGTTGTCCTGGAGAGCTTGCAGAGCACTGGGGAAAGGCAGGCAGAGAATTCCCTGCTAGCACCTTCTGTGTGCCTGGGAAGCAGAAGTGTTCACATTGCTTCGCAGAATCGCTTTTGTGCAGAAAACAGTAACACTTGTTCAGAACGAAAGAAAGCACAGAGCCCCAGATTTTATGTTGTCCTGGAGAGCTTGCAGAGCACTGGGGAAAAGCAGGCAGAGAATTCCCTGCTAGCACCTTCTCTGTGCCTGGGAAGCAGAAGTGTTCACATTGCTTGGCAGAATCGGTTTTGTGCAGAAAACAGTAACACTTGTTCAGAACGAAAGAAAGCACAGAGCCCCAGATTTGCTGTTGTCCTGGAGAGCTTGCAGAGCACTGGAGAAAAACAGGCAGAGAATTCCCTGCTAGCACCTTCTCTGTGCCTGTTCACATTGCTTGGCAGAATCGCTTTTGTGCAGAAAACAGTAACACTTGTTCAGAACGAAAGAAAGCACAGAGCCCCAGATTTTATGTTGTCCTGGAGAGCTTGCAGAGCACTGGGGAAAAGCAGGCAGAGAATTCCCTGCTAGCACCTTCTCTGTGCCTGGGAAGCAGAACTGTTCACATTGCTTGGCAGAATCGCTTTTGTGCAGAAAACAGTAACACTTGTTCAGAACGAAAGAAAGCACAGAGCCCCAGATTTTATGTTGTCCTGGAGAGCTTGCAGAGCACTGGGGAAAAGCAGGCAGAGAATTCCCTGCTAGCACCTTCTCTGTGCCTGTTCACATTGCTTCGCATAATCGCTTTTGTGCAGAAAACAGTAACACTTGTTCAGAACGAAAGAAAGCACAGAGCCCCAGATTTTATGTTGTCCTGGAGAGCTTGCAGAACACTGGGGAAAAGCAGGCAGAGAATTCCCTGCTAGCACCTTTTCTGTGCCTGTTCACATTGCTTCGCAGAATCGCTTTTGTGCAGAAAACAGTAACACTTGTTCAGAACGAAAGAAAGCACAGAGCCCCAGATTTGCTGTTGTCCTGGAGAGCTTGCAGAGCACTGGGGAAAAGCAGGCAGAGAATTCCCTGCTAGCACCTTTTCTGTGCCTGTTCACATTGCATGGCAGAATCGCTTTTGTGCAGAAAACAGTAACACTTGTTCAGAACGAAAGAAAGCACAGAGCCCCAGATTTTATGTTGTCCTGGAGAGCTTGCAGAGCACTGGGGAAAGGCAGGCAGAGAATTCCCTGCTAGCACCTTCTCTGTGCCTGGGAAGCAGAAGTGTTCACATTGCTTGGCAGAATCGGTTTTGTGCAGAAAACAGTAACACTTGTTCAGAACGAAAGAAAGCACAGAGCCCCAGATTTGCTGTTGTCCTGGAGAGCTTGCAGAGCACTGGGGAAAAGCAGGCAGAGAATTCCCTGCTAGCACCTTTTCTGTGCCTGTTCACATTGCTTCGCATAATCGCTTTTGTGCAGAAAACAGTAACACTTGTTCAGAACGAAAGAAAGCACAGAGCCCCAGATTTTATGTTGTCCTGGAGAGCTTGCAGAGCACTGGAGAAAAAAAGGCAGAGAATTCCCTGCTAGCACCTTCTCTGTGCCTGTTCACATTGCTTCGCAGAATCGCTTTTGTGCAGAAAACAGTAACACTTGTTCAGAACGAAAGAAAGCACAGAGCCCCAGATTTTATGTTGTCCTGGAGAGCTTGCAGAGCACTGGGGAAAGGCAGGCAGAGAATTCCCTGCTAGCACCTTCTCTGTGCCTGGGAAGCAGAAGTGTTCACATTGCTTCGCAGAATCGCTTTTGTGCAGAAAACAGTAACACTTGTTCAGAACGAAAGAAAGCACGGAGCCCCAGATTTGCTGTTGTCCTGGAGAGCTTGCAGAACACTGGGGAAAAGCAGGCAGAGAATTCCCTGCTAGCACCTTTTCTGTGCCTGTTCACATTGCTTCGCATAATTGATTTTGTGCAGAAAACAGTAACACTTGTTCAGAACGAAAGAAAGCACAGAGCCCCAGATTTTATGTTGTCCTGGAGAGCTTGCAGACCACTGGGGAAAAGCAGGCAGAGAATTCCCTGATAGCACCTTTTCTGTGCCTGTTCACATTGCTTCGCATAATCGCTTTTGTGCAGAAAACAGTAACACTTGTTCAGAACGAAAGAAAGCACAGAGCCCCAGATTTTATGTTGTCCTGGAGAGCTTGCAGAGCACTGGGGAAAGGCAGGCAGAGAATTCCCTGCTAGCACCTTCTCTGTGCCTGGGAAGCAGAACTGTTCACATTGCTTGGCAGAATCGCTTTTGTGCAGAAAACAGTAACACTTGTTCAGAACGAAAGAAAGCACAGAGCCCCAGATTTTATGTTGTCCTGGAGAGCTTGCAGAGCACTGGGGAAAAGCAGGCAGAGAATTCCCTGATAGCACCTTTTCTGTGCCTGTTCACATTGCTTCGCATAATCGCTTTTGTGCAGAAAACAGTAACACTTGTTCAGAACGAAAGAAAGCACAGAGCCCCAGATTTTATGTTGTCCTGGAGAGCTTGCAGAGCACTGGGGAAAGGCAGGCAGAGAATTCCCTGCTAGCACCTTCTGTGTGCCTGGGAAGCAGAAGTGTTCACATTGCTTCGCAGAATCGCTTTTGTGCAGAAAACAGTAACACTTGTTCAGAACGAAAGAAAGCACAGAGCCCCAGATTTTATGTTGTCCTGGAGAGCTTGCAGAGCACTGGGGAAAAGCAGGCAGAGAATTCCCTGCTAGCACCTTCTCTGTGCCTGGGAAGCAGAAGTGTTCACATTGCTTGGCAGAATCGGTTTTGTGCAGAAAACAGTAACACTTGTTCAGAACGAAAGAAAGCACAGAGCCCCAGATTTGCTGTTGTCCTGGAGAGCTTGCAGAGCACTGGAGAAAAACAGGCAGAGAATTCCCTGCTAGCACCTTCTCTGTGCCTGTTCACATTGCTTGGCAGAATCGCTTTTGTGCAGAAAACAGTAACACTTGTTCAGAACGAAAGAAAGCACAGAGCCCCAGATTTTATGTTGTCCTGGAGAGCTTGCAGAGCACTGGGGAAAAGCAGGCAGAGAATTCCCTGCTAGCACCTTCTCTGTGCCTGGGAAGCAGAACTGTTCACATTGCTTGGCAGAATCGCTTTTGTGCAGAAAACAGTAACACTTGTTCAGAACGAAAGAAAGCACAGAGCCCCAGATTTTATGTTGTCCTGGAGAGCTTGCAGAGCACTGGGGAAAAGCAGGCAGAGAATTCCCTGCTAGCACCTTCTCTGTGCCTGTTCACATTGCTTCGCATAATCGCTTTTGTGCAGAAAACAGTAACACTTGTTCAGAACGAAAGAAAGCACAGAGCCCCAGATTTTATGTTGTCCTGGAGAGCTTGCAGAACACTGGGGAAAAGCAGGCAGAGAATTCCCTGCTAGCACCTTTTCTGTGCCTGTTCACATTGCTTCGCAGAATCGCTTTTGTGCAGAAAACAGTAACACTTGTTCAGAACGAAAGAAAGCACAGAGCCCCAGATTTGCTGTTGTCCTGGAGAGCTTGCAGAGCACTGGGGAAAAGCAGGCAGAGAATTCCCTGCTAGCACCTTTTCTGTGCCTGTTCACATTGCATGGCAGAATCGCTTTTGTGCAGAAAACAGTAACACTTGTTCAGAACGAAAGAAAGCACAGAGCCCCAGATTTTATGTTGTCCTGGAGAGCTTGCAGAGCACTGGGGAAAGGCAGGCAGAGAATTCCCTGCTAGCACCTTCTCTGTGCCTGGGAAGCAGAAGTGTTCACATTGCTTCGCAGAATCGCTTTTGTGCAGAAAACAGTAACACTTGTTCAGAACGAAAGAAAGCACAGAGCCCCAGATTTGATGTTGTCCTGGAGAGCTTGCAGAGCACTGGGGAAAAGCAGGCAGAGAATTCCCTGCTAGCACCTTCTCTGTGCCTGTTCATAATTGCTTCGCAGAATCGCTTTTGTGCAGAAAACAGTAACACTTGTTCAGAACGAAAGAAAGCACAGAGCCCCAGATTTGCTGTTGTCCTGGAGAGCTTGCAGAACACTGGGGAAAAGCAGGCAGAGAATTCCCTGCTAGTACCTTTTCTGTGCCTGTTCACATTGCTTCGCATAATTGATTTTGTGAAGAAAACAGTAACACTTGTTCAGAACGAAAGAAAGCACAGAGCCCCAGATTTTATGTTGTCCTGGAGAGCTTGCAGAGCACTGGGGAAAAGCAGGCAGAGAATTCCCTGCTAGCACCTTTTCTGTGCCTGTTCACATTGCTTCGCAGAATCGCTTTTGTGCAGGAAACAGTAACACTTGTTCAGAACGAAAGAAAGCACAGAGCCCCAGATTTTATGTTGTCCTGGAGAGCTTGCAGAGCACTGGGGAAAGGCAGGCAGAGAATTCCCTGCTAGCACCTTCTCTGTGCCTGGGAAGCAGAACTGTTCACATTGCTTGGCAGAATCGCTTTTGTGCAGAAAACAGTAACACTTGTTCAGAACGAAAGAAAGCACAGAGCCCCAGATTTTATGTTGTCCTGGAGAGCTTGCAGAGCACTGGGGAAAAGCAGGCAGAGAATTCCCTGCTAGCACCTTTTCTGTGCCTGTTCACATTGCTTCGCAGAATCGCTTTTGTGCAGAAAACAGTAACACTTGTTCAGAACGAAAGAAAGCACAGAGCCCCAGATTTTATGTTGTCCTGGAGAGCTTGCAGAACACTGGGGAAAAGCAGGCAGAGAATTCCCTGCTAGCACCTTCTCTGTGCCTGTTCACATTGCTTCGCATAATCGCTTTTGTGCAGAAAACAGTAACACTTGTTCAGAACGAAAGAAAGCACAGAGCCCCAGATTTTATGTTGTCCTGGAGAGCTTGCAGAGCACTGGGGAAAAGCAGGCAGAGAATTCCCTGCTAGCACCTTCTCTGTGCCTGTTCACATTGCTTCGCAGAATCGCTTTTGTGCAGAAAACAGTAACACTTGTTCAGAACGAAAGAAAGCACAGAGCCCCAGATTTTATGTTGTCCTGGAGAGCTTGCAGAGCACTGGGGAAAGGCAGGCAGAGAATTCCCTGCTAGCACCTTCTCTGTGCCTGGGAAGCAGAAGTGTTCACATTGCTTCGCAGAATCGCTTTTGTGCAGAAAACAGTAACACTTGTTCAGAACGAAAGAAAGCACAGAGCCCCAGATTTTATGTTGTCCTGGAGAGCTTGCAGAGCACTGGGGAAAGGCAGGCAGAGAATTCCCTGCTAGCACCTTCTCTGTGCCTGTTCACATTGCTTCGCAGAATCGCTTTTGTGCAGAAAACAGTAACACTTGTTCAGAACGAAAGAAAGCACAGAGCCCCAGATTTTATGTTGTCCTGGAGAGCTTGCAGAGCACTGGGGAAAGGCAGGCAGAGAATTCCCTGCTAGCACCTTCTCTGTGCCTGGGAAGCAGAAGTGTTCACATTGCTTCGCAGAATCGCTTTTGTGCAGGAAACAGTAACACTTGTTCAGAACGAAAGAAAGCACAGAGCCCCAGATTTTATGTTGTCCTGGAGAGCTTGCAGAGCACTGGGGAAAAGCAGGCAGAGAATTCCCTGCTAGCACCTTCTCTGTGCCTGTTCATAATTGCTTCGCAGAATCGCTTTTGTGCAGAAAACAGTAACACTTGTTCAGAACGAAAGAAAGCACAGAGCCCCAGATTTTATGTTGTCCTGGAGATCTTGCAGAGCACTGGGGAAAGGCAAGCAGAGAATTCCCTGCTAGCACCTTCTCTGTGCCTGGGAAGCAGAAGTGTTCACATTGCTTGGCAGAATCGCTTTTGTGCAGAAAACAGTAACACTTGTTCAGAACGAAAGAAAGCACAGAGCCCCAGATTTGATGTTGTCCTGGAGAGCTTGCAGAGCACTGGGGAAAAGCAGGCAGAGAATTCCCTGCTAGCACCTTCTCTGTGCCTGTTCATAATTGCTTCGCAGAATCGCTTTTGTGCAGAAAACAGTAACACTTGTTCAGAACGAAAGAAAGCACAGAGCCCCAGATTTTATGTTGTCCTGGAGAGCTTGCAGAGCACTGGGGAAAAGCAGGCAGAGAATTCCCTGCTAGCACCTTTTCTGTGCCTGTTCACATTGCTTCGCAGAATCGCTTTTGTGCAGAAAACAGTAACACTTGTTCAGAACGAAAGAAAGCACAGAGCCCCAGATTTTATGTTGTCCTGGAGAGCTTGCAGAACACTGGGGAAAAGCAGGCAGAGAATTCCCTGCTAGCACCTTCTCTGTGCCTGTTCACATTGCTTCGCATAATCGCTTTTGTGCAGAAAACAGTAACACTTGTTCAGAACGAAAGAAAGCACAGAGCCCCAGATTTTATGTTGTCCTGGAGAGCTTGCAGAGCACTGGGGAAAAGCAGGCAGAGAATTCCCTGCTAGCACCTTCTCTGTGCCTGTTCACATTGCTTCGCAGAATCGCTTTTGTGCAGAAAACAGTAACACTTGTTCAGAACGAAAGAAAGCACAGAGCCCCAGATTTTATGTTGTCCTGGAGAGCTTGCAGAGCACTGGGGAAAGGCAGGCAGAGAATTCCCTGCTAGCACCTTCTCTGTGCCTGGGAAGCAGAAGTGTTCACATTGCTTCGCAGAATCGCTTTTGTGCAGAAAACAGTAACACTTGTTCAGAACGAAAGAAAGCACAGAGCCCCAGATTTTATGTTGTCCTGGAGAGCTTGCAGAGCACTGGGGAAAGGCAGGCAGAGAATTCCCTGCTAGCACCTTCTCTGTGCCTGTTCACATTGCTTCGCAGAATCGCTTTTGTGCAGAAAACAGTAACACTTGTTCAGAACGAAAGAAAGCACAGAGCCCCAGATTTTATGTTGTCCTGGAGAGCTTGCAGAGCACTGGGGAAAGGCAGGCAGAGAATTCCCTGCTAGCACCTTCTCTGTGCCTGGGAAGCAGAAGTGTTCACATTGCTTCGCAGAATCGCTTTTGTGCAGGAAACAGTAACACTTGTTCAGAACGAAAGAAAGCACAGAGCCCCAGATTTTATGTTGTCCTGGAGAGCTTGCAGAGCACTGGGGAAAAGCAGGCAGAGAATTCCCTGCTAGCACCTTCTCTGTGCCTGTTCATAATTGCTTCGCAGAATCGCTTTTGTGCAGAAAACAGTAACACTTGTTCAGAACGAAAGAAAGCACAGAGCCCCAGATTTTATGTTGTCCTGGAGAGCTTGCAGAGCACTGGGGAAAGGCAGGCAGAGAATTCCCTGCTAGCACCTTCTCTGTGCCTGGGAAGCAGAACTGTTCACATTGCTTGGCAGAATCGCTTTTGTGCAGAAAACAGTAACACTTGTTCAGAACGAAAGAAAGCACAGAGCCCCAGATTTTATGTTGTCCTGGAGAGCTTGCAGAGCACTGGGGAAAAGCAGGCAGAGAATTCCCTGCTAGCACCTTTTCTGTGCCTGTTCACATTGCTTCGCAGAATCGCTTTTGTGCAGAAAACAGTAACACTTGTTCAGAACGAAAGAAAGCACAGAGCCCCAGATTTTATGTTGTCCTGGAGAGCTTGCAGAACACTGGGGAAAAGCAGGCAGAGAATTCCCTGCTAGCACCTTCTCTGTGCCTGTTCACATTGCTTCGCATAATCGCTTTTGTGCAGAAAACAGTAACACTTGTTCAGAACGAAAGAAAGCACAGAGCCCCAGATTTTATGTTGTCCTGGAGAGCTTGCAGAGCACTGGGGAAAAGCAGGCAGAGAATTCCCTGCTAGCACCTTCTCTGTGCCTGTTCACATTGCTTCGCAGAATCGCTTTTGTGCAGAAAACAGTAACACTTGTTCAGAACGAAAGAAAGCACAGAGCCCCAGATTTTATGTTGTCCTGGAGAGCTTGCAGAGCACTGGGGAAAGGCAGGCAGAGAATTCCCTGCTAGCACCTTCTCTGTGCCTGGGAAGCAGAAGTGTTCACATTGCTTCGCAGAATCGCTTTTGTGCAGAAAACAGTAACACTTGTTCAGAACGAAAGAAAGCACAGAGCCCCAGATTTTATGTTGTCCTGGAGAGCTTGCAGAGCACTGGGGAAAGGCAGGCAGAGAATTCCCTGCTAGCACCTTCTCTGTGCCTGTTCACATTGCTTCGCAGAATCGCTTTTGTGCAGAAAACAGTAACACTTGTTCAGAACGAAAGAAAGCACAGAGCCCCAGATTTTATGTTGTCCTGGAGAGCTTGCAGAGCACTGGGGAAAGGCAGGCAGAGAATTCCCTGCTAGCACCTTCTCTGTGCCTGGGAAGCAGAAGTGTTCACATTGCTTCGCAGAATCGCTTTTGTGCAGGAAACAGTAACACTTGTTCAGAACGAAAGAAAGCACAGAGCCCCAGATTTTATGTTGTCCTGGAGAGCTTGCAGAGCACTAGGGAAAAGCAGGCAGAGAATTCCCTGCTAGCACCTTCTCTGTGCCTGTTCACATTGCTTCGCAGAATCGCTTTTGTGCAGAAAACAGTAACACTTGTTCAGAACGAAAGAAAGCACAGAGCCCCAGATTTTATGTTGTCCTGGAGATCTTGCAGAGCACTGGGGAAAGGCAAGCAGAGAATTCCCTGCTAGCACCTTCTCTGTGCCTGGGAAGCAGAAGTGTTCACATTGCTTCGCAGAATCGCTTTTGTGCAGGAAACAGTAACACTTGTTCAGAACGAAAGAAAGCACAGAGCCCCAGATTTTATGTTGTCCTGGAGAGCTTGCAGAACACTGGGGAAAAGCAGGCAGAGAATTCCCTGCTAGCACCTTTTCTGTGCCTGTTCACATTGCTTCGCATAATTGATTTTGTGCAGAAAACAGTAACACTTGTTCAGAACGAAAGAAAGCACAGAGCCCCAGATTTTATGTTGTCCTGGAGAGCTTGCAGAGCACTGGGGAAAAGCAGGCAGAGAATTCCCTGCTAGCACCTTCTCTGTGCCTGTTCACATTGCTTCGCAGAATCGCTTTTGTGCAGAAAAGAGTAACACTTGTTCAGAACGAAAGAAAGCACAGAGCCCCAGATTTTATGTTGTCCTGGAGAGCTTGCAGAGCACTGGGGAAAGGCAGGCAGAGAATTCCCTGCTAGCACCTTCTCTGTGCCTGGGAAGCAGAAGTGTTCACATTGCTTCGCAGAATCGCTTTTGTGCAGAAAACAGTAACACTTGTTCAGAACGAAAGAAAGCACAGAGCCCCAGATTTTATGTTGTCCTGGAGAGCTTGCAGAGCACTGGGGAAAGGCAGGCAGAGAATTCCCTGCTAGCACCTTCTCTGTGCCTGTTCACATTGCTTCGCAGAATCGCTTTTGTGCAGAAAACAGTAACACTTGTTCAGAACGAAAGAAAGCACAGAGCCCCAGATTTTATGTTGTCCTGGAGATCTTTCAGAGCACTGGGGAAAGGCAGGCAGAGAATTCCCTGCTAGCACCTTCTCTGTGCCTGGGAAGCAGAAGTGTTCACATTGCTTCGCAGAATCGCTTTTGTGCAGGAAACAGTAACACTTGTTCAGAACGAAAGAAAGCACAGAGCCCCAGATTTTATGTTGTCCTGGAGAGCTTGCAGAGCACTGGGGAAAAGCAGGCAGAGAATTCCCTGCTAGCACCTTCTCTGTGCCTGTTCACATTGCTTCGCAGAATCGCTTTTGTGCAGAAAACAGTAACACTTGTTCAGAACGAAAGAAAGCACAGAGCCCCAGATTTTATGTTGTCCTGGAGAGCTTGCAGAGCACTGGGGAAAGGCAGGCAGAGAATTCCCTGCTAGCACCTTCTCTGTGCCTGGGAAGCAGAAGTGTTCACATTGCTTGGCAGAATCGGTTTTGTGCAGAAAACAGTAACACTTGTTCAGAACGAAAGAAAGCACAGAGCCCCAGATTTTATGTTGTCCTGGAGAGCTTGCAGAGCACTGGGGAAAAGCAGGCAGAGAATTCCCTGCTAGCACCTTCTCTGTGCCTGGGAAGCAGAAGTGTCCACATTGCTTCGCAGAATCACTTTTGTGCATAAAACAGTAACACTTGTTCAGAACGAAAGAAAGCACAGAGCCCCAGATTTTATGTTGTCCTGGAGAGCTTGCAGAGCACTGGGGAAAAGCAGGCAGAGAATTCCCTGCTAGCACCTTCTCTGTGCCTGTTCACATTGCTTCGCAGAATCGCTTTTGTGCAGAAAACAGTAACACTTGTTCAGAACGAAAGAAAGCACAGAGCCCCAGATTTTATGTTGTCCTGGAGAGCTTGCAGAGCACTGGGGAAAGGCAGGCAGAGAATTCCTTGCTAGCACCTTCTCTGTGCCTGGGAAGCAGAAGTGTTCACATTGCTTCGCAGAATCGCTTTTGTGCAGAAAAGAGTAACACTTGTTCAGAACGAAAGAAAGCACAGAGCCCCAGATTTTATGTTGTCCTGGAGAGCTTGCAGAGCACTGGGGAAAGGCAGGCAGAGAATTCCCTGCTAGCACCTTCTCTGTGCCTGGGAAGCAGAAGTGTCCACATTGCTTCGCAGAATCGCTTTTGTGCAGAAAACAGTAACACTTGTTCAGAACGAAAGAAAGCACAGAGCCCCAGATTTTATGTTGTCCTGGAGAGCTTGCAGAGCACTGGGGAAAGGCAGGCAGAGAATTCCCTGCTAGCACCTTCTCTGTGCCTGGGAAGCAGAAGTGTTCACATTGCTTGGCAGAATCGGTTTTGTGCAGAAAACAGTAACACTTGTTCAGAACGAAAGAAAGCACAGAGCCCCAGATTTGCTGTTGTCCTGGAGAGCTTGCAGAGCACTGGGGAAAAGCAGGCAGAGAATTCCCTGCTAGCACCTTTTCTGTGCCTGTTCACATTGCTTCGCAGAATCGCTTTTGTGCAGAAAACAGTAACACTTGTTCAGAACGAAAGAAAGCACAGAGCCCCAGATTTTATGTTGTCCTGGAGAGCTTGCAGAGCACTGGAGAAAAAAAGGCAGAGAATTCCCTGCTAGCACCTTCTCTGTGCCTGTTCACATTGCTTCGCAGAATCGCTTTTGTGCAGAAAACAGTAACACTTGTTCAGAACGAAAGAAAGCACAGAGCCCCAGATTTTATGTTGTCCTGGAGAGCTTGCAGAGCACTGGGGAAAGGCAGGCAGAGAATTCCCTGCTAGCACCTTCTCTGTGCCTGGGAAGCAGAAGTGTTCACATTGCTTCGCAGAATCGCTTTTGTGCAGAAAACAGTAACACTTGTTCAGAACGAAAGAAAGCACGGAGCCCCAGATTTGCTGTTGTCCTGGAGAGCTTGCAGAACACTGGGGAAAAGCAGGCAGAGAATTCCCTGCTAGCACCTTTTCTGTGCCTGTTCACATTGCTTCGCATAATCGCTTTTGTGCAGAAAACAGTAACACTTGTTCAGAACGAAAGAAAGCACAGAGCCCCAGATTTTATGTTGTCCTGGAGAGCTTGCAGAGCACTGGGGAAAGGCAGGCAGAGAATTCCCTGCTAGCACCTTCTCTGTGCCTGGGAAGCAGAACTGTTCACATTGCTTGGCAGAATCGCTTTTGTGCAGAAAACAGTAACACTTGTTCAGAACGAAAGAAAGCACAGAGCCCCAGATTTGATGTTGTCCTGGAGAGCTTGCAGAGCACTGGGGAAAAGCAGGCAGAGAATTCCCTGCTAGCACCTTCTCTGTGCCTGTTCATAATTGCTTCGCAGAATCGCTTTTGTGCAGAAAACAGTAACACTTGTTCAGAACGAAAGAAAGCACAGAGCCCCAGATTTGCTGTTGTCCTGGAGAGCTTGCAGAACACTGGGGAAAAGCAGGCAGAGAATTCCCTGCTAGCACCTTTTCTGTGCCTGTTCACATTGCTTCGCATAATTGATTTTGTGAAGAAAACAGTAACACTTGTTCAGAACGAAAGAAAGCACAGAGCCCCAGATTTTATGTTGTCCTGGAGAGCTTGCAGAGCACTGGGGAAAAGCAGGCAGAGAATTCCCTGCTAGCACCTTTTCTGTGCCTGTTCACATTGCTTCGCAGAATCGCTTTTGTGCAGGAAACAGTAACACTTGTTCAGAACGAAAGAAAGCACAGAGCCCCAGATTTTATGTTGTCCTGGAGAGCTTGCAGAGCACTGGGGAAAGGCAGGCAGAGAATTCCCTGCTAGCACCTTCTCTGTGCCTGGGAAGCAGAACTGTTCACATTGCTTGGCAGAATCGCTTTTGTGCAGAAAACAGTAACACTTGTTCAGAACGAAAGAAAGCACAGAGCCCCAGATTTTATGTTGTCCTGGAGAGCTTGCAGAGCACTGGGGAAAAGCAGGCAGAGAATTCCCTGCTAGCACCTTTTCTGTGCCTGTTCACATTGCTTCGCATAATCGCTTTTGTGCAGAAAACAGTAACACTTGTTCAGAACGAAAGAAAGCACAGAGCCCCAGATTTTATGTTGTCCTGGAGAGCTTGCAGAACACTGGGGAAAAGCAGGCAGAGAATTCCCTGCTAGCACCTTCTCTGTGCCTGTTCACATTGCTTCGCATAATTGATTTTGTGCAGAAAACAGTAACACTTGTTCAGAACGAAAGAAAGCACAGAGCCCCAGATTTTATGTTGTCCTGGAGAGCTTGCAGAGCACTGGGGAAAGGCAGGCAGAGAATTCCCTGCTAGCACCTTCTCTGTGCCTGTTCACATTGCTTCGCAGAATCGCTTTTGTGCAGAAAACAGTAACACTTGTTCAGAACGAAAGAAAGCACAGAGCCCCAGATTTTATGTTGTCCTGGAGAGCTTGCAGAGCACTGGGGAAAGGCAGGCAGAGAATTCCCTGCTAGCACCTTCTCTGTGCCTGGGAAGCAGAAGTGTTCACATTGCTTCGCAGAATCGCTTTTGTGCAGGAAACAGTAACACTTGTTCAGAACGAAAGAAAGCACAGAGCCCCAGATTTTATGTTGTCCTGGAGAGCTTGCAGAGCACTGGGGAAAAGCAGGCAGAGAATTCCCTGCTAGCACCTTCTCTGTGCCTGTTCATAATTGCTTCGCAGAATCGCTTTTGTGCAGAAAACAGTAACACTTGTTCAGAACGAAAGAAAGCACAGAGCCCCAGATTTTATGTTGTCCTGGAGATCTTGCAGAGCACTGGGGAAAGGCAGGCAGAGAATTCCCTGCTAGCACCTTCTCTGTGCCTGGGAAGCAGAAGTGTTCACATTGCTTCGCAGAATCGCTTTTGTGCAGGAAACAGTAACACTTGTTCAGAACGAAAGAAAGCACAGAGCCCCAGATTTTATGTTGTCCTGGAGAGCTTGCAGAGCACTGGGGAAAAGCAGGCAGAGAATTCCCTGCTAGCACCTTCTCTGTGCCTGTTCACATTGCTTCGCAGAATCGCTTTTGTGCAGAAAACAGTAACACTTGTTCAGAACGAAAGAAAGCACGGAGCCCCAGATTTGCTGTTGTCCTGGAGAGCTTGCAGAGCACTGGGGAAAAGCAGGCAGAGAATTCCCTGCTAGCACCTTTTCTGTGCCTGTTCACATTGCTTCGCATAATTGATTTTGTGAAGAAAACAGTAACACTTGTTCAGAACGAAAGAAAGCACAGAGCCCCAGATTTTATGTTGTCCTGGAGAGCTTGCAGAGCACTGGGGAAAGGCAGGCAGAGAATTCCCTGCTAAGCACCTTTTCTGTGCCTGTTCACATTGCTTCGCAGAATCGCTTTTGTGCAGGAAACAGTAACACTTGTTCAGAACGAAAGAAAGCACAGAGCCCCAGATTTTATGTTGTCCTGGAGAGCTTGCAGAGCACTGGGGAAAGGCAGGCAGAGAATTCCCTGCTAGCACCTTCTCTGTGCCTGGGAAGCAGAACTGTTCACATTGCTTGGCAGAATCGCTTTTGTGCAGAAAACAGTAACACTTGTTCAGAACGAAAGAAAGCACAGAGCCCCAGATTTTATGTTGTCCTGGAGAGCTTGCAGAGCACTGGGGAAAAGCAGGCAGAGAATTCCCTGCTAGCACCTTCTCTGTGCCTGTTCACATTGCTTCGCATAATCGCTTTTGTGCAGAAAACAGTAACACTTGTTCAGAACGAAAGAAAGCACAGAGCCCCAGATTTTATGTTGTCCTGGAGAGCTTGCAGAGCACTGGGGAAAAGCAGGCAGAGAATTCCCTGCTAGCACCTTTTCTGTGCCTGTTCACATTGCTTCGCATAATTGATTTTGTGCAGAAAACAGTAACACTTGTTCAGAACGAAAGAAAGCACAGAGCCCCAGATTTTATGTTGTCCTGGAGAGCTTGCAGAGCACTGGGGAAAAGCAGGCAGAGAATTCCCTGCTAGCACCTTCTCTGTGCCTGTTCACATTGCTTCGCAGAATCGCTTTTGTGCAGAAAACAGTAACACTTGTTCAGAACGAAAGAAAGCACAGAGCCCCAGATTTTATGTTGTCCTGGAGAGCTTGCAGAGCACTGGGGAAAGGCAGGCAGAGAATTCCCTGCTAGCACCTTCTCTGTGCCTGGGAAGCAGAAGTGTTCACATTGCTTCGCAGAATCGCTTTTGTGCAGAAAACAGTAACACTTGTTCAGAACGAAAGAAAGCACAGAGCCCCAGATTTTATGTTGTCCTGGAGAGCTTGCAGAGCACTGGGGAAAGGCAGGCAGAGAATTCCCTGCTAGCATCTTCTCTGTGCCTGTTCACATTGCTTCGCAGAATCACTTTTGTGCAGAAAACAGTAACACTTGTTCAGAACGAAAGAAAGCACAGAGCCCCAGATTTTATGTTGTCCTGGAGATCTTGCAGAGCACTGGGGAAAGGCAGGCAGAGAATTCCCTGCTAGCACCTTCTCTGTGCCTGGGAAGCAGAAGTGTTCACATTGCTTCGCAGAATCGCTTTTGTGCAGGAAACAGTAACACTTGTTCAGAACGAAAGAAAGCACAGAGCCCCAGATTTTATGTTGTCCTGGAGAGCTTGCAGAGCACTGGGGAAAAGCAGGCAGAGAATTCCCTGCTAGCACCTTCTCTGTGCCTGTTCACATTGCTTCGCAGAATCGCTTTTGTGCAGAAAACAGTAACACTTGTTCAGAACGAAAGAAAGCACAGAGCCCCAGATTTTATGTTGTCCTGGAGAGCTTGCAGAGCACTGGGGAAAGGCAGGCAGAGAATTCCCTGCTAGCACCTTCTCTGTGCCTGGGAAGCAGAAGTGTTCACATTGCTTCGCAGAATCGCTTTTGTGCAGAAAACAGTAACACTTGTTCAGAACGAAAGAAAGCACAGAGCCCCAGATTTTATGTTGTCCTGGAGAGCTTGCAGAGCACTGGGGAAAAGCAGGCAGAGAATTCCCTGCTAGCACCTTCTCTGTGCCTGGGAAGCAGAACTGTTCACATTGCTTGGCAGAATCACTTTTGTGCAGAAAACAGTAACACTTGTTCAGAACAAAAGAAAGCACAGAGCCCCAGATTTTATGTTGTCCTGGAGAGCTTGCAGAGCACTGGGGAAAAGCAGGCAGAGAATTCCCTGCTAGCACCTTCTCTGTGCCTGTTCACATTGCTTCGCAGAATCGCTTTTGTGCAGAAAACAGTAACACTTGTTCAGAACGAAAGAAAGCACAGAGCCCCAGATTTTATGTTGTCCTGGAGAGCTTGCAGAGCACTGGGGAAAGGCAGGCAGAGAATTCCTTGCTAGCACCTTCTCTGTGCCTGGGAAGCAGAAGTGTTCACATTGCTTCGCAGAATCGCTTTTGTGCAGAAAAGAGTAACACTTGTTCAGAACGAAAGAAAGCACAGAGCCCCAGATTTTATGTTGTCCTGGAGAGCTTGCAGAGCACTGGGGAAAGGCAGGCAGAGAATTCCCTGCTAGCACCTTCTCTGTGCCTGGGAAGCAGAAGTGTTCACATTGCTTGGCAGAATCGGTTTTGTGCAGAAAACAGTAACACTTGTTCAGAACGAAAGAAAGCACAGAGCCCCAGATTTGCTGTTGTCCTGGAGAGCTTGCAGAGCACTGGGGAAAAGCAGGCAGAGAATTCCCTGCTAGCACCTTTTCTGTGCCTGTTCACATTGCTTCGCAGAATCGCTTTTGTGCAGAAAACAGTAACACTTGTTCAGAACGAAAGAAAGCACAGAGCCCCAGATTTTATGTTGTCCTGGAGAGCTTGCAGAGCACTGGAGAAAAAAAGGCAGAGAATTCCCTGCTAGCACCTTCTCTGTGCCTGTTCACATTGCTTCGCAGAATCGCTTTTGTGCAGAAAACAGTAACACTTGTTCAGAACGAAAGAAAGCACAGAGCCCCAGATTTTATGTTGTCCTGGAGAGCTTGCAGAGCACTGGGGAAAGGCAGGCAGAGAATTCCCTGCTAGCACCTTCTCTGTGCCTGGGAAGCAGAAGTGTTCACATTGCTTCGCAGAATCGCTTTTGTGCAGAAAACAGTAACACTTGTTCAGAACGAAAGAAAGCACGGAGCCCCAGATTTGCTGTTGTCCTGGAGAGCTTGCAGAACACTGGGGAAAAGCAGGCAGAGAATTCCCTGCTAGCACCTTTTCTGTGCCTGTTCACATTGCTTCGCATAATTGATTTTGTGCAGAAAACAGTAACACTTGTTCAGAACGAAAGAAAGCACAGAGCCCCAGATTTTATGTTGTCCTGGAGAGCTTGCAGAGCACTGGGGAAAAGCAGGCAGAGAATTCCCTGATAGCACCTTCTCTGTGCCTGTTCACATTGCTTCGCAGAATCGCTTTTGTGCAGAAAACAGTAACACTTGTTCAGAACGAAAGAAAGCACAGAGCCCCAGATTTTATGTTGTCCTGGAGAGCTTGCAGAGCACTGGGGAAAGGCAGGCAGAGAATTCCCTGCTAGCACCTTCTCTGTGCCTGGGAAGCAGAACTGTTCACATTGCTTGGCAGAATCGCTTTTGTGCAGAAAACAGTAACACTTGTTCAGAACGAAAGAAAGCACAGAGCCCCAGATTTTATGTTGTCCTGGAGAGCTTGCAGAGCACTGGGGAAAGGCAGGCAGAGAATTCCCTGCTAGCACCTTCTCTGTGCCTGTTCACATTGCTTCGCAGAATCGCTTTTGTGCAGAAAACAGTAACACTTGTTCAGAACGAAAGAAAGCACGGAGCCCCAGATTTGCTGTTGTCCTGGAGAGCTTGCAGAACACTGGGGAAAAGCAGGCAGAGAATTCCCTGCTAGCACCTTTTCTGTGCCTGTTCACATTGCTTCGCATAATTGATTTTGTGAAGAAAACAGTAACACTTGTTCAGAACGAAAGAAAGCACAGAGCCCCAGATTTTATGTTGTCCTGGAGAGCTTGCAGAGCACTGGGGAAAGGCAGGCAGAGAATTCCCTGCTAAGCACCTTTTCTGTGCCTGTTCACATTGCTTCGCAGAATCGCTTTTGTGCAGGAAACAGTAACACTTGTTCAGAACGAAAGAAAGCACAGAGCCCCAGATTTTATGTTGTCCTGGAGAGCTTGCAGAGCACTGGGGAAAGGCAGGCAGAGAATTCCCTGCTAGCACCTTCTCTGTGCCTGGGAAGCAGAACTGTTCACATTGCTTGGCAGAATCGCTTTTGTGCAGAAAACAGTAACACTTGTTCAGAACGAAAGAAAGCACAGAGCCCCAGATTTTATGTTGTCCTGGAGAGCTTGCAGAGCACTGGGGAAAAGCAGGCAGAGAATTCCCTGCTAGCACCTTCTCTGTGCCTGTTCACATTGCTTCGCATAATCGCTTTTGTGCAGAAAACAGTAACACTTGTTCAGAACGAAAGAAAGCACAGAGCCCCAGATTTTATGTTGTCCTGGAGAGCTTGCAGAACACTGGGGAAAAGCAGGCAGAGAATTCCCTGCTAGCACCTTTTCTGTGCCTGTTCACATTGCTTCGCATAATTGATTTTGTGCAGAAAACAGTAACACTTGTTCAGAACGAAAGAAAGCACAGAGCCCCAGATTTTATGTTGTCCTGGAGAGCTTGCAGAGCACTGGGGAAAAGCAGGCAGAGAATTCCCTGCTAGCACCTTCTCTGTGCCTGTTCACATTGCTTCGCAGAATCGCTTTTGTGCAGAAAACAGTAACACTTGTTCAGAACGAAAGAAAGCACAGAGCCCCAGATTTTATGTTGTCCTGGAGAGCTTGCAGAGCACTGGGGAAAGGCAGGCAGAGAATTCCCTGCTAGCACCTTCTCTGTGCCTGGGAAGCAGAAGTGTTCACATTGCTTCGCAGAATCGCTTTTGTGCAGAAAACAGTAACACTTGTTCAGAACGAAAGAAAGCACAGAGCCCCAGATTTTATGTTGTCCTGGAGAGCTTGCAGAGCACTGGGGAAAGGCAGGCAGAGAATTCCCTGCTAGCACCTTCTCTGTGCCTGTTCACATTGCTTCGCAGAATCGCTTTTGTGCAGAAAACAGTAACACTTGTTCAGAACGAAAGAAAGCACAGAGCCCCAGATTTTATGTTGTCCTGGAGATCTTGCAGAGCACTGGGGAAAGGCAGGCAGAGAATTCCCTGCTAGCACCTTCTCTGTGCCTGGGAAGCAGAAGTGTTCACATTGCTTCGCAGAATCGCTTTTGTGCAGGAAACAGTAACACTTGTTCAGAACGAAAGAAAGCACAGAGCCCCAGATTTTATGTTGTCCTGGAGAGCTTGCAGAGCACTGGGGAAAAGCAGGCAGAGAATTCCCTGCTAGCACCTTCTCTGTGCCTGTTCACATTGCTTCGCAGAATCGCTTTTGTGCAGAAAACAGTAACACTTGTTCAGAACGAAAGAAAGCACAGAGCCCCAGATTTTATGTTGTCCTGGAGAGCTTGCAGAGCACTGGGGAAAGGCAGGCAGAGAATTCCCTGCTAGCACCTTCTCTGTGCCTGGGAAGCAGAAGTGTTCACATTGCTTGGCAGAATCGGTTTTGTGCAGAAAACAGTAACACTTGTTCAGAACGAAAGAAAGCACAGAGCCCCAGATTTTATGTTGTCCTGGAGAGCTTGCAGAGCACTGGGGAAAGGCAGGCAGAGAATTCCCTGCTAGCACCTTCTCTGTGCCTGGGAAGCAGAACTGTTCACATTGCTTGGCAGAATCACTTTTGTGCAGAAAACAGTAACACTTGTTCAGAACGAAAGAAAGCACAGAGCCCCAGATTTTATGTTGTCCTGGAGAGCTTGCAGAGCACTGGGGAAAAGCAGGCAGAGAATTCCCTGCTAGCACCTTCTCTGTGCCTGTTCACATTGCTTCGCAGAATCGCTTTTGTGCAGAAAACAGTAACACTTGTTCAGAACGAAAGAAAGCACAGAGCCCCAGATTTTATGTTGTCCTGGAGAGCTTGCAGAGCACTGGGGAAAGGCAGGCAGAGAATTCCTTGCTAGCACCTTCTCTGTGCCTGGGAAGCAGAAGTGTTCACATTGCTTCGCAGAATCGCTTTTGTGCAGAAAAGAGTAACACTTGTTCAGAACGAAAGAAAGCACAGAGCCCCAGATTTTATGTTGTCCTGGAGAGCTTGCAGAGCACTGGGGAAAGGCAGGCAGAGAATTCCCTGCTAGCACCTTCTCTGTGCCTGGGAAGCAGAAGTGTCCACATTGCTTCGCAGAATCGCTTTTGTGCAGAAAACAGTAACACTTGTTCAGAACGAAAGAAAGCACAGAGCCCCAGATTTTATGTTGTCCTGGAGAGCTTGCAGAGCACTGGGGAAAGGCAGGCAGAGAATTCCCTGCTAGCACCTTCTCTGTGCCTGGGAAGCAGAAGTGTTCACATTGCTTGGCAGAATCGGTTTTGTGCAGAAAACAGTAACACTTGTTCAGAACGAAAGAAAGCACAGAGCCCCAGATTTGCTGTTGTCCTGGAGAGCTTGCAGAGCACTGGGGAAAAGCAGGCAGAGAATTCCCTGCTAGCACCTTTTCTGTGCCTGTTCACATTGCTTCGCAGAATCGCTTTTGTGCAGAAAACAGTAACACTTGTTCAGAACGAAAGAAAGCACAGAGCCCCAGATTTTATGTTGTCCTGGAGAGCTTGCAGAGCACTGGAGAAAAAAAGGCAGAGAATTCCCTGCTAGCACCTTCTCTGTGCCTGTTCACATTGCTTCGCAGAATCGCTTTTGTGCAGAAAACAGTAACACTTGTTCAGAACGAAAGAAAGCACAGAGCCCCAGATTTTATGTTGTCCTGGAGAGCTTGCAGAGCACTGGGGAAAGGCAGGCAGAGAATTCCCTGCTAGCACCTTCTCTGTGCCTGGGAAGCAGAAGTGTTCACATTGCTTCGCAGAATCGCTTTTGTGCAGAAAACAGTAACACTTGTTCAGAACGAAAGAAAGCACGGAGCCCCAGATTTGCTGTTGTCCTGGAGAGCTTGCAGAACACTGGGGAAAAGCAGGCAGAGAATTCCCTGCTAGCACCTTTTCTGTGCCTGTTCACATTGCTTCGCATAATTGATTTTGTGCAGAAAACAGTAACACTTGTTCAGAACGAAAGAAAGCACAGAGCCCCAGATTTTATGTTGTCCTGGAGATCTTGCAGAGCACTGGGGAAAAGCAGGCAGAGAATTCCCTGATAGCACCTTTTCTG
Source organism: Strix uralensis (assembly GCF_047716275.1). NCBI lineage: Eukaryota > Metazoa > Chordata > Aves > Strigiformes > Strigidae > Strix > Strix uralensis. The sequence continues at coordinate 484,430 of NW_027436713.1, read as the reverse complement.
TGCCTGTTCACATTGCTACGCATAATCGCTTTTGTGCAGAAAACAGTAACACTTGTTCAGAACGAAAGAAAGCACAGAGCCCCAGATTTTATGTTGTCCTGGAGAGCTTGCAGAGCACTGGGGAAAGGCAGGCAGAGAATTCCCTCCTAGCACCTTCTCTGTGCCTGGGAAGCAGAACTGTTCACATTGCTTGGCAGAATCGCTTTTGTGCAGAAAACAGTAACACTTGTTCAGAACGAAAGAAAGCACAGAGCCCCAGATTTTATGTTGTCCTGGAGAGCTTGCAGAGCACTGGGGAAAAGCAGGCAGAGAATTCCCTGCTAGCACCTTCTCTGTGCCTGTTCATAATTGCTTCGCAGAATCGCTTTTGTGCAGAAAACAGTAACACTTGTTCAGAACGAAAGAAAGCACAGAGCCCCAGATTTTATGTTGTCCTGGAGAGCTTGCAGAACACTGGGGAAAAGCAGGCAGAGAATTCCCTGCTAGCACCTTTTCTGTGCCTGTTCACATTGCTTCGCATAATTGATTTTGTGAAGAAAACAGTAACACTTGTTCAGAACGAAAGAAAGCACAGAGCCCCAGATTTTATGTTGTCCTGGAGAGCTTGCAGAGCACTGGGGAAAAGCAGGCAGAGAATTCCCTGCTAGCACCTTTTCTGTGCCTGTTCACATTGCTTCGCAGAATCGCTTTTGTGCAGGAAACAGTAACACTTGTTCAGAACGAAAGAAAGCACAGAGCCCCAGATTTTATGTTGTCCTGGAGAGCTTGCAGAGCACTGGGGAAAGGCAGGCAGAGAATTCCCTGCTAGCACCTTCTCTGTGCCTGGGAAGCAGAAGTGTTCACATTGCTTCGCAGAATCGCTTTTGTGCAGAAAACAGTAACACTTGTTCAGAACGAAAGAAAGCACAGAGCCCCAGATTTTATGTTGTCCTGGAGAGCTTGCAGAGCACTGGGGAAAGGCAGGCAGAGAATTCCCTGCTAGCACCTTCTCTGTGCCTGTTCACATTGCTTCGCAGAATCGCTTTTGTGCAGAAAACAGTAACACTTGTTCAGAACGAAAGAAAGCACAGAGCCCCAGATTTTATGTTGTCCTGGAGAGCTTGCAGAGCACTGGGGAAAGGCAGGCAGAGAATTCCCTGCTAGCACCTTCTCTGTGCCTGGGAAGCAGAAGTGTTCACATTGCTTCGCAGAATCGCTTTTGTGCAGGAAACAGTAACACTTGTTCAGAACGAAAGAAAGCACAGAGCCCCAGATTTTATGTTGTCCTGGAGAGCTTGCAGAGCACTGGGGAAAAGCAGGCAGAGAATTCCCTGCTAGCACCTTCTCTGTGCCTGTTCATAATTGCTTCGCAGAATCGCTTTTGTGCAGAAAACAGTAACACTTGTTCAGAACGAAAGAAAGCACAGAGCCCCAGATTTTATGTTGTCCTGGAGATCTTGCAGAGCACTGGGGAAAGGCAGGCAGAGAATTCCCTGCTAGCACCTTCTCTGTGCCTGGGAAGCAGAAGTGTTCACATTGCTTCGCAGAATCGCTTTTGTGCAGGAAACAGTAACACTTGTTCAGAACGAAAGAAAGCACAGAGCCCCAGATTTTATGTTGTCCTGGAGAGCTTGCAGAGCACTGGGGAAAAGCAGGCAGAGAATTCCCTGCTAGCACCTTCTCTGTGCCTGTTCACATTGCTTCGCAGAATCGCTTTTGTGCAGAAAACAGTAACACTTGTTCAGAACGAAAGAAAGCACGGAGCCCCAGATTTGCTGTTGTCCTGGAGAGCTTGCAGAACACTGGGGAAAAGCAGGCAGAGAATTCCCTGCTAGCACCTTTTCTGTGCCTGTTCACATTGCTTCGCATAATTGATTTTGTGAAGAAAACAGTAACACTTGTTCAGAACGAAAGAAAGCACAGAGCCCCAGATTTTATGTTGTCCTGGAGAGCTTGCAGAGCACTGGGGAAAAGCAGGCAGAGAATTCCCTGCTAGCACCTTTTCTGTGCCTGTTCACATTGCTTCGCAGAATCGCTTTTGTGCAGGAAACAGTAACACTTGTTCAGAACAAAAGAAAGCACAGAGCCCCAGATTTTATGTTGTCCTGGAGAGCTTGCAGAGCACTGGGGAAAGGCAGGCAGAGAATTCCCTGCTAGCACCTTCTCTGTGCCTGGGAAGCAGAACTGTTCACATTGCTTGGCAGAATCGCTTTTGTGCAGAAAACAGTAACACTTGTTCAGAACGAAAGAAAGCACAGAGCCCCAGATTTTATGTTGTCCTGGAGAGCTTGCAGAGCACTGGGGAAAAGCAGGCAGAGAATTCCCTGCTAGCACCTTCTCTGTGCCTGTTCACATTGCTTCGCAGAATCGCTTTTGTGCAGAAAACAGTAACACTTGTTCAGAACGAAAGAAAGCACAGAGCCCCAGATTTTATGTTGTCCTGGAGAGCTTGCAGAGCACTGGGGAAAGGCAGGCAGAGAATTCCCTGCTAGCACCTTCTCTGTGCCTGGGAAGCAGAAGTGTTCACATTGCTTCGCAGAATCGCTTTTGTGCAGAAAACAGTAACACTTGTTCAGAACGAAAGAAAGCACAGAGCCCCAGATTTTATGTTGTCCTGGAGAGCTTGCAGAGCACTGGGGAAAGGCAGGCAGAGAATTCCCTGCTAGCACCTTCTCTGTGCCTGTTCACATTGCTTCGCAGAATCGCTTTTGTGCAGAAAACAGTAACACTTGTTCAGAACGAAAGAAAGCACAGAGCCCCAGATTTTATGTTGTCCTGGAGATCTTGCAGAGCACTGGGGAAAGGCAGGCAGAGAATTCCCTGCTAGCACCTTCTCTGTGCCTGGGAAGCAGAAGTGTTCACATTGCTTCGCAGAATCGCTTTTGTGCAGGAAACAGTAACACTTGTTCAGAACGAAAGAAAGCACAGAGCCCCAGATTTGATGTTGTCCTGGAGAGCTTGCAGAGCACTGGGGAAAAGCAGGCAGAGAATTCCCTGCTAGCACCTTCTCTGTGCCTGTTCACATTGCTTCGCAGAATCGCTTTTGTGCAGAAAACAGTAACACTTGTTCAGAACGAAAGAAAGCACAGAGCCCCAGATTTTATGTTGTCCTGGAGAGCTTGCAGAGCACTGGGGAAAGGCAGGCAGAGAATTCCCTGCTAGCACCTTCTCTGTGCCTGGGAAGCAGAAGTGTTCACATTGCTTGGCAGAATCGGTTTTGTGCAGAAAACAGTAACACTTGTTCAGAACGAAAGAAAGCACAGAGCCCCAGATTTTATGTTGTCCTGGAGAGCTTGCAGAGCACTGGGGAAAAGCAGGCAGAGAATTCCCTGCTAGCACCTTCTCTGTGCCTGGGAAGCAGAACTGTTCACATTGCTTGGCAGAATCACTTTTGTGCAGAAAACAGTAACACTTGTTCAGAACGAAAGAAAGCACAGAGCCCCAGATTTTATGTTGTCCTGGAGAGCTTGCAGAGCACTGGGGAAAAGCAGGCAGAGAATTCCCTGCTAGCACCTTCTCTGTGCCTGTTCACATTGCTTCGCAGAATCGCTTTTGTGCAGAAAACAGTAACACTTGTTCAGAACGAAAGAAAGCACAGAGCCCCAGATTTTATGTTGTCCTGGAGAGCTTGCAGAGCACTGGGGAAAGGCAGGCAGAGAATTCCTTGCTAGCACCTTCTCTGTGCCTGGGAAGCAGAAGTGTTCACATTGCTTCGCAGAATCGCTTTTGTGCAGAAAAGAGTAACACTTGTTCAGAACGAAAGAAAGCACAGAGCCCCAGATTTTATGTTGTCCTGGAGAGCTTGCAGAGCACTGGGGAAAGGCAGGCAGAGAATTCCCTGCTAGCACCTTCTCTGTGCCTGGGAAGCAGAAGTGTCCACATTGCTTCGCAGAATCGCTTTTGTGCAGAAAACAGTAACACTTGTTCAGAACGAAAGAAAGCACAGAGCCCCAGATTTTATGTTGTCCTGGAGAGCTTGCAGAGCACTGGGGAAAGGCAGGCAGAGAATTCCCTGCTAGCACCTTCTCTGTGCCTGGGAAGCAGAAGTGTTCACATTGCTTGGCAGAATCGGTTTTGTGCAGAAAACAGTAACACTTGTTCAGAACGAAAGAAAGCACAGAGCCCCAGATTTGCTGTTGTCCTGGAGAGCTTGCAGAGCACTGGGGAAAAGCAGGCAGAGAATTCCCTGCTAGCACCTTTTCTGTGCCTGTTCACATTGCTTCGCAGAATCGCTTTTGTGCAGAAAACAGTAACACTTGTTCAGAACGAAAGAAAGCACAGAGCCCCAGATTTTATGTTGTCCTGGAGAGCTTGCAGAGCACTGGAGAAAAAAAGGCAGAGAATTCCCTGCTAGCACCTTCTCTGTGCCTGTTCACATTGCTTCGCAGAATCGCTTTTGTGCAGAAAACAGTAACACTTGTTCAGAACGAAAGAAAGCACAGAGCCCCAGATTTTATGTTGTCCTGGAGAGCTTGCAGAGCACTGGGGAAAGGCAGGCAGAGAATTCCCTGCTAGCACCTTCTCTGTGCCTGGGAAGCAGAAGTGTTCACATTGCTTCGCAGAATCGCTTTTGTGCAGAAAACAGTAACACTTGTTCAGAACGAAAGAAAGCACGGAGCCCCAGATTTGCTGTTGTCCTGGAGAGCTTGCAGAACACTGGGGAAAAGCAGGCAGAGAATTCCCTGCTAGCACCTTTTCTGTGCCTGTTCACATTGCTTCGCATAATTGATTTTGTGCAGAAAACAGTAACACTTGTTCAGAACGAAAGAAAGCACAGAGCCCCAGATTTTATGTTGTCCTGGAGAGCTTGCAGAGCACTGGGGAAAAGCAGGCAGAGAATTCCCTGATAGCACCTTTTCTGTGCCTGTTCACATTGCTTCGCATAATCGCTTTTGTGCAGAAAACAGTAACACTTGTTCAGAACGAAAGAAAGCACAGAGCCCCAGATTTTATGTTGTCCTGGAGAGCTTGCAGAGCACTGGGGAAAGGCAGGCAGAGAATTCCCTGCTAGCACCTTCTCTGTGCCTGGGAAGCAGAACTGTTCACATTGCTTGGCAGAATCGCTTTTGTGCAGAAAACAGTAACACTTGTTCAGAACGAAAGAAAGCACAGAGCCCCAGATTTGATGTTGTCCTGGAGAGCTTGCAGAGCACTGGGGAAAAGCAGGCAGAGAATTCCCTGCTAGCACCTTCTCTGTGCCTGTTCATAATTGCTTCGCAGAATCGCTTTTGTGCAGAAAACAGTAACACTTGTTCAGAACGAAAGAAAGCACAGAGCCCCAGATTTGCTGTTGTCCTGGAGAGCTTGCAGAACACTGGGGAAAAGCAGGCAGAGAATTCCCTGCTAGCACCTTTTCTGTGCCTGTTCACATTGCTTCGCATAATTGATTTTGTGAAGAAAACAGTAACACTTGTTCAGAACGAAAGAAAGCACAGAGCCCCAGATTTTATGTTGTCCTGGAGAGCTTGCAGAGCACTGGGGAAAAGCAGGCAGAGAATTCCCTGCTAGCACCTTTTCTGTGCCTGTTCACATTGCTTCGCAGAATCGCTTTTGTGCAGGAAACAGTAACACTTGTTCAGAACGAAAGAAAGCACAGAGCCCCAGATTTTATGTTGTCCTGGAGAGCTTGCAGAGCACTGGGGAAAGGCAGGCAGAGAATTCCCTGCTAGCACCTTCTCTGTGCCTGGGAAGCAGAACTGTTCACATTGCTTGGCAGAATCGCTTTTGTGCAGAAAACAGTAACACTTGTTCAGAACGAAAGAAAGCACAGAGCCCCAGATTTTATGTTGTCCTGGAGAGCTTGCAGAGCACTGGGGAAAAGCAGGCAGAGAATTCCCTGCTAGCACCTTTTCTGTGCCTGTTCACATTGCTTCGCATAATCGCTTTTGTGCAGAAAACAGTAACACTTGTTCAGAACGAAAGAAAGCACAGAGCCCCAGATTTTATGTTGTCCTGGAGAGCTTGCAGAACACTGGGGAAAAGCAGGCAGAGAATTCCCTGCTAGCACCTTCTCTGTGCCTGTTCACATTGCTTCGCATAATTGATTTTGTGCAGAAAACAGTAACACTTGTTCAGAACGAAAGAAAGCACAGAGCCCCAGATTTTATGTTGTCCTGGAGAGCTTGCAGAGCACTGGGGAAAAGCAGGCAGAGAATTCCCTGCTAGCACCTTCTCTGTGCCTGTTCACATTGCTTCGCAGAATCGCTTTTGTGCAGAAAACAGTAACACTTGTTCAGAACGAAAGAAAGCACAGAGCCCCAGATTTTATGTTGTCCTGGAGAGCTTGCAGAGCACTGGGGAAAGGCAGGCAGAGAATTCCCTGCTAGCACCTTCTCTGTGCCTGGGAAGCAGAAGTGTTCACATTGCTTCGCAGAATCGCTTTTGTGCAGAAAACAGTAACACTTGTTCAGAACGAAAGAAAGCACAGAGCCCCAGATTTTATGTTGTCCTGGAGAGCTTGCAGAGCACTGGGGAAAGGCAGGCAGAGAATTCCCTGCTAGCACCTTCTCTGTGCCTGTTCACATTGCTTCGCAGAATCGCTTTTGTGCAGAAAACAGTAACACTTGTTCAGAACGAAAGAAAGCACAGAGCCCCAGATTTTATGTTGTCCTGGAGAGCTTGCAGAGCACTGGGGAAAGGCAGGCAGAGAATTCCCTGCTAGCACCTTCTCTGTGCCTGGGAAGCAGAAGTGTTCACATTGCTTCGCAGAATCGCTTTTGTGCAGGAAACAGTAACACTTGTTCAGAACGAAAGAAAGCACAGAGCCCCAGATTTTATGTTGTCCTGGAGAGCTTGCAGAGCACTGGGGAAAAGCAGGCAGAGAATTCCCTGCTAGCACCTTCTCTGTGCCTGTTCATAATTGCTTCGCATAATCGCTTTTGTGCAGAAAACAGTAACACTTGTTCAGAACGAAAGAAAGCACGGAGCCCCAGATTTTATGTTGTCCTGGAGATCTTGCAGAGCACTGGGGAAAGGCAGGCAGAGAATTCCCTGCTAGCACCTTCTCTGTGCCTGGGAAGCAGAAGTGTTCACATTGCTTCGCAGAATCGCTTTTGTGCAGGAAACAGTAACACTTGTTCAGAACGAAAGAAAGCACAGAGCCCCAGATTTTATGTTGTCCTGGAGAGCTTGCAGAGCACTGGGGAAAAGCAGGCAGAGAATTCCCTGCTAGCACCTTCTCTGTGCCTGTTCACATTGCTTCGCAGAATCGCTTTTGTGCAGAAAACAGTAACACTTGTTCAGAACGAAAGAAAGCATGGAGCCCCAGATTTGCTGTTGTCCTGGAGAGCTTGCAGAACACTGGGGAAAAGCAGGCAGAGAATTCCCTGCTAGCACCTTTTCTGTGCCTGTTCACATTGCTTCGCATAATTGATTTTGTGAAGAAAACAGTAACACTTGTTCAGAACGAAAGAAAGCACAGAGCCCCAGATTTTATGTTGTCCTGGAGAGCTTGCAGAGCACTGGGGAAAAGCAGGCAGAGAATTCCCTGCTAGCACCTTTTCTGTGCCTGTTCACATTGCTTCGCAGAATCGCTTTTGTGCAGGAAACAGTAACACTTGTTCAGAACGAAAGAAAGCACAGAGCCCCAGATTTTATGTTGTCCTGGAGAGCTTGCAGAGCACTGGGGAAAGGCAGGCAGAGAATTCCCTGCTAGCACCTTCTCTGTGCCTGGGAAGCAGAACTGTTCACATTGCTTGGCAGAATCGCTTTTGTGCAGAAAACAGTAACACTTGTTCAGAACGAAAGAAAGCACAGAGCCCCAGATTTTATGTTGTCCTGGAGAGCTTGCAGAGCACTGGGGAAAAGCAGGCAGAGAATTCCCTGCTAGCACCTTCTCTGTGCCTGTTCACATTGCTTCGCATAATCGCTTTTGTGCAGAAAACAGTAACACTTGTTCAGAACGAAAGAAAGCACAGAGCCCCAGATTTTATGTTGTCCTGGAGAGCTTGCAGAACACTGGGGAAAAGCAGGCAGAGAATTCCCTGCTAGCACCTTTTCTGTGCCTGTTCACATTGCTTGGCATAATTGATTTTGTGCAGAAAACAGTAACACTTGTTCAGAACGAAAGAAAGCACAGAGCCCCAGATTTTATGTTGTCCTGGAGAGCTTGCAGAGCACTGGGGAAAAGCAGGCAGAGAATTCCCTGCTAGCACCTTCTCTGTGCCTGTTCACATTGCTTCGCAGAATCGCTTTTGTGCAGAAAACAGTAACACTTGTTCAGAACGAAAGAAAGCACAGAGCCCCAGATTTTATGTTGTCCTGGAGAGCTTGCAGAGCACTGGGGAAAGGCAGGCAGAGAATTCCCTGCTAGCACCTTCTCTGTGCCTGGGAAGCAGAAGTGTTCACATTGCTTCGCAGAATCGCTTTTGTGCAGAAAACAGTAACACTTGTTCAGAACGAAAGAAAGCACAGAGCCCCAGATTTTATGTTGTCCTGGAGAGCTTGCAGAGCACTGGGGAAAGGCAGGCAGAGAATTCCCTGCTAGCACCTTCTCTGTGCCTGTTCACATTGCTTCGCAGAATCGCTTTTGTGCAGAAAACAGTAACACTTGTTCAGAACGAAAGAAAGCACAGAGCCCCAGATTTTATGTTGTCCTGGAGATCTTGCAGAGCACTGGGGAAAGGCAGGCAGAGAATTCCCTGCTAGCACCTTCTCTGTGCCTGGGAAGCAGAACTGTTCACATTGCTTGGCAGAATCGCTTTTGTGCAGAAAACAGTAACACTTGTTCAGAACGAAAGAAAGCACAGAGCCCCAGATTTGATGTTGTCCTGGAGAGCTTGCAGAGCACTGGGGAAAAGCAGGCAGAGAATTCCCTGCTAGCACCTTCTCTGTGCCTGTTCATAATTGCTTCGCAGAATCGCTTTTGTGCAGAAAACAGTAACACTTGTTCAGAACGAAAGAAAGCACAGAGCCCCAGATTTTATGTTGTCCTGGAGATCTTGCAGAGCACTGGGGAAAGGCAGGCAGAGAATTCCCTGCTAGCACCTTCTCTGTGCCTGGGAAGCAGAAGTGTTCACATTGCTTCGCAGAATCGCTTTTGTGCAGGAAACAGTAACACTTGTTCAGAACGAAAGAAAGCACAGAGCCCCAGATTTTATGTTGTCCTGGAGAGCTTGCAGAGCACTGGGGAAAAGCAGGCAGAGAATTCCCTGCTAGCACCTTCTCTGTGCCTGTTCACATTGCTTCGCAGAATCGCTTTTGTGCAGAAAACAGTAACACTTGTTCAGAACGAAAGAAAGCACAGAGCCCCAGATTTTATGTTGTCCTGGAGAGCTTGCAGAGCACTGGGGAAAGGCAGGCAGAGAATTCCCTGCTAGCACCTTCTCTGTGCCTGGGAAGCAGAAGTGTTCACATTGCTTGGCAGAATCGGTTTTGTGCAGAAAACAGTAACACTTGTTCAGAACGAAAGAAAGCACAGAGCCCCAGATTTTATGTTGTCCTGGAGAGCTTGCAGAGCACTGGGGAAAGGCAGGCAGAGAATTCCCTGCTAGCACCTTCTCTGTGCCTGGGAAGCAGAACTGTTCACATTGCTTGGCAGAATCACTTTTGTGCAGAAAACAGTAACACTTGTTCAGAACGAAAGAAAGCACAGAGCCCCAGATTTTATGTTGTCCTGGAGAGCTTGCAGAGCACTGGGGAAAAGCAGGCAGAGAATTCCCTGCTAGCACCTTCTCTGTGCCTGTTCACATTGCTTCGCAGAATCGCTTTTGTGCAGAAAACAGTAACACTTGTTCAGAACGAAAGAAAGCACAGAGCCCCAGATTTTATGTTGTCCTGGAGAGCTTGCAGAGCACTGGGGAAAGGCAGGCAGAGAATTCCTTGCTAGCACCTTCTCTGTGCCTGGGAAGCAGAAGTGTTCACATTGCTTCGCAGAATCGCTTTTGTGCAGAAAACAGTAACACTTGTTCAGAACGAAAGAAAGCACAGAGCCCCAGATTTTATGTTGTCCTGGAGAGCTTGCAGAGCACTGGGGAAAGGCAGGCAGAGAATTCCCTGCTAGCACCTTCTCTGTGCCTGGGAAGCAGAAGTGTCCACATTGCTTCGCAGAATCGCTTTTGTGCAGAAAACAGTAACACTTGTTCAGAACGAAAGAAAGCACAGAGCCCCAGATTTTATGTTGTCCTGGAGAGCTTGCAGAGCACTGGGGAAAGGCAGGCAGAGAATTCCCTGCTAGCACCTTTTCTGTGCCTGGGAAGCAGAAGTGTTCACATTGCTTGGCAGAATCGGTTTTGTGCAGAAAACAGTAACACTTGTTCAGAACGAAAGAAAGCACAGAGCCCCAGATTTGCTGTTGTCCTGGAGAGCTTGCAGAGCACTGGGGAAAAGCAGGCAGAGAATTCCCTGCTAGCACCTTTTCTGTGCCTGTTCACATTGCTTCGCATAATCGCTTTTGTGCAGAAAACAGTAACACTTGTTCAGAACGAAAGAAAGCACAGAGCCCCAGATTTTATGTTGTCCTGGAGAGCTTGCAGAGCACTGGAGAAAAAAAGGCAGAGAATTCCCTGCTAGCACCTTCTCTGTGCCTGTTCACATTGCTTCGCAGAATCGCTTTTGTGCAGAAAACAGTAACACTTGTTCAGAACGAAAGAAAGCACAGAGCCCCAGATTTTATGTTGTCCTGGAGAGCTTGCAGAGCACTGGGGAAAGGCAGGCAGAGAATTCCCTGCTAGCACCTTCTCTGTGCCTGGGAAGCAGAAGTGTTCACATTGCTTCGCAGAATCGCTTTTGTGCAGAAAACAGTAACACTTGTTCAGAACGAAAGAAAGCACGGAGCCCCAGATTTGCTGTTGTCCTGGAGAGCTTGCAGAACACTGGGGAAAAGCAGGCAGAGAATTCCCTGCTAGCACCTTTTCTGTGCCTGTTCACATTGCTTCGCAGAATCGCTTTTGTGCAGAAAACAGTAACACTTGTTCAGAACGAAAGAAAGCACAGAGCCCCAGATTTTATGTTGTCCTGGAGAGCTTGCAGAGCACTGGGGAAAGGCAGGCAGAGAATTCCCTGCTAGCACCTTCTCTGTGCCTGGGAAGCAGAAGTGTTCACATTGCATGGCAGAATCGCTTTTGTGCAGAAAACAGTAACACTTGTTCAGAACGAAAGAAAGCACAGAGCCCCAGATTTTATGTTGTCCTGGAGAGCTTGCAGAGCACTGGGGAAAAGCAGGCAGAGAATTCCCTGCTAGCACCTTCTCTGTGCCTGTTCACATTGCTTCGCATAATCGCTTTTGTGCAGAAAACAGTAACACTTGTTCAGAACGAAAGAAAGCACAGAGCCCCAGATTTTATGTTGTCCTGGAGAGCTTGCAGAGCACTGGGGAAAGGCAGGCAGAGAATTCCCTGCTAGCACCTTCTCTGTGCCTGGGAAGCAGAAGTGTTCACATTGCTTCGCAGAATCGCTTTTGTGCAGAAAACAGTAACACTTGTTCAGAACGAAAGAAAGCACAGAGCCCCAGATTTGCTGTTGTCCTGGAGAGCTTGCAGAGCACTGGGGAAAAGCAGGCAGAGAATTCCCTGCTAGCACCTTCTCTGTGCCTGTTCACATTGCTTCGCATAATCGCTTTTGTGCAGAAAACAGTAACACTTGTTCAGAACGAAAGAAAGCACAGAGCCCCAGATTTGATGTTGTCCTGGGCTTGCAGAGCACTGGGGAAAGGCAGGCAGAGAATTCCCTGATAGCACCTTCTCTGTGCCTGGGAAGCAGAACTGTTCACATTGCTTGGCAGAATCGCTTTTGTGCAGGAAACAGTAACACTTGTTCAGAACGAAAGAAAGCACAGAGCCCCAGATTTTATGTTGTCCTGGAGAGCTTGCAGAGCACTGGGGAAAAGCAGGCAGAGAATTCCCTGCTAGCACCTTCTCTGTGCCTGTTCACATTGCTTCGCATAATCGCTTTTGTGCAGAAAACAGTAACACTTGTTCAGAACGAAAGAAAGCACAGAGCCCCAGATTTTATGTTGTCCTGGAGAGCTTGCAGAACACTGGGGAAAAGCAGGCAGAGAATTCCCTGCTAGCACCTTTTCTGTGCCTGTTCACATTGCTTCGCATAATTGATTTTGTGCAGAAAACAGTAACACTTGTTCAGAACGAAAGAAAGCACAGAGCCCCAGATTTTATGTTGTCCTGGAGAGCTTGCAGAGCACTGGGGAAAAGCAGGCAGAGAATTCCCTGCTAGCACCTTCTCTGTGCCTGTTCACATTGCTTCGCAGAATCGCTTTTGTGCAGAAAACAGTAACACTTGTTCAGAACGAAAGAAAGCACAGAGCCCCAGATTTTATGTTGTCCTGGAGAGCTTGCAGAGCACTGGGGAAAGGCAGGCAGAGAATTCCCTGCTAGCACCTTCTCTGTGCCTGGGAAGCAGAAGTGTTCACATTGCTTCGCAGAATCGCTTTTGTGCAGAAAACAGTAACACTTGTTCAGAACGAAAGAAAGCACAGAGCCCCAGATTTTATGTTGTCCTGGAGAGCTTGCAGAGCACTGGGGAAAGGCAGGCAGAGAATTCCCTGCTAGCACCTTCTCTGTGCCTGTTCACATTGCTTCGCAGAATCGCTTTTGTGCAGAAAACAGTAACACTTGTTCAGAACGAAAGAAAGCACAGAGCCCCAGATTTTATCTTGTCCTGGAGAGCTTGCAGAGCACTGGGGAAAGGCAGGCAGAGAATTCCCTGCTAGCACCTTCTCTGTGCCTGGGAAGCAGAACTGTTCACATTGCTTGGCAGAATCGCTTTTGTGCAGAAAACAGTAACACTTGTTCAGAACGAAAGAAAGCACAGAGCCCCAGATTTGATGTTGTCCTGGAGAGCTTGCAGAGCACTGGGGAAAAGCAGGCAGAGAATTCCCTGCTAGCACCTTCTCTGTGCCTGTTCATAATTGCTTCGCAGAATCGCTTATGTGCAGAAAACAGTAACACTTGTTCAGAACGAAAGAAAGCACAGAGCCCCAGATTTTATGTTGTCCTGGAGATCTTGCAGAGCACTGGGGAAAGGCAGGCAGAGAATTCCCTGCTAGCACCTTCTCTGTGCCTGGGAAGCAGAAGTGTTCACATTGCTTCGCAGAATCGCTTTTGTGCAGGAAACAGTAACACTTGTTCAGAACGAAAGAAAGCACAGAGCCCCAGATTTTATGTTGTCCTGGAGAGCTTGCAGAGCACTGGGGAAAAGCAGGCAGAGAATTCCCTGCTAGCACCTTTTCTGTGCCTGTTCACATTGCTTCGCAGAATCGCTTTTGTGCAGAAAACAGTAACACTTGTTCAGAACGAAAGAAAGCACAGAGCCCCAGATTTTATGTTGTCCTGGAGAGCTTGCAGAGCACTGGGGAAAGGCAGGCAGAGAATTCCCTGCTAGCACCTTCTCTGTGCCTGGGAAGCAGAAGTGTTCACATTGCTTGGCAGAATCGGTTTTGTGCAGAAAACAGTAACACTTGTTCAGAACGAAAGAAAGCACAGAGCCCCAGATTTTATGTTGTCCTGGAGAGCTTGCAGAGCACTGGGGAAAGGCAGGCAGAGAATTCCCTGCTAGCACCTTCTCTGTGCCTGGGAAGCAGAACTGTTCACATTGCTTGGCAGAATCACTTTTGTGCAGAAAACAGTAACACTTGTTCAGAACGAAAGAAAGCACAGAGCCCCAGATTTTATGTTGTCCTGGAGAGCTTGCAGAGCACTGGGGAAAAGCAGGCAGAGAATTCCCTGCTAGCACCTTCTCTGTGCCTGTTCACATTGCTTCGCAGAATCGCTTTTGTGCAGAAAACAGTAACACTTGTTCAGAACGAAAGAAAGCACAGAGCCCCAGATTTTATGTTGTCCTGGAGAGCTTGCAGAGCACTGGGGAAAGGCAGGCAGAGAATTCCTTGCTAGCACCTTCTCTGTGCCTGGGAAGCAGAAGTGTTCACATTGCTTCGCAGAATCGCTTTTGTGCAGAAAACAGTAACACTTGTTCAGAACGAAAGAAAGCACAGAGCCCCAGATTTTATGTTGTCCTGGAGAGCTTGCAGAGCACTGGGGAAAGGCAGGCAGAGAATTCCCTGCTAGCACCTTCTCTGTGCCTGGGAAGCAGAAGTGTCCACATTGCTTCGCAGAATCGCTTTTGTGCAGAAAACAGTAACACTTGTTCAGAACGAAAGAAAGCACAGAGCCCCAGATTTTATGTTGTCCTGGAGAGCTTGCAGAGCACTGGGGAAAGGCAGGCAGAGAATTCCCTGCTAGCACCTTCTCTGTGCCTGGGAAGCAGAAGTGTTCACATTGCTTGGCAGAATCGGTTTTGTGCAGAAAACAGTAACACTTGTTCAGAACGAAAGAAAGCACAGAGCCCCAGATTTGCTGTTGTCCTGGAGAGCTTGCAGAGCACTGGGGAAAAGCAGGCAGAGAATTCCCTGCTAGCACCTTTTCTGTGCCTGTTCACATTGCTTCGCATAATCGCTTTTGTGCAGAAAACAGTAACACTTGTTCAGAACGAAAGAAAGCACAGAGCCCCAGATTTTATGTTGTCCTGGAGAGCTTGCAGAGCACTGGGGAAAAGCAGGCAGAGAATTCCCTGCTAGCACCTTCTCTGTGCCTGTTCACATTGCTTCGCAGAATCGCTTTTGTGCAGAAAACAGTAACACTTGTTCAGAACGAAAGAAAGCACAGAGCCCCAGATTTTATGTTGTCCTGGAGAGCTTGCAGAGCACTGGGGAAAGGCAGGCAGAGAATTCCCTGCTAGCACCTTCTCTGTGCCTGGGAAGCAGAAGTGTTCACATTGCTTCGCAGAATCGCTTTTGTGCAGAAAACAGTAACACTTGTTCAGAACGAAAGAAAGCACAGAGCCCCAGATTTTATGTTGTCCTGGAGAGCTTGCAGAGCACTGGGGAAAAGCAGGCAGAGAATTCCCTGCTAGCACCTTTTCTGTGCCTGTTCACATTGCTTCGCATAATCGCTTTTGTGCAGAAAACAGTAACACTTGTTCAGAACGAAAGAAAGCACAGAGCCCCAGATTTTATGTTGTCCTGGAGAGCTTGCAGAGCACTGGGGAAAGGCAGGCAGAGAATTCCCTGCTAGCACCTTCTCTGTGCCTGGGAAGCAGAAGTGTTCACATTGCTTCGCAGAATCGCTTTTGTGCAGAAAACAGTAACACTTGTTCAGAACGAAAGAAAGCACAGAGCCCCAGATTTGCTGTTGTCCTGGAGAGCTTGCAGAGCACTGGGGAAAAGCAGGCAGAGAATTCCCTGCTAGCACCTTCTCTGTGCCTGTTCACATTGCTTCGCATAATCGCTTTTGTGCAGAAAACAGTAACACTTGTTCAGAACGAAAGAAAGCACAGAGCCCCAGATTTGATGTTGTCCTGGAGAACTTGCAGAGCACTGGAGAAAAACAGGCAGAGAATTCCCTCCTAGCACCTTCTCTGTGCATGTTCACATTGCTTCGCAGAATCGCTTTTGTGCAGAAAACAGTAACACTTGTTCAGAACGAAAGAAAGCACAGAGACCCAGATTTTATGTTGTCCTGGAGAGCTTGCAGAGCACTGGGGAAAGGCAGGCAGAGAATTCCCTGTTAGCACCTTCTCTGTGCCTGGGAAGCAGAAGTGTTCACATTGCTTCGCAGAATCGCTTTTGTGCAGAAAACAGTAACACTTGTTCAGAACGAAAGAAAGCACAGAGCCCCAGATTTGCTGTTGTCCTGGAGAGCTTGCAGAGCACTGGGGAAAAGCAGGCAGAGAATTCCCTGCTAGCACCTTCTCTGTGCCTGTTCATAATTGCTTCGCAGAATCGCTTTTGTGCAGAAAACAGTAACACTTGTTCAGAACGAAAGAAAGCACAGAGCCCCAGATTTTATGTTGTCCTGGAGATCTTGCAGAGCACTGGGGAAAGGCAGGCAGAGAATTCCCTGATAGCACCTTCTCTGTGCCTGGGAAGCAGAACTGTTCACATTGCTTGGCAGAATCGCTTTTGTGCAGGAAACAGTAACACTTGTTCAGAACGAAAGAAAGCACAGAGCCCCAGATTTTATGTTGTCCTGGAGAGCTTGCAGAGCACTGGGGAAAAGCAGGCAGAGAATTCCCTGCTAGCACCTTCTCTGTGCCTGTTCACATTGCTTCGCATAATCGCTTTTGTGCAGAAAACAGTAACACTTGTTCAGAACGAAAGAAAGCACAGAGCCCCAGATTTTATGTTGTCCTGGAGAGCTTGCAGAACACTGGGGAAAAGCAGGCAGAGAATTCCCTGCTAGCACCTTTTCTGTGCCTGTTCACATTGCTTCGCATAATTGATTTTGTGCAGAAAACAGTAACACTTGTTCAGAACGAAAGAAAGCACAGAGCCCCAGATTTTATGTTGTCCTGGAGAGCTTGCAGAGCACTGGGGAAAAGCAGGCAGAGAATTCCCTGCTAGCACCTTCTCTGTGCCTGTTCACATTGCTTCGCAGAATCGCTTTTGTGCAGAAAACAGTAACACTTGTTCAGAACGAAAGAAAGCACAGAGCCCCAGATTTTATGTTGTCCTGGAGAGCTTGCAGAGCACTGGGGAAAGGCAGGCAGAGAATTCCCTGCTAGCACCTTCTCTGTGCCTGGGAAGCAGAAGTGTTCACATTGCTTGGCAGAATCGCTTTTGTGCAGAAAACAGTAACACTTGTTCAGAACGAAAGAAAGCACAGAGCCCCAGATTTTATGTTGTCCTGGAGAGCTTGCAGAGCACTGGGGAAAGGCAGGCAGAGAATTCCCTGCTAGCACCTTCTCTGTGCCTGTTCACATTGCTTCGCAGAATCGCTTTTGTGCAGAAAACAGTAACACTTGTTCAGAACGAAAGAAAGCACAGAGCCCCAGATTTTATGTTGTCCTGGAGATCTTGCAGAGCACTGGGGAAAGGCAGGCAGAGAATTCCCTGCTAGCACCTTCTCTGTGCCTGGGAAGCAGAACTGTTCACATTGCTTGGCAGAATCGCTTTTGTGCAGAAAACAGTAACACTTGTTCAGAACGAAAGAAAGCACAGAGCCCCAGATTTGATGTTGTCCTGGAGAGCTTGCAGAGCACTGGGGAAAAGCAGGCAGAGAATTCCCTGCTAGCACCTTCTCTGTGCCTGTTCATAATTGCTTCGCAGAATCGCTTTTGTGCAGAAAACAGTAACACTTGTTCAGAACGAAAGAAAGCACAGAGCCCCAGATTTTATGTTGTCCTGGAGATCTTGCAGAGCACTGGGGAAAGGCAGGCAGAGAATTCCCTGCTAGCACCTTCTCTGTGCCTGGGAAGCAGAAGTGTTCACATTGCTTCGCAGAATCGCTTTTGTGCAGGAAACAGTAACACTTGTTCAGAACGAAAGAAAGCACAGAGCCCCAGATTTTATGTTGTCCTGGAGAGCTTGCAGAGCACTGGGGAAAAGCAGGCAGAGAATTCCCTGCTAGCACCTTTTCTGTGCCTGTTCACATTGCTTCGCAGAATCGCTTTTGTGCAGAAAACAGTAACACTTGTTCAGAACGAAAGAAAGCACAGAGCCCCAGATTTTATGTTGTCCTGGAGAGCTTGCAGAGCACTGGGGAAAGGCAGGCAGAGAATTCCCTGCTAGCACCTTCTCTGTGCCTGGGAAGCAGAAGTGTTCACATTGCTTGGCAGAATCGGTTTTGTGCAGAAAACAGTAACACTTGTTCAGAACGAAAGAAAGCACAGAGCCCCAGATTTTATGTTGTCCTGGAGAGCTTGCAGAGCACTGGGGAAAGGCAGGCAGAGAATTCCCTGCTAGCACCTTCTCTGTGCCTGGGAAGCAGAACTGTTCACATTGCTTGGCAGAATCACTTTTGTGCAGAAAACAGTAACACTTGTTCAGAACGAAAGAAAGCACAGAGCCCCAGATTTTATGTTGTCCTGGAGAGCTTGCAGAGCACTGGGGAAAAGCAGGCAGAGAATTCCCTGCTAGCACCTTCTCTGTGCCTGTTCACATTGCTTCGCAGAATCGCTTTTGTGCAGAAAACAGTAACACTTGTTCAGAACGAAAGAAAGCACAGAGCCCCAGATTTTATGTTGTCCTGGAGAGCTTGCAGAGCACTGGGGAAAGGCAGGCAGAGAATTCCTTGCTAGCACCTTCTCTGTGCCTGGGAAGCAGAAGTGTTCACATTGCTTCGCAGAATCGCTTTTGTGCAGAAAACAGTAACACTTGTTCAGAACGAAAGAAAGCACAGAGCCCCAGATTTTATGTTGTCCTGGAGAGCTTGCAGAGCACTGGGGAAAGGCAGGCAGAGAATTCCCTGCTAGCACCTTCTCTGTGCCTGGGAAGCAGAAGTGTCCACATTGCTTCGCAGAATCGCTTTTGTGCAGAAAACAGTAACACTTGTTCAGAACGAAAGAAAGCACAGAGCCCCAGATTTGCTGTTGTCCTGGAGAGCTTGCAGAGCACTGGGGAAAAGCAGGCAGAGAATTCCCTGCTAGCACCTTTTCTGTGCCTGTTCACATTGCTTCGCATAATCGCTTTTGTGCAGAAAACAGTAACACTTGTTCAGAACGAAAGAAAGCACAGAGCCCCAGATTTTATGTTGTCCTGGAGAGCTTGCAGAGCACTGGAGAAAAAAAGGCAGAGAATTCCCTGCTAGCACCTTCTCTGTGCCTGTTCACATTGCTTCGCAGAATCGCTTTTGTGCAGAAAACAGTAACACTTGTTCAGAACGAAAGAAAGCACAGAGCCCCAGATTTTATGTTGTCCTGGAGAGCTTGCAGAGCACTGGGGAAAGGCAGGCAGAGAATTCCCTGCTAGCACCTTCTCTGTGCCTGGGAAGCAGAAGTGTTCACATTGCTTCGCAGAATCGCTTTTGTGCAGAAAACAGTAACACTTGTTCAGAACGAAAGAAAGCACGGAGCCCCAGATTTGCTGTTGTCCTGGAGAGCTTGCAGAACACTGGGGAAAAGCAGGCAGAGAATTCCCTGCTAGCACCTTTTCTGTGCCTGTTCACATTGCTTCGCATAATTGATTTTGTGCAGAAAACAGTAACACTTGTTCAGAACGAAAGAAAGCACAGAGCCCCAGATTTTATGTTGTCCTGGAGAGCTTGCAGAGCACTGGGGAAAAGCAGGCAGAGAATTCCCTGATAGCACCTTTTCTGTGCCTGTTCACATTGCTTCGCATAATCGCTTTTGTGCAGAAAACAGTAACACTTGTTCAGAACGAAAGAAAGCACAGAGCCCCAGATTTTATGTTGTCCTGGAGAGCTTGCAGAGCACTGGGGAAAGGCAGGCAGAGAATTCCCTGCTAGCACCTTCTCTGTGCCTGGGAAGCAGAAGTGTTCCCATTGCTTGGCAGAATCGCTTTTGTGCAGAAAACAGTAACACTTGTTCAGAACGAAAGAAAGCACAGAGCCCCAGATTTTATGTTGTCCTGGAGAGCTTGCAGAGCACTGGGGAAAAGCAGGCAGAGAATTCCCTGATAGCACCTTCTCTGTGCCTGTTCACATTGCTTCGCATAATCGCTTTTGTGCAGAAAACAGTAACACTTGTTCAGAACGAAAGAAAGCACAGAGCCCCAGATTTTATGTTGTCCTGGAGATCTTGCAGAGCACTGGGGAAAGGCAGGCAGAGAATTCCCTGCTAGCACCTTCTCTGTGCCTGGGAAGCAGAACTGTTCACATTGCTTGGCAGAATCGCTTTTGTGCAGAAAACAGTAACACTTGTTCAGAACGAAAGAAAGCACAGAGCCCCAGATTTGATGTTGTCCTGGAGAGCTTGCAGAGCACTGGGGAAAAGCAGGCAGAGAATTCCCTGCTAGCACCTTCTCTGTGCCTGTTCATAATTGCTTCGCAGAATCGCTTTTGTGCAGAAAACAGTAACACTTGTTCAGAACGAAAGAAAGCACAGAGCCCCAGATTTTATGTTGTCCTGGAGATCTTGCAGAGCACTGGGGAAAGGCAGGCAGAGAATTCCCTGCTAGCACCTTCTCTGTGCCTGGGAAGCAGAACTGTTCACATTGCTTGGCAGAATCGCTTTTGTGCAGAAAACAGTAACACTTGTTCAGAACGAAAGAAAGCACAGAGCCCCAGATTTTATGTTGTCCTGGAGAGCTTGCAGAGCACTGGGGAAAAGCAGGCAGAGAATTCCCTGCTAGCACCTTTTCTGTGCCTGTTCACATTGCTTCGCATAATCGCTTTTGTGCAGAAAACAGTAACACTTGTTCAGAACGAAAGAAAGCACAGAGCCCCAGATTTTATGTTGTCCTGGAGAGCTTGCAGAACACTGGGGAAAAGCAGGCAGAGAATTCCCTGCTAGCACCTTCTCTGTGCCTGTTCACATTGCTTCGCATAATTGATTTTGTGCAGAAAACAGTAACACTTGTTCAGAACGAAAGAAAGCACAGAGCCCCAGATTTTATGTTGTCCTGGAGAGCTTGCAGAGCACTGGGGAAAAGCAGGCAGAGAATTCCCTGCTAGCACCTTCTCTGTGCCTGTTCACATTGCTTCGCAGAATCGCTTTTGTGCAGAAAACAGTAACACTTGTTCAGAACGAAAGAAAGCACAGAGCCCCAGATTTTATGTTGTCCTGGAGAGCTTGCAGAGCACTGGGGAAAGGCAGGCAGAGAATTCCCTGCTAGCACCTTCTCTGTGCCTGGGAAGCAGAAGTGTTCACATTGCTTCGCAGAATCGCTTTTGTGCAGAAAACAGTAACACTTGTTCAGAACGAAAGAAAGCACAGAGCCCCAGATTTTATGTTGTCCTGGAGAGCTTGCAGAGCACTGGGGAAAGGCAGGCAGAGAATTCCCTGCTAGCACCTTCTCTGTGCCTGTTCACATTGCTTCGCAGAATCGCTTTTGTGCAGAAAACAGTAACACTTGTTCAGAACGAAAGAAAGCACAGAGCCCCAGATTTTATGTTGTCCTGGAGAGCTTGCAGAGCACTGGGGAAAGGCAGGCAGAGAATTCCCTGCTAGCACCTTCTCTGTGCCTGGGAAGCAGAAGTGTTCACATTGCTTCGCAGAATCGCTTTTGTGCAGGAAACAGTAACACTTGTTCAGAACGAAAGAAAGCACAGAGCCCCAGATTTTATGTTGTCCTGGAGAGCTTGCAGAGCACTGGGGAAAAGCAGGCAGAGAATTCCCTGCTAGCACCTTCTCTGTGCCTGTTCACATTGCTTCGCAGAATCGCTTTTGTGCAGAAAACAGTAACACTTGTTCAGAACGAAAGAAAGCACGGAGCCCCAGATTTGCTGTTGTCCTGGAGAGCTTGCAGAACACTGGGGAAAAGCAGGCAGAGAATTCCCTGCTAGCACCTTTTCTGTGCCTGTTCACATTGCTTCGCATAATTGATTTTGTGAAGAAAACAGTAACACTTGTTCAGAACGAAAGAAAGCACAGAGCCCCAGATTTTATGTTGTCCTGGAGAGCTTGCAGAGCACTGGGGAAAAGCAGGCAGAGAATTCCCTGCTAGCACCTTTTCTGTGCCTGTTCACATTGCTTCGCAGAATCGCTTTTGTGCAGGAAACAGTAACACTTGTTCAGAACGAAAGAAAGCACAGAGCCCCAGATTTTATGTTGTCCTGGAGAGCTTGCAGAGCACTGGGGAAAGGCAGGCAGAGAATTCCCTGCTAGCACCTTCTCTGTGCCTGGGAAGCAGAACTGTTCACATTGCTTGGCAGAATCGCTTTTGTGCAGAAAACAGTAACACTTGTTCAGAACGAAAGAAAGCACAGAGCCCCAGATTTTATGTTGTCCTGGAGAGCTTGCAGAGCACTGGGGAAAAGCAGGCAGAGAATTCCCTGCTAGCACCTTCTCTGTGCCTGTTCACATTGCTTCGCATAATCGCTTTTGTGCAGAAAACAGTAACACTTGTTCAGAACGAAAGAAAGCACAGAGCCCCAGATTTTATGTTGTCCTGGAGAGCTTGCAGAACACTGGGGAAAAGCAGGCAGAGAATTCCCTGCTAGCACCTTCTCTGTGCCTGTTCACATTGCTTCGCATAATTGATTTTGTGCAGAAAACAGTAACACTTGTTCAGAACGAAAGAAAGCACAGAGCCCCAGATTTTATGTTGTCCTGGAGAGCTTGCAGAGCACTGGGGAAAAGCAGGCAGAGAATTCCCTGCTAGCACCTTTTCTGTGCCTGTTCACATTGCTTGGCAGAATCGGTTTTGTGCAGAAAACAGTAACACTTGTTCAGAACGAAAGAAAGCACAGAGCCCCAGATTTGCTGTTGTCCTGGAGAGCTTGCAGAGCACTGGGGAAAAGCAGGCAGAGAATTCCCTGATAGCACCTTTTCTGTGCCTGTTCACATTGCTTCGCATAATCGCTTTTGTGCAGAAAACAGTAACACTTGTTCAGAACGAAAGAAAGCACAGAGCCCCAGATTTTATGTTGTCCTGGAGAGCTTGCAGAGCACTGGGGAAAGGCAGGCAGAGAATTCCCTGCTAGCACCTTCTCTGTGCCTGGGAAGCAGAACTGTTCACATTGCTTGGCAGAATCGCTTTTGTGCAGAAAACAGTAACACTTGTTCAGAACGAAAGAAAGCACAGAGCCCCAGATTTTATGTTGTCCTGGAGAGCTTGCAGAGCACTGGGGAAAAGCAGGCAGAGAATTCCCTGATAGCACCTTTTCTGTGCCTGTTCACATTGCTTCGCATAATCGCTTTTGTGCAGAAAACAGTAACACTTGTTCAGAACGAAAGAAAGCACAGAGCCCCAGATTTTATGTTGTCCTGGAGATCTTGCAGAGCACTGGGGAAAGGCAGGCAGAGAATTCCCTGCTAGCACCTTCTCTGTGCCTGGGAAGCAGAACTGTTCACATTGCTTGGCAGAATCGCTTTTGTGCAGAAAACAGTAACACTTGTTCAGAACGAAAGAAAGCACAGAGCCCCAGATTTGATGTTGTCCTGGAGAGCTTGCAGAGCACTGGGGAAAAGCAGGCAGAGAATTCCCTGCTAGCACCTTCTCTGTGCCTGTTCATAATTGCTTCGCAGAATCGCTTTTGTGCAGAAAACAGTAACACTTGTTCAGAACGAAAGAAAGCACAGAGCCCCAGATTTTATGTTGTCCTGGAGATCTTGCAGAGCACTGGGGAAAGGCAGGCAGAGAATTCCCTGCTAGCACCTTCTCTGTGCCTGGGAAGCAGAACTGTTCACATTGCTTGGCAGAATCGCTTTTGTGCAGAAAACAGTAACACTTGTTCAGAACGAAAGAAAGCACAGAGCCCCAGATTTTATGTTGTCCTGGAGAGCTTGCAGAGCACTGGGGAAAAGCAGGCAGAGAATTCCCTGCTAGCACCTTTTCTGTGCCTGTTCACATTGCTTCGCATAATCGCTTTTGTGCAGAAAACAGTAACACTTGTTCAGAACGAAAGAAAGCACAGAGCCCCAGATTTTATGTTGTCCTGGAGAGCTTGCAGAACACTGGGGAAAAGCAGGCAGAGAATTCCCTGCTAGCACCTTCTCTGTGCCTGTTCACATTGCTTCGCATAATTGATTTTGTGCAGAAAACAGTAACACTTGTTCAGAACGAAAGAAAGCACAGAGCCCCAGATTTTATGTTGTCCTGGAGAGCTTGCAGAGCACTGGGGAAAAGCAGGCAGAGAATTCCCTGCTAGCACCTTCTCTGTGCCTGTTCACATTGCTTCGCAGAATCGCTTTTGTGCAGAAAACAGTAACACTTGTTCAGAACGAAAGAAAGCACAGAGCCCCAGATTTTATGTTGTCCTGGAGAGCTTGCAGAGCACTGGGGAAAGGCAGGCAGAGAATTCCCTGCTAGCACCTTCTCTGTGCCTGGGAAGCAGAAGTGTTCACATTGCTTCGCAGAATCGCTTTTGTGCAGAAAACAGTAACACTTGTTCAGAACGAAAGAAAGCACAGAGCCCCAGATTTTATGTTGTCCTGGAGAGCTTGCAGAGCACTGGGGAAAGGCAGGCAGAGAATTCCCTGCTAGCACCTTCTCTGTGCCTGTTCACATTGCTTCGCAGAATCGCTTTTGTGCAGAAAACAGTAACACTTGTTCAGAACGAAAGAAAGCACAGAGCCCCAGATTTTATGTTGTCCTGGAGAGCTTGCAGAGCACTGGGGAAAGGCAGGCAGAGAATTCCCTGCTAGCACCTTCTCTGTGCCTGGGAAGCAGAAGTGTTCACATTGCTTCGCAGAATCGCTTTTGTGCAGGAAACAGTAACACTTGTTCAGAACGAAAGAAAGCACAGAGCCCCAGATTTTATGTTGTCCTGGAGAGCTTGCAGAGCACTGGGGAAAAGCAGGCAGAGAATTCCCTGCTAGCACCTTCTCTGTGCCTGTTCATAATTGCTTCGCAGAATCGCTGTTGTGCAGAAAACAGTAACACTTGTTCAGAACGAAAGAAAGCACAGAGCCCCAGATTTTATGTTGTCCTGGAGATCTTGCAGAGCACTGGGGAAAGGCAGGCAGAGAATTCCCTGCTAGCACCTTCTCTGTGCCTGGGAAGCAGAAGTGTTCACATTGCTTCGCAGAATCGCTTTTGTGCAGGAAACAGTAACACTTGTTCAGAACGAAAGAAAGCACAGAGCCCCAGATTTTATGTTGTCCTGGAGAGCTTGCAGAGCACTGGGGAAAAGCAGGCAGAGAATTCCCTGCTAGCACCTTCTCTGTGCCTGTTCACATTGCTTCGCAGAATCGCTTTTGTGCAGAAAACAGTAACACTTGTTCAGAACGAAAGAAAGCACGGAGCCCCAGATTTGCTGTTGTCCTGGAGAGCTTGCAGAACACTGGGGAAAAGCAGGCAGAGAATTCCCTGCTAGCACCTTTTCTGTGCCTGTTCACATTGCTTCGCATAATTGATTTTGTGAAGAAAACAGTAACACTTGTTCAGAACGAAAGAAAGCACAGAGCCCCAGATTTTATGTTGTCCTGGAGAGCTTGCAGAGCACTGGGGAAAAGCAGGCAGAGAATTCCCTGCTAGCACCTTTTCTGTGCCTGTTCACATTGCTTCGCAGAATCGCTTTTGTGCAGGAAACAGTAACACTTGTTCAGAACGAAAGAAAGCACAGAGCCCCAGATTTTATGTTGTCCTGGAGAGCTTGCAGAGCACTGGGGAAAGGCAGGCAGAGAATTCCCTGCTAGCACCTTCTCTGTGCCTGGGAAGCAGAACTGTTCACATTGCTTGGCAGAATCGCTTTTGTGCAGAAAACAGTAACACTTGTTCAGAACGAAAGAAAGCACAGAGCCCCAGATTTTATGTTGTCCTGGAGAGCTTGCAGAGCACTGGGGAAAAGCAGGCAGAGAATTCCCTGCTAGCACCTTCTCTGTGCCTGTTCACATTGCTTCGCATAATCGCTTTTGTGCAGAAAACAGTAACACTTGTTCAGAACGAAAGAAAGCACAGAGCCCCAGATTTTATGTTGTCCTGGAGAGCTTGCAGAACACTGGGGAAAAGCAGGCAGAGAATTCCCTGCTAGCACCTTCTCTGTGCCTGTTCACATTGCTTCGCATAATTGATTTTGTGCAGAAAACAGTAACACTTGTTCAGAACGAAAGAAAGCACAGAGCCCCAGATTTTATGTTGTCCTGGAGAGCTTGCAGAGCACTGGGGAAAAGCAGGCAGAGAATTCCCTGCTAGCACCTTCTCTGTGCCTGTTCACATTGCTTCGCAGAATCGCTTTTGTGCAGAAAACAGTAACACTTGTTCAGAACGAAAGAAAGCACAGAGCCCCAGATTTTATGTTGTCCTGGAGAGCTTGCAGAGCACTGGGGAAAGGCAGGCAGAGAATTCCCTGCTAGCACCTTCTCTGTGCCTGGGAAGCAGAAGTGTTCACATTGCTTCGCAGAATCGCTTTTGTGCAGAAAACAGTAACACTTGTTCAGAACGAAAGAAAGCACAGAGCCCCAGATTTTATGTTGTCCTGGAGAGCTTGCAGAGCACTGGGGAAAGGCAGGCAGAGAATTCCCTGATAGCACCTTCTCTGTGCCTGTTCACATTGCTTCGCATAATCGCTTTTGTGCAGAAAACAGTAACACTTGTTCAGAACGAAAGAAAGCACAGAGCCCCAGATTTTATGTTGTCCTGGAGATCTTGCAGAGCACTGGGGAAAGGCAGGCAGAGAATTCCCTGCTAGCACCTTCTCTGTGCCTGGGAAGCAGAAGTGTTCACATTGCTTGGCAGAATCGGTTTTGTGCAGAAAACAGTAACACTTGTTCAGAACGAAAGAAAGCACAGAGCCCCAGATTTGATGTTGTCCTGGAGAGCTTGCAGAGCACTGGGGAAAAGCAGGCAGAGAATTCCCTGATAGCACCTTCTCTGTGCCTGTTCATAATTGCTTCGCAGAATCGCTTTTGTGCAGAAAACAGTAACACTTGTTCAGAACGAAAGAAAGCACAGAGCCCCAGATTTTATGTTGTCCTGGAGATCTTGCAGAGCACTGGGGAAAGGCAGGCAGAGAATTCCCTGCTAGCACCTTCTCTGTGCCTGGGAAGCAGAAGTGTTCACATTGCTTCGCAGAATCGCTTTTGTGCAGGAAACAGTAACACTTGTTCAGAACGAAAGAAAGCACAGAGCCCCAGATTTTATGTTGTCCTGGAGAGCTTGCAGAGCACTGGGGAAAAGCAGGCAGAGAATTCCCTGCTAGCACCTTCTCTGTGCCTGTTCACATTGCTTCGCAGAATCGCTTTTGTGCAGAAAACAGTAACACTTGTTCAGAACGAAAGAAAGCACAGAGCCCCAGATTTTATGTTGTCCTGGAGAGCTTGCAGAGCACTGGGGAAAGGCAGGCAGAGAATTCCCTGCTAGCACCTTCTCTGTGCCTGGGAAGCAGAAGTGTTCACATTGCTTGGCAGAATCGGTTTTGTGCAGAAAACAGTAACACTTGTTCAGAACGAAAGAAAGCACAGAGCCCCAGATTTTATGTTGTCCTGGAGAGCTTGCAGAGCACTGGGGAAAGGCAGGCAGAGAATTCCCTGCTAGCACCTTCTCTGTGCCTGGGAAGCAGAACTGTTCACATTGCTTGGCAGAATCACTTTTGTGCAGAAAACAGTAACACTTGTTCAGAACGAAAGAAAGCACAGAGCCCCAGATTTTATGTTGTCCTGGAGAGCTTGCAGAGCACTGGGGAAAAGCAGGCAGAGAATTCCCTGCTAGCACCTTCTCTGTGCCTGTTCACATTGCTTCGCAGAATCGCTTTTGTGCAGAAAACAGTAACACTTGTTCAGAACGAAAGAAAGCACAGAGCCCCAGATTTTATGTTGTCCTGGAGAGCTTGCAGAGCACTGGGGAAAGGCAGGCAGAGAATTCCTTGCTAGCACCTTCTCTGTGCCTGGGAAGCAGAAGTGTTCACATTGCTTCGCAGAATCGCTTTTGTGCAGAAAACAGTAACACTTGTTCAGAACGAAAGAAAGCACAGAGCCCCAGATTTTATGTTGTCCTGGAGAGCTTGCAGAGCACTGGGGAAAGGCAGGCAGAGAATTCCCTGCTAGCACCTTCTCTGTGCCTGGGAAGCAGAAGTGTCCACATTGCTTCGCAGAATCGCTTTTGTGCAGAAAACAGTAACACTTGTTCAGAACGAAAGAAAGCACAGAGCCCCAGATTTTATGTTGTCCTGGAGAGCTTGCAGAGCACTGGGGAAAGGCAGGCAGAGAATTCCCTGCTAGCACCTTCTCTGTGCCTGGGAAGCAGAAGTGTTCACATTGCTTGGCAGAATCGCTTTTGTGCAGAAAACAGTAACACTTGTTCAGAACGAAAGAAAGCACAGAGCCCCAGATTTGCTGTTGTCCTGGAGAGCTTGCAGAGCACTGGGGAAAAGCAGGCAGAGAATTCCCTGCTAGCACCTTTTCTGTGCCTGTTCACATTGCTTCGCATAATCGCTTTTGTGCAGAAAACAGTAACACTTGTTCAGAACGAAAGAAAGCACAGAGCCCCAGATTTTATGTTGTCCTGGAGAGCTTGCAGAGCACTGGAGAAAAAAAGGCAGAGAATTCCCTGCTAGCACCTTCTCTGTGCCTGTTCACATTGCTTCGCAGAATCGCTTTTGTGCAGAAAACAGTAACACTTGTTCAGAACGAAAGAAAGCACGGAGCCCCAGATTTGCTGTTGTCCTGCAGAGCTTGCAGAACACTGGGGAAAAGCAGGCAGAGAATTCCCTGCTAGCACCTTCTCTGTGCCTGTTCACATTGCTTCGCAGAATCGCTTTTGTGCAGAAAACAGTAACACTTGTTCAGAACGAAAGAAAGCACAGAGCCCCAGATTTTATGTTGTCCTGGAGAGCTTGCAGAGCACTGGGGAAAAGCAGGCAGAGAATTCCCTGCTAGCACCTTTTCTGTGCCTGTTCACATTGCTTCGCATAATCGCTTTTGTGCAGAAAACAGTAACACTTGTTCAGAACGAAAGAAAGCACAGAGCCCCAGATTTTATGTTGTCCTGGAGAGCTTGCAGAGCACTGGGGAAAGGCAGGCAGAGAATTCCCTGCTAGCACCTTCTCTGTGCCTGGGAAGCAGAACTGTTCACATTGCTTGGCAGAATCGCTTTTGTGCAGAAAACAGTAACACTTGTTCAGAACGAAAGAAAGCACAGAGCCCCAGATTTTATGTTGTCCTGGAGAGCTTGCAGAGCACTGGGGAAAAGCAGGCAGAGAATTCCCTGATAGCACCTTTTCTGTGCCTGTTCACATTGCTTCGCATAATCGCTTTTGTGCAGAAAACATTAACACTTGTTCAGAACGAAAGAAAGCACAGAGCCCCAGATTTTATGTTGTCCTGGAGATCTTGCAGAGCACTGGGGAAAGGCAGGCAGAGAATTCCCTGCTAGCACCTTCTCTGTGCCTGGGAAGCAGAAGTGTTCACATTGCTTCGCAGAATCGCTTTTGTGCAGAAAACAGTAACACTTGTTCAGAACGAAAGAAAGCACAGAGCCCCAGATTTGCTGTTGTCCTGGAGAGCTTGCAGAGCACTGGGGAAAAGCAGGCAGAGAATTCCCTGCTAGCACCTTCTCTGTGCCTGTTCACATTGCTTCGCATAATCGCTTTTGTGCAGAAAACAGTAACACTTGTTCAGAACGAAAGAAAGCACAGAGCCCCAGATTTTATGTTGTCCTGGAGAACTTGCAGAGCACTGGAGAAAAACAGGCAGAGAATTCCCTCCTAGCACCTTCTCTGTGCATGTTCACATTGCTTCGCAGAATCGCTTTTGTGCAGAAAACAGTAACACTTGTTCAGAACGAAAGAAAGCACAGAGCCCCAGATTTTATGTTGTCCTGGAGAGCTTGCAGAGCACTGGGGAAAGGCAGGCAGAGAATTCCCTGTTAGCACCTTCTCTGTGCCTGGGAAGCAGAAGTGTTCACATTGCTTCGCAGAATCGCTTTTGTGCAGAAAACAGTAACACTTGTTCAGAACGAAAGAAAGCACAGAGCCCCAGATTTGCTGTTGTCCTGGAGAGCTTGCAGAGCACTGGGGAAAAGCAGGCAGAGAATTCCCTGCTAGCACCTTCTCTGTGCCTGTTCATAATTGCTTCGCAGAATCGCTTTTGTGCAGAAAACAGTAACACTTGTTCAGAACGAAAGAAAGCACAGAGCCCCAGATTTTATGTTGTCCTGGAGATCTTGCAGAGCACTGGGGAAAGGCAGGCAGAGAATTCCCTGCTAGCACCTTCTCTGTGCCTGGGAAGCAGAAGTGTCCACATTGCTTCGCAGAATCGCTTTTGTGCAGAAAACAGTAACACTTGTTCAGAACGAAAGAAAGCACAGAGCCCCAGATTTGCTGTTGTCCTGGAGAGCTTGCAGAGCACTGGGGAAAAGCAGGCAGAGAATTCCCTGCTAGCACCTTCTCTGTGCCTGTTCACATTGCTTCGCAGAATCGCTTTTGTGCAGAAAACAGTAACACTTGTTCAGAACGAAAGAAAGCACAGAGCCCCAGATTTTATGTTGTCCTGGAGAGCTTGCAGAGCACTGGGGAAAGGCAGGCAGAGAATTCCCTGCTAGCACCTTCTCTGTGCCTGGGAAGCAGAAGTGTTCACATTGCTTGGCAGAATCGGTTTTGTGCAGAAAACAGTAACACTTGTTCAGAACGAAAGAAAGCACAGAGCCCCAGATTTGCTGTTGTCCTGGAGAGCTTGCAGAGCACTGGGGAAAAGCAGGCAGAGAATTCCCTGCTAGCACCTTCTCTGTGCCTGTTCACATTGCTTCGCAGAATCGCTTTTGTGCAGAAAACAGTAACACTTGTTCAGAACGAAAGAAAGCACAGAGCCCCAGATTTTATGTTGTCCTGGAGAGCTTGCAGAGCACTGGGGAAAGGCAGGCAGAGAATTCCTTGCTAGCACCTTCTCTGTGCCTGGGAAGCAGAAGTGTTCACATTGCTTCGCAGAATCGCTTTTGTGCAGAAAACAGTAACACTTGTTCAGAACGAAAGAAAGCACAGAGCCCCAGATTTTATGTTGTCCTGGAGAGCTTGCAGAGCACTGGGGAAAGGCAGGCAGAGAATTCCCTGCTAGCACCTTCTCTGTGCCTGGGAAGCAGAAGTGTTCACATTGCTTCGCAGAATCGCTTTTGTGCAGAAAACAGTAACACTTGTTCAGAACGAAAGAAAGCACAGAGCCCCAGATTTTATGTTGTCCTGGAGAGCTTGCAGAGCACTGGGGAAAGGCAGGCAGAGAATTCCCTGCTAGCACCTTCTCTGTGCCTGTTCACATTGCTTCGCATAATCGCTTTTGTGCAGAAAACAGTAACACTTGTTCAGAACGAAAGAAAGCACAGAGCCCCAGATTTTATGTTGTCCTGGAGATCTTGCAGAGCACTGGGGAAAGGCAGGCAGAGAATTCCCTGCTAGCACCTTCTCTGTGCCTGGGAAGCAGAAGTGTTCACATTGCTTGGCAGAATCGGTTTTGTGCAGAAAACAGTAACACTTGTTCAGAACGAAAGAAAGCACAGAGCCCCAGATTTGATGTTGTCCTGGAGAGCTTGCAGAGCACTGGGGAAAAGCAGGCAGAGAATTCCCTGATAGCACCTTCTCTGTGCCTGTTCATAATTGCTTCGCAGAATCGCTTTTGTGCAGAAAACAGTAACACTTGTTCAGAACGAAAGAAAGCACAGAGCCCCAGATTTTATGTTGTCCTGGAGAGCTTGCAGAGCACTGGGGAAAGGCAGGCAGAGAATTCCCTGCTAGCACCTTCTCTGTGCCTGGGAAGCAGAAGTGTTCACATTGCTTCGCAGAATCGCTTTTGTGCAGGAAACAGTAACACTTGTTCAGAACGAAAGAAAGCACAGAGCCCCAGATTTTATGTTGTCCTGGAGAGCTTGCAGAGCACTGGGGAAAAGCAGGCAGAGAATTCCCTGCTAGCACCTTTTCTGTGCCTGTTCACATTGCTTCGCAGAATCGCTTTTGTGCAGAAAACAGTAACACTTGTTCAGAACGAAAGAAAGCACAGAGCCCCAGATTTTATGTTGTCCTGGAGAGCTTGCAGAGCACTGGGGAAAGGCAGGCAGAGAATTCCCTGCTAGCACCTTCTCTGTGCCTGGGAAGCAGAAGTGTTCACATTGCTTGGCAGAATCGGTTTTGTGCAGAAAACAGTAACACTTGTTCAGAACGAAAGAAAGCACAGAGCCCCAGATTTTATGTTGTCCTGGAGAGCTTGCAGAGCACTGGGGAAAGGCAGGCAGAGAATTCCCTGCTAGCACCTTCTCTGTGCCTGGGAAGCAGAACTGTTCACATTGCTTGGCAGAATCACTTTTGTGCAGAAAACAGTAACACTTGTTCAGAACGAAAGAAAGCACAGAGCCCCAGATTTTATGTTGTCCTGGAGAGCTTGCAGAGCACTGGGGAAAAGCAGGCAGAGAATTCCCTGCTAGCACCTTCTCTGTGCCTGTTCACATTGCTTCGCAGAATCGCTTTTGTGCAGAAAACAGTAACACTTGTTCAGAACGAAAGAAAGCACAGAGCCCCAGATTTTATGTTGTCCTGGAGAGCTTGCAGAGCACTGGGGAAAGGCAGGCAGAGAATTCCTTGCTAGCACCTTCTCTGTGCCTGGGAAGCAGAAGTGTTCACATTGCTTCGCAGAATCGCTTTTGTGCAGAAAACAGTAACACTTGTTCAGAACGAAAGAAAGCACAGAGCCCCAGATTTTATGTTGTCCTGGAGAGCTTGCAGAGCACTGGGGAAAGGCAGGCAGAGAATTCCCTGCTAGCACCTTCTCTGTGCCTGGGAAGCAGAAGTGTCCACATTGCTTCGCAGAATCGCTTTTGTGCAGAAAACAGTAACACTTGTTCAGAACGAAAGAAAGCACAGAGCCCCAGATTTTATGTTGTCCTGGAGAGCTTGCAGAGCACTGGGGAAAGGCAGGCAGAGAATTCCCTGCTAGCACCTTCTCTGTGCCTGGGAAGCAGAAGTGTTCACATTGCTTGGCAGAATCGCTTTTGTGCAGAAAACAGTAACACTTGTTCAGAACGAAAGAAAGCACAGAGCCCCAGATTTGCTGTTGTCCTGGAGAGCTTGCAGAGCACTGGGGAAAAGCAGGCAGAGAATTCCCTGCTAGCACCTTTTCTGTGCCTGTTCACATTGCTTCGCATAATCGCTTTTGTGCAGAAAACAGTAACACTTGTTCAGAACGAAAGAAAGCACAGAGCCCCAGATTTTATGTTGTCCTGGAGAGCTTGCAGAGCACTGGAGAAAAAAAGGCAGAGAATTCCCTGCTAGCACCTTCTCTGTGCCTGTTCACATTGCTTCGCAGAATCGCTTTTGTGCAGAAAACAGTAACACTTGTTCAGAACGAAAGAAAGCACGGAGCCCCAGATTTGCTGTTGTCCTGCAGAGCTTGCAGAACACTGGGGAAAAGCAGGCAGAGAATTCCCTGCTAGCACCTTCTCTGTGCCTGTTCACATTGCTTCGCAGAATCGCTTTTGTGCAGAAAACAGTAACACTTGTTCAGAACGAAAGAAAGCACAGAGCCCCAGATTTTATGTTGTCCTGGAGAGCTTGCAGAGCACTGGGGAAAAGCAGGCAGAGAATTCCCTGCTAGCACCTTTTCTGTGCCTGTTCACATTGCTTCGCATAATCGCTTTTGTGCAGAAAACAGTAACACTTGTTCAGAACGAAAGAAAGCACAGAGCCCCAGATTTTATGTTGTCCTGGAGAGCTTGCAGAGCACTGGGGAAAGGCAGGCAGAGAATTCCCTGCTAGCACCTTCTCTGTGCCTGGGAAGCAGAACTGTTCACATTGCTTGGCAGAATCGCTTTTGTGCAGAAAACAGTAACACTTGTTCAGAACGAAAGAAAGCACAGAGCCCCAGATTTTATGTTGTCCTGGAGAGCTTGCAGAGCACTGGGGAAAAGCAGGCAGAGAATTCCCTGATAGCACCTTTTCTGTGCCTGTTCACATTGCTTCGCATAATCGCTTTTGTGCAGAAAACAGTAACACTTGTTCAGAACGAAAGAAAGCACAGAGCCCCAGATTTTATGTTGTCCTGGAGATCTTGCAGAGCACTGGGGAAAGGCAGGCAGAGAATTCCCTGCTAGCACCTTCTCTGTGCCTGGGAAGCAGAAGTGTTCACATTGCTTCGCAGAATCGCTTTTGTGCAGAAAACAGTAACACTTGTTCAGAACGAAAGAAAGCACAGAGCCCCAGATTTTATGTTGTCCTGGAGATCTTGCAGAGCACTGGGGAAAGGCAGGCAGAGAATTCCCTGCTAGCACCTTCTCTGTGCCTGGGAAGCAGAAGTGTTCACATTGCTTGGCAGAATCGGTTTTGTGCAGAAAACAGTAACACTTGTTCAGAACGAAAGAAAGCACAGAGCCCCAGATTTGCTGTTGTCCTGGAGAGCTTGCAGAGCACTGGGGAAAAGCAGGCAGAGAATTCCCTGCTAGCACCTTTTCTGTGCCTGTTCACATTGCTTCGCATAATCGCTTTTGTGCAGAAAACAGTAACACTTGTTCAGAACGAAAGAAAGCACAGAGCCCCAGATTTTATGTTGTCCTGGAGAGCTTGCAGAGCACTGGAGAAAAACAGGCAGAGAATTCCCTGCTAGCACCTTCTCTGTGCCTGTTCACATTGCTTCGCAGAATCGCTTTTGTGCAGGAAACAGTAACACTTGTTCAGAACGAAAGAAAGCACAGAGCCCCAGATTTTATGTTGTCCTGGAGAGCTTGCAGAGCACTGGGGAAAGGCAGGCAGAGAATTCCCTGCTAGCACCTTCTCTGTGCCTGGGAAGCAGAAGTGTTCACATTGCTTCGCAGAATCGCTTTTGTGCAGAAAACAGTAACACTTGTTCAGAACGAAAGAAAGCACGGAGCCCCAGATTTGCTGTTGTCCTGGAGAGCTTGCAGAACACTGGGGAAAAGCAGGCAGAGAATTCCCTGCTAGCACCTTTTCTGTGCCTGTTCACATTGCTTCGCATAATTGATTTTGTGCAGAAAACAGTAACACTTGTTCAGAACGAAAGAAAGCACAGAGCCCCAGATTTTATGTTGTCCTGGAGAGCTTGCAGAGCACTGGGGAAAAGCAGGCAGAGAATTCCCTGATAGCACCTTTTCTGTGCCTGTTCACATTGCTTCGCATAATCGCTTTTGTGCAGAAAACAGTAACACTTGTTCAGAACGAAAGAAAGCACAGAGCCCCAGATTTTATGTTGTCCTGGAGAGCTTGCAGAGCACTGGGGAAAGGCAGGCAGAGAATTCCCTGCTAGCACCTTCTCTGTGCCTGGGAAGCAGAACTGTTCACATTGCTTGGCAGAATCGCTTTTGTGCAGAAAACAGTAACACTTGTTCAGAACGAAAGAAAGCACAGAGCCCCAGATTTTATGTTGTCCTGGAGAGCTTGCAGAGCACTGGGGAAAAGCAGGCAGAGAATTCCCTGCTAGCACCTTCTCTGTGCCTGTTCACATTGCTTCGCAGAATCGCTTTTGTGCAGAAAACAGTAACACTTGTTCAGAACGAAAGAAAGCACAGAGCCCCAGATTTTATGTTGTCCTGGAGAGCTTGCAGAGCACTGGGGAAAGGCAGGCAGAGAATTCCCTGCTAGCACCTTCTCTGTGCCTGGGAAGCAGAAGTGTTCACATTGCTTCGCAGAATCGCTTTTGTGCAGAAAACAGTAACACTTGTTCAGAACGAAAGAAAGCACAGAGCCCCAGATTTGCTGTTGTCCTGGAGAGCTTGCAGAGCACTGGGGAAAAGCAGGCAGAGAATTCCCTGCTAGCACCTTTTCTGTGCCTGTTCACATTGCTTCGCATAATTGATTTTGTGAAGAAAACAGTAACACTTGTTCAGAACGAAAGAAAGCACAGAGCCCCAGATTTTATGTTGTCCTGGAGAGCTTGCAGAGCACTGGGGAAAAGCAGGCAGAGAATTCCCTGCTAGCACCTTTTCTGTGCCTGTTCACATTGCTTCGCAGAATCGCTTTTGTGCAGGAAACAGTAACACTTGTTCAGAACGAAAGAAAGCACAGAGCCCCAGATTTTATGTTGTCCTGGAGAGCTTGCAGAGCACTGGGGAAAGGCAGGCAGAGAATTCCCTGCTAGCACCTTCTCTGTGCCTGGGAAGCAGAACTGTTCACATTGCTTGGCAGAATCGCTTTTGTGCAGAAAACAGTAACACTTGTTCAGAACGAAAGAAAGCACAGAGCCCCAGATTTTATGTTGTCCTGGAGAGCTTGCAGAGCACTGGGGAAAAGCAGGCAGAGAATTCCCTGCTAGCACCTTCTCTGTGCCTGTTCACATTGCTTCGCATAATCGCTTTTGTGCAGAAAACAGTAACACTTGTTCAGAACGAAAGAAAGCACAGAGCCCCAGATTTTATGTTGTCCTGGAGAGCTTGCAGAACACTGGGGAAAAGCAGGCAGAGAATTCCCTGCTAGCACCTTCTCTGTGCCTGTTCACATTGCTTCGCATAATTGATTTTGTGCAGAAAACAGTAACACTTGTTCAGAACGAAAGAAAGCACAGAGCCCCAGATTTTATGTTGTCCTGGAGAGCTTGCAGAGCACTGGGGAAAAGCAGGCAGAGAATTCCCTGCTAGCACCTTCTCTGTGCCTGTTCACATTGCTTCGCAGAATCGCTTTTGTGCAGGAAACAGTAACACTTGTTCAGAACGAAAGAAAGCACAGAGCCCCAGATTTTATGTTGTCCTGGAGAGCTTGCAGAGCACTGGGGAAAGGCAGGCAGAGAATTCCCTGCTAGCACCTTCTCTGTGCCTGTTCACATTGCTTCGCAGAATCGCTTTTGTGCAGAAAACAGTAACACTTGTTCAGAACGAAAGAAAGCACAGAGCCCCAGATTTTATGTTGTCCTGGAGAGCTTGCAGAGCACTGGGGAAAGGCAGGCAGAGAATTCCCTGCTAGCACCTTCTCTGTGCCTGGGAAGCAGAAGTGTTCACATTGCTTCGCAGAATCGCTTTTGTGCAGAAAACAGTAACACTTGTTCAGAACGAAAGAAAGCACGGAGCCCCAGATTTGCTGTTGTCCTGGAGAGCTTGCAGAACACTGGGGAAAAGCAGGCAGAGAATTCCCTGCTAGCACCTTTTCTGTGCCTGTTCACATTGCTTCGCATAATTGATTTTGTGCAGAAAACAGTAACACTTGTTCAGAACGAAAGAAAGCACAGAGCCCCAGATTTTATGTTGTCCTGGAGAGCTTGCAGAGCACTGGGGAAAAGCAGGCAGAGAATTCCCTGCTAGCACCTTTTCTGTGCCTGTTCACATTGCTTCGCATAATCGCTTTTGTGCAGAAAACAGTAACACTTGTTCAGAACGAAAGAAAGCACAGAGCCCCAGATTTTATGTTGTCCTGGAGAGCTTGCAGAGCACTGGGGAAAGGCAGGCAGAGAATTCCCTGCTAGCACCTTCTCTGTGCCTGGGAAGCAGAACTGTTCACATTGCTTGGCAGAATCGCTTTTGTGCAGAAAACAGTAACACTTGTTCAGAACGAAAGAAAGCACAGAGCCCCAGATTTTATGTTGTCCTGGAGAGCTTGCAGAGCACTGGGGAAAAGCAGGCAGAGAATTCCCTGCTAGCACCTTCTCTGTGCCTGTTCACATTGCTTCGCATAATCGCTTTTGTGCAGAAAACAGTAACACTTGTTCAGAACGAAAGAAAGCACAGAGCCCCAGATTTTATGTTGTCCTGGAGAGCTTGCAGAACACTGGGGAAAAGCAGGCAGAGAATTCCCTGCTAGCACCTTCTCTGTGCCTGTTCACATTGCTTCGCATAATTGATTTTGTGCAGAAAACAGTAACACTTGTTCAGAACGAAAGAAAGCACAGAGCCCCAGATTTTATGTTGTCCTGGAGAGCTTGCAGAGCACTGGGGAAAAGCAGGCAGAGAATTCCCTGCTAGCACCTTCTCTGTGCCTGTTCACATTGCTTCGCAGAATCGCTTTTGTGCAGGAAACAGTAACACTTGTTCAGAACGAAAGAAAGCACAGAGCCCCAGATTTTATGTTGTCCTGGAGAGCTTGCAGAGCACTGGGGAAAGGCAGGCAGAGAATTCCCTGCTAGCACCTTCTCTGTGCCTGGGAAGCAGAAGTGTTCACATTGCTTCGCAGAATCGCTTTTGTGCAGAAAACAGTAACACTTGTTCAGAACGAAAGAAAGCACAGAGCCCCAGATTTTATGTTGTCCTGGAGAGCTTGCAGAGCACTGGGGAAAGGCAGGCAGAGAATTCCCTGCTAGCACCTTCTCTGTGCCTGTTCACATTGCTTCGCAGAATCGCTTTTGTGCAGAAAACAGTAACACTTGTTCAGAACGAAAAAAGCACAGAGCCCCAGATTTTATGTTGTCCTGGAGAGCTTGCAGAGCACTGGGGAAAGGCAGGCAGAGAATTCCCTGCTAGCACCTTCTCTGTGCCTGGGAAGCAGAAGTGTTCACATTGCTTCGCAGAATCGCTTTTGTGCAGAAAACAGTAACACTTGTTCAGAACGAAAGAAAGCACAGAGCCCCAGATTTTATGTTGTCCTGGAGAGCTTGCAGAGCACTGGGGAAAAGCAGGCAGAGAATTCCCTGCTAGCACCTTCTCTGTGCCTGTTCATAATTGCTTCGCAGAATCGCTTTTGTGCAGAAAACAGTAACACTTGTTCAGAACGAAAGAAAGCACAGAGCCCCAGATTTTATGTTGTCCTGGAGATCTTGCAGAGCACTGGGGAAAGGCAGGCAGAGAATTCCCTGCTAGCACCTTCTCTGTGCCTGGGAAGCAGAAGTGTTCACATTGCTTCGCAGAATCGCTTTTGTGCAGGAAACAGTAACACTTGTTCAGAACGAAAGAAAGCACAGAGCCCCAGATTTTATGTTGTCCTGGAGAGCTTGCAGAGCACTGGGGAAAAGCAGGCAGAGAATTCCCTGCTAGCACCTTCTCTGTGCCTGTTCACATTGCTTCGCAGAATCGCTTTTGTGCAGAAAACAGTAACACTTGTTCAGAACGAAAGAAAGCACGGAGCCCCAGATTTGCTGTTGTCCTGGAGAGCTTGCAGAACACTGGGGAAAAGCAGGCAGAGAATTCCCTGCTAGCACCTTTTCTGTGCCTGTTCACATTGCTTCGCATAATTGAATTTGTGCAGAAAACAGTAACACTTGTTCAGAACGAAAGAAAGCACAGAGCCCCAGATTTTATGTTGTCCTGGAGAGCTTGCAGAGCACTGGGGAAAAGCAGGCAGAGAATTCCCTGCTAGCACCTTTTCTGTGCCTGTTCACATTGCTTCGCAGAATCGCTTTTGTGCAGGAAACAGTAACACTTGTTCAGAACGAAAGAAAGCACAGAGCCCCAGATTTTATGTTGTCCTGGAGAGCTTGCAGAGCACTGGGGAAAGGCAGGCAGAGAATTCCCTGCTAGCACCTTCTCTGTGCCTGGGAAGCAGAACTGTTCACATTGCTTGGCAGAATCGCTTTTGTGCAGAAAACAGTAACACTTGTTCAGAACGAAAGAAAGCACAGAGCCCCAGATTTTATGTTGTCCTGGAGAGCTTGCAGAGCACTGGGGAAAAGCAGGCAGAGAATTCCCTGCTAGCACCTTCTCTGTGCCTGTTCACATTGCTTCGCATAATCGCTTTTGTGCAGAAAACAGTAACACTTGTTCAGAACGAAAGAAAGCACAGAGCCCCAGATTTTATGTTGTCCTGGAGAGCTTGCAGAACACTGGGGAAAAGCAGGCAGAGAATTCCCTGCTAGCACCTTTTCTGTGCCTGTTCACATTGCTTCGCATAATTGATTTTGTGCAGAAAACAGTAACACTTGTTCAGAACGAAAGAAAGCACAGAGCCCCAGATTTTATGTTGTCCTGGAGAGCTTGCAGAGCACTGGGGAAAGGCAGGCAGAGAATTCCCTGCTAGCACCTTCTCTGTGCCTGTTCACATTGCTTCGCAGAATCGCTTTTGTGCAGAAAACAGTAACACTTGTTCAGAACGAAAGAAAGCACAGAGCCCCAGATTTTATGTTGTCCTGGAGAGCTTGCAGAGCACTGGGGAAAGGCAGGCAGAGAATTCCCTGCTAGCACCTTCTCTGTGCCTGGGAAGCAGAAGTGTTCACATTGCTTCGCAGAATCGCTTTTGTGCAGAAAACAGTAACACTTGTTCAGAACGAAAGAAAGCACAGAGCCCCAGATTTTATGTTGTCCTGGAGAGCTTGCAGAGCACTGGGGAAAGGCAGGCAGAGAATTCCCTGCTAGCACCTTCTCTGTGCCTGTTCACATTGCTTCGCAGAATCGCTTTTGTGCAGAAAACAGTAACACTTGTTCAGAACGAAAGAAAGCACAGAGCCCCAGATTTTATGTTGTCCTGGAGATCTTGCAGAGCACTGGGGAAAGGCAGGCAGAGAATTCCCTGCTAGCACCTTCTCTGTGCCTGGGAAGCAGAACTGTTCACATTGCTTGGCAGAATCGCTTTTGTGCAGAAAACAGTAACACTTGTTCAGAACGAAAGAAAGCACAGAGCCCCAGATTTGATGTTGTCCTGGAGAGCTTGCAGAGCACTGGGGAAAAGCAGGCAGAGAATTCCCTGCTAGCACCTTCTCTGTGCCTGTTCATAATTGCTTCGCAGAATCGCTTTTGTGCAGAAAACAGTAACACTTGTTCAGAACGAAAGAAAGCACAGAGCCCCAGATTTTATGTTGTCCTGGAGATCTTGCAGAGCACTGGGGAAAGGCAGGCAGAGAATTCCCTGCTAGCACCTTCTCTGTGCCTGGGAAGCAGAAGTCTTCACATTGCTTCGCAGAATCGCTTTTGTGCAGGAAACAGTAACACTTGTTCAGAACGAAAGAAAGCACAGAGCCCCAGATTTTATGTTGTCCTGGAGAGCTTGCAGAGCACTGGGGAAAGGCAGGCAGAGAATTCCCTGCTAGCACCTTCTCTGTGCCTGGGAAGCAGAACTGTTCACATTGCTTGGCAGAATCACTTTTGTGCAGAAAACAGTAACACTTGTTCAGAACGAAAGAAAGCACAGAGCCCCAGATTTTATGTTGTCCTGGAGAGCTTGCAGAGCACTGGGGAAAAGCAGGCAGAGAATTCCCTGCTAGCACCTTCTCTGTGCCTGTTCACATTGCTTCGCAGAATCGCTTTTGTGCAGAAAACAGTAACACTTGTTCAGAACGAAAGAAAGCACAGAGCCCCAGATTTTATGTTGTCCTGGAGAGCTTGCAGAGCACTGGGGAAAGGCAGGCAGAGAATTCCTTGCTAGCACCTTCTCTGTGCCTGGGAAGCAGAAGTGTTCACATTGCTTCGCAGAATCGCTTTTGTGCAGAAAACAGTAACACTTGTTCAGAACGAAAGAAAGCACAGAGCCCCAGATTTTATGTTGTCCTGGAGAGCTTGCAGAGCACTGGGGAAAGGCAGGCAGAGAATTCCCTGCTAGCACCTTCTCTGTGCCTGGGAAGCAGAAGTGTCCACATTGCTTCGCAGAATCGCTTTTGTGCAGAAAACAGTAACACTTGTTCAGAACGAAAGAAAGCACAGAGCCCCAGATTTTATGTTGTCCTGGAGAGCTTGCAGAGCACTGGGGAAAGGCAGGCAGAGAATTCCCTGCTAGCACCTTCTCTGTGCCTGGGAAGCAGAAGTGTTCACATTGCTTCGCAGAATCGCTTTTGTGCAGAAAACAGTAACACTTGTTCAGAACGAAAGAAA
Source organism: Strix uralensis (assembly GCF_047716275.1). Lineage (NCBI taxonomy): Eukaryota > Metazoa > Chordata > Aves > Strigiformes > Strigidae > Strix > Strix uralensis. The sequence continues at coordinate 443,524 of NW_027436713.1, read as the reverse complement.
GCACAGAGCCCCAGATTTGCTGTTGTCCTGGAGAGCTTGCAGAGCACTGGGGAAAAGCAGGCAGAGAATTCCCTGCTAGCGCCTTTTCTGTGCCTGTTCACATTGCTTCGCATAATCGCTTTTGTGCAGAAAACAGTAACACTTGTTCAGAACGAAAGAAAGCACAGAGCCCCAGATTTTATGTTGTCCTGGAGAGCTTGCAGAGCACTGGAGAAAAAAAGGCAGAGAATTCCCTGCTAGCACCTTCTCTGTGCCTGTTCACATTGCTTCGCAGAATCGCTTTTGTGCAGAAAACAGTAACACTTGTTCAGAACGAAAGAAAGCACAGAGCCCCAGATTTTATGTTGTCCTGGAGAGCTTGCAGAGCACTGGGGAAAGGCAGGCAGAGAATTCCCTGCTAGCACCTTCTCTGTGCCTGGGAAGCAGAAGTGTTCACATTGCTTCGCAGAATCGCTTTTGTGCAGAAAACAGTAACACTTGTTCAGAACGAAAGAAAGCACGGAGCCCCAGATTTGCTGTTGTCCTGGAGAGCTTGCAGAACACTGGGGAAAAGCAGGCAGAGAATTCCCTGCTAGCACCTTTTCTGTGCCTGTTCACATTGCTTCGCATAATTGATTTTGTGCAGAAAACAGTAACACTTGTTCAGAAGGAAAGAAAGCACAGAGCCCCAGATTTTATGTTGTCCTGGAGAGCTTGCAGAGCACTGGGGAAAAGCAGGCAGAGAATTCCCTGATAGCACCTTTTCTGTGCCTGTTCACATTGCTTCGCATAATCGCTTTTGTGCAGAAAACAGTAACACTTGTTCAGAACGAAAGAAAGCACAGAGCCCCAGATTTTATGTTGTCCTGGAGAGCTTGCAGAGCACTGGGGAAAGGCAGGCAGAGAATTCCCTGCTAGCACCTTCTCTGTGCCTGGGAAGCAGAACTGTTCACATTGCTTGGCAGAATCGCTTTTGTGCAGAAAACAGTAACACTTGTTCAGAACGAAAGAAAGCACAGAGCCCCAGATTTTATGTTGTCCTGGAGAGCTTGCAGAGCACTGGAGAAAAACAGGCAGAGAATTCCCTGCTAGCACCTTCTCTGTGCCTGTTCACATTGCTTCGCAGAATCGCTTTTGTGCAGAAAACAGTAACACTTGTTCAGAACGAAAGAAAGCACAGAGCCCCAGATTTTATGTTGTCCTGGAGAGCTTGCAGAGCACTGGGGAAAGGCAGGCAGAGAATTCCCTGCTAGCACCTTCTCTGTGCCTGGGAAGCAGAAGTGTTCACATTGCTTCGCAGAATCGCTTTTGTGCAGAAAACAGTAACACTTGTTCAGAACGAAAGAAAGCACAGAGCCCCAGATTTTATGTTGTCCTGGAGAGCTTGCAGAGCACTGGGGAAAAGCAGGCAGAGAATTCCCTGCTAGCACCTTCTCTGTGCCTGGGAAGCAGAAGTGTTCACATTGCTTGGCAGAATCGGTTTTGTGCAGAAAACAGTAACACTTGTTCAGAACGAAAGAAAGCACAGAGCCCCAGATTTTATGTTGTCCTGGAGAGCTTGCAGAGCACTGGGGAAAGGCAGGCAGAGAATTCCCTGCTAGCACCTTCTCTGTGCCTGGGAAGCAGAACTGTTCACATTGCTTGGCAGAATCACTTTTGTGCAGAAAACAGTAACACTTTTTCAGAACGAAAGAAAGCACAGAGCCCCAGATTTTATGTTGTCCTGGAGAGCTTGCAGAGCACTGGGGAAAAGCAGGCAGAGAATTCCCTGCTAGCACCTTCTCTGTGCCTGTTCACATTGCTTCGCAGAATCGCTTTTGTGCAGAAAACAGTAACACTTGTTCAGAACGAAAGAAAGCACAGAGCCCCAGATTTTATGTTGTCCTGGAGAGCTTGCAGAGCACTGGGGAAAGGCAGGCAGAGAATTCCTTGCTAGCACCTTCTCTGTGCCTGGGAAGCAGAAGTGTTCACATTGCTTCGCAGAATCGCTTTTGTGCAGAAAACAGTAACACTTGTTCAGAACGAAAGAAAGCACAGAGCCCCAGATTTTATGTTGTCCTGGAGAGCTTGCAGAGCACTGGGGAAAGGCAGGCAGAGAATTCCCTGCTAGCACCTTCTCTGTGCCTGGGAAGCAGAAGTGTCCACATTGCTTCGCAGAATCGCTTTTGTGCAGAAAACAGTAACACTTGTTCAGAACGAAAGAAAGCACAGAGCCCCAGATTTTATGTTGTCCTGGAGAGCTTGCAGAGCACTGGGGAAAGGCAGGCAGAGAATTCCCTGCTAGCACCTTCTCTGTGCCTGGGAAGCAGAAGTGTCCACATTGCTTCGCAGAATCGCTTTTGTGCAGAAAACAGTAACACTTGTTCAGAACGAAAGAAAGCACAGAGCCCCAGATTTGCTGTTGTCCTGGAGAGCTTGCAGAGCACTGGGGAAAAGCAGGCAGAGAATTCCCTGCTAGCGCCTTTTCTGTGCCTGTTCACATTGCTTCGCATAATCGCTTTTGTGCAGAAAACAGTAACACTTGTTCAGAACGAAAGAAAGCACAGAGCCCCAGATTTTATGTTGTCCTGGAGAGCTTGCAGAGCACTGGAGAAAAAAAGGCAGAGAATTCCCTGCTAGCACCTTCTCTGTGCCTGTTCACATTGCTTCGCAGAATCGCTTTTGTGCAGAAAACAGTAACACTTGTTCAGAACGAAAGAAAGCACAGAGCCCCAGATTTTATGTTGTCCTGGAGAGCTTGCAGAGCACTGGGGAAAGGCAGGCAGAGAATTCCCTGCTAGCACCTTCTCTGTGCCTGGGAAGCAGAAGTGTTCACATTGCTTCGCAGAATCGCTTTTGTGCAGAAAACAGTAACACTTGTTCAGAACGAAAGAAAGCACGGAGCCCCAGATTTGCTGTTGTCCTGGAGAGCTTGCAGAACACTGGGGAAAAGCAGGCAGAGAATTCCCTGCTAGCACCTTTTCTGTGCCTGTTCACATTGCTTCGCATAATTGATTTTGTGCAGAAAACAGTAACACTTGTTCAGAAGGAAAGAAAGCACAGAGCCCCAGATTTTATGTTGTCCTGGAGAGCTTGCAGAGCACTGGGGAAAAGCAGGCAGAGAATTCCCTGATAGCACCTTTTCTGTGCCTGTTCACATTGCTTCGCATAATCGCTTTTGTGCAGAAAACAGTAACACTTGTTCAGAACGAAAGAAAGCACAGAGCCCCAGATTTTATGTTGTCCTGGAGAGCTTGCAGAGCACTGGGGAAAGGCAGGCAGAGAATTCCCTGCTAGCACCTTCTCTGTGCCTGGGAAGCAGAACTGTTCACATTGCTTGGCAGAATCGCTTTTGTGCAGAAAACAGTAACACTTGTTCAGAACGAAAGAAAGCACAGAGCCCCAGATTTTATGTTGTCCTGGAGAGCTTGCAGAGCACTGGAGAAAAACAGGCAGAGAATTCCCTGCTAGCACCTTCTCTGTGCCTGTTCACATTGCTTCGCAGAATCGCTTTTGTGCAGAAAACAGTAACACTTGTTCAGAACGAAAGAAAGCACAGAGCCCCAGATTTTATGTTGTCCTGGAGAGCTTGCAGAGCACTGGGGAAAGGCAGGCAGAGAATTCCCTGCTAGCACCTTCTCTGTGCCTGGGAAGCAGAAGTGTTCACATTGCTTCGCATAATCGCTTTTGTGCAGAAAACAGTAACACTTGTTCAGAACGAAAGAAAGCACAGAGCCCCAGATTTTATGTTGTCCTGGAGAGCTTGCAGAGCACTGGGGAAAAGCAGGCAGAGAATTCCCTGCTAGCACCTTCTCTGTGCCTGGGAAGCAGAAGTGTTCACATTGCTTGGCAGAATCGGTTTTGTGCAGAAAACAGTAACACTTGTTCAGAACGAAAGAAAGCACAGAGCCCCAGATTTTATGTTGTCCTGGAGAGCTTGCAGAGCACTGGAGAAAAACAGGCAGAGAATTCCCTGCTAGCACCTTCTCTGTGCCTGTTCACATTGCTTCGCAGAATCGCTTTTGTGCAGAAAACAGTAACACTTGTTCAGAACGAAAGAAAGCACAGAGCCCCAGATTTTATGTTGTCCTGGAGAGCTTGCAGAGCACTGGGGAAAAGCAGGCAGAGAATTCCCTGCTAGCACCTTCTCTGTGCCTGGGAAGCAGAACTGTTCACATTGCTTGGCAGAATCGCTTTTGTGCAGAAAACAGTAACACTTGTTCAGAACGAAAGAAAGCACAGAGCCCCAGATTTTATGTTGTCCTGGAGAGCTTGCAGAGCACTGGGGAAAAGCAGGCAGAGAATTCCCTGCTAGCACCTTCTCTGTGCCTGTTCACATTGCTTCGCATAATCGCTTTTGTGCAGAAAACAGTAACACTTGTTCAGAACGAAAGAAAGCACAGAGCCCCAGATTTTATGTTGTCCTGGAGAGCTTGCAGAACACTGGGGAAAAGCAGGCAGAGAATTCCCTGCTAGCACCTTTTCTGTGCCTGTTCACATTGCTTCGCATAATTGATTTTGTGCAGAAAACAGTAACACTTGTTCAGAACGAAAGAAAGCACAGAGCCCCAGATTTGCTGTTGTCCTGGAGAGCTTGCAGAGCACTGGGGAAAAGCAGGCAGAGAATTCCCTGCTAGCACCTTTTCTGTGCCTGTTCACATTGCATGGCAGAATCGCTTTTGTGCAGAAAACAGTAACACTTGTTCAGAACGAAAGAAAGCACAGAGCCCCAGATTTTATGTTGTCCTGGAGAGCTTGCAGAGCACTGGAGAAAAGCAGGCAGAGAATTCCCTGCTAGCACCTTTTCTGTGCCTGTTCACATTGCTTCGCAGAATCGCTTTTGTGCAGAAAACAGTAACACTTGTTCAGAACGAAAGAAAGCACAGAGCCCCAGATTTTATGTTGTCCTGGAGAGCTTGCAGAGCACTGGGGAAAGGCAGGCAGAGAATTCCCTGCTAGCACCTTCTCTGTGCCTGGGAAGCAGAACTGTTCACATTGCTTGGCAGAATCGCTTTTGTGCAGAAAACAGTAACACTTGTTCAGAACGAAAGAAAGCACAGAGCCCCAGATTTTATGTTGTCCTGGAGAGCTTGCAGAGCACTGGGGAAAAGCAGGCAGAGAATTCCCTGCTAGCACCTTCTCTGTGCCTGTTCACATTGCTTCGCATAATTGATTTTGTGCAGAAAACAGTAACACTTGTTCAGAACGAAAGAAAGCACAGAGCCCCAGATTTTATGTTGTCCTGGAGAGCTTGCAGAGCACTGGGGAAAAGCAGGCAGAGAATTCCCTGCTAGCACCTTCTCTGTGCCTGTTCACATTGCTTCGCAGAATCGCTTTTGTGCAGAAAACAGTAACACTTGTTCAGAACGAAAGAAAGCACAGAGCCCCAGATTTTATGTTGTCCTGGAGAGCTTGCAGAGCACTGGGGAAAGGCAGGCAGAGAATTCCCTGCTAGCACCTTCTCTGTGCCTGGGAAGCAGAAGTGTTCACATTGCTTCGCAGAATCGCTTTTGTGCAGAAAACAGTAACACTTGTTCAGAACGAAAGAAAGCACAGAGCCCCAGATTTTATGTTGTCCTGGAGAGCTTGCAGAGCACTGGGGAAAGGCAGGCAGAGAATTCCCTGCTAGCACCTTCTCTGTGCCTGTTCACATTGCTTCGCAGAATCGCTTTTGTGCAGAAAACAGTAACACTTGTTCAGAACGAAAGAAAGCACAGAGCCCCAGATTTTATGTTGTCCTGGAGAGCTTGCAGAGCACTGGGGAAAGGCAGGCAGAGAATTCCCTGCTAGCACCTTCTCTGTGCCTGGGAAGCAGAAGTGTTCACATTGCTTCGCAGAATCGCTTTTGTGCAGGAAACAGTAACACTTGTTCAGAACGAAAGAAAGCACAGAGCCCCAGATTTTATGTTGTCCTGGAGAGCTTGCAGAGCATTGGGGAAAAGCAGGCAGAGAATTCCCTGCTAGCACCTTCTCTGTGCCTGTTCATAATTGCTTCGCAGAATCGCTTTTGTGCAGAAAACAGTAACACTTGTTCAGAACGAAAGAAAGCACAGAGCCCCAGATTTTATGTTGTCCTGGAGATCTTGCAGAGCACTGGGGAAAGGCAGGCCGAGAATTCCCTGCTAGCACCTTCTCTGTGCCTGGGAAGCAGAAGTGTTCACATTGCTTCGCAGAATCGCTTTTGTGCAGGAAACAGTAACACTTGTTCAGAACGAAAGAAAGCACAGAGCCCCAGATTTTATGTTGTCCTGGAGAGCTTGCAGAGCACTGGGGAAAAGCAGGCAGAGAATTCCCTGCTAGCACCTTCTCTGTGCCTGTTCACATTGCTTCGCAGAATCGCTTTTGTGCAGAAAACAGTAACACTTGTTCAGAACGAAAGAAAGCACAGAGCCCCAGATTTGCTGTTGTCCTGGAGAGCTTGCAGAACACTGGGGAAAAGCAGGCAGAGAATTCCCTGCTAGCACCTTTTCTGTGCCTGTTCACATTGCTTCGCATAATTGATTTTGTGAAGAAAACAGTAACACTTGTTCAGAACGAAAGAAAGCACAGAGCCCCAGATTTTATGTTGTCCTGGAGAGCTTGCAGAGCACTGGGGAAAAGCAGGCAGAGAATTCCCTGCTAGCACCTTTTCTGTGCCTGTTCACATTGCTTCGCAGAATCGCTTTTGTGCAGGAAACAGTAACACTTGTTCAGAACGAAAGAAAGCACAGAGCCCCAGATTTTATGTTGTCCTGGAGAGCTTGCAGAGCACTGGGGAAAGGCAGGCAGAGAATTCCCTGCTAGCACCTTCTCTGTGCCTGGGAAGCAGAACTGTTCACATTGCTTGGCAGAATCGCTTTTGTGCAGAAAACAGTAACACTTGTTCAGAACGAAAGAAAGCACAGAGCCCCAGATTTTATGTTGTCCTGGAGAGCTTGCAGAGCACTGGAGAAAAACAGGCAGAGAATTCCCTGCTAGCACCTTCTCTGTGCCTGTTCACATTGCTTCGCAGAATCGCTTTTGTGCAGAAAACAGTAACACTTGTTCAGAACGAAAGAAAGCACAGAGCCCCAGATTTTATGTTGTCCTGGAGAGCTTGCAGAGCACTGGGGAAAGGCAGGCAGAGAATTCCCTGCTAGCACCTTCTCTGTGCCTGGGAAGCAGAAGTGTTCACATTGCTTCGCAGAATCGCTTTTGTGCAGAAAACAGTAACACTTGTTCAGAACGAAAGAAAGCACAGAGCCCCAGATTTTATGTTGTCCTGGAGAGCTTGCAGAGCACTGGGGAAAAGCAGGCAGAGAATTCCCTGCTAGCACCTTCTCTGTGCCTGGGAAGCAGAAGTGTTCACATTGCTTGGCAGAATCGGTTTTGTGCAGAAAACAGTAACACTTGTTCAGAACGAAAGAAAGCACAGAGCCCCAGATTTTATGTTGTCCTGGAGAGCTTGCAGAGCACTGGAGAAAAACAGGCAGAGAATTCCCTGCTAGCACCTTCTCTGTGCCTGTTCACATTGCTTCGCAGAATCGCTTTTGTGCAGAAAACAGTAACACTTGTTCAGAACGAAAGAAAGCACAGAGCCCCAGATTTTATGTTGTCCTGGAGAGCTTGCAGAGCACTGGGGAAAAGCAGGCAGAGAATTCCCTGCTAGCACCTTCTCTGTGCCTGGGAAGCAGAACTGTTCACATTGCTTGGCAGAATCGCTTTTGTGCAGAAAACAGTAACACTTGTTCAGAACGAAAGAAAGCACAGAGCCCCAGATTTTATGTTGTCCTGGAGAGCTTGCAGAGCACTGGGGAAAAGCAGGCAGAGAATTCCCTGCTAGCACCTTCTCTGTGCCTGTTCACATTGCTTCGCATAATCGCTTTTGTGCAGAAAACAGTAACACTTGTTCAGAACGAAAGAAAGCACAGAGCCCCAGATTTTATGTTGTCCTGGAGAGCTTGCAGAACACTGGGGAAAAGCAGGCAGAGAATTCCCTGCTAGCACCTTTTCTGTGCCTGTTCACATTGCTTCGCATAATTGATTTTGTGCAGAAAACAGTAACACTTGTTCAGAACGAAAGAAAGCACAGAGCCCCAGATTTGCTGTTGTCCTGGAGAGCTTGCAGAGCACTGGGGAAAAGCAGGCAGAGAATTCCCTGCTAGCACCTTCTCTGTGCCTGTTCACATTGCATGGCAGAATCGCTTTTGTGCAGAAAACAGTAACACTTGTTCAGAACGAAAGAAAGCACAGAGCCCCAGATTTTATGTTGTCCTGGAGAGCTTGCAGAGCACTGGAGAAAAGCAGGCAGAGAATTCCCTGCTAGCACCTTTTCTGTGCCTGTTCACATTGCTTCGCAGAATCGCTTTTGTGCAGAAAACAGTAACACTTGTTCAGAACGAAAGAAAGCACAGAGCCCCAGATTTTATGTTGTCCTGGAGAGCTTGCAGAGCACTGGGGAAAGGCAGGCAGAGAATTCCCTGCTAGCACCTTCTCTGTGCCTGGGAAGCAGAACTGTTCACATTGCTTGGCAGAATCGCTTTTGTGCAGAAAACAGTAACACTTGTTCAGAACGAAAGAAAGCACAGAGCCCCAGATTTTATGTTGTCCTGGAGAGCTTGCAGAGCACTGGGGAAAAGCAGGCAGAGAATTCCCTGCTAGCACCTTCTCTGTGCCTGTTCATAATTGCTTCGCAGAATCGCTTTTGTGCAGAAAACAGTAACACTTGTTCAGAACGAAAGAAAGCACAGAGCCCCAGATTTGCTGTTGTCCTGGAGAGCTTGCAGAACACTGGGGAAAAGCAGGCAGAGAATTCCCTGCTAGCACCTTTTCTGTGCCTGTTCACATTGCTTCGCATAATTGATTTTGTGAAGAAAACAGTAACACTTGTTCAGAACGAAAGAAAGCACAGAGCCCCAGATTTTATGTTGTCCTGGAGAGCTTGCAGAGCACTGGGGAAAAGCAGGCAGAGAATTCCCTGCTAGCACCTTTTCTGTGCCTGTTCACATTGCTTCGCAGAATCGCTTTTGTGCAGGAAACAGTAACACTTGTTCAGAACGAAAGAAAGCACAGAGCCCCAGATTTTATGTTGTCCTGGAGAGCTTGCAGAGCACTGGGGAAAGGCAGGCAGAGAATTCCCTGCTAGCACCTTCTCTGTGCCTGGGAAGCAGAACTGTTCACATTGCTTGGCAGAATCGCTTTTGTGCAGAAAACAGTAACACTTGTTCAGAACGAAAGAAAGCACAGAGCCCCAGATTTTATGTTGTCCTGGAGAGCTTGCAGAGCACTGGGGAAAAGCAGGCAGAGAATTCCCTGCTAGCACCTTTTCTGTGCCTGTTCACATTGCTTCGCATAATCGCTTTTGTGCAGAAAACAGTAACACTTGTTCAGAACGAAAGAAAGCACAGAGCCCCAGATTTTATGTTGTCCTGGAGAGCTTGCAGAACACTGGGGAAAAGCAGGCAGAGAATTCCCTGCTAGCACCTTCTCTGTGCCTGTTCACATTGCTTCGCATAATTGATTTTGTGCAGAAAACAGTAACACTTGTTCAGAACGAAAGAAAGCACAGAGCCCCAGATTTTATGTTGTCCTGGAGAGCTTGCAGAGCACTGGGGAAAAGCAGGCAGAGAATTCCCTGCTAGCACCTTCTCTGTGCCTGTTCACATTGCTTCGCAGAATCGCTTTTGTGCAGAAAACAGTAACACTTGTTCAGAACGAAAGAAAGCACAGAGCCCCAGATTTTATGTTGTCCTGGAGAGCTTGCAGAGCACTGGGGAAAGGCAGGCAGAGAATTCCCTGCTAGCACCTTCTCTGTGCCTGGGAAGCAGAAGTGTTCACATTGCTTCGCAGAATCGCTTTTGTGCAGAAAACAGTAACACTTGTTCAGAACGAAAGAAAGCACAGAGCCCCAGATTTTATGTTGTCCTGGAGAGCTTGCAGAGCACTGGGGAAAGGCAGGCAGAGAATTCCCTGCTAGCACCTTCTCTGTGCCTGTTCACATTGCTTCGCAGAATCGCTTTTGTGCAGAAAACAGTAACACTTGTTCAGAACGAAAGAAAGCACAGAGCCCCAGATTTTATGTTGTCCTGGAGAGCTTGCAGAGCACTGGGGAAAGGCAGGCAGAGAATTCCCTGCTAGCACCTTCTCTGTGCCTGGGAAGCAGAAGTGTTCACATTGCTTCGCAGAATCGCTTTTGTGCAGGAAACAGTAACACTTGTTCAGAACGAAAGAAAGCACAGAGCCCCAGATTTTATGTTGTCCTGGAGAGCTTGCAGAGCATTGGGGAAAAGCAGGCAGAGAATTCCCTGCTAGCACCTTCTCTGTGCCTGTTCATAATTGCTTCGCAGAATCGCTTTTGTGCAGAAAACAGTAACACTTGTTCAGAACGAAAGAAAGCACAGAGCCCCAGATTTTATGTTGTCCTGGAGATCTTGCAGAGCACTGGGGAAAGGCAGGCAGAGAATTCCCTGCTAGCACCTTCTCTGTGCCTGGGAAGCAGAAGTGTTCACATTGCTTCGCAGAATCGCTTTTGTGCAGGAAACAGTAACACTTGTTCAGAACGAAAGAAAGCACAGAGCCCCAGATTTTATGTTGTCCTGGAGAGCTTGCAGAGCACTGGGGAAAAGCAGGCAGAGAATTCCCTGCTAGCACCTTCTCTGTGCCTGTTCACATTGCTTCGCAGAATCGCTTTTGTGCAGAAAACAGTAACACTTGTTCAGAACGAAAGAAAGCACAGAGCCCCAGATTTGCTGTTGTCCTGGAGAGCTTGCAGAACACTGGGGAAAAGCAGGCAGAGAATTCCCTGCTAGCACCTTTTCTGTGCCTGTTCACATTGCTTCGCATAATTGATTTTGTGAAGAAAACAGTAACACTTGTTCAGAACGAAAGAAAGCACAGAGCCCCAGATTTTATGTTGTCCTGGAGAGCTTGCAGAGCACTGGGGAAAAGCAGGCAGAGAATTCCCTGCTAGCACCTTTTCTGTGCCTGTTCACATTGCTTCGCAGAATCGCTTTTGTGCAGGAAACAGTAACACTTGTTCAGAACGAAAGAAAGCACAGAGCCCCAGATTTTATGTTGTCCTGGAGAGCTTGCAGAGCACTGGGGAAAGGCAGGCAGAGAATTCCCTGCTAGCACCTTCTCTGTGCCTGGGAAGCAGAACTGTTCACATTGCTTGGCAGAATCGCTTTTGTGCAGAAAACAGTAACACTTGTTCAGAACGAAAGAAAGCACAGAGCCCCAGATTTTATGTTGTCCTGGAGAGCTTGCAGAGCACTGGGGAAAGGCAGGCAGAGAATTCCCTGCTAGCACCTTCTCTGTGCCTGGGAAGCAGAAGTGTTCACATTGCTTCGCAGAATCGCTTTTGTGCAGAAAACAGTAACACTTGTTCAGAACGAAAGAAAGCACAGAGCCCCAGATTTTATGTTGTCCTGGAGAGCTTGCAGAGCACTGGGGAAAGGCAGGCAGAGAATTCCCTGCTAGCACCTTCTCTGTGCCTGTTCACATTGCTTCGCAGAATCGCTTTTGTGCAGAAAACAGTAACACTTGTTCAGAACGAAAGAAAGCACAGAGCCCCAGATTTTATGTTGTCCTGGAGAGCTTGCAGAGCACTGGGGAAAGGCAGGCAGAGAATTCCCTGCTAGCACCTTCTCTGTGCCTGGGAAGCAGAAGTGTTCACATTGCTTCGCAGAATCGCTTTTGTGCAGGAAACAGTAACACTTGTTCAGAACGAAAGAAAGCACAGAGCCCCAGATTTTATGTTGTCCTGGAGAGCTTGCAGAGCATTGGGGAAAAGCAGGCAGAGAATTCCCTGCTAGCACCTTCTCTGTGCCTGTTCATAATTGCTTCGCAGAATCGCTTTTGTGCAGAAAACAGTAACACTTGTTCAGAACGAAAGAAAGCACAGAGCCCCAGATTTTATGTTGTCCTGGAGATCTTGCAGAGCACTGGGGAAAGGCAGGCAGAGAATTCCCTGCTAGCACCTTCTCTGTGCCTGGGAAGCAGAAGTGTTCACATTGCTTCGCAGAATCGCTTTTGTGCAGGAAACAGTAACACTTGTTCAGAACGAAAGAAAGCACAGAGCCCCAGATTTTATGTTGTCCTGGAGAGCTTGCAGAGCACTGGGGAAAAGCAGGCAGAGAATTCCCTGCTAGCACCTTCTCTGTGCCTGTTCACATTGCTTCGCAGAATCGCTTTTGTGCAGAAAACAGTAACACTTGTTCAGAACGAAAGAAAGCACAGAGCCCCAGATTTGCTGTTGTCCTGGAGAGCTTGCAGAACACTGGGGAAAAGCAGGCAGAGAATTCCCTGCTAGCACCTTTTCTGTGCCTGTTCACATTGCTTCGCAGAATCGCTTTTGTGCAGAAAACAGTAACACTTGTTCAGAACGAAAGAAAGCACAGAGCCCCAGATATTATGTTGTCCTGGAGAGCTTGCAGAGCACTGGAGAAAAACAGGCAGAGAATTCCCTGCTAGCACCTTCTCTGTGCCTGTTCACATTGCTTCGCAGAATCGCTTTTGTGCAGAAAACAGTAACACTTGTTCAGAACGAAAGAAAGCACAGAGCCCCAGATTTTATGTTGTCCTGGAGAGCTTGCAGAGCACTGGGGAAAGGCAGGCAGAGAATTCCCTGCTAGCACCTTCTCTGTGCCTGGGAAGCAGAAGTGTTCACATTGCTTCGCAGAATCGCTTTTGTGCAGAAAACAGTAACACTTGTTCAGAACGAAAGAAAGCACAGAGCCCCAGATTTTATGTTGTCCTGGAGAGCTTGCAGAGCACTGGGGAAAGGCAGGCAGAGAATTCCCTGCTAGCACCTTCTCTGTGCCTGGGAAGCAGAACTGTTCACATTGCTTGGCAGAATCGCTTTTGTGCAGAAAACAGTAACACTTGTTCAGAACGAAAGAAAGCACAGAGCCCCAGATTTTATGTTGTCCTGGAGAGCTTGCAGAGCACTGGGGAAAGGCAGGCAGAGAATTCCCTGCTAGCACCTTCTCTGTGCCTGGGAAGCAGAAGTGTTCACATTGCTTCGCAGAATCGCTTTTGTGCAGAAAACAGTAACACTTGTTCAGAACGAAAGAAAGCACAGAGCCCCAGATTTTATGTTGTCCTGGAGAGCTTGCAGAGCACTGGGGAAAGGCAGGCAGAGAATTCCCTGCTAGCACCTTCTCTGTGCCTGTTCACATTGCTTCGCAGAATCGCTTTTGTGCAGAAAACAGTAACACTTGTTCAGAACGAAAGAAAGCACAGAGCCCCAGATTTTATGTTGTCCTGGAGAGCTTGCAGAGCACTGGGGAAAGGCAGGCAGAGAATTCCCTGCTAGCACCTTCTCTGTGCCTGGGAAGCAGAAGTGTTCACATTGCTTCGCAGAATCGCTTTTGTGCAGGAAACAGTAACACTTGTTCAGAACGAAAGAAAGCACAGAGCCCCAGATTTTATGTTGTCCTGGAGAGCTTGCAGAGCATTGGGGAAAAGCAGGCAGAGAATTCCCTGCTAGCACCTTCTCTGTGCCTGTTCATAATTGCTTCGCAGAATCGCTTTTGTGCAGAAAACAGTAACACTTGTTCAGAACGAAAGAAAGCACAGAGCCCCAGATTTTATGTTGTCCTGGAGATCTTGCAGAGCACTGGGGAAAGGCAGGCAGAGAATTCCCTGCTAGCACCTTCTCTGTGCCTGGGAAGCAGAAGTGTTCACATTGCTTCGCAGAATCGCTTTTGTGCAGGAAACAGTAACACTTGTTCAGAACGAAAGAAAGCACAGAGCCCCAGATTTTATGTTGTCCTGGAGAGCTTGCAGAGCACTGGGGAAAAGCAGGCAGAGAATTCCCTGCTAGCACCTTCTCTGTGCCTGTTCACATTGCTTCGCAGAATCGCTTTTGTGCAGAAAACAGTAACACTTGTTCAGAACGAAAGAAAGCACAGAGCCCCAGATTTGCTGTTGTCCTGGAGAGCTTGCAGAACACTGGGGAAAAGCAGGCAGAGAATTCCCTGCTAGCACCTTTTCTGTGCCTGTTCACATTGCTTCGCAGAATCGCTTTTGTGCAGAAAACAGTAACACTTGTTCAGAACGAAAGAAAGCACAGAGCCCCAGATATTATGTTGTCCTGGAGAGCTTGCAGAGCACTGGAGAAAAACAGGCAGAGAATTCCCTGCTAGCACCTTCTCTGTGCCTGTTCACATTGCTTCGCAGAATCGCTTTTGTGCAGAAAACAGTAACACTTGTTCAGAACGAAAGAAAGCACAGAGCCCCAGATTTTATGTTGTCCTGGAGAGCTTGCAGAGCACTGGGGAAAGGCAGGCAGAGAATTCCCTGCTAGCACCTTCTCTGTGCCTGGGAAGCAGAAGTGTTCACATTGCTTCGCAGAATCGCTTTTGTGCAGAAAACAGTAACACTTGTTCAGAACGAAAGAAAGCACAGAGCCCCAGATTTTATGTTGTCCTGGAGAGCTTGCAGAGCACTGGGGAAAAGCAGGCAGAGAATTCCCTGCTAGCACCTTCTCTGTGCCTGGGAAGCAGAAGTGTTCACATTGCTTGGCAGAATCGGTTTTGTGCAGAAAACAGTAACACTTGTTCAGAACGAAAGAAAGCACAGAGCCCCAGATTTTATGTTGTCCTGGAGAGCTTGCAGAGCACTGGAGAAAAACAGGCAGAGAATTCCCTGCTAGCACCTTCTCTGTGCCTGTTCACATTGCTTGGCAGAATCGGTTTTGTGCAGAAAACAGTAACACTTGTTCAGAACGAAAGAAAGCACAGAGCCCCAGATTTTATGTTGTCCTGGAGAGCTTGCAGAGCACTGGGGAAAAGCAGGCAGAGAATTCCCTGCTAGCACCTTCTCTGTGCCTGGGAAGCAGAACTGTTCACATTGCTTGGCAGAATCGCTTTTGTGCAGAAAACAGTAACACTTGTTCAGAACGAAAGAAAGCACAGAGCCCCAGATTTTATGTTGTCCTGGAGAGCTTGCAGAGCACTGGGGAAAAGCAGGCAGAGAATTCCCTGCTAGCACCTTCTCTGTGCCTGTTCACATTGCTTCGCATAATCGCTTTTGTGCAGAAAACAGTAACACTTGTTCAGAACGAAAGAAAGCACAGAGCCCCAGATTTTATGTTGTCCTGGAGAGCTTGCAGAACACTGGGGAAAAGCAGGCAGAGAATTCCCTGCTAGCACCTTTTCTGTGCCTGTTCACATTGCTTCGCATAATTGATTTTGTGCAGAAAACAGTAACACTTGTTCAGAACGAAAGAAAGCACAGAGCCCCAGATTTGCTGTTGTCCTGGAGAGCTTGCAGAGCACTGGGGAAAAGCAGGCAGAGAATTCCCTGCTAGCACCTTTTCTGTGCCTGTTCACATTGCATGGCAGAATCGCTTTTGTGCAGAAAACAGTAACACTTGTTCAGAACGAAAGAAAGCACAGAGCCCCAGATTTTATGTTGTCCTGGAGAGCTTGCAGAGCACTGGAGAAAAGCAGGCAGAGAATTCCCTGCTAGCACCTTTTCTGTGCCTGTTCACATTGCTTCGCAGAATCGCTTTTGTGCAGAAAACAGTAACACTTGTTCAGAACGAAAGAAAGCACAGAGCCCCAGATTTTATGTTGTCCTGGAGAGCTTGCAGAGCACTGGGGAAAGGCAGGCAGAGAATTCCCTGCTAGCACCTTCTCTGTGCCTGGGAAGCAGAACTGTTCACATTGCTTGGCAGAATCGCTTTTGTGCAGAAAACAGTAACACTTGTTCAGAACGAAAGAAAGCACAGAGCCCCAGATTTTATGTTGTCCTGGAGAGCTTGCAGAGCACTGGGGAAAAGCAGGCAGAGAATTCCCTGCTAGCACCTTCTCTGTGCCTGTTCATAATTGCTTCGCAGAATCGCTTTTGTGCAGAAAACAGTAACACTTGTTCAGAACGAAAGAAAGCACAGAGCCCCAGATTTGCTGTTGTCCTGGAGAGCTTGCAGAACACTGGGGAAAAGCAGGCAGAGAATTCCCTGCTAGCACCTTTTCTGTGCCTGTTCACATTGCTTCGCATAATTGATTTTGTGAAGAAAACAGTAACACTTGTTCAGAACGAAAGAAAGCACAGAGCCCCAGATTTTATGTTGTCCTGGAGAGCTTGCAGAGCACTGGGGAAAAGCAGGCAGAGAATTCCCTGCTAGCACCTTTTCTGTGCCTGTTCACATTGCTTCGCAGAATCGCTTTTGTGCAGGAAACAGTAACACTTGTTCAGAACGAAAGAAAGCACAGAGCCCCAGATTTTATGTTGTCCTGGAGAGCTTGCAGAGCACTGGGGAAAGGCAGGCAGAGAATTCCCTGCTAGCACCTTCTCTGTGCCTGGGAAGCAGAACTGTTCACATTGCTTGGCAGAATCGCTTTTGTGCAGAAAACAGTAACACTTGTTCAGAACGAAAGAAAGCACAGAGCCCCAGATTTTATGTTGTCCTGGAGAGCTTGCAGAGCACTGGGGAAAAGCAGGCAGAGAATTCCCTGCTAGCACCTTTTCTGTGCCTGTTCACATTGCTTCGCATAATCGCTTTTGTGCAGAAAACAGTAACACTTGTTCAGAACGAAAGAAAGCACAGAGCCCCAGATTTTATGTTGTCCTGGAGAGCTTGCAGAACACTGGGGAAAAGCAGGCAGAGAATTCCCTGCTAGCACCTTCTCTGTGCCTGTTCACATTGCTTCGCATAATTGATTTTGTGCAGAAAACAGTAACACTTGTTCAGAACGAAAGAAAGCACAGAGCCCCAGATTTTATGTTGTCCTGGAGAGCTTGCAGAGCACTGGGGAAAAGCAGGCAGAGAATTCCCTGCTAGCACCTTCTCTGTGCCTGTTCACATTGCTTCGCAGAATCGCTTTTGTGCAGAAAACAGTAACACTTGTTCAGAACGAAAGAAAGCACAGAGCCCCAGATTTTATGTTGTCCTGGAGAGCTTGCAGAGCACTGGGGAAAGGCAGGCAGAGAATTCCCTGCTAGCACCTTCTCTGTGCCTGGGAAGCAGAAGTGTTCACATTGCTTCGCAGAATCGCTTTTGTGCAGAAAACAGTAACACTTGTTCAGAACGAAAGAAAGCACAGAGCCCCAGATTTTATGTTGTCCTGGAGAGCTTGCAGAGCACTGGGGAAAGGCAGGCAGAGAATTCCCTGCTAGCACCTTCTCTGTGCCTGTTCACATTGCTTCGCAGAATCGCTTTTGTGCAGAAAACAGTAACACTTGTTCAGAACGAAAGAAAGCACAGAGCCCCAGATTTTATGTTGTCCTGGAGAGCTTGCAGAGCACTGGGGAAAGGCAGGCAGAGAATTCCCTGCTAGCACCTTCTCTGTGCCTGGGAAGCAGAAGTGTTCACATTGCTTCGCAGAATCGCTTTTGTGCAGGAAACAGTAACACTTGTTCAGAACGAAAGAAAGCACAGAGCCCCAGATTTTATGTTGTCCTGGAGAGCTTGCAGAGCATTGGGGAAAAGCAGGCAGAGAATTCCCTGCTAGCACCTTCTCTGTGCCTGTTCATAATTGCTTCGCAGAATCGCTTTTGTGCAGAAAACAGTAACACTTGTTCAGAACGAAAGAAAGCACAGAGCCCCAGATTTTATGTTGTCCTGGAGATCTTGCAGAGCACTGGGGAAAGGCAGGCAGAGAATTCCCTGCTAGCACCTTCTCTGTGCCTGGGAAGCAGAAGTGTTCACATTGCTTCGCAGAATCGCTTTTGTGCAGGAAACAGTAACACTTGTTCAGAACGAAAGAAAGCACAGAGCCCCAGATTTTATGTTGTCCTGGAGAGCTTGCAGAGCACTGGGGAAAAGCAGGCAGAGAATTCCCTGCTAGCACCTTCTCTGTGCCTGTTCACATTGCTTCGCAGAATCGCTTTTGTGCAGAAAACAGTAACACTTGTTCAGAACGAAAGAAAGCACAGAGCCCCAGATTTGCTGTTGTCCTGGAGAGCTTGCAGAACACTGGGGAAAAGCAGGCAGAGAATTCCCTGCTAGCACCTTTTCTGTGCCTGTTCACATTGCTTCGCATAATTGATTTTGTGAAGAAAACAGTAACACTTGTTCAGAACGAAAGAAAGCACAGAGCCCCAGATTTTATGTTGTCCTGGAGAGCTTGCAGAGCACTGGGGAAAAGCAGGCAGAGAATTCCCTGCTAGCACCTTTTCTGTGCCTGTTCACATTGCTTCGCAGAATCGCTTTTGTGCAGGAAACAGTAACACTTGTTCAGAACGAAAGAAAGCACAGAGCCCCAGATTTTATGTTGTCCTGGAGAGCTTGCAGAGCACTGGGGAAAGGCAGGCAGAGAATTCCCTGCTAGCACCTTCTCTGTGCCTGGGAAGCAGAACTGTTCACATTGCTTGGCAGAATCGCTTTTGTGCAGAAAACAGTAACACTTGTTCAGAACGAAAGAAAGCACAGAGCCCCAGATTTTATGTTGTCCTGGAGAGCTTGCAGAGCACTGGGGAAAAGCAGGCAGAGAATTCCCTGCTAGCACCTTCTCTGTGCCTGTTCACATTGCTTCGCATAATCGCTTTTGTGCAGAAAACAGTAACACTTGTTCAGAACGAAAGAAAGCACAGAGCCCCAGATTTTATGTTGTCCTGGAGAGCTTGCAGAGCACTGGGGAAAGGCAGGCAGAGAATTCCCTGCTAGCACCTTCTCTGTGCCTGTTCACATTGCTTCGCAGAATCGCTTTTGTGCAGAAAACAGTAACACTTGTTCAGAACGAAAGAAAGCACAGAGCCCCAGATTTTATGTTGTCCTG
This sequence comes from Strix uralensis, assembly GCF_047716275.1. Classification (NCBI taxonomy): domain Eukaryota; kingdom Metazoa; phylum Chordata; class Aves; order Strigiformes; family Strigidae; genus Strix; species Strix uralensis. Next base: position 424,883 of record NW_027436713.1, on the reverse strand, counting down.
GAGAGCTTGCAGAGCACTGGGGAAAGGCAGGCAGAGAATTCCCTGCTAGCACCTTCTCTGTGCCTGGGAAGCAGAAGTGTTCACATTGCTTCGCAGAATCGCTTTTGTGCAGAAAACAGTAACACTTGTTCAGAACGAAAGAAAGCACAGAGCCCCAGATTTTATGTTGTCCTGGAGAGCTTGCAGAGCACTGGGGAAAGGCAGGCAGAGAATTCCCTGCTAGCACCTTCTCTGTGCCTGTTCACATTGCTTCGCAGAATCGCTTTTGTGCAGAAAACAGTAACACTTGTTCAGAACGAAAGAAAGCACAGAGCCCCAGATTTTATGTTGTCCTGGAGATCTTGCAGAGCACTGGGGAAAGGCAGGCAGAGAATTCCCTGTTAGCACCTTCTCTGTGCCTGGGAAGCAGAACTGTTCACATTGCTTGGCAGAATCGCTTTTGTGCAGAAAACAGTAACACTTGTTCAGAACGAAAGAAAGCACAGAGCCCCAGATTTGATGTTGTCCTGGAGAGCTTGCAGAGCACTGGGGAAAAGCAGGCAGAGAATTCCCTGCTAGCACCTTCTCTGTGCCTGTTCATAATTGCTTCGCAGAATCGCTTTTGTGCAGAAAACAGTAACACTTGTTCAGAACGAAAGAAAGCACAGAGCCCCAGATTTTATGTTGTCCTGGAGATCTTGCAGAGCACTGGGGAAAGGCAGGCAGAGAATTCCCTGCTAGCACCTTCTCTGTGCCTGGGAAGCAGAAGTGTTCACATTGCTTCGCAGAATCGGTTTTGTGCAGAAAACAGTAACACTTGTTCAGAACGAAAGAAAGCACAGAGCCCCAGATTTTATGTTGTCCTGGAGAGCTTGCAGAGCACTGGGGAAAGGCAGGCAGAGAATTCCCTGCTAGCACCTTCTCTGTGCCTGGGAAGCAGAACTGTTCACATTGCTTGGCAGAATCACTTTTGTGCAGAAAACAGTAACACTTGTTCAGAACGAAAGAAAGCACAGAGCCCCAGATTTTATGTTGTCCTGGAGAGCTTGCAGAGCACTGGGGAAAAGCAGGCAGAGAATTCCCTGCTAGCACCTTCTCTGTGCCTGTTCACATTGCTTCGCAGAATCGCTTTTGTGCAGAAAACAGTAACACTTGTTCAGAACGAAAGAAAGCACAGAGCCCCAGATTTTATGTTGTCCTGGAGAGCTTGCAGAGCACTGGGGAAAGGCAGGCAGAGAATTCCTTGCTAGCACCTTCTCTGTGCCTGGGAAGCAGAAGTGTTCACATTGCTTCGCAGAATCGCTTTTGTGCAGAAAACAGTAACACTTGTTCAGAACGAAAGAAAGCACAGAGCCCCAGATTTTATGTTGTCCTGGAGAGCTTGCAGAGCACTGGGGAAAGGCAGGCAGAGAATTCCCTGCTAGCACCTTCTCTGTGCCTGGGAAGCAGAAGTGTCCACATTGCTTCGCAGAATCGCTTTTGTGCAGAAAACAGTAACACTTGTTCAGAACGAAAGAAAGCACAGAGCCCCAGATTTTATGTTGTCCTGGAGAGCTTGCAGAGCACTGGGGAAATGCAGGCAGAGAATTCCCTGCTAGCACCTTCTCTGTGCCTGGGAAGCAGAAGTGTTCACATTGCTTGGCAGAATCGGTTTTGTGCAGAAAACAGTAACACTTGTTCAGAACGAAAGAAAGCACAGAGCCCCAGATTTTATGTTGTCCTGGAGAGCTTGCAGAGCACTGGGGAAAAGCAGGCAGAGAATTCCCTGCTAGCACCTTTTCTGTGCCTGTTCACATTGCTTCGCAGAATCGCTTTTGTGCAGAAAACAGTAACACTTGTTCAGAACGAAAGAAAGCACAGAGCCCCAGATTTTATGTTGTCCTGGAGAGCTTGCAGAGCACTGGAGAAAAAAAGGCAGAGAATTCCCTGCTAGCACCTTCTCTGTGCCTGTTCACATTGCTTCGCAGAATCGCTTTTGTGCAGAAAACAGTAACACTTGTTCAGAACGAAAGAAAGCACAGAGCCCCAGATTTTATGTTGTCCTGGAGAGCTTGCAGAGCACTGGGGAAAGGCAGGCAGAGAATTCCCTGCTAGCACGTTCTCTGTGCCTGGGAAGCAGAAGTGTTCCCATTGCTTCGCAGAATCGCTTTTGTGCAGAAAACAGTAACACTTGTTCAGAACGAAAGAAAGCACGGAGCCCCAGATTTGCTGTTGTCCTGGAGAGCTTGCAGAACACTGGGGAAAAGCAGGCAGAGAATTCCCTGCTAGCACCTTTTCTGTGCCTGTTCACATTGCTTCGCATAATTGATTTTGTGCAGAAAACAGTAACACTTGTTCAGAACGAAAGAAAGCACAGAGCCCCAGATTTTATGTTGTCCTGGAGAGCTTGCAGAGCACTGGGGAAAAGCAGGCAGAGAATTCCCTGATAGCACCTTTTCTGTGCCTGTTCACATTGCTTCGCATAATCGCTTTTGTGCAGAAAACAGTAACACTTGTTCAGAACGAAAGAAAGCACAGAGCCCCAGATTTTATGTTGTCCTGGAGAGCTTGCAGAGCACTGGGGAAAGGCAGGCAGAGAATTCCCTGCTAGCACCTTCTCTGTGCCTGGGAAGCAGAAGTGTTCACATTGCTTGGCAGAATCGCTTTTGTGCAGAAAACAGTAACACTTGTTCAGAACGAAAGAAAGCACAGAGCCCCAGATTTTATGTTGTCCTGGAGAGCTTGCAGAGCACTGGGGAAAAGCAGGCAGAGAATTCCCTGATAGCACCTTTTCTGTGCCTGTTCACATTGCTTCGCATAATCGCTTTTGTGCAGAAAACAGTAACACTTGTTCAGAACGAAAGAAAGCACAGAGCCCCAGATTTTATGTTGTCCTGGAGAGCTTGCAGAGCACTGGGGAAAGGCAGGCAGAGAATTCCCTGCTAGCACCTTCTCTGTGCCTGGGAAGCAGAACTGTTCACATTGCTTCGCAGAATCGCTTTTGTGCAGAAAACAGTAACACTTGTTCAGAACGAAAGAAAGCACAGAGCCCCAGATTTGATGTTGTCCTGGAGAGCTTGCAGAGCACTGGGGAAAAGCAGGCAGAGAATTCCCTGCTAGCACCTTCTCTGTGCCTGTTCATAATTGCTTCGCAGAATCGCTTTTGTGCAGAAAACAGTAACACTTGTTCAGAACGAAAGAAAGCACAGAGCCCCAGATTTGCTGTTGTCCTGGAGAGCTTGCAGAACACTGGGGAAAAGCAGGCAGAGAATTCCCTGCTAGCACCTTTTCTGTGCCTGTTCACATTGCTTCGCATAATTGATTTTGTGAAGAAAACAGTAACACTTGTTCAGAACGAAAGAAAGCACAGAGCCCCAGATTTTATGTTGTCCTGGAGAGCTTGCAGAGCACTGGGGAAAAGCAGGCAGAGAATTCCCTGCTAGCACCTTTTCTGTGCCTGTTCACATTGCTTCGCAGAATCGCTTTTGTGCAGGAAACAGTAACACTTGTTCAGAACGAAAGAAAGCACAGAGCCCCAGATTTTATGTTGTCCTGGAGAGCTTGCAGAGCACTGGGGAAAAGCAGGCAGAGAATTCCCTGCTAGCACCTTTTCTGTGCCTGTTCACATTGCTTCGCATAATCGCTTTTGTGCAGAAAACAGTAACACTTGTTCAGAACGAAAGAAAGCACAGAGCCCCAGATTTTATGTTGTCCTGGAGAGCTTGCAGAACACTGGGGAAAAGCAGGCAGAGAATTCCCTGCTAGCACCTTCTCTGTGCCTGTTCACATTGCTTCGCATAATTGATTTTGTGCAGAAAACAGTAACACTTGTTCAGAACGAAAGAAAGCACAGAGCCCCAGATTTTATGTTGTCCTGGAGAGCTTGCAGAGCACTGGGGAAAAGCAGGCAGAGAATTCCCTGCTAGCACCTTCTCTGTGCCTGTTCACATTGCTTCGCAGAATCGCTTTTGTGCAGAAAACAGTAACACTTGTTCAGAACGAAAGAAAGCACAGAGCCCCAGATTTGCTGTTGTCCTGGAGAGCTTGCAGAGCACTGGGGAAAGGCAGGCAGAGAATTCCCTGCTAGCACCTTCTCTGTGCCTGGGAAGCAGAAGTGTTCACATTGCTTCGCAGAATCGCTTTTGTGCAGAAAACAGTAACACTTGTTCAGAACGAAAGAAAGCACAGAGCCCCAGATTTTATGTTGTCCTGGAGAGCTTGCAGAGCACTGGGGAAAGGCAGGCAGAGAATTCCCTGCTAGCACCTTCTCTGTGCCTGTTCACATTGCTTCGCAGAATCGCTTTTGTGCAGAAAACAGTAACACTTGTTCAGAACGAAAGAAAGCACAGAGCCCCAGATTTTATGTTGTCCTGGAGAGCTTGCAGAGCACTGGGGAAAGGCAGGCAGAGAATTCCCTGCTAGCACCTTCTCTGTGCCTGGGAAGCAGAAGTGTTCACATTGCTTCGCAGAATCGCTTTTGTGCAGGAAACAGTAACACTTGTTCAGAACGAAAGAAAGCACAGAGCCCCAGATTTTATGTTGTCCTGGAGAGCTTGCAGAGCACTGGGGAAAAGCAGGCAGAGAATTCCCTGCTAGCACCTTTTCTGTGCCTGTTCACATTGCTTCGCATAATCGCTTTTGTGCAGAAAACAGTAACACTTGTTCAGAACGAAAGAAAGCACAGAGCCCCAGATTTTATGTTGTCCTGGAGAGCTTGCAGAACACTGGGGAAAAGCAGGCAGAGAATTCCCTGCTAGCACCTTCTCTGTGCCTGGGAAGCAGAAGTGTTCACATTGCTTCGCAGAATCGCTTTTGTGCAGGAAACAGTAACACTTGTTCAGAACGAAAGAAAGCACAGAGCCCCAGATTTTATGTTGTCCTGGAGAGCTTGCAGAGCACTGGGGAAAAGCAGGCAGAGAATTCCCTGCTAGCACCTTCTCTGTGCCTGTTCACATTGCTTCGCAGAATCGCTTTTGTGCAGAAAACAGTAACACTTGTTCAGAACGAAAGAAAGCACAGAGCCCCAGATTTGCTGTTGTCCTGGAGAGCTTGCAGAACACTGGGGAAAAGCAGGCAGAGAATTCCCTGCTAGCACCTTCTCTGTGCCTGTTCACATTGCTTCGCAGAATCGCTTTTGTGCAGGAAACAGTAACACTTGTTCAGAACGAAAGAAAGCACAGAGCCCCAGATTTTATGTTGTCCTGGAGAGCTTGCAGAGCACTGGGGAAAGGCAGGCAGAGAATTCCCTGTTAGCACCTTCTCTGTGCCTGGGAAGCAGAACTGTTCACATTGCTTGGCAGAATCGCTTTTGTGCAGAAAACAGTAACACTTGTTCAGAACGAAAGAAAGCACAGAGCCCCAGATTTTATGTTGTCCTGGGGAGCTTGCAGAGCACTGGGGAAAAGCAGGCAGAGAATTCCCTGCTAGCACCTTCTCTGTGCCTGTTCACATTGCTTCGCATAATCGCTTTTGTGCAGAAAACAGTAACACTTGTTCAGAACGAAAGAAAGCACAGAGCCCCAGATTTTATGTTGTCCTGGAGAGCTTGCAGAACACTGGGGAAAAGCAGGCAGAGAATTCCCTGCTAGCACCTTTTCTGTGCCTGTTCACATTGCTTCGCATAATTGATTTTGTGCAGAAAACAGTAACACTTGTTCAGAACGAAAGAAAGCACAGAGCCCCAGATTTTATGTTGTCCTGGAGAGCTTGCAGAGCACTGGGGAAAAGCAGGCAGAGAATTCCCTGCTAGCACCTTCTCTGTGCCTGTTCACATTGCTTCGCAGAATCGCTTTTGTGCAGAAAACAGTAACACTTGTTCAGAACGAAAGAAAGCACAGAGCCCCAGATTTTATGTTGTCCTGGAGAGCTTGCAGAGCACTGGGGAAAGGCAGGCAGAGAATTCCCTGCTAGCACCTTCTCTGTGCCTGGGAAGCAGAAGTGTTCACATTGCTTCGCAGAATCGCTTTTGTGCAGAAAACAGTAACACTTGTTCAGAACGAAAGAAAGCACAGAGCCCCAGATTTTATGTTGTCCTGGAGAGCTTGCAGAGCACTGGGGAAAGGCAGGCAGAGAATTCCCTGCTAGCACCTTCTCTGTGCCTGTTCACATTGCTTCGCAGAATCGCTTTTGTGCAGAAAACAGTAACACTTGTTCAGAACGAAAGAAAGCACAGAGCCCCAGATTTTATGTTGTCCTGGAGAGCTTGCAGAGCACTGGGGAAAAGCAGGCAGAGAATTCCCTGCTAGCACCTTTTCTGTGCCTGGGAAGCAGAAGTGTTCACATTGCTTGGCAGAATCGGTTTTGTGCAGAAAACAGTAACACTTGTTCAGAACGAAAGAAAGCACAGAGCCCCAGATTTTATGTTGTCCTGGAGAGCTTGCAGAGCACTGGGGAAAGGCAGGCAGAGAATTCCCTGCTAGCACCTTCTCTGTGCCTGGGAAGCAGAAGTGTTCACATTGCTTGGCAGAATCACTTTTGTGCAGAAAACAGTAACACTTGTTCAGAACGAAAGAAAGCACAGAGCCCCAGATTTTATGTTGTCCTGGAGAGCTTGCAGAGCACTGGGGAAAAGCAGGCAGAGAATTCCCTGCTAGCACCTTCTCTGTGCCTGTTCACATTGCTTCGCAGAATCGCTTTTGTGCAGAAAACAGTAACACTTGTTCAGAACGAAAGAAAGCACAGAGCCCCAGATTTTATGTTGTCCTGGAGAGCTTGCAGAGCACTGGGGAAAGGCAGGCAGAGAATTCCTTGCTAGCACCTTCTCTGTGCCTGGGAAGCAGAAGTGTTCACATTGCTTCGCAGAATCGCTTTTGTGCAGAAAACAGTAACACTTGTTCAGAACGAAAGAAAGCACAGAGCCCCAGATTTTATGTTGTCCTGGAGAGCTTGCAGAGCACTGGGGAAAGGCAGGCAGAGAATTCCCTGCTAGCACCTTCTCTGTGCCTGGGAAGCAGAAGTGTTCACATTGCTTCGCAGAATCGCTTTTGTGCAGAAAACAGTAACACTTGTTCAGAACGAAAGAAAGCACGGAGCCCCAGATTTGCTGTTGTCCTGGAGAGCTTGCAGAACACTGGGGAAAAGCAGGCAGAGAATTCCCTGCTAGCACCTTTTCTGTGCCTGTTCACATTGCTTCGCATAATTGATTTTGTGCAGAAAACAGTAACACTTGTTCAGAACGAAAGAAAGCACAGAGCCCCAGATTTTATGTTGTCCTGGAGAGCTTGCAGAGCACTGGGGAAAAGCAGGCAGAGAATTCCCTGATAGCACCTTTTCTGTGCCTGTTCACATTGCTTCGCATAATCGCTTTTGTGCAGAAAACAGTAACACTTGTTCAGAAGGAAAGAAAGCACAGAGCCCCAGATTTTATGTTGTCCTGGAGAGCTTGCAGAGCACTGGGGAAAGGCAGGCAGAGAATTCCCTGCTAGCACCTTCTCTGTGCCTGGGAAGCAGAACTGTTCACATTGCTTGGCAGAATCGCTTTTGTGCAGAAAACAGTAACACTTGTTCAGAACGAAAGAAAGCACAGAGCCCCAGATTTTATGTTGTCCTGGAGAGCTTGCAGAGCACTGGGGAAAAGCAGGCAGAGAATTCCCTGCTAGCACCTTCTCTGTGCCTGTTCACATTGCTTCGCAGAATCGCTTTTGTGCAGAAAACAGTAACACTTGTTCAGAACGAAAGAAAGCACAGAGCCCCAGATTTTATGTTGTCCTGGAGAGCTTGCAGAGCACTGGGGAAAGGCAGGCAGAGAATTCCCTGCTAGCACCTTCTCTGTGCCTGGGAAGCAGAAGTGTTCACATTGCTTCGCAGAATCGCTTTTGTGCAGAAAACAGTAACACTTGTTCAGAACGAAAGAAAGCACAGAGCCCCAGATTTGCTGTTGTCCTGGAGAGCTTGCAGAGCACTGGGGAAAAGCAGGCAGAGAATTCCCTGCTAGCACCTTCTCTGTGCCTGTTCACATTGCTTCGCATAATCGCTTTTGTGCAGAAAACAGTAACACTTGTTCAGAACGAAAGAAAGCACAGAGCCCCAGATTTGATGTTGTCCTGGAGAACTTGCAGAGCACTGGAGAAAAACAGGCAGAGAATTCCCTGCTAGCACCTTCTCTGTGCATGTTCACATTGCTTCGCAGAATCGCTTTTGTGCAGAAAACAGTAACACTTGTTCAGAACGAAAGAAAGCACAGAGACCCAGATTTTATGTTGTCCTGGAGAGCTTGCAGAGCACTGGGGAAAGGCAGGCAGAGAATTCCCTGTTAGCACCTTCTCTGTGCCTGGGAAGCAGAAGTGTTCACATTGCTTCGCAGAATCGCTTTTGTGCAGAAAACAGTAACACTTGTTCAGAACGAAAGAAAGCACAGAGCCCCAGATTTGCTGTTGTCCTGGAGAGCTTGCAGAGCACTGGGGAAAAGCAGGCAGAGAATTCCCTGCTAGCACCTTCTCTGTGCCTGTTCATAATTGCTTCGCAGAATCGCTTTTGTGCAGAAAACAGTAACACTTGTTCAGAACGAAAGAAAGCACAGAGCCCCAGATTTTATGTTGTCCTGGAGAGCTTGCAGAGCACTGGGGAAAGGCAGGCAGAGAATTCCCTGCTAGCACCTTCTCTGTGCCTGGGAAGCAGAAGTGTCCACATTGCTTCGCAGAATCGCTTTTGTGCAGAAAACAGTAACACTTGTTCAGAACGAAAGAAAGCACAGAGCCCCAGATTTGCTGTTGTCCTGGAGAGCTTGCAGAGCACTGGGGAAAAGCAGGCAGAGAATTCCCTGCTAGCACCTTCTCTGTGCCTGTTCACATTGCTTCGCAGAATCGCTTTTGTGCAGAAAACAGTAACACTTGTTCAGAACGAAAGAAAGCACAGAGCCCCAGATTTTATGTTGTCCTGGAGAGCTTGCAGAGCACTGGGGAAAGGCAGGCAGAGAATTCCCTGCTAGCACCTTCTCTGTGCCTGGGAAGCAGAACTGTTCACATTGCTTGGCAGAATCGGTTTTGTGCAGAAAACAGTAACACTTGTTCAGAACGAAAGAAAGCACAGAGCCCCAGATTTGCTGTTGTCCTGGAGAGCTTGCAGAGCACTGGGGAAAAGCAGGCAGAGAATTCCCTGCTAGCACCTTCTCTGTGCCTGTTCACATTGCTTCGCATAATCGCTTTTGTGCAGAAAACAGTAACACTTGTTCAGAACGAAAGAAAGCACAGAGCCCCAGATTTTATGTTGTCCTGGAGAGCTTGCAGAGCACTGGAGAAAAACAGGCAGAGAATTCCCTGCTAGCACCTTCTCTGTGCCTGTTCACATTGCTTCGCAGAATCGCTTTTGTGCAGAAAACAGTAACACTTGTTCAGAACGAAAGAAAGCACAGAGCCCCAGATTTTATGTTGTCCTGGAGAGCTTGCAGAGCACTGGGGAAAGGCAGGCAGAGAATTCCCTGCTAGCACCTTCTCTGTGCCTGGGAAGCAGAAGTGTTCACATTGCTTCGCAGAATCGCTTTTGTGCAGAAAACAGTAACACTTGTTCAGAACGAAAGAAAGCACGGAGCCCCAGATTTGCTGTTGTCCTGGAGAGCTTGCAGAACACTGGGGAAAAGCAGGCAGAGAATTCCCTGCTAGCACCTTTTCTGTGCCTGTTCACATTGCTTCGCATAATTGATTTTGTGCAGAAAACAGTAACACTTGTTCAGAACGAAAGAAAGCACAGAGCCCCAGATTTTATGTTGTCCTGGAGAGCTTGCAGAGCACTGGGGAAAAGCAGGCAGAGAATTCCCTGATAGCACCTTTTCTGTGCCTGTTCACATTGCTTCGCATAATCGCTTTTGTGCAGAAAACAGTAACACTTGTTCAGAACGAAAGAAAGCACAGAGCCCCAGATTTTATGTTGTCCTGGAGAGCTTGCAGAGCACTGGGGAAAGGCAGGCAGAGAATTCCCTGCTAGCACCTTCTCTGTGCCTGGGAAGCAGAAGTGTCCACATTGCTTCGCAGAATCGCTTTTGTGCAGAAAACAGTAACACTTGTTCAGAACGAAAGAAAGCACAGAGCCCCAGATTTGCTGTTGTCCTGGAGAGCTTGCAGAGCACTGGGGAAAAGCAGGCAGAGAATTCCCTGCTAGCACCTTCTCTGTGCCTGTTCACATTGCTTCGCAGAATCGCTTTTGTGCAGAAAACAGTAACACTTGTTCAGAACGAAAGAAAGCACAGAGCCCCAGATTTTATGTTGTCCTGGAGAACTTGCAGAGCACTGGGGAAAGGCAGGCAGAGAATTCCCTGCTAGCACCTTCTCTGTGCCTGGGAAGCAGAAGTGTTCACATTGCTTGACAGAATCGGTTTTGTGCAGAAAACAGTAACACTTGTTCAGAACGAAAGAAAGCACAGAGCCCCAGATTTTATGTTGTCCTGGAGAGCTTGCAGAGCACTGGGGAAAGGCAGGCAGAGAATTCCCTGCTAGCACCTTCTCTGTACCTGGGAAGCAGGACTGTTCACATTGCTTGGCAGAATCACTTTTGTGCAGAAAACAGTAACACTTGTTCAGAACGAAAGAAAGCACAGAGCCCCAGATTTTATGTTGTCCTGGAGAGCTTGCAGAGCACTGGGGAAAAGCAGGCAGAGAATTCCCTGCTAGCACCTTCTCTGTGCCTGTTCACATTGCTTCGCAGAATCGCTTTTGTGCAGAAAACAGTAACACTTGTTCAGAACGAAAGAAAGCACAGAGCCCCAGATTTTATGTTGTCCTGGAGAGCTTGCAGAGCACTGGGGAAAGGCACGCAGAGAATTCCTTGCTAGCACCTTCTCTGTGCCTGGGAAGCAGAAGTGTTCACATTGCTTCGCAGAATCGCTTTTGTGCAGAAAACAGTAACACTTGTTCAGAACGAAAGAAAGCACAGAGCCCCAGATTTTATGTTGTCCTGGAGAGCTTGCAGAGCACTGGGGAAAGGCAGGCAGAGAATTCCCTGCTAGCACCTTCTCTGTGCCTTGGAAGCAGAAGTGTCCACATTGCTTCGCAGAATCGCTTTTGTGCAGAAAACAGTAACACTTGTTCAGAACGAAAGAAAGCACAGAGCCCCAGATTTGCTGTTGTCCTGGAGAGCTTGCAGAGCACTGGGGAAAAGCAGGCAGAGAATTCCCTGCTAGCACCTTCTCTGTGCCTGTTCACATTGCTTCGCAGAATCGCTTTTGTGCAGAAAACAGTAACACTTGTTCAGAATGAAAGAAAGCACAGAGCCCCAGATTTTATGTTGTCCTGGAGAGCTTGCAGAGCACTGGGGAAAGGCAGGCCGAGAATTCCCTGCTAGCACCTTCTCTGTGCCTGGGAAGCAGAAGTGTTCACATTGCTTCGCAGAATCGCTTTTGTGCAGAAAACAGTAACACTTGTTCAGAACGAAAGAAAGCACAGAGCCCCAGATTTCATGTTGTCCTGGAGAGCTTGCAGAGCACTGGGGAAAGGCAGGCAGAGAATTCCCTGCTAGCACCTTCTCTGTGCCTGGGAAGCAGAAGTGTTCACATTGCTTCGCAGAATCGCTTTTGTGCAGAAAACAGTAACACTTGTTCAGAACGAAAGAAAGCACGGAGCCCCAGATTTGCTGTTGTCCTGGAGAGCTTGCAGAACACTGGGGAAAAGCAGGCAGAGAATTCCCTGCTAGCACCTTTTCTGTGCCTGTTCACATTGCTTCGCATAATTGATTTTGTGCAGAAAACAGTAACACTTGTTCAGAACGAAAGAAAGCACAGAGCCCCAGATTTTATGTTGTCCTGGAGAGCTTGCAGAGCACTGGGGAAAAGCAGGCAGAGAATTCCCTGATAGCACCTTTTCTGTGCCTGTTCACATTGCTTCGCAGAATCGCTTTTGTGCAGAAAACAGTAACACTTGTTCAGAACGAAAGAAAGCACAGAGCCCCAGATTTTATGTTGTCCTGGAGAGCTTGCAGAGCACTGGGGAAAGGCAGGCAGAGAATTCCCTGCTAGCACCTTTTCTGTGCCTGGGAAGCAAAAGTGTTCACATTGCTTGGCAGAATCGCTTTTGTGCAGGAAACAGTAACACTTGTTCAGAACGAAAGAAAGCACAGAGCCCCAGATTTTATGTTGTCCTGGAGAGCTTGCAGAGCACTGGGGAAAAGCAGGCAGAGAATTCCCTGCTAGCACCTTCTCTGTGCCTGGGAAGCAGAAGTGTTCACATTGCTTCGCAGAATCGCTTTTGTGCAGAAAACAGTAACACTTGTTCAGAACGAAAGAAAGCACAGAGCCCCAGATTTGCTGTTGTCCTGGAGAGCTTGCAGAGCACTGGGGAAAAGCAGGCAGAGAATTCCCTGCTAGCACCTTCTCTGTGCCTGTTCACATTGCTTCGCATAATCGCTTTTGTGCAGAAAACAGTAACACTTGTTCAGAACGAAAGAAAGCACAGAGCCCCAGATTTGATGTTGTCCTGGAGAACTTGCAGAGCACTGGAGAAAAACAGGCAGAGAATTCCCTCCTAGCACCTTCTCTGTGCATGTTCACATTGCTTCGCAGAATCGCTTTTGTGCAGAAAACAGTAACACTTGTTCAGAACGAAAGAAAGCACAGAGCCCCAGATTTTATGTTGTCCTGGAGAGCTTGCAGAGCACTGGGGAAAGGCAGGCAGAGAATTCCCTGTTAGCACCTTCTCTGTGCCTGGGAAGCAGAAGTGTTCACATTGCTTCGCAGAATCGCTTTTGTGCAGAAAACAGTAACACTTGTTCAGAACGAAAAAAGCACAGAGCCCCAGATTTTATGTTGTCCTGGAGAGCTTGCAGAACACTGGGGAAAAGCAGGCAGAGAATTCCCTGCTAGCACCTTTTCTGTGCCTGTTCACATTGCTTCGCAGAATCGCTTTTGTGCAGAAAACAGTAACACTTGTTCAGAACGAAAGAAAGCACAGAGCCCCAGATTTTATGTTGTCCTGGAGAGCTTGCAGAGCACTGGGGAAAAGCAGGCAGAGAATTCCCTGATAGCACCTTTTCTGTGCCTGTTCACATTGCTTCGCAGAATCGCTTTTGTGCAGAAAACAGTAACACTTGTTCAGAACGAAAGAAAGCACAGAGCCCCAGATTTTATGTTGTCCTGGAGAGCTTGCAGAGCACTGGGGAAAGGCAGGCAGAGAATTCCCTGCTAGCACCTTTTCTGTGCCTGTTCACATTGCATGGCAGAATCGCTTTTGTGCAGAAAACAGTAACACTTGTTCAGAACGAAAGAAAGCACAGAGCCCCAGATTTGATGTTGTCCTGGAGAGCTTGCAGAGCACTGGGGAAAAGCAGGCAGAGAATTCCCTGCTAGCACCTTCTCTGTGCCTGTTCACATTGCTTCGCAGAATCGCTTTTGTGCAGAAAACAGTAACACTTGTTCAGAACGAAAGAAAGCACAGAGCCCCAGATTTTATGTTGTCCTGGAGAGCTTGCAGAGCACTGGGGAAAGGCAGGCAGAGAATTCCCTGCTAGCACCTTCTCTGTGCCTGGGAAGCAGAAGTGTTCACATTGCTTGGCAGAATCGGTTTTGTGCAGAAAACAGTAACACTTGTTCAGAACGAAAGAAAGCACAGAGCCCCAGATTTGCTGTTGTCCTGGAGAGCTTGCAGAGCACTGGGGAAAAGCAGGCAGAGAATTCCCTGCTAGCACCTTCTCTGTGCCTGTTCACATTGCTTCGCAGAATCGCTTTTGTGCAGAAAACAGTAACACTTGTTCAGAACGAAAGAAAGCACAGAGCCCCAGATTTTATGTTGTCCTGGAGAGCTTGCAGAGCACTGGGGAAAGGCAGGCAGAGAATTCCCTGCTAGCACCTTCTCTGTGCCTGGGAAGCAGAACTGTTCACATTGCTTCGCAGAATCGCTTTTGTGCAGAAAACAGTAACACTTGTTCAGAACGAAAGAAAGCACAGAGCCCCAGATTTTATGTTGTCCTGGAGAGCTTGCAGAGCACTGGGGAAAGGCAGGCAGAGAATTCCCTGCTAGCACCTTCTCTGTGCCTGTTCACATTGCTTCGCATAATCGCTTTTGTGCAGAAAACAGTAACACTTGTTCAGAACGAAAGAAAGCACAGAGCCCCAGATTTTATGTTGTCCTGGAGAGCTTGCAGAGCACTGGGGAAAAGCAGGCAGAGAATTCCCTGATAGCACCTTTTCTGTGCCTGTTCACATTGCTTCGCAGAATCGCTTTTGTGCAGAAAACAGTAACACTTGTTCAGAACGAAAGAAAGCACAGAGCCCCAGATTTTATGTTGTCCTGGAGAGCTTGCAGAGCACTGGGGAAAGGCAGGCAGAGAATTCCCTGCTAGCACCTTCTCTGTGCCTGGGAAGCAGAAGTGTTCACATTGCTTCGCAGAATCGCTTTTGTGCAGGAAACAGTAACACTTGTTCAGAACGAAAGAAAGCACAGAGCCCCAGATTTTATGTTGTCCTGGAGAGCTTGCAGAGCACTGGGGAAAAGCAGGCAGAGAATTCCCTGCTAGCACCTTCTCTGTGCCTGGGAAGCAGAAGTGTTCACATTGCTTCGCAGAATCGCTTTTGTGCAGAAAACAGTAACACTTGTTCAGAACGAAAGAAAGCACAGAGCCCCAGATTTGCTGTTGTCCTGGAGAGCTTGCAGAGCACTGGGGAAAAGCAGGCAGAGAATTCCCTGCTAGCACCTTCTCTGTGCCTGTTCACATTGCTTCGCATAATCGCTTTTGTGCAGAAAACAGTAACACTTGTTCAGAACGAAAGAAAGCACAGAGCCCCAGATTTGCTGTTGTCCTGGAGAACTTGCAGAGCACTGGAGAAAAACAGGCAGAGAATTCCCTCCTAGCACCTTCTCTGTGCATGTTCACATTGCTTCGCAGAATCGCTTTTGTGCAGAAAACAGTAACACTTGTTCAGAACGAAAGAAAGCACAGAGCCCCAGATTTTATGTTGTCCTGGAGAGCTTGCAGAGCACTGGGGAAAGGCAGGCAGAGAATTCCCTGTTAGCACCTTCTCTGTGCCTGGGAAGCAGAAGTGTTCACATTGCTTCGCAGAATCGCTTTTGTGCAGAAAACAGTAACACTTGTTCAGAACGAAAAAAGCACAGAGCCCCAGATTTTATGTTGTCCTGGAGAGCTTGCAGAACACTGGGGAAAAGCAGGCAGAGAATTCCCTGCTAGCACCTTTTCTGTGCCTGTTCACATTGCTTCGCATAATCGCTTTTGTGCAGAAAACAGTAACACTTGTTCAGAACGAAAGAAAGCACAGAGCCCCAGATTTTATGTTGTCCTGGAGAGCTTGCAGAGCACTGGGGAAAAGCAGGCAGAGAATTCCCTGCTAGCACCTTTTCTGTGCCTGTTCACATTGCTTCGCAGAATCGCTTTTGTGCAGAAAACAGTAACACTTGTTCAGAACGAAAGAAAGCACAGAGCCCCAGATTTTATGTTGTCCTGGAGAGCTTGCAGAGCACTGGGGAAAGGCAGGCAGAGAATTCCCTGCTAGCACCTTCTCTGTGCCTGGGAAGCAGAAGTGTTCACATTGCTTGGCAGAATCGGTTTTGTGCAGGAAACAGTAACACTTGTTCAGAACGAAAGAAAGCACAGAGCCCCAGATTTGCTGTTGTCCTGGAGAGCTTGCAGAGCACTGGGGAAAAGCAGGCAGAGAATTCCCTGCTAGCACCTTTTCTGTGCCTGTTCACATTGCATGGCAGAATCGCTTTTGTGCAGAAAACAGTAACACTTGTTCAGAACGAAAGAAAGCACAGAGCCCCAGATTTGCTGTTGTCCTGGAGAGCTTGCAGAGCACTGGAGAAAAACAGGCAGAGAATTCCCTGCTAGCACCTTCTCTGTGCCTGTTCACATTGCTTCGCAGAATCGCTTTTGTGCAGAAAACAGTAACACTTGTTCAGAACGAAAGAAAGCACAGAGCCCCAGATTTTATGTTGTCCTGGAGAGCTTGCAGAGCACTGGGGAAAGGCAGGCAGAGAATTCCCTGCTAGCACCTTCTCTGTGCCTGGGAAGCAGAAGTGTTCACATTGCTTGGCAGAATCGGTTTTGTGCAGAAAACAGTAACACTTGTTCAGAACGAAAGAAAGCACAGAGCCCCAGATTTTATGTTGTCCTGGAGAGCTTGCAGAGCACTGGGGAAAAGCAGGCAGAGAATTCCCTGCTAGCACCTTCTCTGTGCCTGTTCACATTGCTTCGCAGAATCGCTTTTGTGCAGAAAACAGTAATACTTGTTCAGAACGAAAGAAAGCACAGAGCCCCAGATTTTATGTTGTCCTGGAGAGCTTGCAGAGCACTGGGGAAAGGCAGGCAGAGAATTCCCTGCTAGCACCTTCTCTGTGCCTGGGAAGCAGAACTGTTCACATTGCTTCGCAGAATCGCTTTTGTGCAGAAAACAGTAACACTTGTTCAGAACGAAAGAAAGCACAGAGCCCCAGATTTTATGTTGTCCTGGAGAGCTTGCAGAGCACTGGGGAAAGGCAGGCAGAGAATTCCCTGCTAGCACCTTCTCTGTGCCTGTTCACATTGCTTCGCATAATCGCTTTTGTGCAGAAAACAGTAACACTTGTTCAGAACGAAAGAAAGCACAGAGCCCCAGATTTTATGTTGTCCTGGAGAGCTTGCAGAGCACTGGGGAAAGGCAGGCAGAGAATTCCCTGCTAGCACCTTTTCTGTGCCTGGGAAGCAGAAGTGTTCACATTGCTTGGCAGAATCGCTTTTGTGCAGGAAACAGTAACACTTGTTCAGAACGAAAGAAAGCACAGAGCCCCAGATTTTATGTTGTCCTGGAGAGCTTGCAGAGCACTGGGGAAAAGCAGGCAGAGAATTCCCTGCTAGCACCTTCTCTGTGCCTGTTCATAATTGCTTCGCAGAATCGCTTTTGTGCAGAAAACAGTAACACTTGTTCAGAACGAAAGAAAGCACAGAGCCCCAGATTTTATGTTGTCCTGGAGATCTTGCAGAGCACTGGGGAAAGGCAGGCAGAGAATTCCCTGCTAGCACCTTCTCTGTGCCTGGGAAGCAGAAGTGTTCACATTGCTTCGCAGAATCGCTTTTGTGCAGAAAACAGTAACAATTGTTCAGAACGAAAGAAAGCACAGAGCCCCAGATTTGCTGTTGTCCTGGAGAGCTTGCAGAGCACTGGGGAAAAGCAGGCAGAGAATTCCCTGCTAGCACCTTCTCTGTGCCTGTTCACATTGCTTCGCAGAATCGCTTTTGTGCAGAAAACAGTAACACTTGTTCAGAACGAAAGAAAGCACAGAGCCCCAGATTTTATGTTGTCCTGGAGAGCTTGCAGAGCACTGGGGAAAGGCAGGCAGAGAATTCCCTGCTAGCACCTTCTCTGTGCCTGGGAAGCAGAACTGTTCACATTGCTTGGCAGAATCGGTTTTGTGCAGAAAACAGTAACACTTGTTCAGAACGAAAGAAAGCACAGAGCCCCAGATTTGCTGTTGTCCTGGAGAGCTTGCAGAGCACTGGGGAAAAGCAGGCAGAGAATTCCCTGCTAGCACCTTCTCTGTGCCTGTTCACATTGCTTCGCATAATCGCTTTTGTGCAGAAAACAGTAACACTTGTTCAGAACGAAAGAAAGCACAGAGCCCCAGATTTTATGTTGTCCTGGAGAGCTTGCAGAGCACTGGAGAAAAACAGGCAGAGAATTCCCTGCTAGCACCTTCTCTGTGCCTGTTCACATTGCTTCGCAGAATCGCTTTTGTGCAGAAAACAGTAACACTTGTTCAGAACGAAAGAAAGCACAGAGCCCCAGATTTTATGTTGTCCTGGAGAGCTTGCAGAGCACTGGGGAAAGGCAGGCAGAGAATTCCCTGCTAGCACCTTCTCTGTGCCTGGGAAGCAGAAGTGTTCACATTGCTTCGCAGAATCGCTTTTGTGCAGAAAACAGTAACACTTGTTCAGAACGAAAGAAAGCACGGAGCCCCAGATTTGCTGTTGTCCTGGAGAGCTTGCAGAACACTGGGGAAAAGCAGGCAGAGAATTCCCTGCTAGCACCTTTTCTGTGCCTGTTCACATTGCTTCGCATAATTGATTTTGTGCAGAAAACAGTAACACTTGTTCAGAACGAAAGAAAGCACAGAGCCCCAGATTTTATGTTGTCCTGGAGAGCTTGCAGAGCACTGGGGAAAAGCAGGCAGAGAATTCCCTGATAGCACCTTTTCTGTGCCTGTTCACATTGCTTCGCATAATCGCTTTTGTGCAGAAAACAGTAACACTTGTTCAGAACGAAAGAAAGCACAGAGCCCCAGATTTTATGTTGTCCTGGAGAGCTTGCAGAGCACTGGGGAAAGGCAGGCAGAGAATTCCCTGCTAGCACCTTCTCTGTGCCTGGGAAGCAGAAGTGTCCACATTGCTTCGCAGAATCGCTTTTGTGCAGAAAACAGTAACACTTGTTCAGAACGAAAGAAAGCACAGAGCCCCAGATTTGCTGTTGTCCTGGAGAGCTTGCAGAGCACTGGGGAAAAGCAGGCAGAGAATTCCCTGCTAGCACCTTCTCTGTGCCTGTTCACATTGCTTCGCAGAATCGCTTTTGTGCAGAAAACAGTAACACTTGTTCAGAACGAAAGAAAGCACAGAGCCCCAGATTTTATGTTGTCCTGGAGAGCTTGCAGAGCACTGGGGAAAGGCAGGCAGAGAATTCCCTGCTAGCACCTTCTCTGTGCCTGGGAAGCAGAAGTGTTCACATTGCTTGGCAGAATCGGTTTTGTGCAGAAAACAGTAACACTTGTTCAGAACGAAAGAAAGCACAGAGCCCCAGATTTGCTGTTGTCCTGGAGAGCTTGCAGAGCACTGGGGAAAAGCAGGCAGAGAATTCCCTGCTAGCACCTTTTCTGTGCCTGTTCACATTGCTTCGCATAATCGCTTTTGTGCAGAAAACAGTAACACTTGTTCAGAACGAAAGAAAGCACAGAGCCCCAGATTTTATGTTGTCCTGGAGAGCTTGCAGAGCACTGGGGAAAGGCAGGCAGAGAATTCCCTGCTAGCACCTTCTCTGTGCCTGGGAAGCAGAAGTGTTCACATTGCTTGGCAGAATCGGTTTTGTGCAGAAAACAGTAACACTTGTTCAGAACGAAAGAAAGCACAGAGCCCCAGATTTTATGTTGTCCTGGAGAGCTTGCAGAGCACTGGGGAAAAGCAGGCAGAGAATTCCCTGCTAGCACCTTCTCTGTGCCTGTTCACATTGCTTCGCAGAATCGCTTTTGTGCAGAAAACAGTAACACTTGTTCAGAACGAAAGAAAGCACAGAGCCCCAGATTTTATGTTGTCCTGGAGAGCTTGCAGAGCACTGGGGAAAGGCAGGCAGAGAATTCCTTGCTAGCACCTTCTCTGTGCCTGGGAAGCAGAAGTGTTCACATTGCTTCGCAGAATCGCTTTTGTGCAGAAAACAGTAACACTTGTTCAGAACGAAAGAAAGCACAGAGCCCCAGATTTTATGTTGTCCTGGAGAGCTTGCAGAGCACTGGGGAAAGGCAGGCAGAGAATTCCCTGCTAGCACCTTCTCTGTGCCTTGGAAGCAGAAGTGTCCACATTGCTTCGCAGAATCGCTTTTGTGCAGAAAACAGTAACACTTGTTCAGAACGAAAGAAAGCACAGAGCCCCAGATTTGCTGTTGTCCTGGAGAGCTTGCAGAGCACTGGGGAAAAGCAGGCAGAGAATTCCCTGCTAGCACCTTCTCTGTGCCTGTTCACATTGCTTCGCAGAATCGCTTTTGTGCAGAAAACAGTAACACTTGTTCAGAATGAAAGAAAGCACAGAGCCCCAGATTTTATGTTGTCCTGGAGAGCTTGCAGAGCACTGGGGAAAGGCAGGCCGAGAATTCCCTGCTAGCACCTTCTCTGTGCCTGGGAAGCAGAAGTGTTCACATTGCTTCGCAGAATCGCTTTTGTGCAGAAAACAGTAACACTTGTTCAGAACGAAAGAAAGCACAGAGCCCCAGATTTCATGTTGTCCTGGAGAGCTTGCAGAGCACTGGGGAAAGGCAGGCAGAGAATTCCCTGCTAGCACCTTCTCTGTGCCTGGGAAGCAGAAGTGTTCACATTGCTTCGCAGAATCGCTTTTGTGCAGAAAACAGTAACACTTGTTCAGAACGAAAGAAAGCACGGAGCCCCAGATTTGCTGTTGTCCTGGAGAGCTTGCAGAACACTGGGGAAAAGCAGGCAGAGAATTCCCTGCTAGCACCTTTTCTGTGCCTGTTCACATTGCTTCGCATAATTGATTTTGTGCAGAAAACAGTAACACTTGTTCAGAACGAAAGAAAGCACAGAGCCCCAGATTTTATGTTGTCCTGGAGAGCTTGCAGAGCACTGGGGAAAAGCAGGCAGAGAATTCCCTGATAGCACCTGTTCTGTGCCTGTTCACATTGCTTCGCAGAATCGCTTTTGTGCAGAAAACAGTAACACTTGTTCAGAACGAAAGAAAGCACAGAGCCCCAGATTTTATGTTGTCCTGGAGAGCTTGCAGAGCACTGGGGAAAGGCAGGCAGAGAATTCCCTGCTAGCACCTTTTCTGTGCCTGGGAAGCAAAAGTGTTCACATTGCTTGGCAGAATCGCTTTTGTGCAGGAAACAGTAACACTTGTTCAGAACGAAAGAAAGCACAGAGCCCCAGATTTTATGTTGTCCTGGAGAGCTTGCAGAGCACTGGGGAAAAGCAGGCAGAGAATTCCCTGCTAGCACCTTCTCTGTGCCTGGGAAGCAGAAGTGTTCACATTGCTTCGCAGAATCGCTTTTGTGCAGAAAACAGTAACACTTGTTCAGAACGAAAGAAAGCACAGAGCCCCAGATTTGCTGTTGTCCTGGAGAGCTTGCAGAGCACTGGGGAAAAGCAGGCAGAGAATTCCCTGCTAGCACCTTCTCTGTGCCTGTTCACATTGCTTCGCATAATCGCTTTTGTGCAGAAAACAGTAACACTTGTTCAGAACGAAAGAAAGCACAGAGCCCCAGATTTGATGTTGTCCTGGAGAACTTGCAGAGCACTGGAGAAAAACAGGCAGAGAATTCCCTCCTAGCACCTTCTCTGTGCATGTTCACATTGCTTCGCAGAATCGCTTTTGTGCAGAAAACAGTAACACTTGTTCAGAACGAAAGAAAGCACAGAGCCCCAGATTTTATGTTGTCCTGGAGAGCTTGCAGAGCACTGGGGAAAGGCAGGCAGAGAATTCCCTGTTAGCACCTTCTCTGTGCCTGGGAAGCAGAAGTGTTCACAGTGCTTCGCAGAATCGCTTTTGTGCAGAAAACAGTAACACTTGTTCAGAACGAAAAAAGCACAGAGCCCCAGATTTTATGTTGTCCTGGAGAGCTTGCAGAACACTGGGGAAAAGCAGGCAGAGAATTCCCTGCTAGCACCTTTTCTGTGCCTGTTCACATTGCTTCGCAGAATCGCTTTTGTGCAGAAAACAGTAACACTTGTTCAGAACGAAAGAAAGCACAGAGCCCCAGATTTTATGTTGTCCTGGAGAGCTTGCAGAGCACTGGGGAAAAGCAGGCAGAGAATTCCCTGATAGCACCTTTTCTGTGCCTGTTCACATTGCTTCGCAGAATCGCTTTTGTGCAGAAAACAGTAACACTTGTTCAGAACGAAAGAAAGCACAGAGCCCCAGATTTTATGTTGTCCTGGAGAGCTTGCAGAGCACTGGGGAAAGGCAGGCAGAGAATTCCCTGCTAGCACCTTTTCTGTGCCTGTTCACATTGCATGGCAGAATCGCTTTTGTGCAGAAAACAGTAACACTTGTTCAGAACGAAAGAAAGCACAGAGCCCCAGATTTGATGTTGTCCTGGAGAGCTTGCAGAGCACTGGGGAAAAGCAGGCAGAGAATTCCCTGCTAGCACCTTCTCTGTGCCTGTTCACATTGCTTCGCAGAATCGCTTTTGTGCAGAAAACAGTAACACTTGTTCAGAACGAAAGAAAGCACAGAGCCCCAGATTTTATGTTGTCCTGGAGAGCTTGCAGAGCACTGGGGAAAGGCAGGCAGAGAATTCCCTGCTAGCACCTTCTCTGTGCCTGGGAAGCAGAAGTGTTCACATTGCTTGGCAGAATCGGTTTTGTGCAGAAAACAGTAACACTTGTTCAGAACGAAAGAAAGCACAGAGCCCCAGATTTGCTGTTGTCCTGGAGAGCTTGCAGAGCACTGGGGAAAAGCAGGCAGAGAATTCCCTGCTAGCACCTTCTCTGTGCCTGTTCACATTGCTTCGCAGAATCGCTTTTGTGCAGAAAACAGTAACACTTGTTCAGAACGAAAGAAAGCACAGAGCCCCAGATTTTATGTTGTCCTGGAGAGCTTGCAGAGCACTGGGGAAAGGCAGGCAGAGAATTCCCTGCTAGCACCTTCTCTGTGCCTGGGAAGCAGAACTGTTCACATTGCTTCGCAGAATCGCTTTTGTGCAGAAAACAGTAACACTTGTTCAGAACGAAAGAAAGCACAGAGCCCCAGATTTTATGTTGTCCTGGAGAGCTTGCAGAGCACTGGGGAAAAGCAGGCAGAGAATTCCCTGCTAGCACCTTCTCTGTGCCTGTTCACATTGCTTCGCATAATCGCTTTTGTGCAGAAAACAGTAACACTTGTTCAGAACGAAAGAAAGCACAGAGCCCCAGATTTTATGTTGTCCTGGAGAGCTTGCAGAGCACTGGGGAAAAGCAGGCAGAGAATTCCCTGATAGCACCTTTTCTGTGCCTGTTCACATTGCTTCGCAGAATCGCTTTTGTGCAGAAAACAGTAACACTTGTTCAGAACGAAAGAAAGCACAGAGCCCCAGATTTTATGTTGTCCTGGAGAGCTTGCAGAGCACTGGGGAAAGGCAGGCAGAGAATTCCCTGCTAGCACCTTCTCTGTGCCTGGGAAGCAGAAGTGTTCACATTGCTTCGCAGAATCGCTTTTGTGCAGGAAACAGTAACACTTGTTCAGAACGAAAGAAAGCACAGAGCCCCAGATTTTATGTTGTCCTGGAGAGCTTGCAGAGCACTGGGGAAAAGCAGGCAGAGAATTCCCTGCTAGCACCTTCTCTGTGCCTGGGAAGCAGAAGTGTTCACATTGCTTCGCAGAATCGCTTTTGTGCAGAAAACAGTAACACTTGTTCAGAACGAAAGAAAGCACAGAGCCCCAGATTTGCTGTTGTCCTGGAGAGCTTGCAGAGCACTGGGGAAAAGCAGGCAGAGAATTCCCTGCTAGCACCTTCTCTGTGCCTGTTCACATTGCTTCGCATAATCGCTTTTGTGCAGAAAACAGTAACACTTGTTCAGAACGAAAGAAAGCACAGAGCCCCAGATTTGCTGTTGTCCTGGAGAACTTGCAGAGCACTGGAGAAAAACAGGCAGAGAATTCCCTCCTAGCACCTTCTCTGTGCATGTTCACATTGCTTCGCAGAATCGCTTTTGTGCAGAAAACAGTAACACTTGTTCAGAACGAAAGAAAGCACAGAGCCCCAGATTTTATGTTGTCCTGGAGAGCTTGCAGAGCACTGGGGAAAGGCAGGCAGAGAATTCCCTGTTAGCACCTTCTCTGTGCCTGGGAAGCAGAAGTGTTCACATTGCTTCGCAGAATCGCTTTTGTGCAGAAAACAGTAACACTTGTTCAGAACGAAAAAAGCACAGAGCCCCAGATTTTATGTTGTCCTGGAGAGCTTGCAGAACACTGGGGAAAAGCAGGCAGAGAATTCCCTGCTAGCACCTTTTCTGTGCCTGTTCACATTGCTTCGCATAATCGCTTTTGTGCAGAAAACAGTAACACTTGTTCAGAACGAAAGAAAGCACAGAGCCCCAGATTTTATGTTGTCCTGGAGAGCTTGCAGAGCACTGGGGAAAAGCAGGCAGAGAATTCCCTGCTAGCACCTTTTCTGTGCCTGTTCACATTGCTTCGCAGAATCGCTTTTGTGCAGAAAACAGTAACACTTGTTCAGAACGAAAGAAAGCACAGAGCCCCAGATTTTATGTTGTCCTGGAGAGCTTGCAGAGCACTGGGGAAAGGCAGGCAGAGAATTCCCTGCTAGCACCTTCTCTGTGCCTGGGAAGCAGAAGTGTTCACATTGCTTGGCAGAATCGGTTTTGTGCAGGAAACAGTAACACTTGTTCAGAACGAAAGAAAGCACAGAGCCCCAGATTTGCTGTTGTCCTGGAGAGCTTGCAGAGCACTGGGGAAAAGCAGGCAGAGAATTCCCTGCTAGCACCTTTTCTGTGCCTGTTCACATTGCATGGCAGAATCGCTTTTGTGCAGAAAACAGTAACACTTGTTCAGAACGAAAGAAAGCACAGAGCCCCAGATTTGCTGTTGTCCTGGAGAGCTTGCAGAGCACTGGAGAAAAACAGGCAGAGAATTCCCTGCTAGCACCTTCTCTGTGCCTGTTCACATTGCTTCGCAGAATCGCTTTTGTGCAGAAAACAGTAACACTTGTTCAGAACGAAAGAAAGCACAGAGCCCCAGATTTTATGTTGTCCTGGAGAGCTTGCAGAGCACTGGGGAAAGGCAGGCAGAGAATTCCCTGCTAGCACCTTCTCTGTGCCTGGGAAGCAGAAGTGTTCACATTGCTTGGCAGAATCGGTTTTGTGCAGAAAACAGTAACACTTGTTCAGAACGAAAGAAAGCACAGAGCCCCAGATTTTATGTTGTCCTGGAGAGCTTGCAGAGCACTGGGGAAAAGCAGGCAGAGAATTCCCTGCTAGCACCTTCTCTGTGCCTGTTCACATTGCTTCGCAGAATCGCTTTTGTGCAGAAAACAGTAATACTTGTTCAGAACGAAAGAAAGCACAGAGCCCCAGATTTTATGTTGTCCTGGAGAGCTTGCAGAGCACTGGGGAAAGGCAGGCAGAGAATTCCCTGCTAGCACCTTCTCTGTGCCTGGGAAGCAGAACTGTTCACATTGCTTCGCAGAATCGCTTTTGTGCAGAAAACAGTAACACTTGTTCAGAACGAAAGAAAGCACAGAGCCCCAGATTTTATGTTGTCCTGGAGAGCTTGCAGAGCACTGGGGAAAGGCAGGCAGAGAATTCCCTGCTAGCACCTTCTCTGTGCCTGTTCACATTGCTTCGCATAATCGCTTTTGTGCAGAAAACAGTAACACTTGTTCAGAACGAAAGAAAGCACAGAGCCCCAGATTTTATGTTGTCCTGGAGAGCTTGCAGAGCACTGGGGAAAGGCAGGCAGAGAATTCCCTGCTAGCACCTTCTCTGTGCCTGGGAAGCAGAACTGTTCACATTGCTTCGCAGAATCGCTTTTGTGCAGAAAACAGTAACACTTGTTCAGAACGAAAGAAAGCACAGAGCCCCAGATTTTATGTTGTCCTGGAGAGCTTGCAGAGCACTGGGGAAAGGCAGGCAGAGAATTCCCTGCTAGCACCTTCTCTGTGCCTGGGAAGCAGAACTGTTCACATTGCTTCGCAGAATCGCTTTTGTGCAGAAAACAGTAACACTTGTTCAGAACGAAAGAAAGCACAGAGCCCCAGATTTTATGTTGTCCTGGAGAGCTTGCAGAGCACTGGGGAAAAGCAGGCAGAGAATTCCCTGCTAGCACCTTCTCTGTGCCTGTTCACATTGCTTCGCATAATCGCTTTTGTGCAGAAAACAGTAACACTTGTTCAGAACGAAAGAAAGCACAGAGCCCCAGATTTTATGTTGTCCTGGAGAGCTTGCAGAGCACTGGGGAAAAGCAGGCAGAGAATTCCCTGATAGCACCTTTTCTGTGCCTGTTCACATTGCTTCGCAGAATCGCTTTTGTGCAGAAAACAGTAACACTTGTTCAGAACGAAAGAAAGCACAGAGCCCCAGATTTTATGTTGTCCTGGAGAGCTTGCAGAGCACTGGGGAAAGGCAGGCAGAGAATTCCCTGCTAGCACCTTCTCTGTGCCTGGGAAGCAGAAGTGTTCACATTGCTTCGCAGAATCGCTTTTGTGCAGGAAACAGTAACACTTGTTCAGAACGAAAGAAAGCACAGAGCCCCAGATTTTATGTTGTCCTGGAGAGCTTGCAGAGCACTGGGGAAAAGCAGGCAGAGAATTCCCTGCTAGCACCTTCTCTGTGCCTGGGAAGCAGAAGTGTTCACATTGCTTCGCAGAATCGCTTTTGTGCAGAAAACAGTAACACTTGTTCAGAACGAAAGAAAGCACAGAGCCCCAGATTTGCTGTTGTCCTGGAGAGCTTGCAGAGCACTGGGGAAAAGCAGGCAGAGAATTCCCTGCTAGCACCTTCTCTGTGCCTGTTCACATTGCTTCGCATAATCGCTTTTGTGCAGAAAACAGTAACACTTGTTCAGAACGAAAGAAAGCACAGAGCCCCAGATTTGCTGTTGTCCTGGAGAACTTGCAGAGCACTGGAGAAAAACAGGCAGAGAATTCCCTCCTAGCACCTTCTCTGTGCATGTTCACATTGCTTCGCAGAATCGCTTTTGTGCAGAAAACAGTAACACTTGTTCAGAACGAAAGAAAGCACAGAGCCCCAGATTTTATGTTGTCCTGGAGAGCTTGCAGAGCACTGGGGAAAGGCAGGCAGAGAATTCCCTGTTAGCACCTTCTCTGTGCCTGGGAAGCAGAAGTGTTCACATTGCTTCGCAGAATCGCTTTTGTGCAGAAAACAGTAACACTTGTTCAGAACGAAAAAAGCACAGAGCCCCAGATTTTATGTTGTCCTGGAGAGCTTGCAGAACACTGGGGAAAAGCAGGCAGAGAATTCCCTGCTAGCACCTTTTCTGTGCCTGTTCACATTGCTTCGCATAATCGCTTTTGTGCAGAAAACAGTAACACTTGTTCAGAACGAAAGAAAGCACAGAGCCCCAGATTTTATGTTGTCCTGGAGAGCTTGCAGAGCACTGGGGAAAAGCAGGCAGAGAATTCCCTGCTAGCACCTTTTCTGTGCCTGTTCACATTGCTTCGCAGAATCGCTTTTGTGCAGAAAACAGTAACACTTGTTCAGAACGAAAGAAAGCACAGAGCCCCAGATTTTATGTTGTCCTGGAGAGCTTGCAGAGCACTGGGGAAAGGCAGGCAGAGAATTCCCTGCTAGCACCTTCTCTGTGCCTGGGAAGCAGAAGTGTTCACATTGCTTGGCAGAATCGGTTTTGTGCAGGAAACAGTAACACTTGTTCAGAACGAAAGAAAGCACAGAGCCCCAGATTTGCTGTTGTCCTGGAGAGCTTGCAGAGCACTGGGGAAAAGCAGGCAGAGAATTCCCTGCTAGCACCTTTTCTGTGCCTGTTCACATTGCATGGCAGAATCGCTTTTGTGCAGAAAACAGTAACACTTGTTCAGAACGAAAGAAAGCACAGAGCCCCAGATTTGCTGTTGTCCTGGAGAGCTTGCAGAGCACTGGAGAAAAACAGGCAGAGAATTCCCTGCTAGCACCTTCTCTGTGCCTGTTCACATTGCTTCGCAGAATCGCTTTTGTGCAGAAAACAGTAACACTTGTTCAGAACGAAAGAAAGCACAGAGCCCCAGATTTTATGTTGTCCTGGAGAGCTTGCAGAGCACTGGGGAAAGGCAGGCAGAGAATTCCCTGCTAGCACCTTCTCTGTGCCTGGGAAGCAGAAGTGTTCACATTGCTTGGCAGAATCGGTTTTGTGCAGAAAACAGTAACACTTGTTCAGAACGAAAGAAAGCACAGAGCCCCAGATTTTATGTTGTCCTGGAGAGCTTGCAGAGCACTGGGGAAAAGCAGGCAGAGAATTCCCTGCTAGCACCTTCTCTGTGCCTGTTCACATTGCTTCGCAGAATCGCTTTTGTGCAGAAAACAGTAATACTTGTTCAGAACGAAAGAAAGCACAGAGCCCCAGATTTTATGTTGTCCTGGAGAGCTTGCAGAGCACTGGGGAAAGGCAGGCAGAGAATTCCCTGCTAGCACCTTCTCTGTGCCTGGGAAGCAGAACTGTTCACATTGCTTCGCAGAATCGCTTTTGTGCAGAAAACAGTAACACTTGTTCAGAACGAAAGAAAGCACAGAGCCCCAGATTTTATGTTGTCCTGGAGAGCTTGCAGAGCACTGGGGAAAGGCAGGCAGAGAATTCCCTGCTAGCACCTTCTCTGTGCCTGTTCACATTGCTTCGCATAATCGCTTTTGTGCAGAAAACAGTAACACTTGTTCAGAACGAAAGAAAGCACAGAGCCCCAGATTTTATGTTGTCCTGGAGAGCTTGCAGAGCACTGGGGAAAGGCAGGCAGAGAATTCCCTGCTAGCACCTTTTCTGTGCCTGGGAAGCAGAAGTGTTCACATTGCTTGGCAGAATCGCTTTTGTGCAGGAAACAGTAACACTTGTTCAGAACGAAAGAAAGCACAGAGCCCCAGATTTGATGTTGTCCTGGAGAGCTTGCAGAGCACTGGGGAAAAGCAGGCAGAGAATTCCCTGCTAGCACCTTCTCTGTGCCTGTTCATAATTGCTTCGCAGAATCGCTTTTGTGCAGAAAACAGTAACACTTGTTCAGAACGAAAGAAAGCACAGAGCCCCAGATTTTATGTTGTCCTGGAGATCTTGCAGAGCACTGGGGAAAGGCAGGCAGAGAATTCCCTGCTAGCACCTTCTCTGTGCCTGGGAAGCAGAAGTGTTCACATTGCTTCGCAGAATCGCTTTTGTGCAGGAAACAGTAACACTTGTTCAGAACGAAAGAAAGCACAGAGCCCCAGATTTTATGTTGTCCTGGAGAGCTTGCAGAGCACTGGGGAAAAGCAGGCAGAGAATTCCCTGCTAGCACCTTCTCTGTGCCTGTTCATAATTGCTTCGCAGAATCGCTTTTGTGCAGAAAACAGTAACACTTGTTCAGAACGAAAGAAAGCACAGAGCCCCAGATTTTATGTTGTCCTGGAGATCTTGCAGAGCACTGGGGAAAGGCAGGCAGAGAATTCCCTGCTAGCACCTTCTCTGTGCCTGGGAAGCAGAAGTGTCCACATTGCTTCGCAGAATCGCTTTTGTGCAGAAAACAGTAACACTTGTTCAGAACGAAAGAAAGCACAGAGCCCCAGATTTGCTGTTGTCCTGGAGAGCTTGCAGAGCACTGGGGAAAAGCAGGCAGAGAATTCCCTGCTAGCACCTTCTCTGTGCCTGTTCACATTGCTTCGCAGAATCGCTTTTGTGCAGAAAACAGTAACACTTGTTCAGAACGAAAGAAAGCACAGAGCCCCAGATTTTATGTTGTCCTGGAGAGCTTGCAGAGCACTGGGGAAAGGCAGGCAGAGAATTCCCTGCTAGCACCTTCTCTGTGCCTGGGAAGCAGAAGTGTTCACATTGCTTGGCAGAATCGGTTTTGTGCAGAAAACAGTAACACTTGTTCAGAACGAAAGAAAGCACAGAGCCCCAGATTTGCTGTTGTCCTGGAGAGCTTGCAGAGCACTGGGGAAAAGCAGGCAGAGAATTCCCTGATAGCACCTTTTCTGTGCCTGTTCACATTGCTTCGCATAATCGCTTTTGTGCAGAAAACAGTAACACTTGTTCAGAACGAAAGAAAGCACAGAGCCCCAGATTTTATGTTGTCCTGGAGAACTTGCAGAGCACTGGAGAAAAACAGGCAGAGAATTCCCTGCTAGCACCTTCTCTGTGCCTGTTCACATTGCTTCGCAGAATCGCTTTTGTGCAGAAAACAGTAACACTTGTTCAGAACGAAAGAAAGCACAGAGCCCCAGATTTTATGTTGTCCTGGAGAGCTTGCAGAGCACTGGGGAAAGGCAGGTAGAGAATTCCCTGCTAGCACCTTCTCTGTGCCTGGGAAGCAGAACTGTTCACATTGCTTCGCAGAATCGCTTTTGTGCAGAAAACAGTAACACTTGTTCAGAACGAAAGAAAGCACAGAGCCCCAGATTTTATGTTGTCCTGGAGAGCTTGCAGAGCACTGGGGAAAGGCAGGCAGAGAATTCCCTGCTAGCACCTTCTCTGTGCCTGTTCACATTGCTTCGCATAATCGCTTTTGTGCAGAAAACAGTAACACTTGTTCAGAACGAAAGAAAGCACAGAGCCCCAGATTTTATGTTGTCCTGGAGATCTTGCAGAGCACTGGGGAAAGGCAGGCAGAGAATTCCCTGCTAGCACCTTTTCTGTGCCTGGGAAGCAGAAGTGTTCACATTGCTTCGCAGAATCGCTTTTGTGCAGGAAACAGTAACACCTGTTCAGAACGAAAGAAAGCACAGAGCCCCAGATTTGATGTTGTCCTGGAGAGCTTGCAGAGCACTGGGGAAAAGCAGGCAGAGAATTCCCTGCTAGCACCTTCTCTGTGCCTGTTCATAATTGCTTCGCAGAATCGCTTTTGTGCAGAAAACAGTAACACTTGTTCAGAACGAAAGAAAGCACAGAGCCCCAGATTTTATGTTGTCCTGGAGATCTTGCAGAGCACTGGGGAAAGGCAGGCAGAGAATTCCCTGCTAGCACCTTCTCTGTGCCTGGGAAGCAGAAGTGTTCACATTGCTTCGCAGAATCGCTTTTGTGCAGGAAACAGTAACACTTGTTCAGAACGAAAGAAAGCACAGAGCCCCAGATTTTATGTTGTCCTGGAGAGCTTGCAGAGCACTGGGGAAAAGCAGGCAGAGAATTCCCTGCTAGCACCTTCTCTGTGCCTGTTCATAATTGCTTCGCAGAATCGCTTTTGTGCAGAAAACAGTAACACTTGTTCAGAACGAAAGAAAGCACAGAGCCCCAGATTTTATGTTGTCCTGGAGATCTTGCAGAGCACTGGGGAAAGGCAGGCAGAGAATTCCCTGCTAGCACCTTCTCTGTGCCTGGGAAGCAGAAGTGTCCACATTGCTTCGCAGAATCGCTTTTGTGCAGAAAACAGTAACACTTGTTCAGAACGAAAGAAAGCACAGAGCCCCAGATTTGCTGTTGTCCTGGAGAGCTTGCAGAGCACTGGGGAAAAGCAGGCAGAGAATTCCCTGCTAGCACCTTCTCTGTGCCTGTTCACATTGCTTCGCAGAATCGCTTTTGTGCAGAAAACAGTAACACTTGTTCAGAACGAAAGAAAGCACAGAGCCCCAGATTTTATGTTGTCCTGGAGAGCTTGCAGAGCACTGGGGAAAGGCAGGCAGAGAATTCCCTGCTAGCACCTTCTCTGTGCCTGGGAAGCAGAAGTGTTCACATTGCTTGGCAGAATCGGTTTTGTGCAGAAAACAGTAACACTTGTTCAGAACGAAAGAAAGCACAGAGCCCCAGATTTGCTGTTGTCCTGGAGAGCTTGCAGAGCACTGGGGAAAAGCAGGCAGAGAATTCCCTGATAGCACCTTTTCTGTGCCTGTTCACATTGCTTCGCATAATCGCTTTTGTGCAGAAAACAGTAACACTTGTTCAGAACGAAAGAAAGCACAGAGCCCCAGATTTTATGTTGTCCTGGAGATCTTGCAGAGCACTGGGGAAAGGCAGGCAGAGAATTCCCTGCTAGCACCTTCTCTGTGCCTGTTCACATTGCTTCGCAGAATCGCTTTTGTGCAGAAAACAGTAACACTTGTTCAGAACGAAAGAAAGCACAGAGCCCCAGATTTTATGTTGTCCTGGAGAGCTTGCAGAGCACTGGGGAAAGGCAGGCAGAGAATTCCCTGCTAGCACCTTCTCTGTGCCTGGGAAGCAGAAGTGTTCACATTGCTTCGCAGAATCGCTTTTGTGCAGAAAACAGTAACACTTGTTCAGAACGAAAGAAAGCACGGAGCCCCAGATTTGCTGTTGTCCTGGAGAGCTTGCAGAGCACTGGGGAAAAGCAGGCAGAGAATTCCCTGCTAGCACCTTCTCTGTGCCTGTTCACATTGCTTCGCATAATTGATTTTGTGCAGAAAACAGTAACACTTGTTCAGAACGAAAGAAAGCACAGAGCCCCAGATTTTATGTTGTCCTGGAGAGCTTGCAGAGCACTGGGGAAAAGCAGGCAGAGAATTCCCTGCTAGCACCTTTTCTGTGCCTGTTCACATTGCTTCGCATAATCGCTTTTGTGCAGAAAACAGTAACACTTGTTCAGAACGAAAGAAAGCACAGAGCCCCAGATTTTATGTTGTCCTGGAGAGCTTGCAGAGCACTGGGGAAAGGCAGGCAGAGAATTCCCTGCTAGCACCTTCTCTGTGCCTGGGAAGCAGAACTGTTCACATTGCTTGGCAGAATCGCTTTTGTGCAGAAAACAGTAACACTTGTTCAGAACGAAAGAAAGCACAGAGCCCCAGATTTTATGTTGTCCTGGAGAGCTTGCAGAGCACTGGGGAAAAGCAGGCAGAGAATTCCCTGATAGCACCTTTTCTGTGCCTGTTCACATTGCTTCGCATAATCGCTTTTGTGCAGAAAACAGTAACACTTGTTCAGAACGAAAGAAAGCACAGAGCCCCAGATTTTATGTTGTCCTGGAGAGCTTGCAGAGCACTGGGGAAAGGCAGGCAGAGAATTCCCTGCTAGCACCTTCTCTGTGCCTGGGAAGCAGAAGTGTTCACATTGCTTCACAGAATCGCTTTTGTGCAGAAAACAGTAACACTTGTTCAGAACGAAAGAAAGCACAGAGCCCCAGATTTGCTGTTGTCCTGGAGAGCTTGCAGAGCACTGGGGAAAAGCAGGCAGAGAATTCCCTGCTAGCACCTTCTCTGTGCCTGTTCACATTGCTTCGCATAATCGCTTTTGTGCAGAAAACAGTAACACTTGTTCAGAACGAAAGAAAGCACAGAGCCCCAGATTTGATGTTGTCCTGGAGAACTTGCAGAGCACTGGAGAAAAACAGGCAGAGAATTCCCTGATAGCACCTTTTCTGTGCCTGTTCACATTGCTTCGCATAATCGCTTTTGTGCAGAAAACAGTAACACTTGTTCAGAACGAAAGAAAGCACAGAGACCCAGATTTTATGTTGTCCTGGAGAGCTTGCAGAGCACTGGGGAAAGGCAGGCAGAGAATTCCCTGTTAGCACCTTCTCTGTGCCTGGGAAGCAGAAGTGTTCACATTGCTTCGCAGAATCGCTTTTGTGCAGAAAACAGTAACACTTGTTCAGAACGAAAGAAAGCACAGAGCCCCAGATTTGCTGTTGTCCTGGAGAGCTTGCAGAGCACTGGGGAAAAGCAGGCAGAGAATTCCCTGCTAGCACCTTCTCTGTGCCTGTTCATAATTGCTTCGCAGAATCGCTTTTGTGCAGAAAACAGTAACACTTGTTCAGAACGAAAGAAAGCACAGAGCCCCAGATTTTATGTTGTCCTGGAGATCTTGCAGAGCACTGGGGAAAGGCAGGCAGAGAATTCCCTGCTAGCACCTTCTCTGTGCCTGGGAAGCAGAAGTGTCCACATTGCTTCGCAGAATCGCTTTTGTGCAGAAAACAGTAACACTTGTTCAGAACGAAAGAAAGCACAGAGCCCCAGATTTGCTGTTGTCCTGGAGAGCTTGCAGAGCACTGGGGAAAAGCAGGCAGAGAATTCCCTGCTAGCACCTTCTCTGTGCCTGTTCACATTGCTTCGCAGAATCGCTTTTGTGCAGAAAACAGTAACACTTGTTCAGAACGAAAGAAAGCACAGAGCCCCAGATTTTATGTTGTCCTGGAGAGCTTGCAGAGCACTGGGGAAAGGCAGGCAGAGAATTCCCTGCTAGCACCTTCTCTGTGCCTGGGAAGCAGAAGTGTTCACATTGCTTCGCAGAATCGCTTTTGTGCAGAAAACAGTAACACTTGTTCAGAACGAAAGAAAGCACAGAGCCCCAGATTTGCTGTTGTCCTGGAGAGCTTGCAGAGCACTGGGGAAAAGCAGGCAGAGAATTCCCTGCTAGCACCTTCTCTGTGCCTGTTCACATTGCTTCGCATAATCGCTTTTGTGCAGAAAACAGTAACACTTGTTCAGAACGAAAGAAAGCACAGAGCCCCAGATTTTATGTTGTCCTGGAGAACTTGCAGAGCACTGGAGAAAAACAGGCAGAGAATTCCCTGATAGCACCTTTTCTGTGCCTGTTCACATTGCTTCGCATAATCGCTTTTGTGCAGAAAACAGTAACACTTGTTCAGAACGAAAGAAAGCACAGAGCCCCAGATTTTATGTTGTCCTGGAGATCTTGCAGAGCACTGGGGAAAGGCAGGCAGAGAATTCCCTGCTAGCACCTTCTCTGTGCCTGGGAAGCAGAAGTGTCCACATTGCTTCGCAGAATCGCTTTTGTGCAGAAAACAGTAACACTTGTTCAGAACGAAAGAAAGCACAGAGCCCCAGATTTGCTGTTGTCCTGGAGAGCTTGCAGAGCACTGGGGAAAAGCAGGCAGAGAATTCCCTGCTAGCACCTTCTCTGTGCCTGTTCACATTGCTTCGCAGAATCGCTTTTGTGCAGAAAACAGTAACACTTGTTCAGAACGAAAGAAAGCACAGAGCCCCAGATTTTATGTTGTCCTGGAGAGCTTGCAGAGCACTGGGGAAAAGCAGGCAGAGAATTCCCTGCTAGCACCTTCTCTGTGCCTGTTCATAATTGCTTCGCAGAATCGCTTTTGTGCAGAAAACAGTAACACTTGTTCAGAACGAAAGAAAGCACAGAGCCCCAGATTTTATGTTGTCCTGGAGATCTTGCAGAGCACTGGGGAAAGGCAGGCAGAGAATTCCCTGCTAGCACCTTCTCTGTGCCTGGGAAGCAGAAGTGTCCACATTGCTTCGCAGAATCGCTTTTGTGCAGAAAACAGTAACACTTGTTCAGAACGAAAGAAAGCACAGAGCCCCAGATTTGCTGTTGTCCTGGAGAGCTTGCAGAGCACTGGGGAAAAGCAGGCAGAGAATTCCCTGCTAGCACCTTCTCTGTGCCTGTTCACATTGCTTCGCAGAATCGCTTTTGTGCAGAAAACAGTAACACTTGTTCAGAACGAAAGAAAGCACAGAGCCCCAGATTTTATGTTGTCCTGGAGAGCTTGCAGAGCACTGGGGAAAGGCAGGCAGAGAATTCCCTGCTAGCACCTTCTCTGTGCCTGGGAAGCAGAAGTGTTCACATTGCTTCGCAGAATCGCTTTTGTGCAGAAAACAGTAACACTTGTTCAGAACGAAAGAAAGCACAGAGCCCCAGATTTGCTGTTGTCCTGGAGAGCTTGCAGAGCACTGGGGAAAAGCAGGCAGAGAATTCCCTGCTAGCACCTTCTCTGTGCCTGTTCACATTGCTTCGCATAATCGCTTTTGTGCAGAAAACAGTAACACTTGTTCAGAACGAAAGAAAGCACAGAGCCCCAGATTTTATGTTGTCCTGGAGAACTTGCAGAGCACTGGAGAAAAACAGGCAGAGAATTCCCTGATAGCACCTTTTCTGTGCCTGTTCACATTGCTTCGCATAATCGCTTTTGTGCAGAAAACAGTAACACTTGTTCAGAACGAAAGAAAGCACAGAGCCCCAGATTTTATGTTGTCCTGGAGAGCTTGCAGAGCACTGGGGAAAGGCAGGCAGAGAATTCCCTGCTAGCACCTTCTCTGTGCCTGGGAAGCAGAAGTGTCCACATTGCTTCGCAGAATCGCTTTTGTGCAGAAAACAGTAACACTTGTTCAGAACGAAAGAAAGCACAGAGCCCCAGATTTGCTGTTGTCCTGGAGAGCTTGCAGAGCACTGGGGAAAAGCAGGCAGAGAATTCCCTGCTAGCACCTTCTCTGTGCCTGTTCACATTGCTTCGCATAATCGCTTTTGTGCAGAAAACAGTAACACTTGTTCAGAACGAAAGAAAGCACAGAGCCCCAGATTTTATGTTGTCCTGGAGAGCTTGCAGAGCACTGGGGAAAAGCAGGCAGAGAATTCCCTGATAGCACCTTTTCTGTGCCTGTTCACATTGCTTCGCAGAATCGCTTTTGTGCAGAAAACAGTAACACTTGTTCAGAACGAAAGAAAGCACAGAGCCCCAGATTTTATGTTGTCCTGGAGAGCTTGCAGAGCACTGGGGAAAGGCAGGCAGAGAATTCCCTGCTAGCACCTTCTCTGTGCCTGGGAAGCAGAAGTGTTCACATTGCTTCGCAGAATCGCTTTTGTGCAGGAAACAGTAACACTTGTTCAGAACGAAAGAAAGCACAGAGCCCCAGATTTTATGTTGTCCTGGAGAGCTTGCAGAGCACTGGGGAAAAGCAGGCAGAGAATTCCCTGCTAGCACCTTCTCTGTGCCTGGGAAGCAGAAGTGTTCACATTGCTTCGCAGAATCGCTTTTGTGCAGAAAACAGTAACACTTGTTCAGAACGAAAGAAAGCACAGAGCCCCAGATTTGCTGTTGTCCTGGAGAGCTTGCAGAGCACTGGGGAAAAGCAGGCAGAGAATTCCCTGCTAGCACCTTCTCTGTGCCTGTTCACATTGCTTCGCATAATCGCTTTTGTGCAGAAAACAGTAACACTTGTTCAGAACGAAAGAAAGCACAGAGCCCCAGATTTGCTGTTGTCCTGGAGAACTTGCAGAGCACTGGAGAAAAACAGGCAGAGAATTCCCTCCTAGCACCTTCTCTGTGCATGTTCACATTGCTTCGCAGAATCGCTTTTGTGCAGAAAACAGTAACACTTGTTCAGAACGAAAGAAAGCACAGAGCCCCAGATTTTATGTTGTCCTGGAGAGCTTGCAGAGCACTGGGGAAAGGCAGGCAGAGAATTCCCTGTTAGCACCTTCTCTGTGCCTGGGAAGCAGAAGTGTTCACATTGCTTCGCAGAATCGCTTTTGTGCAGAAAACAGTAACACTTGTTCAGAACGAAAAAAGCACAGAGCCCCAGATTTTATGTTGTCCTGGAGAGCTTGCAGAACACTGGGGAAAAGCAGGCAGAGAATTCCCTGCTAGCACCTTTTCTGTGCCTGTTCACATTGCTTCGCATAATCGCTTTTGTGCAGAAAACAGTAACACTTGTTCAGAACGAAAGAAAGCACAGAGCCCCAGATTTTATGTTGTCCTGGAGAGCTTGCAGAGCACTGGGGAAAAGCAGGCAGAGAATTCCCTGCTAGCACCTTTTCTGTGCCTGTTCACATTGCTTCGCAGAATCGCTTTTGTGCAGAAAACAGTAACACTTGTTCAGAACGAAAGAAAGCACAGAGCCCCAGATTTTATGTTGTCCTGGAGAGCTTGCAGAGCACTGGGGAAAGGCAGGCAGAGAATTCCCTGCTAGCACCTTCTCTGTGCCTGGGAAGCAGAAGTGTTCACATTGCTTGGCAGAATCGGTTTTGTGCAGGAAACAGTAACACTTGTTCAGAACGAAAGAAAGCACAGAGCCCCAGATTTGCTGTTGTCCTGGAGAGCTTGCAGAGCACTGGGGAAAAGCAGGCAGAGAATTCCCTGCTAGCACCTTTTCTGTGCCTGTTCACATTGCATGGCAGAATCGCTTTTGTGCAGAAAACAGTAACACTTGTTCAGAACGAAAGAAAGCACAGAGCCCCAGATTTGCTGTTGTCCTGGAGAGCTTGCAGAGCACTGGAGAAAAACAGGCAGAGAATTCCCTGCTAGCACCTTCTCTGTGCCTGTTCACATTGCTTCGCAGAATCGCTTTTGTGCAGAAAACAGTAACACTTGTTCAGAACGAAAGAAAGCACAGAGCCCCAGATTTTATGTTGTCCTGGAGAGCTTGCAGAGCACTGGGGAAAGGCAGGCAGAGAATTCCCTGCTAGCACCTTCTCTGTGCCTGGGAAGCAGAAGTGTTCACATTGCTTGGCAGAATCGGTTTTGTGCAGAAAACAGTAACACTTGTTCAGAACGAAAGAAAGCACAGAGCCCCAGATTTTATGTTGTCCTGGAGAGCTTGCAGAGCACTGGGGAAAAGCAGGCAGAGAATTCCCTGCTAGCACCTTCTCTGTGCCTGTTCACATTGCTTCGCAGAATCGCTTTTGTGCAGAAAACAGTAATACTTGTTCAGAACGAAAGAAAGCACAGAGCCCCAGATTTTATGTTGTCCTGGAGAGCTTGCAGAGCACTGGGGAAAGGCAGGCAGAGAATTCCCTGCTAGCACCTTCTCTGTGCCTGGGAAGCAGAACTGTTCACATTGCTTCGCAGAATCGCTTTTGTGCAGAAAACAGTAACACTTGTTCAGAACGAAAGAAAGCACAGAGCCCCAGATTTTATGTTGTCCTGGAGAGCTTGCAGAGCACTGGGGAAAGGCAGGCAGAGAATTCCCTGCTAGCACCTTCTCTGTGCCTGTTCACATTGCTTCGCATAATCGCTTTTGTGCAGAAAACAGTAACACTTGTTCAGAACGAAAGAAAGCACAGAGCCCCAGATTTTATGTTGTCCTGGAGAGCTTGCAGAGCACTGGGGAAAGGCAGGCAGAGAATTCCCTGCTAGCACCTTTTCTGTGCCTGGGAAGCAGAAGTGTTCACATTGCTTGGCAGAATCGCTTTTGTGCAGGAAACAGTAACACTTGTTCAGAACGAAAGAAAGCACAGAGCCCCAGATTTGATGTTGTCCTGGAGAGCTTGCAGAGCACTGGGGAAAAGCAGGCAGAGAATTCCCTGCTAGCACCTTCTCTGTGCCTGTTCATAATTGCTTCGCAGAATCGCTTTTGTGCAGAAAACAGTAACACTTGTTCAGAACGAAAGAAAGCACAGAGCCCCAGATTTTATGTTGTCCTGGAGATCTTGCAGAGCACTGGGGAAAGGCAGGCAGAGAATTCCCTGCTAGCACCTTCTCTGTGCCTGGGAAGCAGAAGTGTTCACATTGCTTCGCAGAATCGCTTTTGTGCAGGAAACAGTAACACTTGTTCAGAACGAAAGAAAGCACAGAGCCCCAGATTTTATGTTGTCCTGGAGAGCTTGCAGAGCACTGGGGAAAAGCAGGCAGAGAATTCCCTGCTAGCACCTTCTCTGTGCCTGTTCATAATTGCTTCGCAGAATCGCTTTTGTGCAGAAAACAGTAACACTTGTTCAGAACGAAAGAAAGCACAGAGCCCCAGATTTTATGTTGTCCTGGAGATCTTGCAGAGCACTGGGGAAAGGCAGGCAGAGAATTCCCTGCTAGCACCTTCTCTGTGCCTGGGAAGCAGAAGTGTCCACATTGCTTCGCAGAATCGCTTTTGTGCAGAAAACAGTAACACTTGTTCAGAACGAAAGAAAGCACAGAGCCCCAGATTTGCTGTTGTCCTGGAGAGCTTGCAGAGCACTGGGGAAAAGCAGGCAGAGAATTCCCTGCTAGCACCTTCTCTGTGCCTGTTCACATTGCTTCGCAGAATCGCTTTTGTGCAGAAAACAGTAACACTTGTTCAGAACGAAAGAAAGCACAGAGCCCCAGATTTTATGTTGTCCTGGAGAGCTTGCAGAGCACTGGGGAAAGGCAGGCAGAGAATTCCCTGCTAGCACCTTCTCTGTGCCTGGGAAGCAGAAGTGTTCACATTGCTTGGCAGAATCGCTTTTGTGCAGAAAACAGTAACACTTGTTCAGAACGAAAGAAAGCACAGAGCCCCAGATTTGCTGTTGTCCTGGAGAGCTTGCAGAGCACTGGGGAAAAGCAGGCAGAGAATTCCCTGATAGCACCTTTTCTGTGCCTGTTCACATTGCTTCGCATAATCGCTTTTGTGCAGAAAACAGTAACACTTGTTCAGAACGAAAGAAAGCACAGAGCCCCAGATTTTATGTTGTCCTGGAGAGCTTGCAGAGCACTGGGGAAAGGCAGGTAGAGAATTCCCTGCTAGCACCTTCTCTGTGCCTGGGAAGCAGAACTGTTCACATTGCTTCGCAGAATCGCTTTTGTGCAGAAAACAGTAACACTTGTTCAGAACGAAAGAAAGCACAGAGCCCCAGATTTTATGTTGTCCTGGAGAGCTTGCAGAGCACTGGGGAAAGGCAGGCAGAGAATTCCCTGCTAGCACCTTCTCTGTGCCTGTTCACATTGCTTCGCATAATCGCTTTTGTGCAGAAAACAGTAACACTTGTTCAGAACGAAAGAAAGCACAGAGCCCCAGATTTTATGTTGTCCTGGAGATCTTGCAGAGCACTGGGGAAAGGCAGGCAGAGAATTCCCTGCTAGCACCTTTTCTGTGCCTGGGAAGCAGAAGTGTTCACATTGCTTCGCAGAATCGCTTTTGTGCAGGAAACAGTAACACCTGTTCAGAACGAAAGAAAGCACAGAGCCCCAGATTTGATGTTGTCCTGGAGAGCTTGCAGAGCACTGGGGAAAAGCAGGCAGAGAATTCCCTGCTAGCACCTTCTCTGTGCCTGTTCATAATTGCTTCGCAGAATCGCTTTTGTGCAGAAAACAGTAACACTTGTTCAGAACGAAAGAAAGCACAGAGCCCCAGATTTTATGTTGTCCTGGAGATCTTGCAGAGCACTGGGGAAAGGCAGGCAGAGAATTCCCTGCTAGCACCTTCTCTGTGCCTGGGAAGCAGAAGTGTTCACATTGCTTCGCAGAATCGCTTTTGTGCAGGAAACAGTAACACTTGTTCAGAACGAAAGAAAGCACAGAGCCCCAGATTTTATGTTGTCCTGGAGAGCTTGCAGAGCACTGGGGAAAAGCAGGCAGAGAATTCCCTGCTAGCACCTTCTCTGTGCCTGTTCATAATTGCTTCGCAGAATCGCTTTTGTGCAGAAAACAGTAACACTTGTTCAGAACGAAAGAAAGCACAGAGCCCCAGATTTTATGTTGTCCTGGAGATCTTGCAGAGCACTGGGGAAAGGCAGGCAGAGAATTCCCTGCTAGCACCTTCTCTGTGCCTGGGAAGCAGAAGTGTCCACATTGCTTCGCAGAATCGCTTTTGTGCAGAAAACAGTAACACTTGTTCAGAACGA
The DNA here is from genome assembly GCF_047716275.1 of Strix uralensis. NCBI lineage: Eukaryota > Metazoa > Chordata > Aves > Strigiformes > Strigidae > Strix > Strix uralensis. The sequence goes on along the minus strand of NW_027436713.1, from coordinate 384,410 downwards.
AAGAAAGCACAGAGCCCCAGATTTGCTGTTGTCCTGGAGAGCTTGCAGAGCACTGGGGAAAAGCAGGCAGAGAATTCCCTGCTAGCACCTTCTCTGTGCCTGTTCACATTGCTTCGCAGAATCGCTTTTGTGCAGAAAACAGTAACACTTGTTCAGAACGAAAGAAAGCACAGAGCCCCAGATTTTATGTTGTCCTGGAGAGCTTGCAGAGCACTGGGGAAAGGCAGGCAGAGAATTCCCTGCTAGCACCTTCTCTGTGCCTGGGAAGCAGAAGTGTTCACATTGCTTGGCAGAATCGGTTTTGTGCAGAAAACAGTAACACTTGTTCAGAACGAAAGAAAGCACAGAGCCCCAGATTTGCTGTTGTCCTGGAGAGCTTGCAGAGCACTGGGGAAAAGCAGGCAGAGAATTCCCTGATAGCACCTTTTCTGTGCCTGTTCACATTGCTTCGCATAATCGCTTTTGTGCAGAAAACAGTAACACTTGTTCAGAACGAAAGAAAGCACAGAGCCCCAGATTTTATGTTGTCCTGGAGATCTTGCAGAGCACTGGGGAAAGGCAGGCAGAGAATTCCCTGCTAGCACCTTCTCTGTGCCTGTTCACATTGCTTCGCAGAATCGCTTTTGTGCAGAAAACAGTAACACTTGTTCAGAACGAAAGAAAGCACAGAGCCCCAGATTTTATGTTGTCCTGGAGAGCTTGCAGAGCACTGGGGAAAGGCAGGCAGAGAATTCCCTGCTAGCACCTTCTCTGTGCCTGGGAAGCAGAAGTGTTCACATTGCTTCGCAGAATCGCTTTTGTGCAGAAAACAGTAACACTTGTTCAGAACGAAAGAAAGCACGGAGCCCCAGATTTGCTGTTGTCCTGGAGAGCTTGCAGAGCACTGGGGAAAAGCAGGCAGAGAATTCCCTGCTAGCACCTTCTCTGTGCCTGTTCACATTGCTTCGCATAATTGATTTTGTGCAGAAAACAGTAACACTTGTTCAGAACGAAAGAAAGCACAGAGCCCCAGATTTTATGTTGTCCTGGAGAGCTTGCAGAGCACTGGGGAAAAGCAGGCAGAGAATTCCCTGCTAGCACCTTTTCTGTGCCTGTTCACATTGCTTCGCATAATCGCTTTTGTGCAGAAAACAGTAACACTTGTTCAGAACGAAAGAAAGCACAGAGCCCCAGATTTTATGTTGTCCTGGAGAGCTTGCAGAGCACTGGGGAAAGGCAGGCAGAGAATTCCCTGCTAGCACCTTCTCTGTGCCTGGGAAGCAGAACTGTTCACATTGCTTGGCAGAATCGCTTTTGTGCAGAAAACAGTAACACTTGTTCAGAACGAAAGAAAGCACAGAGCCCCAGATTTTATGTTGTCCTGGAGAGCTTGCAGAGCACTGGGGAAAAGCAGGCAGAGAATTCCCTGATAGCACCTTTTCTGTGCCTGTTCACATTGCTTCGCATAATCGCTTTTGTGCAGAAAACAGTAACACTTGTTCAGAACGAAAGAAAGCACAGAGCCCCAGATTTTATGTTGTCCTGGAGAGCTTGCAGAGCACTGGGGAAAGGCAGGCAGAGAATTCCCTGCTAGCACCTTCTCTGTGCCTGGGAAGCAGAAGTGTTCACATTGCTTCACAGAATCGCTTTTGTGCAGAAAACAGTAACACTTGTTCAGAACGAAAGAAAGCACAGAGCCCCAGATTTGCTGTTGTCCTGGAGAGCTTGCAGAGCACTGGGGAAAAGCAGGCAGAGAATTCCCTGCTAGCACCTTCTCTGTGCCTGTTCACATTGCTTCGCATAATCGCTTTTGTGCAGAAAACAGTAACACTTGTTCAGAACGAAAGAAAGCACAGAGCCCCAGATTTGATGTTGTCCTGGAGAACTTGCAGAGCACTGGAGAAAAACAGGCAGAGAATTCCCTGATAGCACCTTTTCTGTGCCTGTTCACATTGCTTCGCATAATCGCTTTTGTGCAGAAAACAGTAACACTTGTTCAGAACGAAAGAAAGCACAGAGACCCAGATTTTATGTTGTCCTGGAGAGCTTGCAGAGCACTGGGGAAAGGCAGGCAGAGAATTCCCTGTTAGCACCTTCTCTGTGCCTGGGAAGCAGAAGTGTTCACATTGCTTCGCAGAATCGCTTTTGTGCAGAAAACAGTAACACTTGTTCAGAACGAAAGAAAGCACAGAGCCCCAGATTTGCTGTTGTCCTGGAGAGCTTGCAGAGCACTGGGGAAAAGCAGGCAGAGAATTCCCTGCTAGCACCTTCTCTGTGCCTGTTCATAATTGCTTCGCAGAATCGCTTTTGTGCAGAAAACAGTAACACTTGTTCAGAACGAAAGAAAGCACAGAGCCCCAGATTTTATGTTGTCCTGGAGATCTTGCAGAGCACTGGGGAAAGGCAGGCAGAGAATTCCCTGCTAGCACCTTCTCTGTGCCTGGGAAGCAGAAGTGTCCACATTGCTTCGCAGAATCGCTTTTGTGCAGAAAACAGTAACACTTGTTCAGAACGAAAGAAAGCACAGAGCCCCAGATTTGCTGTTGTCCTGGAGAGCTTGCAGAGCACTGGGGAAAAGCAGGCAGAGAATTCCCTGCTAGCACCTTCTCTGTGCCTGTTCACATTGCTTCGCAGAATCGCTTTTGTGCAGAAAACAGTAACACTTGTTCAGAACGAAAGAAAGCACAGAGCCCCAGATTTTATGTTGTCCTGGAGAGCTTGCAGAGCACTGGGGAAAGGCAGGCAGAGAATTCCCTGCTAGCACCTTCTCTGTGCCTGGGAAGCAGAAGTGTTCACATTGCTTCGCAGAATCGCTTTTGTGCAGAAAACAGTAACACTTGTTCAGAACGAAAGAAAGCACAGAGCCCCAGATTTGCTGTTGTCCTGGAGAGCTTGCAGAGCACTGGGGAAAAGCAGGCAGAGAATTCCCTGCTAGCACCTTCTCTGTGCCTGTTCACATTGCTTCGCATAATCGCTTTTGTGCAGAAAACAGTAACACTTGTTCAGAACGAAAGAAAGCACAGAGCCCCAGATTTTATGTTGTCCTGGAGAACTTGCAGAGCACTGGAGAAAAACAGGCAGAGAATTCCCTGATAGCACCTTTTCTGTGCCTGTTCACATTGCTTCGCATAATCGCTTTTGTGCAGAAAACAGTAACACTTGTTCAGAACGAAAGAAAGCACAGAGCCCCAGATTTTATGTTGTCCTGGAGATCTTGCAGAGCACTGGGGAAAGGCAGGCAGAGAATTCCCTGCTAGCACCTTCTCTGTGCCTGGGAAGCAGAAGTGTCCACATTGCTTCGCAGAATCGCTTTTGTGCAGAAAACAGTAACACTTGTTCAGAACGAAAGAAAGCACAGAGCCCCAGATTTGCTGTTGTCCTGGAGAGCTTGCAGAGCACTGGGGAAAAGCAGGCAGAGAATTCCCTGCTAGCACCTTCTCTGTGCCTGTTCACATTGCTTCGCAGAATCGCTTTTGTGCAGAAAACAGTAACACTTGTTCAGAACGAAAGAAAGCACAGAGCCCCAGATTTTATGTTGTCCTGGAGAGCTTGCAGAGCACTGGGGAAAGGCAGGCAGAGAATTCCCTGCTAGCACCTTCTCTGTGCCTGGGAAGCAGAAGTGTTCACATTGCTTCGCAGAATCGCTTTTGTGCAGAAAACAGTAACACTTGTTCAGAACGAAAGAAAGCACAGAGCCCCAGATTTGCTGTTGTCCTGGAGAGCTTGCAGAGCACTGGGGAAAAGCAGGCAGAGAATTCCCTGCTAGCACCTTCTCTGTGCCTGTTCACATTGCTTCGCATAATCGCTTTTGTGCAGAAAACAGTAACACTTGTTCAGAACGAAAGAAAGCACAGAGCCCCAGATTTGATGTTGTCCTGGAGAACTTGCAGAGCACTGGAGAAAAAGAGGCAGAGAATTCCCTCCTAGCACCTTCTCTTTGCATGTTCACATTGCTTCGCAGAATCGCTTTTGTGCAGAAAACAGTAACACTTGTTCAGAACGAAAGAAAGCACAGAGCCCCAGATTTTATGTTGTCCTGGAGAGCTTGCAGAGCACTGGGGAAAGGCAGGCAGAGAATTCCCTGTTAGCACCTTCTCTGTGCCTGGGAAGCAGAAGTGTTCACATTGCTTCGCAGAATCGCTTTTGTGCAGAAAACAGTAACACTTGTTCAGAACGAAAGAAAGCACAGAGCCCCAGATTTGCTGTTGTCCTGGAGAGCTTGCAGAGCACTGGGGAAAAGCAGGCAGAGAATTCCCTGCTAGCACCTTCTCTGTGCCTGTTCATAATTGCTTCGCAGAATCGCTTTTGTGCAGAAAACAGTAACACTTGTTCAGAACGAAAGAAAGCACAGAGCCCCAGATTTTATGTTGTCCTGGAGAGCTTGCAGAGCACTGGGGAAAGGCAGGCAGAGAATTCCCTGCTAGCACCTTCTCTGAGCCTGGGAAGCAGAAGTGTTCACATTGCTTCGCAGAATCGCTTTTGTGCAGGAAACAGTAACACTTGTTCAGAACGAAAGAAAGCACAGAGCCCCAGATTTTATGTTGTCCTGGAGAGCTTGCAGAGCACTGGGGAAAGGCAGGCAGAGAATTCCCTGCTAGCACCTTCTCTGTGCCTGGGAAGCAGAAGTGTTCACATTGCTTGGCAGAATCGGTTTTGTGCAGAAAACAGTAACACTTGTTCAGAACGAAAGAAAGCACAGAGCCCCAGATTTTATGTTGTCCTGGAGAGCTTGCAGAGCACTGGGGAAAGGCAGGCAGAGAATTCCCTGCTAGCACCTTCTCTGTGCCTGGGAAGCAGAACTGTTCACATTGCTTGGCAGAATCACTTTTGTGCAGAAAACAGTAACACTTGTTCAGAACGAAAGAAAGCACAGAGCCCCAGATTTTATGTTGTCCTGGAGAGCTTGCAGAGCACTGGGGAAAAGCAGGCAGAGAATTCCCTGCTAGCACCTTCTCTGTGCCTGTTCACATTGCTTCGCGGAATCGCTTTTGTGCAGAAAACAGTAACACTTGTTCAGAACGAAAGAAAGCACAGAGCCCCAGATTTGCTGTTGTCCTGGAGAACTTGCAGAGCACTGGAGAAAAACAGGCAGAGAATTCCCTCCTAGCACCTTCTCTGTGCATGTTCACATTGCTTCGCAGAATCGCTTTTGTGCAGAAAACAGTAACACTTGTTCAGAACGAAAGAAAGCACAGAGCCCCAGATTTTATGTTGTCCTGGAGAGCTTGCAGAGCACTGGGGAAAGGCAGGCAGAGAATTCCCTGTTAGCACCTTCTCTGTGCCTGGGAAGCAGAAGTGTTCACATTGCTTCGCAGAATCGCTTTTGTGCAGAAAACAGTAACACTTGTTCAGAACGAAAAAAGCACAGAGCCCCAGATTTTATGTTGTCCTGGAGAGCTTGCAGAACACTGGGGAAAAGCAGGCAGAGAATTCCCTGCTAGCACCTTTTCTGTGCCTGTTCACATTGCTTCGCATAATCGCTTTTGTGCAGAAAACAGTAACACTTGTTCAGAACGAAAGAAAGCACAGAGCCCCAGATTTTATGTTGTCCTGGAGAGCTTGCAGAGCACTGGGGAAAAGCAGGCAGAGAATTCCCTGCTAGCACCTTTTCTGTGCCTGTTCACATTGCTTCGCAGAATCGCTTTTGTGCAGAAAACAGTAACACTTGTTCAGAACGAAAGAAAGCACAGAGCCCCAGATTTTATGTTGTCCTGGAGAGCTTGCAGAGCACTGGGGAAAGGCAGGCAGAGAATTCCCTGCTAGCACCTTCTCTGTGCCTGGGAAGCAGAAGTGTTCACATTGCTTGGCAGAATCGGTTTTGTGCAGGAAACAGTAACACTTGTTCAGAACGAAAGAAAGCACAGAGCCCCAGATTTTATGTTGTCCTGGAGAGCTTGCAGAGCACTGGGGAAAAGCAGGCAGAGAATTCCCTGCTAGCACCTTTTCTGTGCCTGTTCACATTGCATGGCAGAATCGCTTTTGTGCAGAAAACAGTAACACTTGTTCAGAACGAAAGAAAGCACAGAGCCCCAGATTTGCTGTTGTCCTGGAGAGCTTGCAGAGCACTGGAGAAAAACAGGCAGAGAATTCCCTGCTAGCACCTTCTCTGTGCCTGTTCACATTGCTTCGCAGAATCGCTTTTGTGCAGAAAACAGTAACACTTGTTCAGAACGAAAGAAAGCACAGAGCCCCAGATTTTATGTTGTCCTGGAGAGCTTGCAGAGCACTGGGGAAAGGCAGGCAGAGAATTCCCTGCTAGCACCTTCTCTGTGCCTGGGAAGCAGAAGTGTTCACATTGCTTGGCAGAATCGGTTTTGTGCAGAAAACAGTAACACTTGTTCAGAACGAAAGAAAGCACAGAGCCCCAGATTTGCTGTTGTCCTGGAGAGCTTGCAGAGCACTGGGGAAAAGCAGGCAGAGAATTCCCTGCTAGCACCTTCTCTGTGCCTGTTCACATTGCTTCGCAGAATCGCTTTTGTGCAGAAAACAGTAATACTTGTTCAGAACGAAAGAAAGCACAGAGCCCCAGATTTTATGTTGTCCTGGAGAGCTTGCAGAGCACTGGGGAAAGGCAGGCAGAGAATTCCCTGCTAGCACCTTCTCTGTGCCTGGGAAGCAGAACTGTTCACATTGCTTCGCAGAATCGCTTTTGTGCAGAAAACAGTAACACTTGTTCAGAACGAAAGAAAGCACAGAGCCCCAGATTTTATGTTGTCCTGGAGAGCTTGCAGAGCACTGGGGAAAGGCAGGCAGAGAATTCCCTGCTAGCACCTTCTCTGTGCCTGTTCACATTGCTTCGCATAATCGCTTTTGTGCAGAAAACAGTAACACTTGTTCAGAACGAAAGAAAGCACAGAGCCCCAGATTTTATGTTGTCCTGGAGATCTTGCAGAGCACTGGGGAAAGGCAGGCAGAGAATTCCCTGCTAGCACCTTTTCTGTGCCTGGGAAGCAGAAGTGTTCACATTGCTTGGCAGAATCGCTTTTGTGCAGGAAACAGTAACACTTGTTCAGAATGAAAGAAAGCACAGAGCCCCAGATTTGATGTTGTCCTGGAGAGCTTGCAGAGCACTGGGGAAAAGCAGGCAGAGAATTCCCTGCTAGCACCTTCTCTGTGCCTGTTCATAATTGCTTCGCAGAATCGCTTTTGTGCAGAAAACAGTAACACTTGTTCAGAACGAAAGAAAGCACAGAGCCCCAGATTTTATGTTGTCCTGGAGATCTTGCAGAGCACTGGGGAAAGGCAGGCAGAGAATTCCCTGCTAGCACCTTCTCTGTGCCTGGGAAGCAGAAGTGTTCACATTGCTTCGCAGAATCGCTTTTGTGCAGGAAACAGTAACACTTGTTCAGAACGAAAGAAAGCACAGAGCCCCAGATTTTATGTTGTCCTGGAGAGCTTGCAGAGCACTGGGGAAAAGCAGGCAGAGAATTCCCTGCTAGCACCTTCTCTGTGCCTGTTCATAATTGCTTGGCAGAATCGCTTTTGTGCAGAAAACAGTAACACTTGTTCAGAACGAAAGAAAGCACAGAGCCCCAGATTTTATGTTGTCCTGGAGATCTTGCAGAGCACTGGGGAAAGGCAGGCAGAGAATTCCCTGCTAGCACCTTCTCTGTGCCTGGGAAGCAGAAGTGTCCACATTGCTTCGCAGAATCGCTTTTGTGCAGAAAACAGTAACACTTGTTCAGAACGAAAGAAAGCACAGAGCCCCAGATTTGCTGTTGTCCTGGAGAGCTTGCAGAGCACTGGGGAAAAGCAGGCAGAGAATTCCCTGATAGCACCTTCTCTGTGCCTGTTCACATTGCTTCGCAGAATCGCTTTTGTGCAGAAAACAGTAACACTTGTTCAGAACGAAAGAAAGCACAGAGCCCCAGATTTTATGTTGTCCTGGAGAGCTTGCAGAGCACTGGGGAAAGGCAGGCAGAGAATTCCCTGCTAGCACCTTCTCTGTGCCTGGGAAGCAGAAGTGTTCACATTGCTTGGCAGAATCGGTTTTGTGCAGAAAACAGTAACACTTGTTCAGAACGAAAGAAAGCACAGAGCCCCAGATTTGCTGTTGTCCTGGAGAGCTTGCAGAGCACTGGGGAAAAGCAGGCAGAGAATTCCCTGATAGCACCTTTTCTGTGCCTGTTCACATTGCTTCGCATAATCGCTTTTGTGCAGAAAACAGTAACACTTGTTCAGAACGAAAGAAAGCACAGAGCCCCAGATTTTATGTTGTCCTGGAGAACTTGCAGAGCACTGGAGAAAAACAGGCAGAGAATTCCCTGCTAGGACCTTCTCTGTGCCTGTTCACATTGCTTCGCAGAATCGCTTTTGTGCAGAAAACAGTAACACTTGTTCAGAACGAAAGAAAGCACAGAGCCCCAGATTTTATGTTGTCCTGGAGAGCTTGCAGAGCACTGGGGAAAGGCAGGCAGAGAATTCCCTGCTAGCACCTTCTCTGTGCCTGGGAAGCAGAAGTGTTCACATTGCTTCGCAGAATCGCTTTTGTGCAGAAAACAGTAACACTTGTTCAGAACGAAAGAAAGCACGGAGCCCCAGATTTGCTGTTGTCCTGGAGAGCTTGCAGAGCACTGGGGAAAAGCAGGCAGAGAATTCCCTGCTAGCACCTTTTCTGTGCCTGTTCACATTGCTTCGCATAATTGATTTTGTGCAGAAAACAGTAACACTTGTTCAGAACGAAAGAAAGCACAGAGCCCCAGATTTTATGTTGTCCTGGAGAGCTTGCAGAGCACTGGGGAAAAGCAGGCAGAGAATTCCCTGCTAGCACCTTTTCTGTGCCTGTTCACATTGCTTCGCATAATCGCTTTTGTGCAGAAAACAGTAACACTTGTTCAGAACGAAAGAAAGCACAGAGCCCCAGATTTTATGTTGTCCTGGAGAGCTTGCAGAGCACTGGGGAAAGGCAGGCAGAGAATTCCCTGCTAGCACCTTCTCTGTGCCTGGGAAGCAGAACTGTTCACATTGCTTGGCAGAATCGCTTTTGTGCAGAAAACAGTAACACTTGTTCAGAACGAAAGAAAGCACAGAGCCCCAGATTTTATGTTGTCCTGGAGAGCTTGCAGAGCACTGGGGAAAAGCAGGCAGAGAATTCCCTGATAGCACCTTTTCTGTGCCTGTTCACATTGCTTCGCATAATCGCTTTTGTGCAGAAAACAGTAACACTTGTTCAGAACGAAAGAAAGCACAGAGCCCCAGATTTTATGTTGTCCTGGAGAGCTTGCAGAGCACTGGGGAAAGGCAGGCAGAGAATTCCCTGCTAGCACCTTCTCTGTGCCTGGGAAGCAGAAGTGTTCACATTGCTTCACAGAATCGCTTTTGTGCAGAAAACAGTAACACTTGTTCAGAACGAAAGAAAGCACAGAGCCCCAGATTTGCTGTTGTCCTGGAGAGCTTGCAGAGCACTGGGGAAAAGCAGGCAGAGAATTCCCTGCTAGCACCTTCTCTGTGCCTGTTCATAATTGCTTCGCAGAATCGCTTTTGTGCAGGAAACAGTAACACTTGTTCAGAACGAAAGAAAGCACAGAGCCCCAGATTTTATGTTGTCCTGGAGATCTTGCAGAGCACTGGGGAAAGGCAGGCAGAGAATTCCCTGCTAGCACCTTCTCTGTGCCTGGGAAGCAGAAGTGTCCACATTGCTTCGCAGAATCGCTTTTGTGCAGAAAACAGTAACACTTGTTCAGAACGAAAGAAAGCACAGAGCCCCAGATTTGCTGTTGTCCTGGAGAGCTTGCAGAGCACTGGGGAAAAGCAGGCAGAGAATTCCCTGCTAGCACCTTCTCTGTGCCTGTTCACATTGCTTCGCAGAATCGCTTTTGTGCAGAAAACAGTAACACTTGTTCAGAACGAAAGAAAGCACAGAGCCCCAGATTTTATGTTGTCCTGGAGAGCTTGCAGAGCACTGGGGAAAGGCAGGCAGAGAATTCCCTGCTAGCACCTTCTCTGTGCCTGGGAAGCAGAAGTGTTCACATTGCTTCGCAGAATCGCTTTTGTGCAGAAAACAGTAACACTTGTTCAGAACGAAAGAAAGCACAGAGCCCCAGATTTGCTGTTGTCCTGGAGAGCTTGCAGAGCACTGGGGAAAAGCAGGCAGAGAATTCCCTGCTAGCACCTTCTCTGTGCCTGTTCACATTGCTTCGCATAATCGCTTTTGTGCAGAAAACAGTAACACTTGTTCAGAACGAAAGAAAGCACAGAGCCCCAGATTTGATGTTGTCCTGGAGAACTTGCAGAGCACTGGAGAAAAACAGGCAGAGAATTCCCTGATAGCACCTTTTCTGTGCCTGTTCACATTGCTTCGCATAATCGCTTTTGTGCAGAAAACAGTAACACTTGTTCAGAACGAAAGAAAGCACAGAGCCCCAGATTTTATGTTGTCCTGGAGAGCTTGCAGAGCACTGGGGAAAGGCAGGCAGAGAATTCCCTGTTAGCACCTTCTCTGTGCCTGGGAAGCAGAAGTGTTCACATTGCTTCGCAGAATCGCTTTTGTGCAGAAAACAGTAACACTTGTTCAGAACGAAAGAAAGCACAGAGCCCCAGATTTGCTGTTGTCCTGGAGAGCTTGCAGAGCACTGGGGAAAAGCAGGCAGAGAATTCCCTGCTAGCACCTTCTCTGTGCCTGTTCATAATTGCTTCGCAGAATCGCTTTTGTGCAGAAAACAGTAACACTTGTTCAGAACGAAAGAAAGCACAGAGCCCCAGATTTTATGTTGTCCTGGAGATCTTGCAGAGCACTGGGGAAAGGCAGGCAGAGAATTCCCTGCTAGCACCTTCTCTGTGCCTGGGAAGCAGAAGTGTCCACATTGCTTCGCAGAATCGCTTTTGTGCAGAAAACAGTAACACTTGTTCAGAACGAAAGAAAGCACAGAGCCCCAGATTTGCTGTTGTCCTGGAGAGCTTGCAGAGCACTGGGGAAAAGTAGGCAGAGAATTCCCTGCTAGCACCTTCTCTGTGCCTGTTCACATTGCTTCGCAGAATCGCTTTTGTGCAGAAAACAGTAACACTTGTTCAGAACGAAAGAAAGCACAGAGCCCCAGATTTTATGTTGTCCTGGAGAGCTTGCAGAGCACTGGGGAAAGGCAGGCAGAGAATTCCCTGCTAGCACCTTCTCTGTGCCTGGGAAGCAGAAGTGTTCACATTGCTTCGCAGAATCGCTTTTGTGCAGAAAACATTAACACTTGTTCAGAACGAAAGAAAGCACAGAGCCCCAGATTTTATGTTGTCCTGGAGAGCTTGCAGAGCACTGGGGAAAAGCAGGCAGAGAATTCCCTGCTAGCACCTTCTCTGTGCCTGTTCACATTGCTTCGCATAATCGCTTTTGTGCAGAAAACAGTAACACTTGTTCAGAACGAAAGAAAGCACAGAGCCCCAGATTTGATGTTGTCCTGGAGAACTTGCAGAGCACTGGAGAAAAAGAGGCAGAGAATTCCCTCCTAGCACCTTCTCTGTGCATGTTCACATTGCTTCGCAGAATCGCTTTTGTGCAGAAAACAGTAACACTTGTTCAGAACGAAAGAAAGCACAGAGCCCCAGATTTTATGTTGTCCTGGAGAGCTTGCAGAGCACTGGGGAAAGGCAGGCAGAGAATTCCCTGCTAGCACCTTCTCTGTGCCTGGGAAGCAGAAGTGTTCACATTGCTTCGCAGAATCGCTTTTGTGCAGAAAACAGTAACACTTGTTCAGAACGAAAGAAAGCACAGAGCCCCAGATTTGCTGTTGTCCTGGAGAGCTTGCAGAGCACTGGGGAAAAGCAGGCAGAGAATTCCCTGCTAGCACCTTCTCTGTGCCTGTTCATAATTGCTTCGCAGAATCGCTTTTGTGCAGAAAACAGTAACACTTGTTCAGAACGAAAGAAAGCACAGAGCCCCAGATTTTATGTTGTCCTGGAGAGCTTGCAGAGCACTGGGGAAAGGCAGGCAGAGAATTCCCTGCTAGCACCTTCTCTGAGCCTGGGAAGCAGAAGTGTTCACATTGCTTCGCAGAATCGCTTTTGTGCAGGAAACAGTAACACTTGTTCAGAACGAAAGAAAGCACAGAGCCCCAGATTTTATGTTGTCCTGGAGAGCTTGCAGAGCACTGGGGAAAAGCAGGCAGAGAATTCCCTGCTAGCACCTTCTCTGTGCCTGTTCACATTGCTTCGCAGAATCGCTTTTGTGCAGAAAACAGTAACACTTGTTCAGAACGAAAGAAAGCACAGAGCCCCAGATTTTATGTTGTCCTGGAGAGCTTGCAGAGCACTGGGGAAAGGCAGGCAGAGAATTCCCTGCTAGCACCTTCTCTGTGCCTGGGAAGCAGAAGTGTTCACATTGCTTGGCAGAATCGGTTTTGTGCAGAAAACAGTAACACTTGTTCAGAACGAAAGAAAGCACAGAGCCCCAGATTTTATGTTGTCCTGGAGAGCTTGCAGAGCACTGGGGAAAGGCAGGCAGAGAATTCCCTGCTAGCACCTTCTCTGTGCCTGGGAAGCAGAACTGTTCACATTGCTTGGCAGAATCACTTTTGTGCAGAAAACAGTAACACTTGTTCAGAACGAAAGAAAGCACAGAGCCCCAGATTTTATGTTGTCCTGGAGAGCTTGCAGAGCACTGGGGAAAAGCAGGCAGAGAATTCCCTGCTAGCACCTTCTCTGTGCCTGTTCACATTGCTTCGCAGAATCGCTTTTGTGCAGAAAACAGTAACACTTGTTCAGAACGAAAGAAAGCACAGAGCCCCAGATTTTATGTTGTCCTGGAGAGCTTGCAGAGCACTGGGGAAAGGCAGGCAGAGAATTCCTTGCTAGCACCTTCTCTGTGCCTGGGAAGCAGAAGTGTTCACATTGCTTCGCAGAATCGCTTTTGTGCAGAAAACAGTAACACTTGTTCAGAACGAAAGAAAGCACAGAGCCCCAGATTTTATGTTGTCCTGGAGAGCTTGCAGAGCACTGGGGAAAGGCAGGCAGAGAATTCCCTGCTAGCACCTTCTCTGTGCCTGGGAAGCAGAAGTGTCCACATTGCTTCGCAGAATCGCTTTTGTGCAGAAAACAGTAACACTTGTTCAGAACGAAAGAAAGCACAGAGCCCCAGATTTGCTGTTGTCCTGGAGAGCTTGCAGAGCACTGGGGAAAAGCAGGCAGAGAATTCCCTGCTAGCACCTTCTCTGTGCCTGTTCACATTGCTTCGCAGAATCGCTTTTGTGCAGAAAACAGTAACACTTGTTCAGAACGAAAGAAAGCACAGAGCCCCAGATTTTATGTTGTCCTGGAGAGCTTGCAGAGCACTGGGGAAAGGCAGGCAGAGAATTCCCTGCTAGCACCTTCTCTGTGCCTGGGAAGCAGAAGTGTTCACATTGCTTCGCAGAATCGCTTTTGTGCAGAAAACAGTAACACTTGTTCAGAACGAAAGAAAGCACAGAGCCCCAGATTTGCTGTTGTCCTGGAGAGCTTGCAGAGCACTGGGGAAAAGCAGGCAGAGAATTCCCTGCTAGCACCTTCTCTGTGCCTGTTCACATTGCTTCGCATAATCGCTTTTGTGCAGAAAACAGTAACACTTGTTCAGAACGAAAGAAAGCACAGAGCCCCAGATTTGATGTTGTCCTGGAGAACTTGCAGAGCACTGGAGAAAAACAGGCAGAGAATTCCCTCCTAGCACCTTCTCTGTGCATGTTCACATTGCTTCGCAGAATCGCTTTTGTGCAGAAAACAGTAACACTTGTTCAGAACGAAAGAAAGCACAGAGCCCCAGATTTGCTGTTGTCCTGGAGAGCTTGCAGAGCACTGGGGAAAAGCAGGCAGAGAATTCCCTGCTAGCACCTTCTCTGTGCCTGTTCATAATTGCTTCGCAGAATCGCTTTTGTGCAGAAAACAGTAACACTTGTTCAGAACGAAAGAAAGCACAGAGCCCCAGATTTTATGTTGTCCTGGAGAGCTTGCAGAGCACTGGGGAAAGGCAGGCAGAGAATTCCCTGCTAGCACCTTCTCTGTGCCTGGGAAGCAGAAGTGTTCACATTGCTTCGCAGAATCGCTTTTGTGCAGGAAACAGTAACACTTGTTCAGAACGAAAGAAAGCACAGAGCCCCAGATTTTATGTTGTCCTGGAGAGCTTGCAGAGCACTGGGGAAAAGCAGGCAGAGAATTCCCTGCTAGCACCTTCTCTGTGCCTGTTCACATTGCTTCGCAGAATCGCTTTTGTGCAGAAAACAGTAACACTTGTTCAGAACGAAAGAAAGCACAGAGCCCCAGATTTTATGTTGTCCTGGAGAGCTTGCAGAGCACTGGGGAAAGGCAGGCAGAGAATTCCCTGCTAGCACCTTCTCTGTGCCTGGGAAGCAGAAGTGTTCACATTGCTTCGCAGAATCGGTTTTGTGCAGAAAACAGTAACACTTGTTCAGAACGAAAGAAAGCACAGAGCCCCAGATTTTATGTTGTCCTGGAGAGCTTGCAGAGCACTGGGGAAAGGCAGGCAGAGAATTCCCTGCTAGCACCTTCTCTGTGCCTGGGAAGCAGAACTGTTCACATTGCTTGGCAGAATCACTTTTGTGCAGAAAACAGTAACACTTGTTCAGAACGAAAGAAAGCACAGAGCCCCAGATTTTATGTTGTCCTGGAGAGCTTGCAGAGCACTGGGGAAAAGCAGGCAGAGAATTCCCTGCTAGCACCTTCTCTGTGCCTGGGAAGCAGAAGTGTTCACATTGCTTCGCAGAATCGCTTTTGTGCAGAAAACAGTAACACTTGTTCAGAACGAAAGAAAGCACAGAGCCCCAGATTTTATGTTGTCCTGGAGAGCTTGCAGAGCACTGGGGAAAGGCAGGCAGAGAATTCCTTGCTAGCACCTTCTCTGTGCCTGGGAAGCAGAAGTGTTCACATTGCTTCGCAGAATCGCTTTTGTGCAGAAAACAGTAACACTTGTTCAGAACGAAAGAAAGCACAGAGCCCCAGATTTTATGTTGTCCTGGAGAGCTTGCAGAGCACTGGGGAAAGGCAGGCAGAGAATTCCCTGCTAGCACCTTCTCTGTGCCTGGGAAGCAGAAGTGTCCACATTGCTTCGCAGAATCGCTTTTGTGCAGAAAACAGTAACACTTGTTCAGAACGAAAGAAAGCACAGAGCCCCAGATTTGCTGTTGTCCTGGAGAGCTTGCAGAGCACTGGGGAAAAGCAGGCAGAGAATTCCCTGCTAGCACCTTCTCTGTGCCTGTTCACATTGCTTCGCAGAATCGCTTTTGTGCAGAAAACAGTAACACTTGTTCAGAATGAAAGAAAGCACAGAGCCCCAGATTTTATGTTGTCCTGGAGAGCTTGCAGAGCACTGGGGAAAGGCAGGCCGAGAATTCCCTGCTAGCACCTTCTCTGTGCCTGGGAAGCAGAAGTGTTCACATTGCTTCGCAGAATCGCTTTTGTGCAGAAAACAGTAACACTTGTTCAGAACGAAAGAAAGCACAGAGCCCCAGATTTCATGTTGTCCTGGAGAGCTTGCAGAGCACTGGGGAAAGGCAGGCAGAGAATTCCCTGCTAGCACCTTCTCTGTGCCTGGGAAGCAGAAGTGTTCACATTGCTTCGCAGAATCGCTTTTGTGCAGAAAACAGTAACACTTGTTCAGAACGAAAGAAAGCACGGAGCCCCAGATTTGCTGTTGTCCTGGAGAGCTTGCAGAACACTGGGGAAAAGCAGGCAGAGAATTCCCTGCTAGCACCTTTTCTGTGCCTGTTCACATTGCTTCGCATAATTGATTTTGTGCAGAAAACAGTAACACTTGTTCAGAACGAAAGAAAGCACAGAGCCCCAGATTTTATGTTGTCCTGGAGAGCTTGCAGAGCACTGGGGAAAAGCAGGCAGAGAATTCCCTGATAGCACCTTTTCTGTGCCTGTTCACATTGCTTCGCATAATCGCTTTTGTGCAGAAAACAGTAACACTTGTTCAGAACGAAAGAAAGCACAGAGCCCCAGATTTTATGTTGTCCTGGAGAGCTTGCAGAGCACTGGGGAAAGGCAGGCAGAGAATTCCCTGCTAGCACGTTCTCTGTGCCTGGGAAGCAGAACTGTTCACATTGCTTGGCACAATCGCTTTTGTGCAGAAAACAGTAACACTTGTTCAGAACGAAAGAAAGCACAGAGCCCCAGATTTTATGTTGTCCTGGAGAGCTTGCAGAGCACTGGGGAAAAGCAGGCAGAGAATTCCCTGATAGCACCTTTTCTGTGACTGTTCACATTGCTTGGCAGAATCGCTTTTGTGCAGAAAACAGTAACACTTGTTCAGAACGAAAGAAAGCACAGAGCCCCAGATTTTATGTTGTCCTGGAGAGCTTGCAGAGCACTGGGGAAAGGCAGGCAGAGAATTCCCTGCTAGCTCCTTCTCTGTGCCTGTTCACATTGCTTCGCAGAATCGCTTTTGTGCAGGAAACAGTAACACTTGTTCAGAACGAAAGAAAGCACAGAGCCCCAGATTTGCTGTTGTCCTGGAGAGCTTGCAGAGCACTGGGGAAAAGCAGGCAGAGAATTCCCTGCTAGCACCTTCTCTGTGCCTGTTCACATTGCTTCGCATAATCGCTTTTGTGCAGAAAACAGTAACACTTGTTCAGAACGAAAGAAAGCACAGAGCCCCAGATTTTATGTTGTCCTGGAGAGCTTGCAGAGCAATGGGGAAAGGCAGGCAGAGAATTCCCTGCTAGCACCTTCTCTGTGCCTGTTCACATTGCTTCGCATAATCGCTTTTGTGCAGAAAACAGTAACACTTGTTCAGAACGAAAGAAAGCACAGAGCCCCAGATTTTATGTTGTCCTGGAGAGCTTGCAGAGCACTGGGGAAAGGCAGGCAGAGAATTCCCTGCTAGCACCTTTTCTGTGCCTGGGAAGCAGAAGTGTTCACATTGCTTGGCAGAATCGCTTTTGTGCAGGAAACAGTAACACTTGTTCAGAACGAAAGAAAGCACAGAGCCCCAGATTTTATGTTGTCCTGGAGAGCTTGCAGAGCACTGGGGAAAAGCAGGCAGAGAATTCCCTGCTAGCACCTTCTCTGTGCCTGTTCACATTGCATGGCAGAATCGCTTTTGTGCAGAAAACAGTAACACTTGTTCAGAACGAAAGAAAGCACAGAGCCCCAGATTTTATGTTGTCCTGGAGAGCTTGCAGAGCACTGGGGAAAGGCAGGCAGAGAATTCCCTGCTAGCACCTTCTCTGTGCCTGGGAAGCAGAAGTGTTCACATTGCTTCGCAGAATCGCTTTTGTGCAGAAAACAGTAACACTTGTTCAGAACGAAAGAAAGCACAGAGCCCCAGATTTTATGTTGTCCTGGAGAGCTTGCAGAGCACTGGGGAAAGGCAGGCAGAGAATTCCCTGCTAGCACCTTCTCTGTGCCTGTTCACATTGCTTCGCAGAATCGCTTTTGTGCAGAAAACAGTAACACTTGTTCAGAACGAAAGAAAGCACAGAGCCCCAGATTTTATGTTGTCCTGGAGAGCTTGCAGAGCACTGGGGAAAGGCAGGCAGAGAATTCCCTGCTAGCACCTTCTCTGTGCCTGGGAAGCAGAAGTGTTCACATTGCTTCGCAGAATCGCTTTTGTGCAGGAAACAGTAACACTTGTTCAGAACGAAAGAAAGCACAGAGCCCCAGATTTTATGTTGTCCTGGAGAGCTTGCAGAGCACTGGGGAAAAGCAGGCAGAGAATTCCCTGCTAGCACCTTCTCTGTGCCTGGGAAGCAGAAGTGTTCACATTGCTTCGCAGAATCGCTTTTGTGCAGAAAACAGTAACACTTGTTCAGAACGAAAGAAAGCACAGAGCCCCAGATTTGCTGTTGTCCTGGAGAGCTTGCAGAGCACTGGGGAAAAGCAGGCAGAGAATTCCCTGCTAGCACCTTCTCTGTGCCTGTTCACATTGCTTCGCAGAATCGCTTTTGTGCAGAAAACAGTAACACTTGTTCAGAACGAAAGAAAGCACAGAGCCCCAGATTTTATGTTGTCCTGGAGAGCTTGCAGAGCACTGGGGAAAGGCAGGCAGAGAATTCCCTGTTAGCACCTTCTCTGTGCCTGGGAAGCAGAAGTGTTCACATTGCTTCGCAGAATCGCTTTTGTGCAGAAAACAGTAACACTTGTTCAGAACGAAAAAAGCACAGAGCCCCAGATTTTATGTTGTCCTGGAGAGCTTGCAGAACACTGGGGAAAAGCAGGCAGAGAATTCCCTGCTAGCACCTTTTCTGTGCCTGTTCACATTGCTTCGCATAATCGCTTTTGTGCAGAAAACAGTAACACTTGTTCAGAACGAAAGAAAGCACAGAGCCCCAGATTTGCTGTTGTCCTGGAGAGCTTGCAGAGCACTGGGGAAAAGCAGGCAGAGAATTCCCTGATAGCACCTTTTCTGTGCCTGTTCACATTGCTTCGCATAATCGCTTTTGTGCAGAAAACAGTAACACTTGTTCAGAACGAAAGAAAGCACAGAGCCCCAGATTTTATGTTGTCCTGGAGAGCTTGCAGAGCACTGGGGAAAGGCAGGCAGAGAATTCCCTGCTAGCACCTTCTCTGTGCCTGGGAAGCAGAAGTGTTCACATTGCTTCGCAGAATCGCTTTTGTGCAGAAAACAGTAACACTTGTTCAGAACGAAAGAAAGCACAGAGCCCCAGATTTTATGTTGTCCTGGAGAGCTTGCAGAGCACTGGGGAAAAGCAGGCAGAGAATTCCCTGCTAGCACCTTTTCTGTGCCTGTTCACATTGCATGGCAGAATCGCTTTTGTGCAGAAAACAGTAACACTTGTTCAGAACGAAAGAAAGCACAGAGCCCCAGATTTTATGTTGTCCTGGAGAGCTTGCAGAGCACTGGGGAAAGGCAGGCAGAGAATTCCCTGCTAGCACCTTCTCTGTGCCTGGGAAGCAGAAGTGTTCACATTGCTTCGCAGAATCGCTTTTGTGCAGAAAACAGTAACACTTGTTCAGAACGAAAGAAAGCACAGAGCCCCAGATTTTATGTTGTCCTGGAGAGCTTGCAGAGCACTGGGGAAAGGCAGGCAGAGAATTCCCTGCTAGCACCTTCTCTGTGCCTGTTCACATTGCTTCGCATAATCGCTTTTGTGCAGAAAACAGTAACACTTGTTCAGAACGAAAGAAAGCACAGAGCCCCAGATTTTATGTTGTCCTGGAGAGCTTGCAGAGCACTGGGGAAAGGCAGGCCGAGAATTCCCTGCTAGCACCTTCTCTGTGCCTGGGAAGCAGAAGTGTTCACATTGCTTCGCAGAATCGCTTTTGTGCAGGAAACAGTAACACTTGTTCAGAACGAAAGAAAGCACAGAGCCCCAGATTTTATGTTGTCCTGGAGAGCTTGCAGAGCACTGGGGAAAAGCAGGCAGAGAATTCCCTGCTAGCACCTTCTCTGTGCCTGGGAAGCAGAAGTGTTCACATTGCTTCGCAGAATCGCTTTTGTGCAGAAAACAGTAACACTTGTTCAGAACGAAAGAAAGCACAGAGCCCCAGATTTGCTGTTGTCCTGGAGAGCTTGCAGAGCACTGGGGAAAAGCAGGCAGAGAATTCCCTGATAGCACCTTTTCTGTGCCTGTTCACATTGCTTCGCATAATCGCTTTTGTGCAGAAAACAGTAACACTTGTTCAGAACGAAAGAAAGCACAGAGCCCCAGATTTTATGTTGTCCTGGAGAGCTTGCAGAGCACTGGGGAAAGGCAGGCAGAGAATTCCCTGCTAGCACCTTCTCTGTGCCTGGGAAGCAGAAGTGTTCACATTGCTTCGCAGAATCGCTTTTGTGCAGAAAACAGTAACACTTGTTCAGAACGAAAGAAAGCACAGAGCCCCAGATTTGCTGTTGTCCTGGAGAGCTTGCAGAGCACTGGAGAAAAACAGGCAGAGAATTCCCTGCTAGCACCTTCTCTGTGCCTGTTCACATTGCTTCGCAGAATCGCTTTTGTGCAGAAAACAGTAACACTTGTTCAGAACGAAAGAAAGCACAGAGCCCCAGATTTTATGTTGTCCTGGAGAGCTTGCAGAGCACTGGGGAAAGGCAGGCAGAGAATTCCCTGCTAGCACCTTCTCTGTGCCTGGGAAGCAGAAGTGTTCACATTGCTTGGCAGAATCGGTTTTGTGCAGAAAACAATAACACTTGTTCAGAACGAAAGAAAGCACAGAGCCCCAGATTTGCTGTTGTCCTGGAGAGCTTGCAGAGCACTGGGGAAAAGCAGGCAGAGAATTCCCTGCTAGCACCTTCTCTGTGCCTGTTCACATTGCTTCGCAGAATCGCTTTTGTGCAGAAAACAGTAATACTTGTTCAGAACGAAAGAAAGCACAGAGCCCCAGATTTTATGTTGTCCTGGAGAGCTTGCAGAGCACTGGGGAAAGGCAGGCAGAGAATTCCCTGCTAGCACCTTCTCTGTGCCTGGGAAGCAGAAGTGTTCACATTGCTTCGCAGAATCGCTTTTGTGCAGAAAACAGTAACACTTGTTCAGAACGAAAGAAAGCACAGAGCCCCAGATTTTATGTTGTCCTGGAGAGCTTGCAGAGCAATGGGGAAAGGCAGGCAGAGAATTCCCTGCTAGCACCTTCTCTGTGCCTGTTCACATTGCTTCGCATAATCGCCTTTGTGCAGAAAACAGTAACACTTGTTCAGAACGAAAGAAAGCACAGAGCCCCAGATTTTATGTTGTCCTGGAGATCTTGCAGAGCACTGGGGAAAGGCAGGCAGAGAATTCCCTGCTAGCACCTTTTCTGTGCCTGGGAAGCAGAAGTGTTCACATTGCTTGGCAGAATCGCTTTTGTGCAGGAAACAGTAACACTTGTTCAGAACGAAAGAAAGCACAGAGCCCCAGATTTGATGTTGTCCTGGAGAGCTTGCAGAGCACTGGGGAAAAGCAGGCAGAGAATTCCCTGCTAGCACCTTCTCTGTGCCTGTTCATAATTGCTTCGCAGAATCGCTTTTGTGCAGAAAACAGTAACACTTGTTCAGAACGAAAGAAAGCACAGAGCCCCAGATTTTATGTTGTCCTGGAGATCTTGCAGAGCACTGGGGAAAGGCAGGCAGAGAATTCCCTGCTAGCACCTTCTCTGTGCCTGGGAAGCAGAAGTGTTCACATTGCTTCGCAGAATCGCTTTTGTGCAGGAAACAGTAACACTTGTTCAGAACGAAAGAAAGCACAGAGCCCCAGATTTTATGTTGTCCTGGAGAGCTTGCAGAGCACTGGGGAAAAGCAGGCAGAGAATTCCCTGCTAGCACCTTCTCTGTGCCTGTTCACATTGCTTCGCAGAATCGCTTTTGTGCAGAAAACAGTAACACTTGTTCAGAACGAAAGAAAGCACAGAGCCCCAGATTTTATGTTGTCCTGGAGAGCTTGCAGAGCACTGGGGAAAGGCAGGCAGAGAATTCCCTGCTAGCACCTTCTCTGTGCCTGGGAAGCAGAAGTGTTCACATTGCTTCGCAGAATCGCTTTTGTGCAGAAAACAGTAACACTTGTTCAGAACGAAAGAAAGCACAGAGCCCCAGATTTGCTGTTGTCCTGGAGAGCTTGCAGAGCACTGGGGAAAAGCAGGCAGAGAATTCCCTGCTAGCACCTTTTCTGTGCCTGTTCACATTGCATGGCAGAATCGCTTTTGTGCAGAAAACAGTAACACTTGTTCAGAACGAAAGAAAGCACAGAGCCCCAGATTTTATGTTGTCCTGGAGAGCTTGCAGAGCACTGGGGAAAGGCAGGCAGAGAATTCCCTGCTAGCACCTTCTCTGTGCCTGGGAAGCAGAAGTGTTCACATTGCTTCGCAGAATCGCTTTTGTGCAGAAAACAGTAACACTTGTTCAGAACGAAAGAAAGCACAGAGCCCCAGATTTTATGTTGTCCTGGAGAGCTTGCAGAGCACTGGGGAAAAGCAGGCAGAGAATTCCCTGCTAGCACCTTCTCTGTGCCTGGGAAGCAGAAGTGTTCACATTGCTTGGCAGAATCGGTTTTGTGCAGAAAACAGTAACACTTGTTCAGAATGAAAGAAAGCACAGAGCCCCAGATTTGCTGTTGTCCTGGAGAGCTTGCAGAGCACTGGGGAAAAGCAGGCAGAGAATTCCCTGCTAGCACCTTTTCTGTGCCTGTTCACATTGCATGGCAGAATCGCTTTTGTGCAGAAAACAGTAACACTTGTTCAGAACGAAAGAAAGCACAGAGCCCCAGATTTGCTGTTGTCCTGGAGAGCTTGCAGAGCACTGGAGAAAAACAGGCAGAGAATTCCCTGCTAGCACCTTCTCTGTGCCTGTTCACATTGCTTCGCAGAATCGCTTTTGTGCAGAAAACAGTAACACTTGTTCAGAACGAAAGAAAGCACAGAGCCCCAGATTTTATGTTGTCCTGGAGAGCTTGCAGAGCACTGGGGAAAGGCAGGCAGAGAATTCCCTGCTAGCACCTTCTCTGTGCCTGGGAAGCAGAAGTGTTCACATTGCTTGGCAGAATCGCTTTTGTGCAGAAAACAATAACACTTGTTCAGAACGAAAGAAAGCACAGAGCCCCAGATTTTATGTTGTCCTGGAGAGCTTGCAGAGCAATGGGGAAAGGCAGGCAGAGAATTCCCTGCTAGCACCTTCTCTGTGCCTGTTCACATTGCTTCGCATAATCGCCTTTGTGCAGAAAACAGTAACACTTGTTCAGAACGAAAGAAAGCACAGAGCCCCAGATTTTATGTTGTCCTGGAGATCTTGCAGAGCACTGGGGAAAGGCAGGCAGAGAATTCCCTGCTAGCACCTTTTCTGTGCCTGGGAAGCAGAAGTGTTCACATTGCTTGGCAGAATCGCTTTTGTGCAGGAAACAGTAACACTTGTTCAGAACGAAAGAAAGCACAGAGCCCCAGATTTTATGTTGTCCTGGAGATCTTGCAGAGCACTGGGGAAAGGCAGGCAGAGAATTCCCTGCTAGCACCTTCTCTGTGCCTGGGAAGCAGAAGTGTTCACATTGCTTCGCAGAATCGCTTTTGTGCAGGAAACAGTAACACTTGTTCAGAACGAAAGAAAGCACAGAGCCCCAGATTTTATGTTGTCCTGGAGAGCTTGCAGAGCACTGGGGAAAAGCAGGCAGAGAATTCCCTGCTAGCACCTTTTCTGTGCCTGTTCACATTGCTTCGCAGAATCGCTTTTGTGCAGAAAACAGTAACACTTGTTCAGAACGAAAGAAAGCACAGAGCCCCAGATTTTATGTTGTCCTGGAGAGCTTGCAGAGCACTGGGGAAAGGCAGGCAGAGAATTCCCTGCTAGCACCTTCTCTGTGCCTGGGAAGCAGAAGTGTTCACATTGCTTCGCAGAATCGCTTTTGTGCAGAAAACAGTAACACTTGTTCAGAACGAAAGAAAGCACAGAGCCCCAGATTTGCTGTTGTCCTGGAGAGCTTGCAGAGCACTGGGGAAAAGCAGGCAGAGAATTCCCTGCTAGCACCTTTTCTGTGCCTGTTCACATTGCATGGCAGAATCGCTTTTGTGCAGAAAACAGTAACACTTGTTCAGAACGAAAGAAAGCACAGAGCCCCAGATTTTATGTTGTCCTGGAGAGCTTGCAGAGCACTGGGGAAAGGCAGGCAGAGAATTCCCTGCTAGCACCTTCTCTGTGCCTGGGAAGCAGAAGTGTTCACATTGCTTCGCAGAA
This sequence comes from Strix uralensis, assembly GCF_047716275.1. Taxonomy (NCBI): domain Eukaryota; kingdom Metazoa; phylum Chordata; class Aves; order Strigiformes; family Strigidae; genus Strix; species Strix uralensis. Next base: position 360,871 of record NW_027436713.1, on the reverse strand, counting down.
TCGCTTTTGTGCAGAAAACAGTAACACTTGTTCAGAACGAAAGAAAGCACAGAGCCCCAGATTTTATGTTGTCCTGGAGAGCTTGCAGAGCACTGGGGAAAAGCAGGCAGAGAATTCCCTGCTAGCACCTTCTCTGTGCCTGGGAAGCAGAAGTGTTCACATTGCTTGGCAGAATCGGTTTTGTGCAGAAAACAGTAACACTTGTTCAGAATGAAAGAAAGCACAGAGCCCCAGATTTGCTGTTGTCCTGGAGAGCTTGCAGAGCACTGGGGAAAAGCAGGCAGAGAATTCCCTGCTAGCACCTTTTCTGTGCCTGTTCACATTGCATGGCAGAATCGCTTTTGTGCAGAAAACAGTAACACTTGTTCAGAACGAAAGAAAGCACAGAGCCCCAGATTTGCTGTTGTCCTGGAGAGCTTGCAGAGCACTGGAGAAAAACAGGCAGAGAATTCCCTGCTAGCACCTTCTCTGTGCCTGTTCACATTGCTTCGCAGAATCGCTTTTGTGCAGAAAACAGTAACACTTGTTCAGAACGAAAGAAAGCACAGAGCCCCAGATTTGATGTTGTCCTGGAGATCTTGCAGAGCACTGGGGAAAGGCAGGCAGAGAATTCCCTGTTAGCCCCTTCTCTGTGCCTGGGAAGCAGAAGTGTTCACATTGCTTCGCAGAATCGCTTTTGTGCAGAAAACAGTAACACTTGTTCAGAACGAAAGAAAGCACAGAGCCCCAGATTTGCTGTTGTCCTGGAGAGCTTGCAGAACACTGGGGAAAAGCAGGCAGAGAATTCCCTGCTAGCACCTTTTCTGTGCCTGTTCACATTGCTTCGCATAATTGCTTTTGTGCAGAAAACAGTAACACTTGTTCAGAACGAAAGAAAGCACAGAGCCCCAGATTTTATGTTGTCCTGGAGAGCTTGCAGAGCACTGGGGAAAAGCAGGCAGAGAATTCCCTGATAGCACCTTTTCTGTGCCTGTTCACATTGCTTGGCAGAATCGCTTTTGTGCAGAAAACAGTAACACTTGTTCAGAACGAAAGAAAGCACAGAGCCCCAGATTTTATGTTGTCCTGGAGAGCATGCAGAGCACTGGGGAAAGGCAGGCAGAGAATTCCCTGCTAGCACCTTCTCTGTGCCTGGGAAGCAGAAGTGTTCACATTGCTTGGCAGAATCGCTTCTGTGCAGAAAACAGTAACACTTGTTCAGAACGAAAGAAAGCACAGAGCCCCAGATTTGCTGTTGTCCTGGAGAACTTGCAGAGCACTGGAGAAAAACAGGCAGAGAATTCCCTGCTAGCACCTTCTCTGTGCATGTTCACATTGCTTCGCAGAATCGCTTTTGTGCAGAAAACAGTAACACTTGTTCAGAACGAAAGAAAGCACAGAGCCCCAGATTTTATGTTGTCCTGGAGAGCTTGCAGAGCACTGGGGAAAGGCAGGCAGAGAATTCCCTGCTAGCACCTTCTCTGTGCCTGGGAAGCAGAAGTGTTCACATTGCTTCGCAGAATCGCTTTTGTGCAGAAAACAGTAACACTTGTTCAGAACGAAAGAAAGCACAGAGCCCCAGATTTTATGTTGTCCTGGAGAGCTTGCAGAGCACTGGGGAAAAGCAGGCAGAGAATTCCCTGCTAGCACTTTCTCTGTGCCTGTTCACATTGCTTCGCAGAATCGCTTTTGTGCAGAAAACAGTAACACTTGTTCAGAACGAAAGAAAGCACAGAGCCCCAGATTTTATGTTGTCCTGGAGATCTTGCAGAGCACTGGGGAAAGGCAGGCAGAGAATTCCCTGCTAGCACCTTCTCTGTGCCTGGGAAGCAGAACTGTTCACATTGCTTGGCAGAATCGCTTTTGTGCAGAAAACAGTAACACTTGTTCAGAACGAAAGAAAGCACAGAGCCCCAGATTTTATGTTGTCCTGGAGAGCTTGCAGAGCACTGGGGAAAATCAGGCAGAGAATTCCCTGCTAGCACCTTCTCTGTGCCTGGGAAGCAGAAGTGTTCACATTGCTTGGCAGAATCTGTTTTGTGCAGAAAACAGTAACACTTGTTCAGAACGAAAGAAAGCACAGAGCCCCAGATTTGCTGTTGTCCTGGAGAGCTTGCAGAGCACTGGGGAAAAGCAGGCAGAGAATTCCCTGCTAGCACCTTTTCTGTGCCTGTTCACATTGCATGGCAGAATCGCTTTTGTGCAGAAAACAGTAACACTTGTTCAGAACGAAACAAAGCACAGAGCCCCAGATTTTATGTTGTCCTGGAGAACTTGCAGAGCACTGGAGAAAAACAGGCAGAGAATTCCCTGCTAGCACCTTCTCTGTGCCTGTTCACATTGCTTCGCAGAATCGCTTTTGTGCAGAAAACAGTAACACTTGTTCAGAACGAAAGAAAGCACAGAGCCCCAGATTTTATGTTGTCCTGGAGAGCTTGCAGAGCACTGGGGAAAGGCAGGCAGAGAATTCCCTGTTAGCCCCTTCTCTGTGCCTGGGAAGCAGAAGTGTTCACATTGCTTCGCAGAATCGCTTTTGTGCAGAAAACAGTAACACTTGTTCAGAACGAAAGAAAGCACAGAGCCCCAGATTTGCTGTTGTCCTGGAGAGCTTGCAGAACACTGGGGAAAAGCAGGCAGAGAATTCCCTGCTAGCACCTTTTCTGTGCCTGTTCACATTTCTTCGCATAATTGCTTTTGTGCAGAAAACAGTAACACTTGTTCAGAACGAAAGAAAGCACAGAGCCCCAGATTTTATGTTGTCCTGGAGAGCTTGCAGAGCACTGGGGAAAGGCAGGCAGAGAATTCCCTGCTAGCACCTTCTCTGTGCCTGGGAAGCAGAAGTGTTCACATTGCTTGGCAGAATCACTTTTGTGCAGAAAACAGTAACACTTGTTCAGAATGAAAGAAAGCACAGAGCCCCAGATTTGCTGTTGTCCTGGAGAGCTTGCAGAGCACTGGGGAAAAGCAGGCAGAGAATTCCCTGCTAGCACCTTCTCTGTGCCTGTTCACATTGCTTCGCAGAATCGCTTTTGTGCAGAAAACAGTAACACTTGTTCAGAACGAAAGAAAGCACAGAGCCCCAGATTTTATGTTGTCCTGGAGAGCTTGCAGAGCACTGGGGAAAGGCAGGCAGAGAATTCCCTGCTAGCACCTTCTCTGTGCCTGGGAAGCAGAAGTGTTCACATTGCTTGGCAGAATCACTTTTGTGCAGAAAACAGTAACACTTGTTCAGAACGAAAGAAAGCACAGAGCCCCAGATTTTATGTTGTCCTGGAGAGCTTGCAGAGCACTGGGGAAAAGCAGGCAGAGAATTCCCTGCTAGCACCTTCTCTGTGCCTGTTCACATTGCTTCGCAGAATCGCTTTTGTGCAGAAAACAGTAACACTTGTTCAGAACGAAAGAAAGCACAGAGCCCCAGATTTTATGTTGTCCTGGAGAGCTTGCAGAGCACTGGGGAAAGGCAGGCAGAGAATTCCCTGCTAGCACCTTCTCTGTGCCTGGGAAGCAGAAGTGTTCCCATTGCTTCGCAGAATCGCTTTTGTGCAGAAAACAGTAACACTTGTTCAGAACGAAAGAAAGCACAGAGCCCCAGATTTGCTGTTGTCCTGGAGAGCTTGCAGAGCACTGGGGTAAAGCAGGCAGAGAATTCCCTGCTAGCACCTTTTCTGTGCCTGTTCACATTGCATGGCAGAATCGCTTTTGTGCAGAAAACAGTAACACTTGTTCAGAACGAAAGAAAGCACAGAGCCCCAGATTTTATGTTGTCCTGGAGATCTTGCAGAGCACTGGGGAAAGGCAGGCAGAGAATTCCCTGCTAGCACCTTCTCTGTGCCTGGGAAGCAGAAGTGTTCCCATTGCTTCGCAGAATCGCTTTTGTGCAGAAAACAGTAACACTTGTTCAGAACGAAAGAAAGCACAGAGCCCCAGATTTTATGTTGTCCTGGAGAGCTTGCAGAGCACTGGGGAAAGGCAGGCAGAGAATTCCCTGCTAGCACCTTCTCTGTGCATGTTCACATTGCTTCGCTGAATCGCTTTTGTGCAGAAAACAGTAACACTTGTTCAGAACGAAAGAAAGCACAGAGCCCCAGATTTTATGTTGTCCTGGAGAGCTTGCAGAGCACTGGGGAAAGGCAGGCAGAGAATTCCCTGCTAGCACCTTCTCTGTGCCTGGGAAGCAGTACTGTTCACATTGCTTGGCATAATCGCTTTTGTGCAGGAAACAGTAACACTTGTTCAGAACGAAAGAAAGCACAGAGCCCCAGATTTTATGTTGTCCTGGAGAGCTTGCAGAGCACTGGGGAAAAGCAGGCAGAGAATTCCCTGCTAGCACCTTCTCTGTGCCTGTTCACATTGCTTCGCAGAATCGCTTTTGTGCAGAAAACAGTAACACTTGTTCAGAACGAAAGAAAGCACAGAGCCCCAGATTTTATGTTGTCCTGGAGATCTTGCAGAGCACTGGGGAAAGGCAGGCAGAGAATTCCCTGCTAGCACCTTCTCTGTGCCTGGGAAGCAGAAGTGTTCACATTGCTTCGCAGAATCGCTTTTGTGCAGGAAACAGTAACACTTGTTCAGAACGAAAGAAAGCACAGAGCCCCAGATTTTATGTTGTCCTGGAGAGCTTGCAGAGCACTGGGGAAAAGCAGGCAGAGAATTCCCTGCTAGCACCTTTTCTGTGCCTGTTCACATTGCTTGGCAGAATCGCTTTTGTGCAGAAAACAGTAACACTTGTTCAGAACGAAAGAAAGCACAGAGCCCCAGATTTTATGTTGTCCTGGAGAGCTTGCAGAGCACTGGGGAAAGGCAGGCAGAGAATTCCCTGCTAGCACCTTCTCTGTGCCTGGGAAGCAGAAGTGTTCACATTGCTTCGCAGAATCGCTTTTGTGCAGAAAACAGTAACACTTGTTCAGAACGAAAGAAAGCACAGAACCCCAGATTTTATGTTGTCCTGGAGAGCTTGCAGAGCACTGGGGAAAATCAGGCAGAGAATTCCCTGCTAGCACCTTCTCTGTGCCTGGGAAGCAGAAGTGTTCACATTGCTTGGCAGAATCGGTTTTGTGCAGGAAACAGTAACACTTGTTCAGAACGAAAGAAAGCACAGAGCCCCAGATTTGCTGTTGTCCTGGAGAGCTTGCAGAGCACTGGGGAAAAGCAGGCAGAGAATTCCCTGCTAGCACCTTTTCTGTGCCTGTTCACATTGCATGGCAGAATCGCTTTTGTGCAGAAAACAGTAACACTTGTTCAGAACGAAAGAAAGCACAGAGCCCCAGATTTGCTGTTGTCCTGGAGAGCTTGCAGAGCACTGGAGAAAAACAGGCAGAGAATTCCCTGCTAGCACCTTCTCTGTGCCTGTTCACATTGCTTCGCAGAATCGCTTTTGTGCAGAAAACAGTAACACTTGTTCAGAACGAAAGAAAGCACAGAGCCCCAGATTTTATGTTGTCCTGGAGAGCTTGCAGAGCACTGGGGAAAGGCAGGCAGAGAATTCCCTGTTAGCCCCTTCTCTGTGCCTGGGAAGCAGAAGTGTTCACATTGCTTCGCAGAATCGCTTTTGTGCAGAAAACAGTAACACTTGTTCAGAACGAAAGAAAGCACAGAGCCCCAGATTTGCTGTTGTCCTGGAGAGCTTGCAGAACACTGGGGAAAAGCAGGCAGAGAATTCCCTGCTAGCACCTTCTCTGTGCCTGTTCACATTGCTTCGCAGAATCGCTTTTGTGCAGAAAACAGTAACACTTGTTCAGAACGAAAGAAAGCACAGAGCCCCAGATTTTATGTTGTCCTGGAGAGCTTGCAGAGCACTGGGGAAAGGCAGGCAGAGAATTCCCTGCTAGCACCTTCTCTGTGCCTGGGAAGCAGAAGTGTTCACATTGCTTCGCAGAATCGCTTTTGTGCAGAAAACAGTAACACTTGTTCAGAACGAAAGAAAGCACAGAGCCCCAGATTTTATGTTGTCCTGGAGAGCTTGCAGAGCACTGGGGAAAGGCAGGCAGAGAATTCCCTGTTAGCCCCTTCTCTGTGCCTGGGAAGCAGAAGTGTTCACATTGCTTCGCAGAATCGCTTTTGTGCAGAAAACAGTAACACTTGTTCAGAACGAAAGAAAGCACAGAGCCCCAGATTTGCTGTTGTCCTGGAGAGCTTGCAGAACACTGGGGAAAAGCAGGCAGAGAATTCCCTGCTAGCACCTTTTCTGTGCCTGTTCACATTGCTTCGCATAATTGCTTTTGTGCAGAAAACAGTAACACTTGTTCAGAACGAAAGAAAGCACAGAGCCCCAGATTTTATGTTGTCCTGGAGAGCTTGCAGAGCACTGGGGAAAAGCAGGCAGAGAATTCCCTGATAGCACCTTTTCTGTGCCTGTTCACATTGCTTCGCAGAATCGCTTTTGTGCAGAAAACAGTAACACTTGTTCAGAACGAAAGAAAGCACAGAGCCCCAGATTTGATGTTGTCCTGGAGAGCTTGCAGAGCACTGGGGAAAGGCAGGCAGAGAATTCCCTGCTAGCACCTTCTCTGTGCCTGGGAAGCAGAAGTGTTCACATTGCTTGGCAGAATCACTTTTGTGCAGAAAACAGTAACACTTGTTCAGAACGAAAGAAAGCACAGAGCCCCAGATTTGCTGTTGTCCTGGAGAGCTTGCAGAGCACTGGGGAAAGGCAGGCAGAGAATTCCCTGTTAGCCCCTTCTCTGTGCCTGGGAAGCAGAAGTGTTCACATTGCTTCGCAGAATCGCTTTTGTGCAGAAAACAGTAACACTTGTTCAGAACGAAAGAAAGCACAGAGCCCCAGATTTTATGTTGTCCTGGAGAGCTTGCAGAACACTGGGGAAAAGCAGGCAGAGAATTCCCTGCTAGCACCTTTTCTGTGCCTGTTCACATTGCTTCGCATAATTGCTTTTGTGCAGAAAACAGTAACACTTGTTCAGAACGAAAGAAAGCACAGAGCCCCAGATTTGATGTTGTCCTGGAGAGCTTGCAGAGCACTGGGGAAAAGCAGGCAGAGAATTCCCTGATAGCACCTTTTCTGTGCCTGTTCACATTGCTTCGCAGAATCGCTTTTGTGCAGAAAACAGTAACACTTGTTCAGAACGAAAGAAAGCACAGAGCCCCAGATTTGATGTTGTCCTGGAGAGCTTGCAGAGCACTGGGGAAAGGCAGGCAGAGAATTCCCTGCTAGCACCTTCTCTGTGCCTGGGAAGCAGAAGTGTTCACATTGCTTGGCAGAATCACTTTTGTGCAGAAAACAGTAACACTTGTTCAGAATGAAAGAAAGCACAGAGCCCCAGATTTGCTGTTGTCCTGGAGAGCTTGCAGAGCACTGGGGAAAAGCAGGCAGAGAATTCCCTGCTAGCACCTTCTCTGTGCCTGTTCACATTGCTTCGCAGAATCGCTTTTGTGCAGAAAACAGTAACACTTGTTCAGAACGAAAGAAAGCACAGAGCCCCAGATTTGATGTTGTCCTGGAGAGCTTGCAGAGCACTGGGGAAAGGCAGGCAGAGAATTCCCTGCTAGCACCTTCTCTGTGCCTGGGAAGCAGAAGTGTTCACATTGCTTGGCAGAATCACTTTTGTGCAGAAAACAGTAACACTTGTTCAGAACGAAAAAAGCACAGAGCCCCAGATTTTATGTTGTCCTGGAGAGCTTGCAGAGCACTGGGGAAAAGCAGGCAGAGAATTCCCTGCTAGCACCTTCTCTGTGCCTGTTCACATTGCTTCGCAGAATCGCTTTTGTGCAGAAAACAGTAACACTTGTTCAGAACGAAAGAAAGCACAGAGCCCCAGATTTTATGTTGTCCTGGAGAGCTTGCAGAGCACTGGGGAAAGGCAGGCAGAGAATTCCCTGCTAGCACCTTCTCTGTGCCTGGGAAGCAGAAGTGTTCCCATTGCTTCGCAGAATCGCTTTTGTGCAGAAAACAGTAACACTTGTTCAGAACGAAAGAAAGCACAGAGCCCCAGATTTGCTGTTGTCCTGGAGAGCTTGCAGAGCACTGGGGTAAAGCAGGCAGAGAATTCCCTGCTAGCACCTTTTCTGTGCCTGTTCACATTGCATGGCAGAATCGCTTTTGTGCAGAAAACAGTAACACTTGTTCAGAACGAAAGAAAGCACAGAGCCCCAGATTTTATGTTGTCCTGGAGATCTTGCAGAGCACTGGGGAAAGGCAGGCAGAGAATTCCCTGCTAGCACCTTCTCTGTGCCTGGGAAGCAGAAGTGTTCCCATTGCTTCGCAGAATCGCTTTTGTGCAGAAAACAGTAACACTTGTTCAGAACGAAAGAAAGCACAGAGCCCCAGATTTTATGTTGTCCTGGAGAGCTTGCAGAGCACTGGGGAAAGGCAGGCAGAGAATTCCCTGCTAGCACCTTCTCTGTGCATGTTCACATTGCTTCGCAGAATCGCTTTTGTGCAGAAAACAGTAACACTTGTTCAGAACGAAAGAAAGCACAGAGCCCCAGATTTTATGTTGTCCTGGAGAGCTTGCAGAGCACTGGGGAAAGGCAGGCAGAGAATTCCCTGCTAGCACCTTCTCTGTGCCTGGGAAGCAGTACTGTTCACATTGCTTGGCATAATCGCTTTTGTGCAGGAAACAGTAACACTTGTTCAGAACGAAAGAAAGCACAGAGCCCCAGATTTGATGTTGTCCTGGAGAGCTTGCAGAGCACTGGGGAAAAGCAGGCAGAGAATTCCCTGCTAGCACCTTCTCTGTGCCTGTTCACATTGCTTCGCAGAATCGCTTTTGTGCAGAAAACAGTAACACTTGTTCAGAACGAAAGAAAGCACAGAGCCCCAGATTTTATGTTGTCCTGGAGATCTTGCAGAGCACTGGGGAAAGGCAGGCAGAGAATTCCCTGCTAGCACCTTCTCTGTGCCTGGGAAGCAGAAGTGTTCACATTGCTTCGCAGAATCGCTTTTGTGCAGGAAACAGTAACACTTGTTCAGAACGAAAGAAAGCACAGAGCCCCAGATTTTATGTTGTCCTGGAGAGCTTGCAGAGCACTGGGGAAAAGCAGGCAGAGAATTCCCTGCTAGCACCTTCTCTGTGCCTGTTCACATTGCTTCGCAGAATCGCTTTTGTGCAGAAAACAGTAACACTTGTTCAGAACGAAAGAAAGCACAGAGCCCCAGATTTTATGTTGTCCTGGAGAGCTTGCAGAGCACTGGGGAAAGGCAGGCAGAGAATTCCCTGCTAGCACCTTCTCTGTGCCTGGGAAGCAGAAGTGTTCACATTGCTTCGCAGAATCGCTTTTGTGCAGAAAACAGTAACACTTGTTCAGAATGAAAGAAAGCACAGAGCCCCAGATTTTATGTTGTCCTGGAGAGCTTGCAGAGCACTGGGGAAAGGCAGGCAGAGAATTCCCTGCTAGCACCTTCTCTGTGCCTGGGAAGCAGAAGTGTTCACATTGCTTCGCAGAATCGCTTTTGTGCAGAAAACAGTAACACTTGTTCAGAACGAAAGAAAGCACAGAGCCCCAGATTTGCTGTTGTCCTGGAGAGCTTGCAGAGCACTGGGGAAAAGCAGGCAGAGAATTCCCTGCTAGCACCTTTCCTTTGCCTGTTCACATTGCATGGCAGAATCGCTTTTGTGCAGAAAACAGTAACACTTGTTCAGAAGGAAAGAAAGCACAGAGCCCCAGATTTTATGTTGTCCTGGAGAGCTTGCAGAGCACTGGGGAAAGGCAGGCAGAGAATTCCCTGTTAGCCCCTTCTCTGTGCCTGGGAAGCAGAAGTGTTCACATTGCTTCGCATAATCGCTTTTGTGCAGAAAACAGTAACACTTGTTCAGAACGAAAGAAAGCACAGAGCCCCAGATTTGCTGTTGTCCTGGAGAGCTTGCAGAGCACTGGGGAAAAGCAGGCAGAGAATTCCCTGCTAGCACCTTCTCTGTGCCTGTTCACATTGCTTCGCATAATCGCTTTTGTGCAGAAAACAGTAACACTTGTTCAGAACGAAAGAAAGCACAGAGCCCCAGATTTTATGTTGTCCTGGAGATCTTGCAGAGCACTGGGGAAAAGCAGGCAGAGAATTCCCTGATAGCACCTTTTCTGTGCCTGTTCACATTGCTTCGCATAATCGCTTTTGTGCAGAAAACAGTAACACTTGTTCAGAATGAAAGAAAGCACAGAGCCCCAGATTTTATGTTGTCCTGGAGAGCTTGCAGAGCACTGGGGAAAGGCAGGCAGAGAATTCCCTGCTAGCACCTTCTCTGTGCCTGGGAAGCAGAAGTGTTCACATTGCTTCGCAGAATCGCTTTTGTGCAGAAAACAGTAACACTTGTTCAGAACGAAAGAAAGCACAGAGCCCCAGATTTTATGTTGTCCTGGAGAGCTTGCAGAGCACTGGGGAAAGGCAGGCAGAGAATTCCCTGCTAGCACCTTCTCTGTGCCTGGGAAGCAGAACTGTTCACATTGCTTGGCAGAATCACTTTTGTGCAGAAAACAGTAACACTTGTTCAGAACGAAAGAAAGCACAGAGCCCCAGATTTTATGTTGTCCTGGAGAGCTTGCAGAGCACTGGGGAAAAGCAGGCAGAGAATTCCCTGCTAGCACCTTCTCTGTGCCTGTTCACATTGCTTCGCAGAATCGCTTTTGTGCAGAAAACAGTAACACTTGTTCAGAACGAAAGAAAGCACAGAGCCCCAGATTTTATGTTGTCCTGGAGAGCTTGCAGAGCACTGGGGAAAGGCAGGCAGAGAATTCCCTGCTAGCACCTTCTCTGTGCCTGGGAAGCAGAAGTGTTCACATTGCTTCGCAGAATCGCTTTTGTGCAGAAAACAGTAACACTTGTTCAGAACGAAAGAAAGCACAGAGCCCCAGATTTTATGTTGTCCTGGAGAGCTTGCAGAGCACTGGGGAAAGGCAGGCAGAGAATTCCCTGCTAGCACCTTCTCTGTGCCTGGGAAGCAGAAGTGTTCACATTGCTTCGCAGAATCGCTTTTGTGCACAAAACAGTAACACTTGTTCAGAACGAAAGAAAGCACAGAGCCCCAGATTTCCTGTTGTCCTGGAGAGCTTGCAGAGCACTGGGGAAAGGCAGGCAGAGAATTCCCTGCTAGCACCTTCTCTGTGCCTGTTCACATTGCTTCGCAGAATCGCTTTTGTGCAGAAAACAGTAACACTTGTTCAGAACGAAAGAAAGCACAGAGCCCCAGATTTTATGTTGTCCTGGAGAGCTTGCAGAGCACTGGGGAAAGGCAGGCAGAGAATTCCCTGTTAGCCCCTTCTCTGTGCCTGGGAAGCAGAAGTGTTCACATTGCTTCGCAGAATCGCTTTTGTGCAGAAAACAGTAACACTTGTTCAGAACGAAAGAAAGCACAGAGCCCCAGATTTGCTGTTGTCCTGGAGAGCTTGCAGAACACTGGGGAAAGGCAGGCAGAGAATTCCCTGCTAGCACCTTTTCTGTGCCTGTTCACATTGCTTCGCATAATTGATTTTGTGCAGAAAACAGTAACACTTGTTCAGAACGAAAGAAAGCACAGAGCCCCAGATTTTATGTTGTCCTGGAGAGCTTGCAGAGCACTGGGGAAAAGCAGGCAGAGAATTCCCTGCTAGCACCTTCTCTGTGCCTGTTCACATTGCTTCGCAGAATCGCTTTTGTGCAGAAAACAGTAACACTTGTTCAGAACGAAAGAAAGCACAGAGCCCCAGATTTTATGTTGTCCTGGAGAGCTTGCAGAGCACTGGGGAAAGGCAGGCAGAGAATTCCCTGCTAGCACCTTCTCTGTGCCTGGGAAGCAGAAGTGTTCACATTGCTTCGCAGAATCGCTTTTGTGCAGAAAACAGTAACACTTGTTCAGAACGAAACAAAGCACAGAGCCCCAGATTTTATGTTGTCCTGGAGAGCTTGCAGAGCACTGGGGAAAGGCAGGCAGAGAATTCCCTGCTAGCACCTTCTCTGTGCCTGGGAAGCAGAACTGTTCCCATTGCTTGGCAGAATCACTTTTGTGCAGAAAACCGTAACACTTGTTCAGAACGAAAGAAAGCACAGAGCCCCAGATTTTATGTTGTCCTGGAGAGCTTGCAGAGCACTGGGGAAAAGCAGGCAGAGAATTCCCTGCTAGCACCTTCTCTGTGCCTGTTCACATTGCTTCGCAGAATCGCTTTTGTGCAGAAAACAGTAACACTTGTTCAGAACGAAAGAAAGCACAGAGCCCCAGATTTTATGTTGTCCTGGAGAGCTTGCAGAGCACTGGGGAAAGGCAGGCAGAGAATTCCCTGCTAGCACCTTCTCTGTGCCTGTTCACATTGCTTGGCAGAATCGCTTTTGTGCAGAAAACAGTAACACTTGTTCAGAACGAAAGAAAGCACAGAGCCCCAGATTTTATGTTGTCCTGGAGAGCTTGCAGAGCACTGGGGAAAGGCAGGCAGAGAATTCCCTGCTAGCACCTTTTCTGTGCCTTTTCACATTGCTTCGCATAATTGATTTTGTGCAGAAAACAGTAACACTTGTTCAGAACGAAAGAAAGCACAGAGCCCCAGATTTTATGTTGTCCTGGAGAGCTTGCAGAGCACTGGGGAAAAGCAGGCAGAGAATTCCCTGCTAGCACCTTCTCTGTGCCTGTTCACATTGCTTCGCAGAATCGCTTTTGTGCAGAAAACAGTAACACTTGTTCAGAACGAAAGAAAGCACAGAGCCCCAGATTTTATGTTGTCCTGGAGAGCTTGCAGAGCACTGGGGAAAGGCAGGCAGAGAATTCCCTGCTAGCACCTTCTCTGTGCCTGGGAAGCAGAAGTGTTCACATTGCTTCGCAGAATCGCTTTTGTGCAGAAAACAGTAACACTTGTTCAGAACGAAAGAAAGCACAGAGCCCCAGATTTTATGTTGTCCTGGAGAGCTTGCAGAGCACTGGGGAAAAGCAGGCAGAGAATTCCCTGCTAGCACCTTCTCTGTGCCTGTTCACATTGCTTCGCATAATCGCTTTTGTGCAGAAAACAGTAACACTTGTTCAGAACGAAAGAAAGCACAGAGCCCCAGATTTTATGTTGTCCTGGAGATCTTGCAGAGCACTGGGGAAAAGCAGGCAGAGAATTCCCTGATAGCACCTTTTCTGTGCCTGTTCACATTGCTTCGCATAATCGCTTTTGTGCAGAAAACAGTAACACTTGTTCAGAATGAAAGAAAGCACAGAGCCCCAGATTTTATGTTGTCCTGGAGAGCTTGCAGAGCACTGGGGAAAGGCAGGCAGAGAATTCCCTGCTAGCACCTTCTCTGTGCCTGGGAAGCAGAAGTGTTCACATTGCTTCGCAGAATCGCTTTTGTGCAGAAAACAGTAACACTTGTTCAGAACGAAAGAAAGCACAGAGCCCCAGATTTTATGTTGTCCTGGAGAGCTTGCAGAGCACTGGGGAAAGGCAGGCAGAGAATTCCCTGCTAGCACCTTCTCTGTGCCTGGGAAGCAGAACTGTTCACATTGCTTGGCAGAATCACTTTTGTGCAGAAAACAGTAACACTTGTTCAGAACGAAAGAAAGCACAGAGCCCCAGATTTTATGTTGTCCTGGAGAGCTTGCAGAGCACTGGGGAAAAGCAGGCAGAGAATTCCCTGCTAGCACCTTCTCTGTGCCTGTTCACATTGCTTCGCAGAATCGCTTTTGTGCAGAAAACAGTAACACTTGTTCAGAACGAAAGAAAGCACAGAGCCCCAGATTTTATGTTGTCCTGGAGAGCTTGCAGAGCACTGGGGAAAGGCAGGCAGAGAATTCCTTGCTAGCACCTTCTCTGTGCCTGGGAAGCAGAAGTGTTCACATTGCTTCGCAGAATCGCTTTTGTGCAGAAAACAGTAACACTTGTTCAGAACGAAAGAAAGCACAGAGCCCCAGATTTTATGTTGTCCTGGAGAGCTTGCAGAGCACTGGGGAAAGGCAGGCAGAGAATTCCCTGCTAGCACCTTCTCTGTGCCTGGGAAGCAGAAGTGTTCACATTGCTTCGCAGAATCGCTTTTGTGCACAAAACAGTAACACTTGTTCAGAACGAAAGAAAGCACAGAGCCCCAGATTTCCTGTTGTCCTGGAGAGCTTGCAGAGCACTGGGGAAAGGCAGGCAGAGAATTCCCTGCTAGCACCTTCTCTGTGCCTGTTCACATTGCTTCGCAGAATCGCTTTTGTGCAGAAAACAGTAACACTTGTTCAGAACGAAAGAAAGCACAGAGCCCCAGATTTTATGTTGTCCTGGAGAGCTTGCAGAGCACTGGGGAAAGGCAGGCAGAGAATTCCCTGTTAGCCCCTTCTCTGTGCCTGGGAAGCAGAAGTGTTCACATTGCTTCGCAGAATCGCTTTTGTGCAGAAAACAGTAACACTTGTTCAGAACGAAAGAAAGCACAGAGCCCCAGATTTGCTGTTGTCCTGGAGAGCTTGCAGAACACTGGGGAAAGGCAGGCAGAGAATTCCCTGCTAGCACCTTTTCTGTGCCTGTTCACATTGCTTCGCATAATTGATTTTGTGCAGAAAACAGTAACACTTGTTCAGAACGAAAGAAAGCACAGAGCCCCAGATTTGCTGTTGTCCTGGAGAGCTTGCAGAGCACTGGGGAAAAGCAGGCAGAGAATTCCCTGCTAGCACCTTCTCTGTGCCTGTTCACATTGCTTCGCAGAATCGCTTTTGTGCAGAAAACAGTAACACTTGTTCAGAACGAAAGAAAGCACAGAGCCCCAGATTTTATGTTGTCCTGGAGAGCTTGCAGAGCACTGGGGAAAGGCAGGCAGAGAATTCCCTGCTAGCACCTTCTCTGTGCCTGGGAAGCAGAAGTGTTCACATTGCTTCGCAGAATCGCTTTTGTGCAGAAAACAGTAACACTTGTTCAGAACGAAACAAAGCACAGAGCCCCAGATTTTATGTTGTCCTGGAGAGCTTGCAGAGCACTGGGGAAAGGCAGGCAGAGAATTCCCTGCTAGCACCTTCTCTGTGCCTGGGAAGCAGAACTGTTCCCATTGCTTGGCAGAATCACTTTTGTGCAGAAAACCGTAACACTTGTTCAGAACGAAAGAAAGCACAGAGCCCCAGATTTTATGTTGTCCTGGAGAGCTTGCAGAGCACTGGGGAAAAGCAGGCAGAGAATTCCCTGCTAGCACCTTCTCTGTGCCTGTTCACATTGCTTCGCAGAATCGCTTTTGTGCAGAAAACAGTAACACTTGTTCAGAACGAAAGAAAGCACAGAGCCCCAGATTTTATGTTGTCCTGGAGAGCTTGCAGAGCACTGGGGAAAGGCAGGCAGAGAATTCCCTGCTAGCACCTTCTCTGTGCCTGTTCACATTGCTTGGCAGAATCGCTTTTGTGCAGAAAACAGTAACACTTGTTCAGAACGAAAGAAAGCACAGAGCCCCAGATTTTATGTTGTCCTGGAGAGCTTGCAGAGCACTGGGGAAAGGCAGGCAGAGAATTCCCTGCTAGCACCTTTTCTGTGCCTTTTCACATTGCTTCGCATAATTGATTTTGTGCAGAAAACAGTAACACTTGTTCAGAACGAAAGAAAGCACAGAGCCCCAGATTTTATGTTGTCCTGGAGAGCTTGCAGAGCACTGGGGAAAAGCAGGCAGAGAATTCCCTGCTAGCACCTTCTCTGTGCCTGTTCACATTGCTTCGCAGAATCGCTTTTGTGCAGAAAACAGTAACACTTGTTCAGAACGAAAGAAAGCACAGAGCCCCAGATTTTATGTTGTCCTGGAGAGCTTGCAGAGCACTGGGGAAAGGCAGGCAGAGAATTCCCTGCTAGCACCTTCTCTGTGCCTGGGAAGCAGAAGTGTTCACATTGCTTCGCAGAATCGCTTTTGTGCAGAAAACAGTAACACTTGTTCAGAACGAAAGAAAGCACAGAGCCCCAGATTTTATGTTGTCCTGGAGAGCTTGCAGAGCACTGGGGAAAGGCAGGCAGAGAATTCCCTGCTAGCACCTTCTCTGTGCCTGGGAAGCAGAACTGTTCCCATTGCTTGGCAGAATCACTTTTGTGCAGAAAACCGTAACACTTGTTCAGAACGAAAGAAAGCACAGAGCCCCAGATTTTATGTTGTCCTGGAGAGCTTGCAGAGTACTGGGGAAAAGCAGGCAGAGAATTCCCTGCTAGCACCTTCTCTGTGCCTGTTCACATTGCTTCGCATAATCGCTTTTGTGCAGAAAACAGTAACACTTGTTCAGAACGAAAGAAAGCACAGAGCCCCAGATTTCCTGTTGTCCTGGAGAGCTTGCAGAGCACTGGGGAAAGGCAGGCAGAGAATTCCCTGCTAGCACCTTCTCTGTGCCTGTTCACATTGCTTGGCAGAATCGCTTTTGTGCAGAAAACAGTAACACTTGTTCAGAACGAAAGAAAGCACAGAGCCCCAGATTTTATGTTGTCCTGGAGAGCTTGCAGAGCACTGGGGAAAGGCAGGCAGAGAATTCCCTGTTAGCCCCTTCTCTGTGCCTGGGAAGCAGAACTGTTCACATTGCTTGGCAGAATCACTTTTGTGCAGAAAACAGTAACACTTGTTCAGAACGAAAGAAAGCACAGAGCCCCAGATTTGCTGTTGTCCTGGAGAGCTTGCAGAGCACTGGGGAAAAGCAGGCAGAGAATTCCCTGCTAGCACCTTTTCTGTGCCTGTTCACATTGCATGGCAGAATCGCTTTTGTGCAGAAAACAGTAACACTTGTTCAGAACGAAAGAAAGCACAGAGCCCCAGATTTGCTGTTGTCCTGGAGAGCTTGCAGAGCACTGGAGAAAAACAGGCAGAGAATTCCCTGCTAGCACCTTCTCTGTGCCTGTTCACATTGCTTCGCAGAATCGCTTTTGTGCAGAAAACAGTAACACTTGTTCAGAACGAAAGAAAGCACAGAGCCCCAGATTTTATGTTGTCCTGGAGAGCTTGCAGAGCACTGGGGAAAGGCAGGCAGAGAATTCCCTGTTAGCCCCTTCTCTGTGCCTGGGAAGCAGAAGTGTTCACTTTGCTTCGCAGAATCGCTTTTGTGCAGAAAACAGTAACACTTGTTCAGAACGAAAGAAAGCACAGAGCCCCAGATTTGCTGTTGTCCTGGAGAGCTTGCAGAACACTGGGGAAAAGCAGGCAGAGAATTCCCTGCTAGCACCTTCTCTGTGCCTGTTCACATTGCTTCGCAGAATCGCTTTTGTGCAGAAAACAGTAACACTTGTTCAGAACGAAAGAAAGCACAGAGCCCCAGATTTTATGTTGTCCTGGAGAGCTTGCAGAGCACTGGGGAAAGGCAGGCAGAGAATTCCCTGCTAGCACCTTCTCTGTGCCTGGGAAGCAGAAGTGTTCACATTGCTTCGCAGAATCGCTTTTGTGCAGAAAACAGTAACACTTGTTCAGAACGAAAGAAAGCACAGAGCCCCAGATTTTATGTTGTCCTGGAGAGCTTGCAGAGCACTGGGGAAAGGCAGGCAGAGAATTCCCTGCTAGCACCTTCTCTGTGCCTGGGAAGCAGAAGTGTTCACATTGCTTCGCAGAATCGCTTTTGTGCAGAAAACAGTAACACTTGTTCAGAATGAAAGAAAGCACAGAGCCCCAGATTTGCTGTTGTCCTGGAGAGCTTGCAGAGCACTGGGGAAAAGCAGGCAGAGAATTCCCTGCTAGCACCTTTCCTTTGCCTGTTCACATTGCATGGCAGAATCGCTTTTGTGCAGAAAACAGTAACACTTGTTCAGAATGAAAGAAAGCACAGAGCCCCAGATTTTATGTTGTCCTGGAGAGCTTGCAGAGCACTGGGGAAAGGCAGGCAGAGAATTCCCTGTTAGCCCCTTCTCTGTGCCTGGGAAGCAGAAGTGTTCACATTGCTTCGCATAATCGCTTTTGTGCAGAAAACAGTAACACTTGTTCAGAACGAAAGAAAGCACAGAGCCCCAGATTTGCTGTTGTCCTGGAGAGCTTGCAGAACACTGGGGAAAAGCAGGCAGAGAATTCCCTGCTAGCACCTTTTCTGTGCCTGTTCACATTGCCTCGCATAATCGCTTTTGTGCAGAAAACAGTAACACTTGTTCAGAACGAAAGAAAGCACAGAGCCCCAGATTTTATGTTGTCCTGGAGAGCTTGCAGAGCACTGGGGAAAAGCAGGCAGAGAATTCCCTGATAGCACCTTTTCTGTGCCTGTTCACATTGCTTCGCATAATCGCTTTTGTGCAGAAAACAGTAACACTTGTTCAGAATGAAAGAAAGCACAGAGCCCCAGATTTTATGTTGTCCTGGAGAGCTTGCAGAGCACTGGGGAAAAGCAGGCAGAGAATTCCCTGCTAGCACCTTCTCTGTGCCTGGGAAGCAGAAGTGTTCACATTGCTTCGCAGAATCGCTTTTGTGCAGAAAACAGTAACACTTGTTCAGAACGAAAGAAAGCACAGAGCCCCAGATTTTATGTTGTCCTGGAGAGCTTGCAGAGCACTGGGGAAAGGCAGGCAGAGAATTCCCTGCTAGCACCTTCTCTGTGCCTGGGAAGCAGAACTGTTCACATTGCTTGGCAGAATCACTTTTGTGCAGAAAACAGTAACACTTGTTCAGAACGAAAGAAAGCACAGAGCCCCAGATTTTATGTTGTCCTGGAGAGCTTGCAGAGCACTGGGGAAAAGCAGGCAGAGAATTCCCTGCTAGCACCTTCTCTGTGCCTGTTCACATTGCTTCGCAGAATCGCTTTTGTGCAGAAAACAGTAACACTTGTTCAGAAGGAAAGAAAGCACAGAGCCCCAGATTTTATGTTGTCCTGGAGAGCTTGCAGAGCACTGGGGAAAGGCAGGCAGAGAATTCCCTGCTAGCTCCTTCTATGTGCCTGGGAAACAGAAGTGTTCACATTGCTTCGCAGAATCGCTTTTGTGCAGAAAACAGTAACACTTGTTCAGAACGAAAGAAAGCACAGAGCCCCAGATTTTATGTTGTCCTGGAGAGCTTGCAGAGCACTGGGGAAAGGCAGGCAGAGAATTCCCTGCTAGCACCTTCTCTGTGCCTGGGAAGCAGAAGTGTTCACATTGCTTCGCAGAATCGCTTTTGTGCAGAAAACAGTAACACTTGTTCAGAACGAAAGAAAGCACAGAGCCCCAGATTTCCTGTTGTCCTGGAGAGCTTGCAGAGCACTGGGGAAAGGCAGGCAGAGAATTCCCTGCTAGCACCTTCTCTGTGCCTGTTCACATTGCTTCGCAGAATCGCTTTTGTGCAGAAAACAGTAACACTTGTTCAGAACGAAAGAAAGCACAGAGCCCCAGATTTTATGTTGTCCTGGAGAGCTTGCAGAGCACTGGGGAAAGGCAGGCAGAGAATTCCCTGTTAGCCCCTTCTCTGTGCCTGGGAAGCAGAAGTGTTCACATTGCTTCGCAGAATCGCTTTTGTGCAGAAAACAGTAACACTTGTTCAGAACGAAAGAAAGCACAGAGCCCCAGATTTTATGTTGTCCTGGAGAGCTTGCAGAGCACTGGGGAAAAGCAGGCAGAGAATTCCCTGCTAGCACCTTCTCTGTGCCTGTTCACATTGCTTCGCATAATCGCTTTTGTGCAGAAAACAGTAACACTTGTTCAGAACGAAAGAAAGCACAGAGCCCCAGATTTTATGTTGTCCTGGAGAGCTTGCAGAGCACTGGGGAAAGGCAGGCAGAGAATTCCCTGCTAGCACCTTCTCTGTGCCTGGGAAGCAGAACTGTTCACATTGCTTGGCAGAATCACTTTTGTGCAGAAAACAGTAACACTTGTTCAGAATGAAAGAAAGCACAGAGCCCCAGATTTTATGTTGTCCTGGAGAGCTTGCAGAGCACTGGGGAAAAGCAGGCAGAGAATTCCCTGCTAGCACCTTCTCTGTGCCTGGGAAGCAGAAGTGTTCACATTGCTTCGCAGAATCGCTTTTGTGCAGAAAACAGTAACACTTGTTCAGAACGAAAGAAAGCACAGAGCCCCAGATTTTATGTTGTCCTGGAGAGCTTGCAGAGCACTGGGGAAAAGCAGGCAGAGAATTCCCTGCTAGCACCTTCTCTGTGCCTGGGAAGCAGAAGTGTTCCCATTGCTTCGCAGAATCGCTTTTGTGCAGAAAACAGTAACACTTGTTCAGAACGAAAGAAAGCACAGAGCCCCAGATTTTATGTTGTCCTGGAGAGCTTGCAGAGCACTGGGGAAAGGCAGGCAGAGAATTCCCTGCTAGCACCTTCTCTGTGCCTGGGAAACAGAAGTGTTCACATTGCTTCGCAGAATCGCTTTTGTGCAGAAAACAGTAACACTTGTTCAGAACGAAAGAAAGCACAGAGCCCCAGATTTGCTGTTGTCCTGGAGAGCTTGCAGAGCACTGGGGAAAGGCAGGCAGAGAATTCCCTGCTAGCACGTTCTCTGTGCCTGGGAAGCAGAAGTGTTCCCATTGCTTCGCAGAATCGCTTTTGTGCAGAAAACAGTAACACTTGTTCAGAACGAAAGAAAGCACAGAGCCCCAGATTTTATGTTGTCCTGGAGAGCTTGCAGAGCACTGGGGAAAGGCAGGCAGAGAATTCCCTGCTAGCACGTTCTCTGTGCCTGGGAAGCAGAAGTGTTCCCATTGCTTCGCAGAATCGCTTTTGTGCAGAAAACAGTAACACTTGTTCAGAACGAAAGAAAGCACAGAGCCCCAGATTTTATGTTGTCCTGGAGAGCTTGCAGAGCACTGGGGAAAAGCAGGCAGAGAATTCCCTGCTAGCACCTTCTCTGTGCCTGGGAAGCAGAAGTGTTCAGATTGCTTCGCAGAATCGCTTTTGTGCAGAAAACAGTAACACTTGTTCAGAACGAAAGAAAGCACAGAGCCCCAGATTTTATGTTGTCCTGGAGAGCTTGCAGAGCACTGGGGAAAGGCAGGCAGAGAATTCCCTGCTAGCACGTTCTCTGTGCCTGGGAAGCAGAAGTGTTCCCATTGCTTCGCAGAATCGCTTTTGTGCAGGAAACAGTAACACTTGTTCAGAACGAAAGAAAGCACAGAGCCCCAGATTTTATGTTGTCCTGGAGAGCTTGCAGAGCACTGGGGAAAAGCAGGCAGAGAATTCCCTGCTAGCACCTTCTCTGTGCCTGGGAAGCAGAAGTGTTCACATTGCTTCGCAGAATCGCTTTTGTGCAGAAAACAGTAACACTTGTTCAGAACGAAAGAAAGCACAGAGCCCCAGATTTGCTGTTGTCCTGGAGAGCTTGCAGAGCACTGGGGAAAGGCACGCAGAGAATTCCCTGCTAGCACCTTCTCTGTGCCTGTTCACATTGCTTCGCAGAATCGCTTTTGTGCAGAAAACAGTAACACTTGTTCAGAACGAAAGAAAGCACAGAGCCCCAGATTTTATGTTGTCCTGGAGAGCTTGCAGAGCACTAGGGAAAGGCAGGCAGAGAATTCCCTGCTAGCACCTTCTCTGTGCCTGGGAAGCAGAAGTGTTCACATTGCTTCGCAGAATCGCTTTTGTGCAGAAAACAGTAACACTTGTTCAGAACGAAAGAAAGCACAGAGCCCCAGATTTTATGTTGTCCTGGAGAGCTTGCAGAGCACTGGGGAAAGGCAGGCAGAGAATTCCCTGTTAGCCCCTTCTCTGTGCCTGGGAAGCAGAAGTGTTCACTTTGCTTCGCAGAATCGCTTTTGTGCAGAAAACAGTAACACTTGTTCAGAACGAAAGAAAGCACAGAGCCCCAGATTTGCTGTTGTCCTGGAGAGCTTGCAGAACACTGGGGAAAAGCAGGCAGAGAATTCCCTGCTAGCACCTTCTCTGTGCCTGTTCACATTGCTTCGCAGAATCGCTTTTGTGCAGAAAACAGTAACACTTGTTCAGAACGAAAGAAAGCACAGAGCCCCAGATTTTATGTTGTCCTGGAGAGCTTGCAGAGCACTGGGGAAAGGCAGGCAGAGAATTCCCTGCTAGCACCTTCTCTGTGCCTGGGAAGCAGAAGTGTTCACATTGCTTCGCAGAATCGCTTTTGTGCAGAAAACAGTAACACTTGTTCAGAACGAAAGAAAGCACAGAGCCCCAGATTTTATGTTGTCCTGGAGAGCTTGCAGAGCACTGGGGAAAGGCAGGCAGAGAATTCCCTGTTAGCCCCTTCTCTGTGCCTGGGAAGCAGAAGTCTTCACATTGCTTCGCATAATCGCTTTTGTGCAGAAAACAGTAACACTTGTTCAGAACGAAAGAAAGCACAGAGCCCCAGATTTGCTGTTGTCCTGGAGAGCTTGCAGAACACTGGGGAGAAGCAGGCAGAGAATTCCCTGCTAGCACCTTTTCTGTGCCTGTTCACATTGCCTCGCATAATCGCTTTTGTGCAGAAAACAGTAACACTTGTTCAGAACGAAAGAAAGCACAGAGCCCCAGATTTTATGTTGTCCTGGAGAGCTTGCAGAGCACTGGGGAAAAGCAGGCAGAGAATTCCCTGATAGCACCTTTTCTGTGCCTGTTCACATTGCTTCGCATAATCGCTTTTGTGCAGAAAACAGTAACACTTGTTCAGAATGAAAGAAAGCACAGAGCCCCAGATTTTATGTTGTCCTGGAGAGCTTGCAGAGCACTGGGGAAAGGCAGGCAGAGAATTCCCTGCTAGCACCTTCTCTGTGCCTGGGAAGCAGAAGTGTTCACATTGCTTCGCAGAATCGCTTTTGTGCAGAAAACAGTAACACTTGTTCAGAACGAAAGAAAGCACAGAGCCCCAGATTTTATGTTGTCCTGGAGAGCTTGCAGAGCACTGGGGAAAGGCAGGCAGAGAATTCCCTGCTAGCACCTTCTCTGTGCCTGGGAAGCAGAACTGTTCACATTGCTTGGCAGAATCACTTTTGTGCAGAAAACAGTAACACTTGTTCAGAACGAAAGAAAGCACAGAGCCCCAGATTTTATGTTGTCCTGGAGAGCTTGCAGAGCACTGGGGAAAAGCAGGCAGAGAATTCCCTGCTAGCACCTTCTCTGTGCCTGTTCATAATTGCTTCGCAGAATCGCTTTTGTGCAGAAAACAGTAACACTTGTTCAGAACGAAAGAAAGCACAGAGCCCCAGATTTTATGTTGTCCTGGAGAGCTTGCAGAGCACTGGGGAAAGGCAGGCAGAGAATTCCCTGCTAGCTCCTTCTCTGTGCCTGGGAAACAGAAGTGTTCACATTGCTTCGCAGAATCGCTTTTGTGCAGAAAACAGTAACACTTGTTCAGAACGAAAGAAAGCACAGAGCCCCAGATTTTATGTTGTCCTGGAGAGCTTGCAGAGCACTGGGGAAAGGCAGGCAGAGAATTCCCTGCTAGCACCTTCTCTGTGCCTGGGAAGCAGAAGTGTTCACATTGCTTCGCAGAATCGCTTTTGTGCAGAAAACAGTAACACTTGTTCAGAACGAAAGAAAGCACAGAGCCCCAGATTTCCTGTTGTCCTGGAGAGCTTGCAGAGCACTGGGGAAAGGCAGGCAGAGAATTCCCTGCTAGCACCTTCTCTGTGCCTGTTCACATTGCTTCGCAGAATCGCTTTTGTGCAGAAAACAGTAACACTTGTTCAGAACGAAAGAAAGCACAGAGCCCCAGATTTTATGTTGTCCTGGAGAGCTTGCAGAGCACTGGGGAAAGGCAGGCAGAGAATTCCCTGCTAGCACCTTCTCTGTGCCTGGGAAGCAGAACTGTTCACATTGCTTCGCAGAATCGCTTTTGTGCAGAAAACAGTAACACTTGTTCAGAATGAAAGAAAGCACAGAGCCCCAGATTTTATGTTGTCCTGGAGAGCTTGCAGAGCACTGGGGAAAAGCAGGCAGAGAATTCCCTGCTAGCACCTTCTCTGTGCCTGGGAAGCAGAAGTGTTCACATTGCTTCGCAGAATCGCTTTTGTGCAGAAAACAGTAACACTTGTTCAGAACGAAAGAAAGCACAGAGCCCCAGATTTTATGTTGTCCTGGAGAGCTTGCAGAGCACTGGGGAAAAGCAGGCAGAGAATTCCCTGCTAGCACCTTCTCTGTGCCTGGGAAGCAGAAGTGTTCCCATTGCTTCGCAGAATCGCTTTTGTGCAGAAAACAGTAACACTTGTTCAGAACGAAAGAAAGCACAGAGCCCCAGATTTTATGTTGTCCTGGAGAGCTTGCAGAGCACTGGGGAAAGGCAGGCAGAGAATTCCCTGCTAGCACCTTCTCTGTGCCTGGGAAACAGAAGTGTTCACATTGCTTCGCAGAATCGCTTTTGTGCAGAAAACAGTAACACTTGTTCAGAACGAAAGAAAGCACAGAGCCCCAGATTTTATGTTGTCCTGGAGAGCTTGCAGAGCACTGGGGAAAGGCAGGCAGAGAATTCCCTGCTAGCACCTTCTCTGTGCCTGGGAAGCAGAAGTGTTCACATTGCTTCGCAGAATCGCTTTTGTGCAGAAAACAGTAACACTTGTTCAGAAGGAAAGAAAGCACAGAGCCCCAGATTTTATGTTGTCCTGGAGAGCTTGCAGAGCACTAGGGAAAGGCAGGCAGAGAATTCCCTGCTAGCACCTTCTCTGTGCCTGGGAAGCAGAAGTGTTCACATTGCTTTGCAGAATCGCTTTTGTGCAGAAAACCGTAACACTTGTTCAGAACGAAAGAAAGCACAGAGCCCC
Source organism: Strix uralensis (assembly GCF_047716275.1). Taxonomy (NCBI): domain Eukaryota; kingdom Metazoa; phylum Chordata; class Aves; order Strigiformes; family Strigidae; genus Strix; species Strix uralensis. The sequence continues at coordinate 336,441 of NW_027436713.1, read as the reverse complement.
AGATTTTATGTTGTCCTGGAGAGCTTGCAGAGCACTGGGGAAAGGCAGGCAGAGAATTCCCTGCTAGCACCTTCTCTGTGCCTGGGAAGCAGAAGTGTTCCCATTGCTTCGCAGAATCGCTTTTGTGCAGGAAACAGTAACACTTGTTCAGAACGAAAGAAAGCACAGAGCCCCAGATTTTATGTTGTCCTGGAGAGCTTGCAGAGCACTGGGGAAAAGCAGGCAGAGAATTCCCTGCTAGCACCTTCTCTGTGCCTGGGAAGCAGAAGTGTTCACATTGCTTCGCAGAATCGCTTTTGTGCAGAAAACAGTAACACTTGTTCAGAACGAAAGAAAGCACAGAGCCCCAGATTTTATGTTGTCCTGGAGAGCTTGCAGAGCACTGGGGAAAAGCAGGCAGAGAATTCCCTGCTAGCACCTTCTCTGTGCCTGGGAAACAGAAGTGTTCACATTGCTTCGCAGAATCGCTTTTGTGCAGAAAACAGTAACACTTGTTCAGAACGAAAGAAAGCACAGAGCCCCAGATTTTATGTTGTCCTGGAGAGCTTGCAGAGCACTGGGGAAAGGCAGGCAGAGAATTCCCTGCTAGCACCTTCTCTGTACCTGGGAAACAGAAGTGTTCACATTGCTTCGCAGAATCGCTTTTGTGCAGAAAACAGTAACACTTGTTCAGAACGAAAGAAAGCACAGAGCCCCAGATTTGCTGTTGTCCTGGAGAGCTTGCAGAGCACTGGGGAAAGGCAGGCAGAGAATTCCCTGCTAGCACCTTCTCTGTGCATGGGAAGCAGAAGTGTTCACATTGCTTCGCAGAATCGCTTTTGTGCAGAAAACAGTAACACTTGTTCAGAACGAAAGAAAGCACAGAGCCCCAGATTTTATGTTGTCCTGGAGAGCTAGCAGAGCACTGGGGAAAAGCAATCAGAGAATTCCCTGCTAGCACGTTCTCTGTGCCTGGGAAACAGAAGTGTTCCCATTGCTTCGCAGAATCGCTTTTGTGCAGAAAACAGTAACACTTGTTCAGAACGAAAGAAAGCACAGAGCCCCAGATTTTATGTTGTCCTGGAGAGCTTGCAGAGCACTGGGGAAAGGCAGGCAGAGAATTCCCTGCTAGCACCTTCTCTGTGCCTGGGAAGCAGAAGTGTTCACATTGCTTGGCAGAATCGCTTTTGTGCAGAAAACAGTAACACTTGTTCAGAACGAAAGAAAGCACAGAGCCCCAGATTTTATGTTGTCCTGGAGAGCTTGCAGAGCACTGGGGAAAAGCAGGCAGAGAATTCCCTGCTAGCACCTTCTCTGTGCCTGGGAAACAGAAGTGTTGCCATTGCTTGGCAGAATCGCTTTTGTGCAGAAAACAGTAACACTTGTTCAGAACGAAAGAAAGCACAGAGCCCCAGATTTTATGTTGTCCTGGAGAGCTTGCAGAGTACTGGGGAAAGGCAGGCAGAGAATTCCCTGCTAGCACCTTCTCTGTGCCTGGGAAACAGAAGTGTTCACATTGCTTCGCAGAATCGCTTTTGTGCAGAAAACAGTAACACTTGTTCAGAACGAAAGAAAGCACAGAGCCCCAGATTTTATGTTGTCCTGGAGAGCTTGCAGAGCACTGGGGAAAGGCAGGCAGAGAATTCTCTGCTAGCACCTTCTCTGTGCCTGGGAAGCAGAAGTCTTCACATTGCTTCGCAGAATCGCTTTTGTGCAGAAAACAGTAACACTTGTTCAGAACGAAAGAAAGCACAGAGCCCCAGATTTGCTGTTGTCCTGGAGAGCTTGCAGAGCACTGGGGAAAAGCAGGCAGAGAATTCCCTGCTAGGACCTTCTCTGTGCATGGGAAGCAGAAGTGTTCACATTGCTTCGCAGAATCGCTTTTTTGCAGAAAACAGTAACACTTGTTCAGAACGAAAGAAAGCACAGAGCCCCAGATTTTATGTTGTCCTGGAGAGCTTGCAGAGCACTGGGGAAAAGCAGGCAGAGAATTCCCTGCTAGCACCTTCTCTGAGCCTGGGAAGCAGAAGTGTTCCCATTGCTTCGCAGAATCGCTTTTGTGCAGAAAACAGTAACACTTGTTCAGAACGAAAGAAAGCACAGAGCCCCAGATTTTATGTTGTCCTGGAGAGCTAGCAGAGCACTGGGGAAAAGCAGGCAGAGAATTCCCTGCTAGCACCTTCTCTGTGCCTGGGAAGCAGAAGTGTTCCCATTGCTTCGCAGAATCGCTTTTGTGCAGAAAACAGTAACACTTGTTCAGAACGAAAGAAAGCACAGAGCCCCAGATTTTATGTTGTCCTGGAGAGCTTGCAGAGCACTGGGGAAAGGCAGGCAGAGAATTCCCTGCTAGCACCTTCTCTGTGCCTGGGAAGCAGAAGTGTTCACATTGCTTGGCAGAATCGCTTTTGTGCAGAAAACAGTAACACTTGTTCAGAACGAAAGAAAGCACAGAGCCCCAGATTTTATGTTGTCCTGGAGAGCTTGAAGAGCACTGGGGAAAGGCAGGCAGAGAATTCCCTGCTAGCACCTTCTCTGTGCCTGGGAAGCAGAAGTGTTCCCATTGCTTCGCAGAATCGCTTTTGTGCAGAAAACAGTAACACTTGTTCAGAACGAAAGAAAGCACAGAGCCCCAGATTTTATGTTGTCCTGGAGAGCTTGCAGAGCACTGGGGAAAGGCAGGCAGAGAATTCTCTGCTAGCACCTTCTCTGTGCCTGGGAAGCAGAAGTGTTCACATTGCTTCGCAGAATCGCTTTTGTGCAGAAAACAGTAACACTTGTTCAGAACGAAAGAAAGCACAGAGCCCCAGATTTTATGTTGTCCTGGAGAGCTTGCAGAGCACTGGGGAAAGGCAGGCAGAGAATTCCCTGCTAGCACCTTCTCTGTGCCTGGGAAGCAGAAGTCTTCACATTGCTTCGCAGAATCGCTTTTGTGCAGAAAACAGTAACACTTGTTCAGAACGAAAGAAAGCACAGAGCCCCAGATTTTATGTTGTCCTGGAGAGCTTGCAGAGTACTGGGGAAAGGCAGGCAGAGAATTCCCTGCTAGCACCTTCTCTGTGCCTGGGAAACAGAAGTGTTCCCATTGCTTCGCAGAATCGCTTTTGTGCAGAAAACAGTAACACTTGTTCAGAACGAAAGAAAGCACAGAGCCCCAGATTTTATGTTGTCCTGGAGAGCTAGCAGAGCACTGAGGAAAAGCAGGCAGAGAATTCCCTGCTAGCACGTTCTCTGTTCCTGGGAAGCAGAAGTGTTCCCATTGCTTCGCAGAATCGCTTTTGTGCAGAAAACAGTAACACTTGTTCAGAACGAAAGAAAGCACAGAGCCCCAGATTTTATGTTGTCCTGGAGAGCTTGCAGAGCACTGGGGAAAGGCAGGCAGAGAATTCCCTGCTAGCACCTTCTCTGTGCCTGGGAAACAGAAGTGTTCACATTGCTTCGCAGAATCGCTTTTGTGCAGAAAACAGTAACACTTGTTCAGAACGAAAGAAAGCACAGAGCCCCAGATTTGCTGTTGTCCTGGAGAGCTTGCAGAGCACTGGGGAAAGGCAGGCAGAGAATTCCCTGCTAGCACGTTCTCTGTGCCTGGGAAGCAGAAGTGTTCCCATTGCTTCGCAGAATCGCTTTTGTGCAGAAAACAGTAACACTTGTTCAGAACGAAAGAAAGCACAGAGCCCCAGATTTTATGTTGTCCTGGAGAGCTTGCAGAGCACTGGGGAAAAGCAGGCAGAGAATTCCCTGCTAGCACCTTCTCTGTGCCTGGGAAGCAGAAGTGTTCCCATTGCTTCGCAGAATCGCTTTTGTGCAGAAAACAGTAACACTTGTTCAGAACGAAAGAAAGCACAGAGCCCCAGATTTTATGTTGTCCTGGAGAGCTTGCAGAGCACTGGGGAAAGGCAGGCAGAGAATTCCCTGCTAGCACCTTCTCTGTGCCTGGGAAACAGAAGTGTTCACATTGCTTCGCAGAATCGCTTTTGTGCAGAAAACAGTAACACTTGTTCAGAACGAAAGAAAGCACAGAGCCCCAGATTTTATGTTGTCCTGGAGAGCTTGCAGAGCACTGGGGAAAAGCAGGCAGAGAATTCCCTGCTAGCACCTTCTCTGTGCCTGGGAAGCAGAAGTGTTCACATTGCTTCGCAGAATCGCTTTTGTGCAGAAAACAGTAACACTTGTTCAGAACGAAAGAAAGCACAGAGCCCCAGATTTTATGTTGTCCTGGAGAGCTTGCAGAGCACTGGGGAAAGGCACGCAGAGAATTCCCTGCTAGCACCTTCTCTGTGCCTGTTCACATTGCTTCGCAGAATCACTTTTGTGCAGAAAACAGTAACACTTGTTCAGAAGGAAAGAAAGCACAGAGCCCCAGATTTTATGTTGTCCTGGAGAGCTTGCAGAGCACTAGGGAAAGGCAGGCAGAGAATTCCCTGCTAGCACCTTCTCTGTGCCTGGGAAGCAGAAGTGTTCACATTGCTTCGCAGAATCGCTTTTGTGCAGAAAACAGTAACACTTGTTCAGAACGAAAGAAAGCACAGAGCCCCAGATTTTATGTTGTCCTGGAGAGCTTGCAGAGCACTGGGGAAAAGCAGGCAGAGATTTCCCTGCTAGCACCTTCTCTGTGCCTGGGAAGCAGAAGTGTTCACATTGCTTTGCAGAATCGCTTTTGTGCAGAAAACCGTAACACTTGTTCAGAACGAAAGAAAGCACAGAGCCCCAGATTTTATGTTGTCCTGGAGAGCTTGCAGAGCACTGGGGAAAGGCAGGCAGAGAATTCCCTGCTAGCACCTTCTCTGTGCCTGGGAAGCAGAAGTCTTCACATTGCTTCGCAGAATCGCTTTTGTGCAGAAAACAGTAACACTTGTTCAGAACGAAAGAAAGCACAGAGCCCCAGATTTTATGTTGTCCTGGAGAGCTTGCAGAGCACTGGGGAAAAGCAGGCAGAGAATTCCCTGCTAGGACCTTCTCTGTGCCTGGGAAGCAGAAGTGTTCACATTGCTTCGCAGAATCGCTTTTGTGCAGAAAACAGTAACACTTGTTCAGAACGAAAGAAAGCACAGAGCCCCAGATTTTATGTTGTCCTGGAGAGCTTGCAGAGCACTGGGGAAAAGCAGGCAGAGAATTCCCTGCTAGCACCTTCTCTGTGCCTGGGAAACAGAAGTGTTCCCATTGCTTCGCAGAATCGCTTTTGTGCAGAAAACAGTAACACTTGTTCAGAACGAAAGAAAGCACAGAGCCCCAGATTTTATGTTGTCCTGGAGAGCTTGCAGAGCACTGGGGAAAGGCAGGCAGAGAATTCCCTGCTAGCACCTTCTCTGTGCCTGGGAAGCAGAAGTGTTCACATTGCTTCGCAGAATCGCTTTTGTGCAGAAAACAGTAACACTTGTTCAGAACGAAAGAAAGCACAGAGCCCCAGATTTGCTGTTGTCCTGGAGAGCTTGCAGAGCACTGGGGAAAGGCAGGCAGAGAATTCCCTGCTAGCACCTTCTCTGTGCATGGGAAGCAGAAGTGTTCACATTGCTTCGCAGAATCGCTTTTGTGCAGAAAACAGTAACACTTGTTCAGAACGAAAGAAAGCACAGAGCCCCAGATTTTATGTTGTCCTGGAGAGCTAGCAGAGCACTGGGGAAAAGCAATCAGAGAATTCCCTGCTAGCACGTTCTCTGTGCCTGGGAAACAGAAGTGTTCCCATTGCTTCGCAGAATCGCTTTTGTGCAGAAAACAGTAACACTTGTTCAGAACGAAAGAAAGCACAGAGCCCCAGATTTTATGTTGTCCTGGAGAGCTTGCAGAGTACTGGGGAAAGGCAGGCAGAGAATTCCCTGCTAGCACCTTCTCTGTGCCTGGGAAACAGAAGTGTTCACATTGCTTCGCAGAATCGCTTTTGTGCAGAAAACAGTAACACTTGTTCAGAACGAAAGAAAGCACAGAGCCCCAGATTTTATGTTGTCCTGGAGAGCTTGCAGAGCACTGGGGAAAGGCAGGCAGAGAATTCTCTGCTAGCACCTTCTCTGTGCCTGGGAAGCAGAAGTCTTCACATTGCTTCGCAGAATCGCTTTTGTGCAGAAAACAGTAACACTTGTTCAGAACGAAAGAAAGCACAGAGCCCCAGATTTGCTGTTGTCCTGGAGAGCTTGCAGAGCACTGGGGAAAAGCAGGCAGAGAATTCCCTGCTAGCACCTTCTCTGTGCCTGGGAAGCAGAAGTGTTCACATTGCTTCGCAGAATCGCTTTTTTGCAGAAAACAGTAACACTTGTTCAGAACGAAAGAAAGCACAGAGCCCCAGATTTTATGTTGTCCTGGAGAGCTTGCAGAGCACTGGGGAAAAGCAGGCAGAGAATTCCCTGCTAGCACCTTCTCTGAGCCTGGGAAGCAGAAGTGTTCCCATTGCTTCGCAGAATCGCTTTTGTGCAGAAAACAGTAACACTTGTTCAGAACGAAAGAAAGCACAGAGCCCCAGATTTTATGTTGTCCTGGAGAGCTAGCAGAGCACTGGGGAAAAGCAGGCAGAGAATTCCCTGCTAGCACCTTCTCTGTGCCTGGGAAGCAGAAGTGTTCCCATTGCTTCGCAGAATCGCTTTTGTGCAGAAAACAGTAACACTTGTTCAGAACGAAAGAAAGCACAGAGCCCCAGATTTTATGTTGTCCTGGAGAGCTTGCAGAGCACTGGGGAAAGGCAGGCAGAGAATTCCCTGCTAGCACCTTCTCTGTGCCTGGGAAGCAGAAGTGTTCACATTGCTTCGCAGAATCGCTTTTGTGCAGAAAACAGTAACACTTGTTCAGAACGAAAGAAAGCACAGAGCCCCAGATTTTATGTTGTCCTGGAGAGCTTGCAGAGCACTGGGGAAAAGCAGGCAGAGAATTCCCTGCTAGCACCTTCTCTGTGCCTGGGAAGCAGAAGTGTTCACATTGCTTCGCAGAATCGCTTTTTTGCAGAAAACAGTAACACTTGTTCAGAACGAAAGAAAGCACAGAGCCCCAGATTTTATGTTGTCCTGGAGAGCTTGCAGAGCACTGGGGAAAAGCAGGCAGAGAATTCCCTGCTAGCACCTTCTCTGAGCCTGGGAAGCAGAAGTGTTCCCATTGCTTCGCAGAATCGCTTTTGTGCAGAAAACAGTAACACTTGTTCAGAACGAAAGAAAGCACAGAGCCCCAGATTTTATGTTGTCCTGGAGAGCTAGCAGAGCACTGGGGAAAAGCAGGCAGAGAATTCCCTGCTAGCACCTTCTCTGTGCCTGGGAAGCAGAAGTGTTCCCATTGCTTCGCAGAATCGCTTTTGTGCAGAAAACAGTAACACTTGTTCAGAACGAAAGAAAGCACAGAGCCCCAGATTTTATGTTGTCCTGGAGAGCTTGCAGAGCACTGGGGAAAGGCAGGCAGAGAATTCCCTGCTAGCACCTTCTCTGTGCCTGGGAAGCAGAAGTCTTCACATTGCTTCGCAGAATCGCTTTTGTGCAGAAAACAGTAACACTTGTTCAGAACGAAAGAAAGCACAGAGCCCCAGATTTTATGTTGTCCTGGAGAGCTTGCAGAGCACTGGGGAAAAGCAGGCAGAGAATTCCCTGCTAGGACCTTCTCTGTGCCTGGGAAGCAGAAGTGTTCACATTGCTTCGCAGAATCGCTTTTTTGCAGAAAACAGTAACACTTGTTCAGAACGAAAGAAAGCACAGAGCCCCAGATTTTATGTTGTCCTGGAGAGCTTGCAGAGCACTGGGGAAAAGCAGGCAGAGAATTCCCTGCTAGCACCTTCTCTGAGCCTGGGAAGCAGAAGTGTTCCCATTGCTTCGCAGAATCGCTTTTGTGCAGAAAACAGTAACACTTGTTCAGAACGAAAGAAAGCACAGAGCCCCAGATTTTATGTTGTCCTGGAGAGCTAGCAGAGCACTGGGGAAAAGCAGGCAGAGAATTCCCTGCTAGCACCTTCTCTGTGCCTGGGAAGCAGAAGTGTTCCCATTGCTTCGCAGAATCGCTTTTGTGCAGAAAACAGTAACACTTGTTCAGAACGAAAGAAAGCACAGAGCCCCAGATTTTATGTTGTCCTGGAGAGCTTGCAGAGCACTGGGGAAAGGCAGGCAGAGAATTCCCTGCTAGCACCTTCTCTGTGCCTGGGAAGCAGAAGTCTTCACATTGCTTCGCAGAATCGCTTTTGTGCAGAAAACAGTAACACTTGTTCAGAACGAAAGAAAGCACAGAGCCCCAGATTTTATGTTGTCCTGGAGAGCTTGCAGAGCACTGGGGAAAAGCAGGCAGAGAATTCCCTGCTAGGACCTTCTCTGTGCCTGGGAAGCAGAAGTGTTCACATTGCTTCGCAGAATCGCTATTTTGCAGAAAACAGTAACACTTGTTCAGAACGAAAGAAAGCACAGAGCCCCAGATTTTATGTTGTCCTGGAGAGCTTGCAGAGCACTGGGGAAAAGCAGGCAGAGAATTCCCTGCTAGCACCTTCTCTGAGCCTGGGAAGCAGAAGTGTTCCCATTGCTTCGCAGAATCGCTTTTGTGCAGAAAACAGTAACACTTGTTCAGAACGAAAGAAAGCACAGAGCCCCAGATTTTATGTTGTCCTGGAGAGCTAGCAGAGCACTGGGGAAAAGCAGGCAGAGAATTCCCTGCTAGCACCTTCTCTGTGCCTGGGAAGCAGAAGTGTTCCCATTGCTTCGCAGAATCGCTTTTGTGCAGAAAACAGTAACACTTGTTCAGAACGAAAGAAAGCACAGAGCCCCAGATTTTATGTTGTCCTGGAGAGCTTGCAGAGCACTGGGGAAAGGCAGGCAGAGAATTCCCTGCTAGCACCTTCTCTGTGCCTGGGAAGCAGAAGTGTTCCCATTGCTTCGCAGAATCGCTTTTGTGCAGAAAACAGTAACACTTGTTCAGAACGAAAGAAAGCACAGAGCCCCAGATTTTATGTTGTCCTGGAGAGCTTGCAGAGCACTGGGGAAAGGCAGGCAGAGAATTCCCTGCTAGCACCTTCTCTGTGCCTGGGAAGCAGAAGTCTTCAGATTGCTTCGCAGAATCGCTTTTGTGCAGAAAACAGTAACACTTGTTCAGAACGAAAGAAAGCACAGAGCCCCAGATTTTATGTTGTCCTGGAGAGCTTGCAGAGCACTGGGGAAAAGCAGGCAGAGAATTCCCTGCTAGGACCTTCTCTGTGCCTGGGAAGCAGAAGTGTTCACATTGCTTCGCAGAATCGCTTTTGTGCAGAAAACAGTAACACTTGTTCAGAACGAAAGAAAGCACAGAGCCCCAGATTTTATGTTGTCCTGGAGAGCTTGCAGAGCACTGGGGAAAAGCAGGCAGAGAATTCCCTGCTAGCACCTTCTCTGTGCCTGGGAAACAGAAGTGTTCCCATTGCTTCGCAGAATCGCTTTTGTGCAGAAAACAGTAACACTTGTTCAGAACGAAAGAAAGCACAGAGCCCCAGATTTTATGTTGTCCTGGAGAGCTTGCAGAGCACTGGGGAAAGGCAGGCAGAGAATTCCCTGCTAGCACCTTCTCTGTGCCTGGGAAACAGAAGTGTTCACATTGCTTCGCAGAATCGCTTTTGTGCAGAAAACAGTAACACTTGTTCAGAACGAAAGAAAGCACAGAGCCCCAGATTTGCTGTTGTCCTGGAGAGCTTGCAGAGCACTGGGGAAAGGCAGGCAGAGAATTCCCTGCTAGCACCTTCTCTGTGCCTGGGAAGCAGAAGTCTTCACATTGCTTCGCAGAATCGCTTTTGTGCAGAAAACAGTAACACTTGTTCAGAACGAAAGAAAGCACAGAGCCCCAGATTTTATGTTGTCCTGGAGAGCTTGCAGAGCACTGGGGAAAAGCAGGCAGAGAATTCCCTGCTAGGACCTTCTCTGTGCCTGGGAAGCAGAAGTGTTCACATTGCTTCGCAGAATCGCTTTTTTGCAGAAAACAGTAACACTTGTTCAGAACGAAAGAAAGCACAGAGCCCCAGATTTTATGTTGTCCTGGAGAGCTTGCAGAGCACTGGGGAAAAGCAGGCAGAGAATTCCCTGCTAGCACCTTCTCTGAGCCTGGGAAGCAGAAGTGTTCCCATTGCTTCGCAGAATCGCTTTTGTGCAGAAAACAGTAACACTTGTTCAGAACGAAAGAAAGCACAGAGCCCCAGATTTTATGTTGTCCTGGAGAGCTAGCAGAGCACTGGGGAAAAGCAGGCAGAGAATTCCCTGCTAGCACCTTCTCTGTGCCTGGGAAGCAGAAGTGTTCCCATTGCTTCGCAGAATCGCTTTTGTGCAGAAAACAGTAACACTTGTTCAGAACGAAAGAAAGCACAGAGCCCCAGATTTTATGTTGTCCTGGAGAGCTTGCAGAGCACTGGGGAAAGGCAGGCAGAGAATTCCCTGCTAGCACCTTCTCTGTGCCTGGGAAGCAGAAGTCTTCACATTGCTTCGCAGAATCGCTTTTGTGCAGAAAACAGTAACACTTGTTCAGAACGAAAGAAAGCACAGAGCCCCAGATTTTATGTTGTCCTGGAGAGCTTGCAGAGCACTGGGGAAAAGCAGGCAGAGAATTCCCTGCTAGGACCTTCTCTGTGCCTGGGAAGCAGAAGTGTTCACATTGCTTCGCAGAATCGCTATTTTGCAGAAAACAGTAACACTTGTTCAGAACGAAAGAAAGCACAGAGCCCCAGATTTTATGTTGTCCTGGAGAGCTTGCAGAGCACTGGGGAAAAGCAGGCAGAGAATTCCCTGCTAGCACCTTCTCTGAGCCTGGGAAGCAGAAGTGTTCCCATTGCTTCGCAGAATCGCTTTTGTGCAGAAAACAGTAACACTTGTTCAGAACGAAAGAAAGCACAGAGCCCCAGATTTTATGTTGTCCTGGAGAGCTAGCAGAGCACTGGGGAAAAGCAGGCAGAGAATTCCCTGCTAGCACCTTCTCTGTGCCTGGGAAGCAGAAGTGTTCCCATTGCTTCGCAGAATCGCTTTTGTGCAGAAAACAGTAACACTTGTTCAGAACGAAAGAAAGCACAGAGCCCCAGATTTTATGTTGTCCTGGAGAGCTTGCAGAGCACTGGGGAAAGGCAGGCAGAGAATTCCCTGCTAGCACCTTCTCTGTGCCTGGGAAGCAGAAGTGTTCCCATTGCTTCGCAGAATCGCTTTTGTGCAGAAAACAGTAACACTTGTTCAGAACGAAAGAAAGCACAGAGCCCCAGATTTTATGTTGTCCTGGAGAGCTTGCAGAGCACTGGGGAAAGGCAGGCAGAGAATTCCCTGCTAGCACCTTCTCTGTGCCTGGGAAGCAGAAGTCTTCACATTGCTTCGCAGAATCGCTTTTGTGCAGAAAACAGTAACACTTGTTCAGAACGAAAGAAAGCACAGAGCCCCAGATTTTATGTTGTCCTGGAGAGCTTGCAGAGCACTGGGGAAAAGCAGGCAGAGATTTCCCTGCTAGCACCTTCTCTGTGCCTGGGAAGCAGAAGTGTTCACATTGCTTCGCAGAATCGCTTTTGTGCAGAAAACAGTAACACTTGTTCAGAACGAAAGAAAGCACAGAGCCCCAGATTTTATGTTGTCCTGGAGAGCTTGCAGAGCACTGGGGAAAAGCAGGCAGAGAATTCCCTGCTAGCACCTTCTCTGTGCCTGGGAAACAGAAGTGTTCCCATTGCTTCGCAGAATCGCTTTTGTGCAGAAAACAGTAACACTTGTTCAGAACGAAAGAAAGCACAGAGCCCCAGATTTTATGTTGTCCTGGAGAGCTTGCAGAGCACTGGGGAAAGGCAGGCAGAGAATTCCCTGCTAGCACCTTCTCTGTGCCTGGGAAACAGAAGTGTTCACATTGCTTCGCAGAATCGCTTTTGTGCAGAAAACAGTAACACTTGTTCAGAACGAAAGAAAGCACAGAGCCCCAGATTTGCTGTTGTCCTGGAGAGCTTGCAGAGCACTGGGGAAAGGCAGGCAGAGAATTCCCTGCTAGCACCTTCTCTGTGCATGGGAAGCAGAAGTGTTCACATTGCTTCGCAGAATCGCTTTTGTGCAGAAAACAGTAACACTTGTTCAGAACGAAAGAAAGCACAGAGCCCCAGATTTTATGTTGTCCTGGAGAGCTTGCAGAGCACTGGGGAAAAGCAATCAGAGAATTCCCTGCTAGCACGTTCTCTGTGCCTGGGAAACAGAAGTGTTCCCATTGCTTCGCAGAATCGCTTTTGTGCAGAAAACAGTAACACTTGTTCAGAACGAAAGAAAGCACAGAGCCCCAGATTTTATGTTGTCCTGGAGAGCTTGCAGAGTACTGGGGAAAGGCAGGCAGAGAATTCCCTGCTAGCACCTTCTCTGTGCCTGGGAAACAGAAGTGTTCACATTGCTTCGCAGAATCGCTTTTGTGCAGAAAACAGTAACACTTGTTCAGAACGAAAGAAAGCACAGAGCCCCAGATTTTATGTTGTCCTGGAGAGCTTGCAGAGCACTGGGGAAAGGCAGGCAGAGAATTCTCTGCTAGCACCTTCTCTGTGCCTGGGAAGCAGAAGTGTTCACATTGCTTCGCAGAATCGCTTTTGTGCAGAAAACAGTAACACTTGTTCAGAACGAAAGAAAGCACAGAGCCCCAGATTTGCTGTTGTCCTGGAGAGCTTGCAGAGCACTGGGGAAAAGCAGGCAGAGAATTCCCTGCTAGGACCTTCTCTGTGCCTGGGAAGCAGAAGTGTTCACATTGCTTCGCAGAATCGCTTTTGTGCAGAAAACAGTAACACTTGTTCAGAACGAAAGAAAGCACAGAGCCCCAGATTTTATGTTGTCCTGGAGAGCTTGCAGAGCACTGGGGAAAAGCAGGCAGAGAATTCCCTGCTAGCACCTTCTCTGAGCCTGGGAAGCAGAAGTGTTCCCATTGCTTCGCAGAATCGCTTTTGTGCAGAAAACAGTAACACTTGTTCAGAACGAAAGAAAGCACAGAGCCCCAGACCTGCTGTTGTCCTGGAGAGCTTGCAGAGCACTGGGGAAAGGCAGGCAGAGAATTCCCTGCTAGCACCTTCTCTGTGCCTGGGAAGCAGAAGTCTTCACATTGCTTCGCAGAATCGCTTTTGTGCAGAAAACAGTAACACTTGTTCAGAACGAAAGAAAGCACAGAGCCCCAGATTTTATGTTGTCCTGGAGAGCTTGCAGAGCACTGGGGAAAGGCAGGCAGAGAATTCCCTGCTAGCACCTTCTCTGTGCCTGGGAAGCAGAAGTCTTCACATTGCTTCGCAGAATCGCTTTTGTGCAGAAAACAGTAACACTTGTTCAGAACGAAAGAAAGCACAGAGCCCCAGATTTTATGTTGTCCTGGAGAGCTTGCAGAGCACTGGGGAAAGGCAGGCAGAGAATTCCCTGCTAGCACCTTCTCTGTGCCTGGGAAGCAGAAGTGTTCACATTGCTTCGCAGAATCGCTTTTGTGCAGAAAACAGTAACACTTGTTCAGAACGAAAGAAAGCACAGAGCCCCAGATTTTATGTTGTCCTGGAGAGCTTGCAGAGCACTGGGGAAAGGCAGGCAGAGAATTCTCTGCTAGCACCTTCTCTGTGCCTGGGAAGCAGAAGTGTTCACATTGCTTCGCAGAATCGCTTTTGTGCAGAAAACAGTAACACTTGTTCAGAACGAAAGAAAGCACAGAGCCCCAGATTTTATGTTGTCCTGGAGAGCTTGCAGAGCACTGGGGAAAGGCAGGCAGAGAATTCCCTGCTAGCACCTTCTCTGTGCCTGGGAAGCAGAAGTCTTCACATTGCTTCGCAGAATCGCTTTTGTGCAGAAAACAGTAACACTTGTTCAGAACGAAAGAAAGCACAGAGCCCCAGATTTTATGTTGTCCTGGAGAGCTTGCAGAGTACTGGGGAAAGGCAGGCAGAGAATTCCCTGCTAGCACCTTCTCTGTGCCTGGGAAACAGAAGTGTTCCCATTGCTTCGCAGAATCGCTTTTGTGCAGAAAACAGTAACACTTGTTCAGAATGAAAGAAAGCACAGAGCCCCAGATTTTATGTTGTCCTGGAGAGCTAGCAGAGCACTGAGGAAAAGCAGGCAGAGAATTCCCTGCTAGCACGTTCTCTGTTCCTGGGAAGCAGAAGTGTTCCCATTGCTTCGCAGAATCGCTTTTGTGCAGAAAACAGTAACACTTGTTCAGAACGAAAGAAAGCACAGAGCCCCAGATTTTATGTTGTCCTGGAGAGCTTGCAGAGCACTGGGGAAAGGCAGGCAGAGAATTCTCTGCTAGCACCTTCTCTGTGCCTGGGAAGCAGAAGTGTTCACATTGCTTCGCAGAATCGCTTTTGTGCAGAAAACAGTAACACTTGTTCAGAACGAAAGAAAGCACAGAGCCCCAGATTTTATGTTGTCCTGGAGAGCTTGCAGAGCACTGGGGAAAGGCAGGCAGAGAATTCCCTGCTAGCACCTTCTCTGTGCCTGGGAAGCAGAAGTCTTCACATTGCTTCGCAGAATCGCTTTTGTGCAGAAAACAGTAACACTTGTTCAGAACGAAAGAAAGCACAGAGCCCCAGATTTTATGTTGTCCTGGAGAGCTTGCAGAGTACTGGGGAAAGGCAGGCAGAGAATTCCCTGCTAGCACCTTCTCTGTGCCTGGGAAACAGAAGTGTTCCCATTGCTTCGCAGAATCGCTTTTGTGCAGAAAACAGTAACACTTGTTCAGAACGAAAGAAAGCACAGAGCCCCAGATTTTATGTTGTCCTGGAGAGCTTGCAGAGCACTGGGGAAAGGCAGGCAGAGAATTCCCTGCTAGCACGTTCTCTGTGCCTGGGAAGCAGAAGTGTTCAGATTGCTTCGCAGAATCGCTTTTGTGCAGAAAACAGTAACACTTGTTCAGAACGAAAGAAAGCACAGAGCCCCAGATTTTATGTTGTCCTGGAGAGCTTGCAGAGCACTGGGGAAAAGCAGGCAGAGAATTCCCTGCTAGCACCTTCTCTGTGCCTGGGAAACAGAAGTGTTGCCATTGCTTCGCAGAATCGCTTTTGTGCAGAAAACAGTAACACTTGTTCAGAACGAAAGAAAGCACAGAGCCCCAGATTTTATGTTGTCCTGGAGAGCTTGCAGAGTACTGGGGAAAAGCAGGCAGAGAATTCCCTGCTAGCACCTTCTCTGTGCCTGGGAAGCAGAAGTGTTCACATTGCTTCGCAGAATCGCTTTTGTGCAGAAAACAGTAACACTTGTTCAGAACGAAAGAAAGCACAGAGCCCCAGATTTTATGTTGTCCTGGAGAGCTTGCAGAGCACTGGGGAAAGGCAGGCAGAGAATTCTCTGCTAGCACCTTCTCTGTGCCTGGGAAGCAGAAGTCTTCACATTGCTTCGCAGAATCGCTTTTGTGCAGAAAACAGTAACACTTGTTCAGAACGAAAGAAAGCACAGAGCCCCAGATTTGCTGTTGTCCTGGAGAGCTTGCAGAGCACTGGGGAAAAGCAGGCAGAGAATTCCCTGCTAGGACCTTCTCTGTGCCTGGGAAGCAGAAGTGTTCACATTGCTTCGCAGAATCGCTTTTTTGCAGAAAACAGTAACACTTGTTCAGAACGAAAGAAAGCACAGAGCCCCAGATTTTATGTTGTCCTGGAGAGCTTGCAGAGCACTGGGGAAAAGCAGGCAGAGAATTCCCTGCTAGCACCTTCTCTGAGCCTGGGAAGCAGAAGTGTTCCCATTGCTTCGCAGAATCGCTTTTGTGCAGAAAACAGTAACACTTGTTCAGAACGAAAGAAAGCACAGAGCCCCAGATTTTATGTTGTCCTGGAGAGCTAGCAGAGCACTGGGGAAAAGCAGGCAGAGAATTCCCTGCTAGCACCTTCTCTGTGCCTGGGAAGCAGAAGTGTTCACATTGCTTCGCAGAATCGCTTTTGTGCAGAAAACAGTAACACTTGTTCAGAACGAAAGAAAGCACAGAGCCCCAGATTTTATGTTGTCCTGGAGAGCTTGCAGAGCACTGGGGAAAGGCAGGCAGAGAATTCCCTGCTAGCACCTTCTCTGTGCCTGGGAAGCAGAAGTCTTCACATTGCTTCGCAGAATCGCTTTTGTGCAGAAAACAGTAACACTTGTTCAGAACGAAAGAAAGCACAGAGCCCCAGATTTTATGTTGTCCTGGAGAGCTTGCAGAGCACTGGGGAAAGGCAGGCAGAGAATTCCCTGCTAGCACCTTCTCTGTGCCTGGGAAGCAGAAGTCTTTACATTGCTTCGCAGAATCGCTTTTGTGCAGAAAACAGTAACACTTGTTCAGAACGAAAGAAAGCACAGAGCCCCAGATTTTATGTTGTCCTGGAGAGCTTGCAGAGCACTGGGGAAAAGCAGGCAGAGAATTCCCTGCTAGGACCTTCTCTGTGCCTGGGAAGCAGAAGTGTTCACATTGCTTCGCAGAATCGCTTTTGTGCAGAAAACAGTAACACTTGTTCAGAACGAAAGAAAGCACAGAGCCCCAGATTTTATGTTGTCCTGGAGAGCTTGCACAGCACTGGGGAAAGGCAGGCAGAGAATTCCCTGCTAGCACGTTCTCTGTGCCTGGGAAGCAGAAGTGTTCCCATTGCTTCGCAGAATCGCTTTTGTGCAGAAAACAGTAACACTTGTTCAGAACGAAAGAAAGCACAGAGCCCCAGATTTTATGTTGTCCTGGAGAGCTTGCAGAGTACTGGGGAAAGGCAGGCAGAGAATTCCCTGCTAGCACCTTCTCTGTGCCTGGGAAACAGAAGTGTTCACATTGCTTCGCAGAATCGCTTTTGTGCAGAAAACAGTAACACTTGTTCAGAACGAAAGAAAGCACAGAGCCCCAGATTTTATGTTGTCCTGGAGAGCTAGCAGAGCACTGAGGAAAAGCAGGCAGAGAATTCCCTGCTAGCACGTTCTCTGTTCCTGGGAAGCAGAAGTGTTCCCATTGCTTCGCAGAATCGCTTTTGTGCAGAAAACAGTAACACTTGTTCAGAACGAAAGAAAGCACAGAGCCCCAGATTTTATGTTGTCCTGGAGAGCTTGCAGAGCACTGGGGAAAGGCAGGCAGAGAATTCCCTGCTAGCACCTTCTCTGTGCCTGGGAAGCAGAAGTCTTCACATTGCTTCGCAGAATCGCTTTTGTGCAGAAGACAGTAACACTTGTTCAGAACGAAAGAAAGCACAGAGCCCCAGATTTTATGTTGTCCTGGAGAGCTTGCAGAGCACTGGGGAAAGGCAGGCAGAGAATTCCCTGCTAGCACCTTCTCTGTGCCTGGGAAGCAGAAGTCTTCACATTGCTTCGCAGAATCGCTTTTGTGCAGAAAACAGTAACACTTGTTCAGAACGAAAGAAAGCACAGAGCCCCAGATTTTATGTTGTCCTGGAGAGCTTGCAAAGCACTGGGGAAAAGCAGGCAGAGAATTCCCTGCTAGGACCTTCTCTGTGCCTGGGAAGCAGAAGTGTTCACATTGCTTCGCAGAATCGCTTTTGTGCAGAAAACAGTAACACTTGTTCAGAACGAAAGAAAGCACAGAGCCCCAGATTTTATGTTGTCCTGGAGAGCTTGCAGAGCACTGGGGAAAAGCAGGCAGAGAATTCCCTGCTAGGACCTTCTCTGTGCCTGGGAAGCAGAAGTGTTCACATTGCTTCGCAGAATCGCTTTTGTGCAGAAAACAGTAACACTTGTTCAGAACGAAAGAAAGCACAGAGCCCCAGATTTTATGTTGTCCTGGAGAGCTTGCAGAGCACTGGGGAAAAGCAGGCAGAGAATTCCCTGCTAGCACCTTCTCTGTGCCTGGGAAACAGAAGTGTTGCCATTGCTTCGCAGAATCGCTTTTGTGCAGAAAACAGTAACACTTGTTCAGAACGAAAGAAAGCACAGAGCCCCAGATTTTATGTTGTCCTGGAGAGCTTGCAGAGTACTGGGGAAAGGCAGGCAGAGAATTCCCTGCTAGCACCTTCTCTGTGCCTGGGAAACAGAAGTGTTCACATTGCTTCGCAGAATCGCTTTTGTGCAGAAAACAGTAACACTTGTTCAGAACGAAAGAAAGCACAGAGCCCCAGATTTTATGTTGTCCTGGAGAGCTTGCAGAGCACTGGGGAAAGGCAGGCAGAGAATTCTCTGCTAGCACCTTCTCTGTGCCTGGGAAGCAGAAGTGTTCAGATTGCTTCGCAGAATCGCTTTTGTGCAGAAAACAGTAACACTTGTTCAGAACGAAAGAAAGCACAGAGCCCCAGATTTGCTGTTGTCCTGGAGAGCTTGCAGAGCACTGGGGAAAAGCAGGCAGAGAATTCCCTGCTAGCACCTTCTCTGTGCCTGGGAAGCAGAAGTGTTCACATTGCTTCGCAGAATCGCTTTTTTGCAGAAAACAGTAACACTTGTTCAGAACGAAAGAAAGCACAGAGCCCCAGATTTTATGTTGTCCTGGAGAGCTTGCAGAGCACTGGGGAAAAGCAGGCAGAGAATTCCCTGCTAGCACCTTCTCTGAGCCTGGGAAGCAGAAGTGTTCCCATTGCTTCGCAGAATCGCTTTTGTGCAGAAAACAGTAACACTTGTTCAGAACGAAAGAAAGCACAGAGCCCCAGATTTTATGTTGTCCTGGAGAGCTAGCAGAGCACTGAGGAAAAGCAGGCAGAGAATTCCCTGCTAGCACCTTCTCTGTGCCTGGGAAGCAGAAGTGTTCCCATTGCTTCGCAGAATCGCTTTTGTGCAGAAAACAGTAACACTTGTTCAGAACGAAAGAAAGCACAGAGCCCCAGATTTTATGTTGTCCTGGAGAGCTTGCAGAGCACTGGGGAAAGGCAGGCAGAGAATTCCCTGCTAGCACCTTCTCTGTGCCTGGGAAGCAGAAGTCTTCACATTGCTTCGCAGAATCGCTTTTGTGCAGAAAACAGTAACACTTGTTCAGAACGAAAGAAAGCACAGAGCCCCAGATTTGCTGTTGTCCTGGAGAGCTTGCAGAGCACTGGGGAAAGGCAGGCAGAGAATTCCCTGCTAGCACCTTCTCTGTGCCTGGGAAGCAGAAGTGTTCACATTGCTTCGCAGAATCGCTTTTGTGCAGAAAACAGTAACACTTGTTCAGAACGAAAGAAAGCACAGAGCCCCAGATTTGCTGTTGTCCTGGAGAGCTTGCAGAGCACTGGGGAAAAGCAGGCAGAGAATTCCCTGCTAGCACGTTCTCTGTGCCTGTTCACATTGCATGGCAGAATCGCTTTTGTGCAGAAAACAGTAACACTTGTTCAGAACGAAAGAAAGCACAGAGCCCCAGATTTTATGTTGTCCTGGAGAGCTTGCAGAGCACTGGGGAAAGGCAGGCAGAGAATTCCCTGTTAGCCCCTTCTCTGTGCCTGGGAAGCAGAAGTGTTCACATTGCTTCGCATAATCGCTTTTGTGCAGAAAACAGTAACACTTGTTCAGAACGAAAGAAAGCACAGAGCCCCAGATTTGCTGTTGTCCTGGAGAGCTTGCAGAACACTGGGGAAAAGAAGGCAGAGAATTCCCTGCTAGCACCTTTTCTGTGCCTGTTCACATTGCTTCGCATAATCGCTTTTGTGCAGAAAACAGTAACACTTGTTCAGAACGAAAGAAAGCACAGAGCCCCAGATTTTATGTTGTCCTGGAGAGCTTGCAGAGCACTGGGGAATAGCAGGCAGAGAATTCCCTGATAGCACCTTTTCTGTGCCTGTTCACATTGCTTCGCATAATCGCTTTTGTGCAGAAAACAGTAACACTTGTTCAGAATGAAAGAAAGCACAGAGCCCCAGATTTTATGTTGTCCTGGAGAGCTTGCAGAGCACTGGGGAAAGGCAGGCAGAGAATTCCCTGCTAGCACCTTCTCTGTGCCTGGGAAGCAGAAGTGTTCACATTGCTTCGCAGAATCGCTTTTGTGCAGAAAACAGTAACACTTGTTCAGAACGAAAGAAAGCACAGAGCCCCAGATTTTATGTTGTCCTGGAGAGCTTGCAGAGCACTGGGGAAAGGCAGGCAGAGAATTCCCTGCTAGCACCTTCTCTGTGCCTGGGAAGCAGAACTGTTCACATTGCTTGGCAGAATCGCTTTTGTGCAGAAAACAGTAACACTTGTTCAGAACGAAAGAAAGCACAGAGCCCCAGATTTGCTGTTGTCCTGGAGAGCTTGCAGAGCACTGGGGAAAGGCAGGCAGAGAATTCCCTGCTAGCACGTTCTCTGTGCCTGGGAAGCAGAAGTGTTCACATTGCTTCGCAGAATCGCTTTTGTGCAGAAAACAGTAACACTTGTTCAGAACGAAAGAAAGCACAGAGCCCCAGATTTTATGTTGTCCTGGAGAGCTTGCAGAGCACTGGGGAAAGGCAGGCAGAGAATTCCCTGCTAGCACGTTCTCTGTGCCTGGGAAGCAGAAGTGTTCCCATTGCTTCGCAGAATCGCTTTTGTGCAGAAAACAGTAACACTTGTTCAGAACGAAAGAAAGCACAGAGCCCCAGATTTTATGTTGTCCTGGAGAGCTTGCAGAGCACTGGGGAAAAGCAGGCAGAGAATTCCCTGCTAGCACCTTCTCTGTGCCTGGGAAGCAGAAGTGTTCAGATTGCTTCGCAGAATCGCTTTTGTGCAGAAAACAGTAACACTTGTTCAGAACGAAAGAAAGCACAGAGCCCCAGATTTTATGTTGTCCTGGAGAGCTTGCAGAGCACTGGGGAAAGGCAGGCAGAGAATTCCCTGCTAGCACGTTCTCTGTGCCTGGGAAGCAGAAGTGTTCCCATTGCTTCGCAGAATCGCTTTTGTGCAGAAAACAGTAACACTTGTTCAGAACGAAAGAAAGCACAGAGCCCCAGATTTTATGTTGTCCTGGAGAGCTTGCAGAGCACTGGGGAAAAGCAGGCAGAGAATTCCCTGCTAGCACCTTCTCTGTGCCTGGGAAGCAGAAGTGTTCACATTGCTTCGCAGAATCGCTTTTGTGCAGAAAACAGTAACACTTGTTCAGAAGGAAAGAAAGCACAGAGCCCCAGATTTTATGTTGTCCTGGAGAGCTTGCAGAGCACTAGGGAAAGGCAGGCAGAGAATTCCCTGCTAGCACCTTCTCTGTGCCTGGGAAGCAGAAGTGTTCACATTGCTTCGCAGAATCGCTTTTGTGCAGAAAACAGTAACACTTGTTCAGAACGAAAGAAAGCACAGAGCCCCAGATTTTATGTTGTCCTGGAGAGCTTGCAGAGCACTGGGGAAAAGCAGGCAGAGATTTCCCTGCTAGCACCTTCTCTGTGCCTGGGAAGCAGAAGTGTTCACATTGCTTTGCAGAATCGCTTTTGTGCAGAAAACCGTAACACTTGTTCAGAACGAAAGAAAGCACAGAGCCCCAGATTTTATGTTGTCCTGGAGAGCTTGCAGAGCACTGGGGAAAGGCAGGCAGAGAATTCCCTGCTAGCACCTTCTCTGTGCCTGGGAAGCAGAAGTCTTCAGATTGCTTCGCAGAATCGCTTTTGTGCAGAAAACAGTAACACTTGTTCAGAACGAAAGAAAGCACAGAGCCCCAGATTTTATGTTGTCCTGGAGAGCTTGCAGAGCACTGGGGAAAAGCAGGCAGAGAATTCCCTGCTAGGACCTTCTCTGTGCCTGGGAAGCAGAAGTGTTCACATTGCTTCGCAGAATCGCTTTTGTGCAGAAAACAGTAACACTTGTTCAGAACGAAAGAAAGCACAGAGCCCCAGATTTTATGTTGTCCTGGAGAGCTTGCAGAGCACTGGGGAAAGGCAGGCAGAGAATTCCTTGCTAGCACCTTCTCTGTGCCTGGGAAACAGAAGTGTTCACATTGCTTCGCAGAATCGCTTTTGTGCAGAAAACAGTAACACTTGTTCAGAACGAAAGAAAGCACAGAGCCCCAGATTTTATGTTGTCCTGGAGAGCTTGCAGAGCACTGGGGAAAGGCAGGCAGAGAATTCCCTGCTAGCACCTTCTCTGTGCCTGGGAAGCAGAAGTGTTCAGATTGCTTCGCAGAATCGCTTTTGTGCAGAAAACAGTAACACTTGTTCAGAACGAAAGAAAGCACAGAGCCCCAGATTTTATGTTGTCCTGGAGAGCTTGCAGAGCACTGGGGAAAGGCAGGCAGAGAATTCTCTGCTAGCACCTTCTCTGTGCCTGGGAAGCAGAAGTCTTCACATTGCTTCGCAGAATCGCTTTTGTGCAGAAAACAGTAACACTTGTTCAGAACGAAAGAAAGCACAGAGCCCCAGATTTGCTGTTGTCCTGGAGAGCTTGCAGAGCACTGGGGAAAAGCAGGCAGAGAATTCCCTGCTAGGACCTTCTCTGTGCCTGGGAAGCAGAAGTGTTCAGATTGCTTCGCAGAATCGCTTTTGTGCAGAAAACAGTAACACTTGTTCAGAACGAAAGAAAGCACAGAGCCCCAGATTTTATGTTGTCCTGGAGAGCTTGCAGAGCACTGGGGAAAAGCAGGCAGAGAATTCCCTGCTAGCACCTTCTCTGTGCCTGGGAAACAGAAGTGTTGCCATTGCTTCGCAGAATCGCTTTTGTGCAGAAAACAGTAACACTTGTTCAGAACGAAAGAAAGCACAGAGCCCCAGATTTTATGTTGTCCTGGAGAGCTTGCAGAGTACTGGGGAAAGGCAGGCAGAGAATTCCCTGCTAGCACCTTCTCTGTGCCTGGGAAACAGAAGTGTTCACATTGCTTCGCAGAATCGCTTTTGTGCAGAAAACAGTAACACTTGTTCAGAACGAAAGAAAGCACAGAGCCCCAGATTTTATGTTGTCCTGGAGAGCTTGCAGAGCACTGGGGAAAGGCAGGCAGAGAATTCTCTGCTAGCACCTTCTCTGTGCCTGGGAAGCAGAAGTCTTCACATTGCTTCGCAGAATCGCTTTTGTGCAGAAAACAGTAACACTTGTTCAGAACGAAAGAAAGCACAGAGCCCCAGATTTGCTGTTGTCCTGGAGAGCTTGCAGAGCACTGGGGAAAAGCAGGCAGAGAATTCCCTGCTAGGACCTTCTCTGTGCCTGGGAAGCAGAAGTGTTCACATTGCTTCGCAGAATCGCTTTTGTGCAGAAAACAGTAACACTTGTTCAGAACGAAAGAAAGCACAGAGCCCCAGATTTTATGTTGTCCTGGAGAGCTTGCAGAGCACTGGGGAAAAGCAGGCAGAGAATTCCCTGCTAGCACCTTCTCTGAGCCTGGGAAGCAGAAGTGTTCCCATTGCTTCGCAGAATCGCTTTTGTGCAGAAAACAGTAACACTTGTTCAGAACGAAAGAAAGCACAGAGCCCCAGATTTTATGTTGTCCTGGAGAGCTAGCAGAGCACTGGGGAAAAGCAGGCAGAGAATTCCCTGCTAGCACCTTCTCTGTGCCTGGGAAGCAGAAGTGTTCCCATTGCTTCGCAGAATCGCTTTTGTGCAGAAAACAGTAACACTTGTTCAGAACGAAAGAAAGCACAGAGCCCCAGATTTTATGTTGTCCTGGAGAGCTTGCAGAGCACTGGGGAAAGGCAGGCAGAGAATTCCCTGCTAGCACCTTCTCTGTGCCTGGGAAGCAGAAGTCTTCACATTGCTTCGCAGAATCGCTTTTGTGCAGAAAACAGTAACACTTGTTCAGAACGAAAGAAAGCACAGAGCCCCAGATTTTATGTTGTCCTGGAGAGCTTGCAGAGCACTGGGGAAAGGCAGGCAGAGAATTCCCTGCTAGCACCTTCTCTGTGCCTGGGAAGCAGAAGTGTTCACATTGCTTCGCAGAATCGCTTTTGTGCAGAAAACAGTAACACTTGTTCAGAACGAAAGAAAGCACAGAGCCCCAGATTTTATGTTGTCCTGGAGAGCTTGCAGAGCACTGGGGAAAGGCAGGCAGAGAATTCTCTGCTAGCACCTTCTCTGTGCCTGGGAAGCAGAAGTGTTCACATTGCTTCGCAGAATCGCTTTTGTGCAGAAAACAGTAACACTTGTTCAGAACGAAAGAAAGCACAGAGCCCCAGATTTTATGTTGTCCTGGAGAGCTTGCAGAGCACTGGGGAAAGGCAGGCAGAGAATTCCCTGCTAGCACCTTCTCTGTGCCTGGGAAGCAGAAGTCTTCACATTGCTTCGCAGAATCGCTTTTGTGCAGAAAACAGTAACACTTGTTCAGAACGAAAGAAAGCACAGAGCCCCAGATTTTATGTTGTCCTGGAGAGCTTGCAGAGTACTGGGGAAAGGCAGGCAGAGAATTCCCTGCTAGCACCTTCTCTGTGCCTGGGAAACAGAAGTGTTCCCATTGCTTCGCAGAATCGCTTTTGTGCAGAAAACAGTAACACTTGTTCAGAACGAAAGAAAGCACAGAGCCCCAGATTTTATGTTGTCCTGGAGAGCTAGCAGAGCAGTGAGGAAAAGCAGGCAGAGAATTCCCTGCTAGCACCTTCTCTGTGCCTGGGAAGCAGAAGTGTTCCCATTGCTTCGCAGAATCGCTTTTGTGCAGAAAACAGTAACACTTGTTCAGAACGAAAGAAAGCACAGAGCCCCAGATTTTATGTTGTCCTGGAGAGCTTGCAGAGCACTGGGGAAAGGCAGGCAGAGAATTCCCTGCTAGCACCTTCTCTGTGCCTGGGAAACAGAAGTGTTCACATTGCTTCGCAGAATCGCTTTTGTGCAGAAAACAGTAACACTTGTTCAGAACGAAAGAAAGCACAGAGCCCCAGATTTGCTGTTGTCCTGGAGAGCTTGCAGAGCACTGGGGAAAGGCAGGCAGAGAATTCCCTGCTAGCACGTTCTCTGTGCCTGGGAAGCAGAAGTGTTCACATTGCTTCGCAGAATCGCTTTTGTGCAGAAAACAGTAACACTTGTTCAGAACGAAAGAAAGCACACAGCCCCAGATTTTATGTTGTCCTGGAGAGCTTGCAGAGCACTGGGGAAAGGCAGGCAGAGAATTCCCTGCTAGCACGTTCTCTGTGCCTGGGAAGCAGAAGTGTTCCCATTGCTTCGCAGAATCGCTTTTGTGCAGAAAACAGTAACACTTGTTCAGAACGAAAGAAAGCACAGAGCCCCAGATTTTATGTTGTCCTGGAGAGCTTGCAGAGCACTGGGGAAAAGCAGGCAGAGAATTCCCTGCTAGCACCTTCTCTGTGCCTGGGAAGCAGAAGTGTTCAGATTGCTTCGCAGAATCGCTTTTGTGCAGAAAACAGTAACACTTGTTCAGAACGAAAGAAAGCACAGAGCCCCAGATTTTATGTTGTCCTGGAGAGCTTGCAGAGCACTGGGGAAAGGCAGGCAGAGAATTCCCTGCTAGCACGTTCTCTGTGCCTGGGAAGCAGAAGTGTTCCCATTGCTTCGCAGAATCGCTTTTGTGCAGAAAACAGTAACACTTGTTCAGAACGAAAGAAAGCACAGAGCCCCAGATTTTATGTTGTCCTGGAGAGCTTGCAGAGCACTGGGGAAAAGCAGGCAGAGAATTCCCTGCTAGCACCTTCTCTGTGCCTGGGAAGCAGAAGTGTTCACATTGCTTCGCAGAATCGCTTTTGTGCAGAAAACAGTAACACTTGTTCAGAACGAAAGAAAGCACAGAGCCCCAGATTTTATGTTGTCCTGGAGAGCTTGCAGAGCACTGGGGAAAGGCACGCAGAGAATTCCCTGCTAGCACCTTCTCTGTGCCTGTTCACATTGCTTCGCAGAATCGCTTTTGTGCAGAAAACAGTAACACTTGTTCAGAAGGAAAGAAAGCACAGAGCCCCAGATTTTATGTTGTCCTGGAGAGCTTGCAGAGCACTGGGGAAAGGCAGGCAGAGAATTCCCTGCTAGCACCTTCTCTGTGCCTGGGAAGCAGAAGTGTTCACATTGCTTCGCAGAATCGCTTTTGTGCAGAAAACAGTAACACTTGTTCAGAACGAAAGAAAGCACAGAGCCCCAGATTTTATGTTGTCCTGGAGAGCTTGCAGAGCACTGGGGAAAAGCAGGCAGAGATTTCCCTGCTAGCACCTTCTCTGTGCCTGGGAAGCAGAAGTGTTCACATTGCTTTGCAGAATCGCTTTTGTGCAGAAAACCGTAACACTTGTTCAGAACGAAAGAAAGCACAGAGCCCCAGATTTTATGTTGTCCTGGAGAGCTTGCAGAGCACTGGGGAAAGGCAGGCAGAGAATTCCCTGCTAGCACCTTCTCTGTGCCTGGGAAGCAGAAGTCTTCACATTGCTTCGCAGAATCGCTTTTGTGCAGAAAACAGTAACACTTGTTCAGAACGAAAGAAAGCACAGAGCCCCAGATTTTATGTTGTCCTGGAGAGCTTGCAGAGCACTGGGGAAAAGCAGGCAGAGAATTCCCTGCTAGGACCTTCTCTGTGCCTGGGAAGCAGAAGTGTTCACATTGCTTCGCAGAATCGCTTTTGTGCAGAAAACAGTAACACTTGTTCAGAACGAAAGAAAGCACAGAGCCCCAGATTTTATGTTGTCCTGGAGAGCTTGCAGAGCACTGGGGAAAAGCAGGCAGAGAATTCCCTGCTAGCACCTTCTCTGTGCCTGGGAAACAGAAGTGTTCCCATTGCTTCGCAGAATCGCTTTTGTGCAGAAAACAGTAACACTTGTTCAGAACGAAAGAAAGCACAGAGCCCCAGATTTTATGTTGTCCTGGAGAGCTTGCAGAGCACTGGGGAAAGGCAGGCAGAGAATTCCCTGCTAGCACCTTCTCTGTGCCTGGGAAGCAGAAGTGTTCACATTGCTTCGCAGAATCGCTTTTGTGCAGAAAACAGTAACACTTGTTCAGAACGAAAGAAAGCACAGAGCCCCAGATTTTATGTTGTCCTGGAGAGCTAGCAGAGCACTGGGGAAAAGCAATCAGAGAATTCCCTGCTAGCACGTTCTCTGTGCCTGGGAAACAGAAGTGTTCCCATTGCTTCGCAGAATCGCTTTTGTGCAGAAAACAGTAACACTTGTTCAGAACGAAAGAAAGCACAGAGCCCCAGATTTTATGTTGTCCTGGAGAGCTTGCAGAGTACTGGGGAAAGGCAGGCAGAGAATTCCCTGCTAGCACCTTCTCTGTGCCTGGGAAACAGAAGTGTTCACATTGCTTCGCAGAATCGCTTTTGTGCAGAAAACAGTAACACTTGTTCAGAACGAAAGAAAGCACAGAGCCCCAGATTTTATGTTGTCCTGGAGAGCTTGCAGAGCACTGGGGAAAGGCAGGCAGAGAATTCTCTGCTAGCACCTTCTCTGTGCCTGGGAAGCAGAAGTGTTCCCATTGCTTCGCAGAATCGCTTTTGTGCAGAAAACAGTAACACTTGTTCAGAACGAAAGAAAGCACAGAGCCCCAGATTTGCTGTTGTCCTGGAGAGCTTGCAGAGCACTGGGGAAAAGCAGGCAGAGAATTCCCTGCTAGGACATTCTCTGTGCCTGGGAAGCAGAAGTGTTCACATTGCTTCGCAGAATCGCTTTTTTGCAGAAAACAGTAACACTTGTTCAGAACGAAAGAAAGCACAGAGCCCCAGATTTTATGTTGTCCTGGAGAGCTTGCAGAGCACTGGGGAAAAGCAGGCAGAGAATTCCCTGCTAGCACCTTCTCTGAGCCTGGGAAGCAGAAGTGTTCCCATTGCTTCGCAGAATCGCTTTTGTGCAGAAAACAGTAACACTTGTTCAGAACGAAAGAAAGCACAGAGCCCCAGATTTTATGTTGTCCTGGAGAGCTAGCAGAGCACTGGGGAAAAGCAGGCAGAGAATTCCCTGCTAGCACCTTCTCTGTGCCTGGGAAGCAGAAGTGTTCCCATTGCTTCGCAGAATCGCTTTTGTGCAGAAAACAGTAACACTTGTTCAGAACGAAAGAAAGCACAGAGCCCCAGATTTTATGTTGTCCTGGAGAGCTTGCAGAGCACTGGGGAAAGGCAGGCAGAGAATTCCCTGCTAGCACCTTCTCTGTGCCTGGGAAGCAGAAGTCTTCACATTGCTTCGCAGAATCGCTTTTGTGCAGAAAACAGTAACACTTGTTCAGAACGAAAGAAAGCACAGAGCCCCAGATTTTATGTTGTCCTGGAGAGCTTGCAGAGCACTGGGGAAAGGCAGGCAGAGAATTCCCTGCTAGCACCTTCTCTGTGCCTGGGAAGCAGAAGTGTTCACATTGCTTCGCAGAATCGCTTTTGTGCAGAAAACAGTAACACTTGTTCAGAACGAAAGAAAGCACAGAGCCCCAGATTTTATGTTGTCCTGGAGAGCTTGCAGAGCACTGGGGAAAGGCAGGCAGAGAATTCTCTGCTAGCACCTTCTCTGTGCCTGGGAAGCAGAAGTGTTCACATTGCTTCGCAGAATCGCTTTTGTGCAGAAAACAGTAACACTTGTTCAGAACGAAAGAAAGCACAGAGCCCCAGATTTTATGTTGTCCTGGAGAGCTTGCAGAGCACTGGGGAAAGGCAGGCAGAGAATTCCCTGCTAGCACCTTCTCTGTGCCTGGGAAGCAGAAGTCTTCACATTGCTTCGCAGAATCGCTTTTGTGCAGAAAACAGTAACACTTGTTCAGAACGAAAGAAAGCACAGAGCCCCAGATTTTATGTTGTCCTGGAGAGCTTGCAGAGTACTGGGGAAAGGCAGGCAGAGAATTCCCTGCTAGCACCTTCTCTGTGCCTGGGAAACAGAAGTGTTCCCATTGCTTCGCAGAATCGCTTTTGTGCAGAAAACAGTAACACTTGTTCAGAACGAAAGAAAGCACAGAGCCCCAGATTTTATGTTGTCCTGGAGAGCTAGCAGAGCACTGAGGAAAAGCAGGCAGAGAATTCCCTGCTAGCACCTTCTCTGTGCCTGGGAAGCAGAAGTGTTCCCATTGCTTCGCAGAATCGCTTTTGTGCAGAAAACAGTAACACTTGTTCAGAACGAAAGAAAGCACAGAGCCCCAGATTTTATGTTGTCCTGGAGAGCTTGCAGAGCACTGGGGAAAGGCAGGCAGAGAATTCCCTGCTAGCACCTTCTCTGTGCCTGGGAAACAGAAGTGTTCACATTGCTTCGCAGAATCGCTTTTGTGCAGAAAACAGTAACACTTGTTCAGAACGAAAGAAAGCACAGAGCCCCAGATTTGCTGTTGTCCTGGAGAGCTTGCAGAGCACTGGGGAAAGGCAGGCAGAGAATTCCCTGCTAGCACGTTCTCTGTGCCTGGGAAGCAGAAGTGTTCACATTGCTTCGCAGAATCGCTTTTGTGCAGAAAACAGTAACACTTGTTCAGAACGAAAGAAAGCACAGAGCCCCAGATTTTATGTTGTCCTGGAGAGCTTGCAGAGCACTGGGGAAAGGCAGGCAGAGAATTCCCTGCTAGCACGTTCTCTGTGCCTGGGAAGCAGAAGTGTTCCCATTGCTTCGCAGAATCGCTTTTGTGCAGAAAACAGTAACACTTGTTCAGAACGAAAGAAAGCACAGAGCCCCAGATTTTATGTTGTCCTGGAGAGCTTGCAGAGCACTGGGGAAAAGCAGGCAGAGAATTCCCTGCTAGCACCTTCTCTGTGCCTGGGAAGCAGAAGTGTTCAGATTGCTTCGCAGAATCGCTTTTGTGCAGAAAACAGTAACACTTGTTCAGAACGAAAGAAAGCACAGAGCCCCAGATTTTATGTTGTCCTGGAGAGCTTGCAGAGCACTGGGGAAAGGCAGGCAGAGAATTCCCTGCTAGCACGTTCTCTGTGCCTGGGAAGCAGAAGTGTTCCCATTGCTTCGCAGAATCGCTTTTGTGCAGAAAACAGTAACACTTGTTCAGAACGAAAGAAAGCACAGAGCCCCAGATTTTATGTTGTCCTGGAGAGCTTGCAGAGCACTGGGGAAAAGCAGGCAGAGAATTCCCTGCTAGGACCTTCTCTGTGCCTGGGAAGCAGAAGTGTTCACATTGCTTCGCAGAATCGCTTTTGTGCAGAAAACAGTAACACTTGTTCAGAACGAAAGAAAGCACAGAGCCCCAGATTTTATGTTGTCCTGGAGAGCTTGCAGAGCACTGGGGAAAGGCACGCAGAGAATTCCCTGCTAGCACCTTCTCTGTGCCTGTTCACATTGCTTCGCAGAATCGCTTTTGTGCAGAAAACAGTAACACTTGTTCAGAAGGAAAGAAAGCACAGAGCCCCAGATTTTATGTTGTCCTGGAGAGCTTGCAGAGCACTAGGGAAAGGCAGGCAGAGAATTCCCTGCTAGCACCTTCTCTGTGCCTGGGAAGCAGAAGTGTTCACATTGCTTCGCAGAATCGCTTTTGTGCAGAAAACAGTAACACTTGTTCAGAACGAAAGAAAGCACAGAGCCCCAGATTTTATGTTGTCCTGGAGAGCTTGCAGAGCACTGGGGAAAAGCAGGCAGAGATTTCCCTGCTAGCACCTTCTCTGTGCCTGGGAAGCAGAAGTGTTCACATTGCTTTGCAGAATCGCTTTTGTGCAGAAAACCGTAACACTTGTTCAGAACGAAAGAAAGCACAGAGCCCCAGATTTTATGTTGTCCTGGAGAGCTTGCAGAGCACTGGGGAAAGGCAGGCAGAGAATTCCCTGCTAGCACCTTCTCTGTGCCTGGGAAGCAGAAGTCTTCACATTGCTTCACAGAATCGCTTTTGTGCAGAAAACAGTAACACTTGTTCAGAACGAAAGAAAGCACAGAGCCCCAGATTTTATGTTGTCCTGGAGAGCTTGCAGAGCACTGGGGAAAAGCAGGCAGAGAATTCCCTGCTAGGACCTTCTCTGTGCCTGGGAAGCAGAAGTGTTCACATTGCTTCGCAGAATCGCTTTTGTGCAGAAAACAGTAACACTTGTTCAGAACGAAAGAAAGCACAGAGCCCCAGATTTTATGTTGTCCTGGAGAGCTTGCAGAGCACTGGGGAAAAGCAGGCAGAGAATTCCCTGCTAGCACCTTCTCTGTGCCTGGGAAACAGAAGTGTTCCCATTGCTTCGCAGAATCGCTTTTGTGCAGAAAACAGTAACACTTGTTCAGAACGAAAGAAAGCACAGAGCCCCAGATTTTATGTTGTCCTGGAGAGCTTGCAGAGCACTGGGGAAAGGCAGGCAGAGAATTCCCTGCTAGCACCTTCTCTGTGCCTGGGAAACAGAAGTGTTCACATTGCTTCGCAGAATCGCTTTTGTGCAGAAAACAGTAACACTTGTTCAGAACGAAAGAAAGCACAGAGCCCCAGATTTGCTGTTGTCCTGGAGAGCTTGCAGAGCACTGGGGAAAGGCAGGCAGAGAATTCCCTGCTAGCACCTTCTCTGTGCCTGGGAAGCAGAAGTGTTCACATTGCTTCGCAGAATCGCTTTTGTGCAGAAAACAGTAACACTTGTTCAGAACGAAAGAAAGCACAGAGCCCCAGATTTTATGTTGTCCTGGAGAGCTAGCAGAGCACTGGGGAAAAGCAATCAGAGAATTCCCTGCTAGCACGTTCTCTGTGCCTGGGAAACAGAAGTGTTCCCATTGCTTCGCAGAATCGCTTTTGTGCAGAAAACAGTAACACTTGTTCAGAACGAAAGAAAGCACAGAGCCCCAGATTTTATGTTGTCCTGGAGAGCTTGCAGAGTACTGGGGAAAGGCAGGCAGAGAATTCCCTGCTAGCACGTTCTCTGTGCCTGGGAAACAGAAGTGTTCACATTGCTTCGCAGAATCGCTTTTGTGCAGAAAACGGTAACACTTGTTCAGAACGAAAGAAAGCACAGAGCCCCAGATTTTA
This sequence comes from Strix uralensis, assembly GCF_047716275.1. Taxonomy (NCBI): domain Eukaryota; kingdom Metazoa; phylum Chordata; class Aves; order Strigiformes; family Strigidae; genus Strix; species Strix uralensis. Next base: position 305,017 of record NW_027436713.1, on the reverse strand, counting down.
TGTTGTCCTGGAGAGCTTGCAGAGCACTGGGGAAAGGCAGGCAGAGAATTCTCTGCTAGCACCTTCTCTGTGCCTGGGAAGCAGAAGTGTTCCCATTGCTTCGCAGAATCGCTTTTGTGCAGAAAACAGTAACACTTGTTCAGAACGAAAGAAAGCACAGAGCCCCAGATTTGCTGTTGTCCTGGAGAGCTTGCAGAGCACTGGGGAAAAGCAGGCAGAGAATTCCCTGCTAGGACCTTCTCTGTGCCTGGGAAGCAGAAGTGTTCACATTGCTTCGCAGAATCGCTTTTTTGCAGAAAACAGTAACACTTGTTCAGAACGAAAGAAAGCACAGAGCCCCAGATTTTATGTTGTCCTGGAGAGCTTGCAGAGCACTGGGGAAAAGCAGGCAGAGAATTCCCTGCTAGCACCTTCTCTGAGCCTGGGAAGCAGAAGTGTTCCCATTGCTTCGCAGAATCGCTTTTGTGCAGAAAACAGTAACACTTGTTCAGAACGAAAGAAAGCACAGAGCCCCAGATTTTATGTTGTCCTGGAGAGCTAGCAGAGCACTGGGGAAAAGCAGGCAGAGAATTCCCTGCTAGCACCTTCTCTGTGCCTGGGAAGCAGAAGTGTTCCCGTTGCTTCGCAGAATCGCTTTTGTGCAGAAAACAGTAACACTTGTTCAGAACGAAAGAAAGCACAGAGCCCCAGATTTTATGTTGTCCTGGAGAGCTTGCAGAGCACTGGGGAAAGGCAGGCAGAGAATTCCCTGCTAGCACCTTCTCTGTGCCTGGGAAGCAGAAGTCTTCACATTGCTTCGCAGAATCGCTTTTGTGCAGAAAACAGTAACACTTGTTCAGAACGAAAGAAAGCACAGAGCCCCAGATTTTATGTTGTCCTGGAGAGCTTGCAGAGCACTGGGGAAAGGCAGGCAGAGAATTCCCTGCTAGCACCTTCTCTGTGCCTGGGAAGCAGAAGTGTTCACATTGCTTCGCAGAATCGCTTTTGTGCAGAAAACAGTAACACTTGTTCAGAACGAAAGAAAGCACAGAGCCCCAGATTTTATGTTGTCCTGGAGAGCTTGCAGAGCACTGGGGAAAGGCAGGCAGAGAATTCTCTGCTAGCACCTTCTCTGTGCCTGGGAAGCAGAAGTGTTCACATTGCTTCGCAGAATCGCTTTTGTGCAGAAAACAGTAACACTTGTTCAGAACGAAAGAAAGCACAGAGCCCCAGATTTTATGTTGTCCTGGAGAGCTTGCAGAGCACTGGGGAAAGGCAGGCAGAGAATTCCCTGCTAGCACCTTCTCTGTGCCTGGGAAGCAGAAGTCTTCACATTGCTTCGCAGAATCGCTTTTGTGCAGAAAACAGTAACACTTGTTCAGAACGAAAGAAAGCACAGAGCCCCAGATTTTATGTTGTCCTGGAGAGCTTGCAGAGTACTGGGGAAAGGCAGGCAGAGAATTCCCTGCTAGCACCTTCTCTGTGCCTGGGAAACAGAAGTGTTCCCATTGCTTCGCAGAATCGCTTTTGTGCAGAAAACAGTAACACTTGTTCAGAACGAAAGAAAGCACAGAGCCCCAGATTTTATGTTGTCCTGGAGAGCTAGCAGAGCACTGAGGAAAAGCAGGCAGAGAATTCCCTGCTAGCACGTTCTCTGTTCCTGGGAAGCAGAAGTGTTCCCATTGCTTCGCAGAATCGCTTTTGTGCAGAAAACAGTAACACTTGTTCAGAACGAAAGAAAGCACAGAGCCCCAGATTTTATGTTGTCCTGGAGAGCTTGCAGAGCACTGGGGAAAGGCAGGCAGAGAATTCTCTGCTAGCACGTTCTCTGTGCCTGGGAAGCAGAAGTGTTCAGATTGCTTCGCAGAATCGCTTTTGTGCAGAAAACAGTAACACTTGTTCAGAACGAAAGAAAGCACAGAGCCCCAGATTTTATGTTGTCCTGGAGAGCTTGCAGAGCACTGGGGAAAGGCAGGCAGAGAATTCCCTGCTAGCACCTTCTCTGTGCCTGGGAAGCAGAAGTCTTCACATTGCTTCGCAGAATCGCTTTTGTGCAGAAAACAGTAACACTTGTTCAGAACGAAAGAAAGCACAGAGCCCCAGATTTTATGTTGTCCTGGAGAGCTTGCAGAGTACTGGGGAAAGGCAGGCAGAGAATTCCCTGCTAGCACCTTCTCTGTGCCTGGGAAACAGAAGTGTTCCCATTGCTTCGCAGAATCGCTTTTGTGCAGAAAACAGTAACACTTGTTCAGAACGAAAGAAAGCACAGAGCCCCAGATTTTATGTTGTCCTGGAGAGCTTGCAGAGCACTGGGGAAAGGCAGGCAGAGAATTCCCTGCTAGCACCTTCTCTGTGCCTGGGAAGCAGAAGTCTTCACATTGCTTCGCAGAATCGCTTTTGTGCAGAAAACAGTAACACTTGTTCAGAACGAAAGAAAGCACAGAGCCCCAGATTTTATGTTGTCCTGGAGAGCTTGCAGAGCACTGGGGAAAAGCAGGCAGAGAATTCCCTGCTAGCACCTTCTCTGTGCCTGGGAAACAGAAGTGTTGCCATTGCTTCGCAGAATCGCTTTTGTGCAGAAAACAGTAACACTTGTTCAGAACGAAAGAAAGCACAGAGCCCCAGATTTTATGTTGTCCTGGAGAGCTTGCAGAGTACTGGGGAAAGGCAGGCAGAGAATTCCCTGCTAGCACCTTCTCTGTGCCTGGGAAACAGAAGTGTTCACATTGCTTCGCAGAATCGCTTTTGTGCAGAAAACAGTAACACTTGTTCAGAACGAAAGAAAGCACAGAGCCCCAGATTTTATGTTGTCCTGGAGAGCTTGCAGAGCACTGGGGAAAGGCAGGCAGAGAATTCTCTGCTAGCACCTTCTCTGTGCCTGGGAAGCAGAAGTCTTCACATTGCTTCGCAGAATCGCTTTTGTGCAGAAAACAGTAACACTTGTTCAGAACGAAAGAAAGCACAGAGCCCCAGATTTGCTGTTGTCCTGGAGAGCTTGCAGAGCACTGGGGAAAAGCAGGCAGAGAATTCCCTGCTAGGACCTTCTCTGTGCCTGGGAAGCAGAAGTGTTCACATTGCTTCGCAGAATCGCTTTTGTGCAGAAAACAGTAACACTTGTTCAGAACGAAAGAAAGCACAGAGCCCCAGATTTTATGTTGTCCTGGAGAGCTTGCAGAGCACTGGGGAAAGGCAGGCAGAGAATTCTCTGCTAGCACCTTCTCTGTGCCTGGGAAGCAGAAGTCTTCACATTGCTTCGCAGAATCGCTTTTGTGCAGAAAACAGTAACACTTGTTCAGAACGAAAGAAAGCACAGAGCCCCAGATTTGCTGTTGTCCTGGAGAGCTTGCAGAGCACTGGGGAAAAGCAGGCAGAGAATTCCCTGCTAGGACCTTCTCTGTGCCTGGGAAGCGGAAGTGTTCACATTGCTTCGCAGAATCGCTTTTTTGCAGAAAACAGTAACACTTGTTCAGAACGAAAGAAAGCACAGAGCCCCAGATTTTATGTTGTCCTGGAGAGCTTGCAGAGCACTGGGGAAAAGCAGGCAGAGAATTCCCTGCTAGCACCTTCTCTGAGCCTGGGAAGCAGAAGTGTTCCCATTGCTTCGCAGAATCGCTTTTGTGCAGAAAACAGTAACACTTGTTCAGAACGAAAGAAAGCACAGAGCCCCAGATTTTATGTTGTCCTGGAGAGCTAGCAGAGCACTGGGGAAAAGCAGGCAGAGAATTCCCTGCTAGCACCTTCTCTGTGCCTGGGAAGCAGAAGTGTTCCCATTGCTTCGCAGAATCGCTTTTGTGCAGAAAACAGTAACACTTGTTCAGAACAAAAGAAAGCACAGAGCCCCAGATTTTATGTTGTCCTGGAGAGCTTGCAGAGCACTGGGGAAAGGCAGGCAGAGAATTCCCTGCTAGCACCTTCTCTGTGCCTGGGAAGCAGAAGTCTTCACATTGCTTCGCAGAATCGCTTTTGTGCAGAAAACAGTAACACTTGTTCAGAACGAAAGAAAGCACAGAGCCCCAGATTTTATGTTGTCCTGGAGAGCTTGCAGAGCACTGGGGAAAGGCAGGCAGAGAATTCCCTGCTAGCACCTTCTCTGTGCCTGGGAAGCAGAAGTCTTCACATTGCTTCGCAGAATCGCTTTTGTGCAGAAAACAGTAACACTTGTTCAGAACGAAAGAAAGCACAGAGCCCCAGATTTTATGTTGTCCTGGAGAGCTTGCAGAGCACTGGGGAAAAGCAGGCAGAGAATTCCCTGCTAGGACCTTCTCTGTGCCTGGGAAGCAGAAGTGTTCACATTGCTTCGCAGAATCGCTTTTTTGCAGAAAACAGTAACACTTGTTCAGAACGAAAGAAAGCACAGAGCCCCAGATTTTATGTTGTCCTGGAGAGCTTGCACAGCACTGGGGAAAAGCAGGCAGAGAATTCCCTGCTAGCACCTTCTCTGTGCCTGGGAAGCAGAAGTGTTCCCATTGCTTCGCAGAATCGCTTTTGTGCAGAAAACAGTAACACTTGTTCAGAACGAAAGAAAGCACAGAGCCCCAGATTTTATGTTGTCCTGGAGAGCTTGCAGAGCACTGGGGAAAGGCAGGCAGAGAATTCCCTGCTAGCACCTTCTCTGTGCCTGGGAAACAGAAGTGTTCACATTGCTTCGCAGAATCGCTTTTGTGCAGAAAACAGTAACACTTGTTCAGAACGAAAGAAAGCACAGAGCCCCAGATTTTATGTTGTCCTGGAGAGCTTGCAGAGCACTGGGGAAAGGCAGGCAGAGAATTCCCTGCTAGCACCTTCTCTGTGCCTGGGAAACAGAAGTGTTCACATTGCTTCGCAGAATCGCTTTTGTGCAGAAAACAGTAACACTTGTTCAGAACGAAAGAAAGCACAGAGCCCCAGATTTGCTGTTGTCCTGGAGAGCTTGCAGAGCACTGGGGAAAGGCAGGCAGAGAATTCCCTGCTAGCACGTTCTCTGTGCCTGGGAAGCAGAAGTGTTCACATTGCTTCGCAGAATCGCTTTTGTGCAGAAAACAGTAACACTTGTTCAGAACGAAAGAAAGCACAGAGCCCCAGATTTTATGTTGTCCTGGAGAGCTTGCAGAGCACTGGGGAAAGGCAGGCAGAGAATTCCCTGCTAGCACGTTCTCTGTGCCTGGGAAGCAGAAGTGTTCCCATTGCTTCGCAGAATCGCTTTTGTGCAGAAAACAGTAACACTTGTTCAGAACGAAAGAAAGCACAGAGCCCCAGATTTTATGTTGTCCTGGAGAGCTTGCAGAGCACTGGGGAAAAGCAGGCAGAGAATTCCCTGCTAGCACCTTCTCTGTGCCTGGGAAGCAGAAGTGTTCAGATTGCTTCGCAGAATCGCTTTTGTGCAGAAAACAGTAACACTTGTTCAGAACGAAAGAAAGCACAGAGCCCCAGATTTTATGTTGTCCTGGAGAGCTTGCAGAGCACTGGGGAAAGGCAGGCAGAGAATTCCCTGCTAGCACGTTCTCTGTGCCTGGGAAGCAGAAGTGTTCCCATTGCTTCGCAGAATCGCTTTTGTGCAGAAAACAGTAACACTTGTTCAGAACGAAAGAAAGCACAGAGCCCCAGATTTTATGTTGTCCTGGAGAGCTTGCAGAGCACTGGGGAAAAGCAGGCAGAGAATTCCCTGCTAGGACCTTCTCTGTGCCTGGGAAGCAGAAGTGTTCACATTGCTTCGCAGAATCGCTTTTGTGCAGAAAACAGTAACACTTGTTCAGAACGAAAGAAAGCACAGAGCCCCAGATTTTATGTTGTCCTGGAGAGCTTGCAGAGCACTGGGGAAAGGCACGCAGAGAATTCCCTGCTAGCACCTTCTCTGTGCCTGTTCACATTGCTTCGCAGAATCGCTTTTGTGCAGAAAACAGTAACACTTGTTCAGAAGGAAAGAAAGCACAGAGCCCCAGATTTTATGTTGTCCTGGAGAGCTTGCAGAGCACTAGGGAAAGGCAGGCAGAGAATTCCCTGCTAGCACCTTCTCTGTGCCTGGGAAGCAGAAGTGTTCACATTGCTTCGCAGAATCGCTTTTGTGCAGAAAACAGTAACACTTGTTCAGAACGAAAGAAAGCACAGAGCCCCAGATTTTATGTTGTCCTGGAGAGCTTGCAGAGCACTGGGGAAAAGCAGGCAGAGATTTCCCTGCTAGCACCTTCTCTGTGCCTGGGAAGCAGAAGTGTTCACATTGCTTTGCAGAATCGCTTTTGTGCAGAAAACCGTAACACTTGTTCAGAACGAAAGAAAGCACAGAGCCCCAGATTTTATGTTGTCCTGGAGAGCTTGCAGAGCACTGGGGAAAGGCAGGCAGAGAATTCCCTGCTAGCACCTTCTCTGTGCCTGGGAAGCAGAAGTCTTCACATTGCTTCACAGAATCGCTTTTGTGCAGAAAACAGTAACACTTGTTCAGAACGAAAGAAAGCACAGAGCCCCAGATTTTATGTTGTCCTGGAGAGCTTGCAGAGCACTGGGGAAAAGCAGGCAGAGAATTCCCTGCTAGGACCTTCTCTGTGCCTGGGAAGCAGAAGTGTTCACATTGCTTCGCAGAATCGCTTTTGTGCAGAAAACAGTAACACTTGTTCAGAACGAAAGAAAGCACAGAGCCCCAGATTTTATGTTGTCCTGGAGAGCTTGCAGAGCACTGGGGAAAAGCAGGCAGAGAATTCCCTGCTAGCACCTTCTCTGTGCCTGGGAAACAGAAGTGTTCCCATTGCTTCGCAGAATCGCTTTTGTGCAGAAAACAGTAACACTTGTTCAGAACGAAAGAAAGCACAGAGCCCCAGATTTTATGTTGTCCTGGAGAGCTTGCAGAGCACTGGGGAAAGGCAGGCAGAGAATTCCCTGCTAGCACCTTCTCTGTGCCTGGGAAACAGAAGTGTTCACATTGCTTCGCAGAATCGCTTTTGTGCAGAAAACAGTAACACTTGTTCAGAACGAAAGAAAGCACAGAGCCCCAGATTTGCTGTTGTCCTGGAGAGCTTGCAGAGCACTGGGGAAAGGCAGGCAGAGAATTCCCTGCTAGCACCTTCTCTGTGCCTGGGAAGCAGAAGTGTTCACATTGCTTCGCAGAATCGCTTTTGTGCAGAAAACAGTAACACTTGTTCAGAACGAAAGAAAGCACAGAGCCCCAGATTTTATGTTGTCCTGGAGAGCTAGCAGAGCACTGGGGAAAAGCAATCAGAGAATTCCCTGCTAGCACGTTCTCTGTGCCTGGGAAACAGAAGTGTTCCCATTGCTTCGCAGAATCGCTTTTGTGCAGAAAACAGTAACACTTGTTCAGAACGAAAGAAAGCACAGAGCCCCAGATTTTATGTTGTCCTGGAGAGCTTGCAGAGTACTGGGGAAAGGCAGGCAGAGAATTCCCTGCTAGCACGTTCTCTGTGCCTGGGAAACAGAAGTGTTCACATTGCTTCGCAGAATCGCTTTTGTGCAGAAAACGGTAACACTTGTTCAGAACGAAAGAAAGCACAGAGCCCCAGATTTTATGTTGTCCTGGAGAGCTTGCAGAGCACTGGGGAAAGGCAGGCAGAGAATTCTCTGCTAGCACCTTCTCTGTGCCTGGGAAGCAGAAGTGTTCCCATTGCTTCGCAGAATCGCTTTTGTGCAGAAAACAGTAACACTTGTTCAGAACGAAAGAAAGCACAGAGCCCCAGATTTGCTGTTGTCCTGGAGAGCTTGCAGAGCACTGGGGAAAAGCAGGCAGAGAATTCCCTGCTAGGACCTTCTCTGTGCCTGGGAAGCAGAAGTGTTCACATTGCTTCGCAGAATCGCTTTTTTGCAGAAAACAGTAACACTTGTTCAGAACGAAAGAAAGCACAGAGCCCCAGATTTTATGTTGTCCTGGAGAGCTTGCAGAGCACTGGGGAAAAGCAGGCAGAGAATTCCCTGCTAGCACCTTCTCTGAGCCTGGGAAGCAGAAGTGTTCCCATTGCTTCGCAGAATCGCTTTTGTGCAGAAAACAGTAACACTTGTTCAGAACGAAAGAAAGCACAGAGCCCCAGATTTTATGTTGTCCTGGAGAGCTAGCAGAGCACTGGGGAAAAGCAGGCAGAGAATTCCCTGCTAGCACCTTCTCTGTGCCTGGGAAGCAGAAGTGTTCCCGTTGCTTCGCAGAATCGCTTTTGTGCAGAAAACAGTAACACTTGTTCAGAACGAAAGAAAGCACAGAGCCCCAGATTTTATGTTGTCCTGGAGAGCTTGCAGAGCACTGGGGAAAGGCAGGCAGAGAATTCCCTGCTAGCACCTTCTCTGTGCCTGGGAAGCAGAAGTCTTCACATTGCTTCGCAGAATCGCTTTTGTGCAGAAAACAGTAACACTTGTTCAGAACGAAAGAAAGCACAGAGCCCCAGATTTTATGTTGTCCTGGAGAGCTTGCAGAGCACTGGGGAAAGGCAGGCAGAGAATTCCCTGCTAGCACCTTCTCTGTGCCTGGGAAGCAGAAGTGTTCACATTGCTTCGCAGAATCGCTTTTGTGCAGAAAACAGTAACACTTGTTCAGAACGAAAGAAAGCACAGAGCCCCAGATTTTATGTTGTCCTGGAGAGCTTGCAGAGCACTGGGGAAAGGCAGGCAGAGAATTCTCTGCTAGCACCTTCTCTGTGCCTGGGAAGCAGAAGTGTTCACATTGCTTCGCAGAATCGCTTTTGTGCAGAAAACAGTAACACTTGTTCAGAACGAAAGAAAGCACAGAGCCCCAGATTTTATGTTGTCCTGGAGAGCTTGCAGAGCACTGGGGAAAGGCAGGCAGAGAATTCCCTGCTAGCACCTTCTCTGTGCCTGGGAAGCAGAAGTCTTCACATTGCTTCGCAGAATCGCTTTTGTGCAGAAAACAGTAACACTTGTTCAGAACGAAAGAAAGCACAGAGCCCCAGATTTTATGTTGTCCTGGAGAGCTTGCAGAGTACTGGGGAAAGGCAGGCAGAGAATTCCCTGCTAGCACCTTCTCTGTGCCTGGGAAACAGAAGTGTTCCCATTGCTTCGCAGAATCGCTTTTGTGCAGAAAACAGTAACACTTGTTCAGAACGAAAGAAAGCACAGAGCCCCAGATTTTATGTTGTCCTGGAGAGCTAGCAGAGCACTGAGGAAAAGCAGGCAGAGAATTCCCTGCTAGCACGTTCTCTGTTCCTGGGAAGCAGAAGTGTTCCCATTGCTTCGCAGAATCGCTTTTGTGCAGAAAACAGTAACACTTGTTCAGAACGAAAGAAAGCACAGAGCCCCAGATTTTATGTTGTCCTGGAGAGCTTGCAGAGCACTGGGGAAAGGCAGGCAGAGAATTCTCTGCTAGCACGTTCTCTGTGCCTGGGAAGCAGAAGTGTTCAGATTGCTTCGCAGAATCGCTTTTGTGCAGAAAACAGTAACACTTGTTCAGAACGAAAGAAAGCACAGAGCCCCAGATTTTATGTTGTCCTGGAGAGCTTGCAGAGCACTGGGGAAAGGCAGGCAGAGAATTCCCTGCTAGCACCTTCTCTGTGCCTGGGAAGCAGAAGTCTTCACATTGCTTCGCAGAATCGCTTTTGTGCAGAAAACAGTAACACTTGTTCAGAACGAAAGAAAGCACAGAGCCCCAGATTTTATGTTGTCCTGGAGAGCTTGCAGAGTACTGGGGAAAGGCAGGCAGAGAATTCCCTGCTAGCACCTTCTCTGTGCCTGGGAAACAGAAGTGTTCCCATTGCTTCGCAGAATCGCTTTTGTGCAGAAAACAGTAACACTTGTTCAGAACGAAAGAAAGCACAGAGCCCCAGATTTTATGTTGTCCTGGAGAGCTTGCAGAGCACTGGGGAAAGGCAGGCAGAGAATTCCCTGCTAGCACCTTCTCTGTGCCTGGGAAGCAGAAGTCTTCACATTGCTTCGCAGAATCGCTTTTGTGCAGAAAACAGTAACACTTGTTCAGAACGAAAGAAAGCACAGAGCCCCAGATTTTATGTTGTCCTGGAGAGCTTGCAGAGCACTGGGGAAAAGCAGGCAGAGAATTCCCTGCTAGCACCTTCTCTGTGCCTGGGAAACAGAAGTGTTGCCATTGCTTCGCAGAATCGCTTTTGTGCAGAAAACAGTAACACTTGTTCAGAACGAAAGAAAGCACAGAGCCCCAGATTTTATGTTGTCCTGGAGAGCTTGCAGAGTACTGGGGAAAGGCAGGCAGAGAATTCCCTGCTAGCACCTTCTCTGTGCCTGGGAAACAGAAGTGTTCACATTGCTTCGCAGAATCGCTTTTGTGCAGAAAACAGTAACACTTGTTCAGAACGAAAGAAAGCACAGAGCCCCAGATTTTATGTTGTCCTGGAGAGCTTGCAGAGCACTGGGGAAAGGCAGGCAGAGAATTCTCTGCTAGCACCTTCTCTGTGCCTGGGAAGCAGAAGTCTTCACATTGCTTCGCAGAATCGCTTTTGTGCAGAAAACAGTAACACTTGTTCAGAACGAAAGAAAGCACAGAGCCCCAGATTTGCTGTTGTCCTGGAGAGCTTGCAGAGCACTGGGGAAAAGCAGGCAGAGAATTCCCTGCTAGGACCTTCTCTGTGCCTGGGAAGCAGAAGTGTTCACATTGCTTCGCAGAATCGCTTTTGTGCAGAAAACAGTAACACTTGTTCAGAACGAAAGAAAGCACAGAGCCCCAGATTTTATGTTGTCCTGGAGAGCTTGCAGAGCACTGGGGAAAGGCAGGCAGAGAATTCTCTGCTAGCACCTTCTCTGTGCCTGGGAAGCAGAAGTCTTCACATTGCTTCGCAGAATCGCTTTTGTGCAGAAAACAGTAACACTTGTTCAGAACGAAAGAAAGCACAGAGCCCCAGATTTGCTGTTGTCCTGGAGAGCTTGCAGAGCACTGGGGAAAAGCAGGCAGAGAATTCCCTGCTAGGACCTTCTCTGTGCCTGGGAAGCAGAAGTGTTCACATTGCTTCGCAGAATCGCTTTTTTGCAGAAAACAGTAACACTTGTTCAGAACGAAAGAAAGCACAGAGCCCCAGATTTTATGTTGTCCTGGAGAGCTTGCAGAGCACTGGGGAAAAGCAGGCAGAGAATTCCCTGCTAGCACCTTCTCTGAGCCTGGGAAGCAGAAGTGTTCCCATTGCTTCGCAGAATCGCTTTTGTGCAGAAAACAGTAACACTTGTTCAGAACGAAAGAAAGCACAGAGCCCCAGATTTTATGTTGTCCTGGAGAGCTAGCAGAGCACTGGGGAAAAGCAGGCAGAGAATTCCCTGCTAGCACCTTCTCTGTGCCTGGGAAGCAGAAGTGTTCCCATTGCTTCGCAGAATCGCTTTTGTGCAGAAAACAGTAACACTTGTTCAGAACAAAAGAAAGCACAGAGCCCCAGATTTTATGTTGTCCTGGAGAGCTTGCAGAGCACTGGGGAAAGGCAGGCAGAGAATTCCCTGCTAGCACCTTCTCTGTGCCTGGGAAGCAGAAGTCTTCACATTGCTTCGCAGAATCGCTTTTGTGCAGAAAACAGTAACACTTGTTCAGAACGAAAGAAAGCACAGAGCCCCAGATTTTATGTTGTCCTGGAGAGCTTGCAGAGCACTGGGGAAAGGCAGGCAGAGAATTCCCTGCTAGCACCTTCTCTGTGCCTGGGAAGCAGAAGTCTTCACATTGCTTCGCAGAATCGCTTTTGTGCAGAAAACAGTAACACTTGTTCAGAACGAAAGAAAGCACAGAGCCCCAGATTTTATGTTGTCCTGGAGAGCTTGCAGAGCACTGGGGAAAAGCAGGCAGAGAATTCCCTGCTAGGACCTTCTCTGTGCCTGGGAAGCAGAAGTGTTCACATTGCTTCGCAGAATCGCTTTTTTGCAGAAAACAGTAACACTTGTTCAGAACGAAAGAAAGCACAGAGCCCCAGATTTTATGTTGTCCTGGAGAGCTTGCACAGCACTGGGGAAAAGCAGGCAGAGAATTCCCTGCTAGCACCTTCTCTGTGCCTGGGAAGCAGAAGTGTTCCCATTGCTTCGCAGAATCGCTTTTGTGCAGAAAACAGTAACACTTGTTCAGAACGAAAGAAAGCACAGAGCCCCAGATTTTATGTTGTCCTGGAGAGCTTGCAGAGTACTGGGGAAAGGCAGGCAGAGAATTCCCTGCTAGCACCTTCTCTGTGCCTGGGAAACAGAAGTGTTCACATTGCTTCGCAGAATCGCTTTTGTGCAGAAAACAGTAACACTTGTTCAGAACGAAAGAAAGCACAGAGCCCCAGATTTTATGTTGTCCTGGAGAGCTAGCAGAGCACTGAGGAAAAGCAGGCAGAGAATTCCCTGCTAGCACGTTCTCTGTTCCTGGGAAGCAGAAGTGTTCCCATTGCTTCGCAGAATCGCTTTTGTGCAGAAAACAGTAACACTTGTTCAGAACGAAAGAAAGCACAGAGCCCCAGATTTTATGTTGTCCTGGAGAGCTTGCAGAGCACTGGGGAAAGGCAGGCAGAGAATTCCCTGCTAGCACCTTCTCTGTGCCTGGGAAGCAGAAGTCTTCACATTGCTTCGCAGAATCGCTTTTGTGCAGAAGACAGTAACACTTGTTCAGAACGAAAGAAAGCACAGAGCCCCAGATTTTATGTTGTCCTGGAGAGCTTGCAGAGCACTGGGGAAAGGCAGGCAGAGAATTCCCTGCTAGCACCTTCTCTGTGCCTGGGAAGCAGAAGTCTTCACATTGCTTCGCAGAATCGCTTTTGTGCAGAAAACAGTAACACTTGTTCAGAACGAAAGAAAGCACAGAGCCCCAGATTTTATGTTGTCCTGGAGAGCTTGCAAAGCACTGGGGAAAAGCAGGCAGAGAATTCCCTGCTAGGACCTTCTCTGTGCCTGGGAAGCAGAAGTCTTCACATTGCTTCGCAGAATCGCTTTTGTGCAGAAAACAGTAACACTTGTTCAGAACGAAAGAAAGCACAGAGCCCCAGATTTTATGTTGTCCTGGAGAGCTTGCAGAGCACTGGGGAAAAGCAGGCAGAGAATTCCCTGCTAGCACCTTCTCTGTGCCTGGGAAGCAGAAGTGTTCACATTGCTTCGCAGAATCGCTTTTGTGCAGAAAACAGTAACACTTGTTCAGAACGAAAGAAAGCACAGAGCCCCAGATTTTATGTTGTCCTGGAGAGCTTGCAGAGCACTGGGGAAAAGCAGGCAGAGAATTCCCTGCTAGCACCTTCTCTGTGCCTGGGAAACAGAAGTGTTGCCATTGCTTCGCAGAATCGCTTTTGTGCAGAAAACAGTAACACTTGTTCAGAACGAAAGAAAGCACAGAGCCCCAGATTTTATGTTGTCCTGGAGAGCTTGCAGAGTACTGGGGAAAGGCAGGCAGAGAATTCCCTGCTAGCACCTTCTCTGTGCCTGGGAAACAGAAGTGTTCACATTGCTTCGCAGAATCGCTTTTGTGCAGAAAACAGTAACACTTGTTCAGAACGAAAGAAAGCACAGAGCCCCAGATTTTATGTTGTCCTGGAGAGCTTGCAGAGCACTGGGGAAAGGCAGGCAGAGAATTCTCTGCTAGCACCTTCTCTGTGCCTGGGAAGCAGAAGTGTTCACATTGCTTCGCAGAATCGCTTTTGTGCAGAAAACAGTAACACTTGTTCAGAACGAAAGAAAGCACAGAGCCCCAGATTTGCTGTTGTCCTGGAGAGCTTGCAGAGCACTGGGGAAAAGCAGGCAGAGAATTCCCTGCTAGGACCTTCTCTGTGCCTGGGAAGCAGAAGTGTTCACATTGCTTCGCAGAATCGCTTTTTTGCAGAAAACAGTAACACTTGTTCAGAACGAAAGAAAGCACAGAGCCCCAGATTTTATGTTGTCCTGGAGAGCTTGCAGAGCACTGGGGAAAAGCAGGCAGAGAATTCCCTGCTAGCACCTTCTCTGAGCCTGGGAAGCAGAAGTGTTCCCATTGCTTCGCAGAATCGCTTTTGTGCAGAAAACAGTAACACTTGTTCAGAACGAAAGAAAGCACAGAGCCCCAGATTTTATGTTGTCCTGGAGAGCTTGCAGAGCACTGGGGAAAGGCAGGCAGAGAATTCCCTGCTAGCACCTTCTCTGTGCCTGGGAAGCAGAAGTCTTCACATTGCTTCGCAGAATCGCTTTTGTGCAGAAAACAGTAACACTTGTTCAGAACGAAAGAAAGCACAGAGCCCCAGATTTTATGTTGTCCTGGAGAGCTTGCAAAGCACTGGGGAAAAGCAGGCAGAGAATTCCCTGCTAGGACCTTCTCTGTGCCTGGGAAGCAGAAGTGTTCACATTGCTTCGCAGAATCGCTTTTGTGCAGAAAACAGTAACACTTGTTCAGAACGAAAGAAAGCACAGAGCCCCAGATTTTATGTTGTCCTGGAGAGCTTGCAGAGCACTGGGGAAAAGCAGGCAGAGAATTCCCTGCTAGCACCTTCTCTGTGCCTGGGAAGCAGAAGTGTTCACATTGCTTCGCAGAATCGCTTTTGTGCAGAAAACAGTAACACTTGTTCAGAACGAAAGAAAGCACAGAGCCCCAGATTTTATGTTGTCCTGGAGAGCTTGCAGAGCACTGGGGAAAAGCAGGCAGAGAATTCCCTGCTAGCACCTTCTCTGTGCCTGGGAAACGGAAGTGTTGCCATTGCTTCGCAGAATCGCTTTTGTGCAGAAAACAGTAACACTTGTTCAGAACGAAAGAAAGCACAGAGCCCCAGATTTTATGTTGTCCTGGAGAGCTTGCAGAGTACTGGGGAAAGGCAGGCAGAGAATTCCCTGCTAGCACCTTCTCTGTGCCTGGGAAACAGAAGTGTTCACATTGCTTCGCAGAATCGCTTTTGTGCAGAAAACAGTAACACTTGTTCAGAACGAAAGAAAGCACAGAGCCCCAGATTTTATGTTGTCCTGGAGAGCTTGCAGAGCACTGGGGAAAGGCAGGCAGAGAATTCTCTGCTAGCACCTTCTCTGTGCCTGGGAAGCAGAAGTGTTCACATTGCTTCGCAGAATCGCTTTTGTGCAGAAAACAGTAACACTTGTTCAGAACGAAAGAAAGCACAGAGCCCCAGATTTGCTGTTGTCCTGGAGAGCTTGCAGAGCACTGGGGAAAAGCAGGCAGAGAATTCCCTGCTAGGACCTTCTCTGTGCCTGGGAAGCAGAAGTGTTCACATTGCTTCGCAGAATCGCTTTTTTGCAGAAAACAGTAACACTTGTTCAGAACGAAAGAAAGCACAGAGCCCCAGATTTTATGTTGTCCTGGAGAGCTTGCAGAGCACTGGGGAAAAGCAGGCAGAGAATTCCCTGCTAGCACCTTCTCTGAGCCTGGGAAGCAGAAGTGTTCCCATTGCTTCGCAGAATCGCTTTTGTGCAGAAAACAGTAACACTTGTTCAGAACGAAAGAAAGCACAGAGCCCCAGATTTTATGTTGTCCTGGAGAGCTAGCAGAGCACTGAGGAAAAGCAGGCAGAGAATTCCCTGCTAGCACCTTCTCTGTGCCTGGGAAGCAGAAGTGTTCCCATTGCTTCGCAGAATCGCTTTTGTGCAGAAAACAGTAACACTTGTTCAGAACGAAAGAAAGCACAGAGCCCCAGATTTTATGTTGTCCTGGAGAGCTTGCAGAGCACTGGGGAAAGGCAGGCAGAGAATTCCCTGCTAGCACCTTCTCTGTGCCTGGGAAGCAGAAGTCTTCACATTGCTTCGCAGAATCGCTTTTGTGCAGAAAACAGTAACACTTGTTCAGAACGAAAGAAAGCACAGAGCCCCAGATTTGCTGTTGTCCTGGAGAGCTTGCAGAGCACTGGGGAAAGGCAGGCAGAGAATTCCCTGCTAGCACCTTCTCTGTGCCTGGGAAGCAGAAGTGTTCACATTGCTTCGCAGAATCGCTTTTGTGCAGAAAACAGTAACACTTGTTCAGAACGAAAGAAAGCACAGAGCCCCAGATTTTATGTTGTCCTGGAGAGCTTGCACAGCACTGGGGAAAAGCAGGCAGAGAATTCCCTGCTAGCACCTTCTCTGTGCCTGGGAAACAGAAGTGTTCCCATTGCTTCGCAGAATCGCTTTTGTGCAGAAAACAGTAACACTTGTTCAGAACGAAAGAAAGCACAGAGCCCCAGATTTGCTGTTGTCCTGGAGAGCTTGCAGAGTACTGGGGAAAGGCAGGCAGAGAATTCCCTGCTAGCAACTTCTCTGTGCCTGGGAAACAGAAGTGTTCACATTGCTTCGCAGAATCGCTTTTGTGCAGAAAACAGTAACACTTGTTCAGAACGAAAGAAAGCACAGAGCCCCAGATTTTATGTTGTCCTGGAGAGCTTGCAGAGCACTGGGGAAAGGCAGGCAGAGAATTCTCTGCTAGCACCTTCTCTGTGCCTGGGAAGCAGAAGTCTTCACATTGCTTCGCAGAATCGCTTTTGTGCAGAAAACAGTAACACTTGTTCAGAACGAAAGAAAGCACAGAGCCCCAGATTTTATGTTGTCCTGGAGAGCTTGCAGAGCACTGGGGAAAGGCAGGCAGAGAATTCCCTGCTAGCACCTTCTCTGTGCCTGTTCACATTGCTTCAGAGAATCGCTTTTGTGCAGAAAACAATAACACTTGTTCAGAAGGAAAGAAAGCACAGAGCCCCAGATTTTATGTTGTCCTGGAGAGCTTGCAGAGCACTGGGGAAAAGCAGGCAGAGATTTCCCTGCTAGCACGTTCTCTGTGCCTGGGAAGCAGAAGTCTTCACATTGCTTCGCAGAATCGCTTTTGTGCAGAAAACAGTAACACTTGTTCAGAACGAAAGAAAGCACAGAGCCCCAGATTTGCTGTTGTCCTGGAGAGCTTGCAGAGCACTGGGGAAAGGCAGGCAGAGAATTCCCTGCTAGCACCTTCTCTGTTCCTGGGAAGCAGAAGTGTTCAGATTGCTTCGCAGAATCGCTTTTGTGCAGAAAACAGTAACACTTGTTCAGAACGAAAGAAAGCACAGAGCCCCAGATTTTATGTTGTCCTGGAGAGCTTGCAGAGCACTGGGGAAAGGCAGGCAGAGAATTCCCTGCTAGCACCTTCTCTGTGCCTGGGAAGCAGAAGTGTTCAGATTGCTTCGCAGAATCGCTTTTGTGCAGAAAACAGTAACACTTGTTCAGAACGAAAGAAAGCACAGAGCCCCAGATTTTATGTTGTCCTGGAGAGCTAGCGGAGCACTGGAGAAAAACAGGCAGAGAATTCCCTGCTAGCACCTTCTCTGTTCCTGGGAAGCAGAAGTGTTCCCATTGCTTCGCAGAATCGCTTTTGTGCAGAAAACAGTAACACTTGTTCAGAACGAAAGAAAGCACAGAGCCCCAGATTTTATGTTGTCCTGGAGAGCTTGCAGAGCACTGGGGAAAGGCAGGCAGAGAATTCCCTGCTAGCACCTTCTCTGTGCCTGGGAAGCAGAAGTCTTCACATTGCTTCGCATAATCGCTTTTGTGCAGAAAACAGTAACACTTGTTCAGAACGAAAGAAAGCACAGAGCCCCAGATTTTATGTTGTCCTTGAGAGCTTGCAGAGCACTGGGGAAAAGCAGGCAGAGAATTCCCTGCTAGCACCTTCTCTGTGCCTGGGAAGCAGAAGTGTTCACATTGCTTCGCAGAATCGCTTTTGTGCAGAAAACAGTAACACTTGTTCAGAACGAAAGAAAGCACAGAGCCCCAGATTTTATGTTGTCCTGGAGAGCTTGCAGAGCACTGGGGAAAAGCAGGCAGAGAATTCCCTGCTAGCACCTTCTCTGTGCCTGGGAAACAGAAGTGTTCCCATTGCTTCGCAGAATCGCTTTTGTGCAGAAAACAGTAACACTTGTTCAGAACGAAAGAAAGCACAGAGCCCCAGATTTTATGTTGTCCTGGAGAGCTTGCAGAGTGCTGGGGAAAGGCAGGCAGAGAATTCCCTGCTAGCACCTTCTCTGTGCCTGGGAAACAGAAGTGTTCACATTGCTTCGCAGAATCGCTTTTGTGCAGAAAACAGTAACACTTGTTCAGAACGAAAGAAAGCACAGAGCCCCAGATTTTATGTTGTCCTGGAGAGCTTGCAGAGCACTGGGGAAAGGCAGGCAGAGAATTCTCTGCTAGCACCTTCTCTGTGCCTGGGAAGCAGAAGTCTTCACATTGCTTCGCAGAATCGCTTTTGTGCAGAAAACAGTAACACTTGTTCAGAACGAAAGAAAGCACAGAGCCCCAGATTTTATGTTGTCCTGGAGAGCTTGCAGAGCACTGGGGAAAAGGCACGCAGAGAATTCCCTGCTAGCACCTTCTCTGTGCCTGTTCACATTGCTTCGCAGAATCGCTTTTGTGCAGAAAACAATAACACTTGTTCAGAAGGAAAGAAAGCACAGAGCCCCAGATTTTATGTTGTCCTGGAGAGCTTGCAGAGCACTGGGGAAAAGCAGGCAGAGATTTCCCTGCTAGGACGTTCTCTGTGCCTGGGAAGCGGAAGTGTTCAGATTGCTTCGCAGAATCGCTTTTGTGCAGAAAACAGTAACACTTGTTCAGAACGAAAGAAAGCACAGAGCCCCAGATTTGCTGTTGTCCTGGAGAGCTTGCAGAGCACTGGGGAAAGGCAGGCAGAGAATTCCCTGCTAGCACCTTCTCTGTGCCTGTTCACATTGCTTCGCAGAATCGCTTTTGTGCAGAAAACAATAACACTTGTTCAGAAGGAAAGAAAGCACAGAGTCCCAGATTTTATGTTGTCCTGGAGAGCTTGCAGAGCACTGGGGAAAAGCAGGCAGAGATTTCCCTGCTAGCACCTTCTCTGTGCCTGGGAAGCAGAAGTGTTCCCATTGCTTCGCAGAATCGCTTTTGTGCAGAAAACCGTAACACTTGTTCAGAACGAAAGAAAGCACAGAGCCCCAGATTTTATGTTGTCCTGGAGAGCTTGCAGAGCACTGGGGAAAGGCAGGCAGAGAATTCCCTGCTAGCACCTTCTCTGTGCCTGGGAATCAGAAGTGTTCCCATTGCTTCGCAGAATCGCTTTTGTGCAGAAAACAGTAACACTTGTTCAGAACGAAAGAAAGCACAGAGCCCCAGATTTTATGTTGTCCTGGAGAGCTTGCAGAGCACTGGGGAAAGGCAGGCAGAGAATTCCCTGCTAGCACCTTCTCTGTGCCTGGGAAACAGAAGTGTTCCCATTGCTTCGCAGAATCGCTTTTGTGCAGAAAACAGTAACACTTGTTCAGAACGAAAGAAAGCACAGAGCCCCAGATTTTATGTTGTCCTGGAGAGCTAGCAGAGCACTGGGGAAAAGCAGGCAGAGATTTCCCTGCTAGCACGTTCTCTGTGCCTGGGAAGCAGAAGTCTTCACATTGCTTCGCAGAATCGCTTTTGTGCAGAAAACAGTAACACTTGTTCAGAACGAAAGAAAGCACAGAGCCCCAGATTTTATGTTGTCCTGGAGAGCTTGCAGAGCACTGGGGAAAGGCAGGCAGAGAATTCCCTGCTAGCACCTTCTCTGTGCCTGGGAAGCAGAAGTCTTCACATTGCTTCGCAGAATCGCTTTTGTGCAGAAAACAGTAACACTTGTTCAGAACGAAAGAAAGCACAGAGCCCCAGATTTTATGTTGTCCTGGAGAGCTTGCAGAGCACTGGGGAAAGGCAGGCAGAGAATTCCCTGCTAGCACCTTCTCTGTGCCTGGGAAGCAGAAGTCTTCACATTGCTTCGCAGAATCGCTTTTGTGCAGAAAACAGTAACACTTGTTCAGAACGAAAGAAAGCACAGAGCCCCAGATTTTATGTTGTCCTGGAGAGCTTGCAAAGCACTGGGGAAAAGCAGGCAGAGAATTCCCTGCTAGGACCTTCTCTGTGCCTGGGAAGCAGAAGTGTTCACATTGCTTCGCAGAATCGCTTTTGTGCAGAAAACAGTAACACTTGTTCAGAACGAAAGAAAGCACAGAGCCCCAGATTTTATGTTGTCCTGGAGAGCTTGCAGAGCACTGGGGAAAAGCAGGCAGAGAATTCCCTGCTAGCACCTTCTCTGTGCCTGGGAAGCAGAAGTGTTCACATTGCTTCGCAGAATCGCTTTTGTGCAGAAAACAGTAACACTTGTTCAGAACGAAAGAAAGCACAGAGCCCCAGATTTTATGTTGTCCTGGAGAGCTTGCAGAGCACTGGGGAAAAGCAGGCAGAGAATTCCCTGCTAGCACCTTCTCTGTGCCTGGGAAACAGAAGTGTTGCCATTGCTTCGCAGAATCGCTTTTGTGCAGAAAACAGTAACACTTGTTCAGAACGAAAGAAAGCACAGAGCCCCAGATTTTATGTTGTCCTGGAGAGCTTGCAGAGTACTGGGGAAAGGCAGGCAGAGAATTCCCTGCTAGCACCTTCTCTGTGCCTGGGAAACAGAAGTGTTCACATTGCTTCGCAGAATCGCTTTTGTGCAGAAAACAGTAACACTTGTTCAGAACGAAAGAAAGCACAGAGCCCCAGATTTTATGTTGTCCTGGAGAGCTTGCAGAGCACTGGGGAAAGGCAGGCAGAGAATTCTCTGCTAGCACCTTCTCTGTGCCTGGGAAGCAGAAGTGTTCACATTGCTTCGCAGAATCGCTTTTGTGCAGAAAACAGTAACACTTGTTCAGAACGAAAGAAAGCACAGAGCCCCAGATTTGCTGTTGTCCTGGAGAGCTTGCAGAGCACTGGGGAAAAGCAGGCAGAGAATTCCCTGCTAGGACCTTCTCTGTGCCTGGGAAGCAGAAGTGTTCACATTGCTTCGCAGAATCGCTTTTTTGCAGAAAACAGTAACACTTGTTCAGAACGAAAGAAAGCACAGAGCCCCAGATTTTATGTTGTCCTGGAGAGCTTGCAGAGCACTGGGGAAAAGCAGGCAGAGAATTCCCTGCTAGCACCTTCTCTGAGCCTGGGAAGCAGAAGTGTTCCCATTGCTTCGCAGAATCGCTTTTGTGCAGAAAACAGTAACACTTGTTCAGAACGAAAGAAAGCACAGAGCCCCAGATTTTATGTTGTCCTGGAGAGCTAGCAGAGCACTGAGGAAAAGCAGGCAGAGAATTCCCTGCTAGCACCTTCTCTGTGCCTGGGAAGCAGAAGTGTTCCCATTGCTTCGCAGAATCGCTTTTGTGCAGAAAACAGTAACACTTGTTCAGAACGAAAGAAAGCACAGAGCCCCAGATTTTATGTTGTCCTGGAGAGCTTGCAGAGCACTGGGGAAAGGCAGGCAGAGAATTCCCTGCTAGCACCTTCTCTGTGCCTGGGAAGCAGAAGTCTTCACATTGCTTCGCAGAATCGCTTTTGTGCAGAAAACAGTAACACTTGTTCAGAACGAAAGAAAGCACAGAGCCCCAGATTTGCTGTTGTCCTGGAGAGCTTGCAGAGCACTGGGGAAAGGCAGGCAGAGAATTCCCTGCTAGCACCTTCTCTGTGCCTGGGAAGCAGAAGTGTTCACATTGCTTCGCAGAATCGCTTTTGTGCAGAAAACAGTAACACTTGTTCAGAACGAAAGAAAGCACAGAGCCCCAGATTTTATGTTGTCCTGGAGAGCTTGCACAGCACTGGGGAAAAGCAGGCAGAGAATTCCCTGCTAGCACCTTCTCTGTGCCTGGGAAACAGAAGTGTTCCCATTGCTTCGCAGAATCGCTTTTGTGCAGAAAACAGTAACACTTGTTCAGAACGAAAGAAAGCACAGAGCCCCAGATTTGCTGTTGTCCTGGAGAGCTTGCAGAGTACTGGGGAAAGGCAGGCAGAGAATTCCCTGCTAGCAACTTCTCTGTGCCTGGGAAACAGAAGTGTTCACATTGCTTCGCAGAATCGCTTTTGTGCAGAAAACAGTAACACTTGTTCAGAACGAAAGAAAGCACAGAGCCCCAGATTTTATGTTGTCCTGGAGAGCTTGCAGAGCACTGGGGAAAGGCAGGCAGAGAATTCTCTGCTAGCACCTTCTCTGTGCCTGGGAAGCAGAAGTCTTCACATTGCTTCGCAGAATCGCTTTTGTGCAGAAAACAGTAACACTTGTTCAGAACGAAAGAAAGCACAGAGCCCCAGATTTTATGTTGTCCTGGAGAGCTTGCAGAGCACTGGGGAAAGGCAGGCAGAGAATTCCCTGCTAGCACCTTCTCTGTGCCTGTTCACATTGCTTCGCAGAATCGCTTTTGTGCAGAAAACAATAACACTTGTTCAGAAGGAAAGAAAGCACAGAGCCCCAGATTTTATGTTGTCCTGGAGAGCTTGCAGAGCACTGGGGAAAAGCAGGCAGAGATTTCCCTGCTAGCACGTTCTCTGTGCCTGGGAAGCAGAAGTCTTCACATTGCTTCGCAGAATCGCTTTTGTGCAGAAAACAGTAACACTTGTTCAGAACGAAAGAAAGCACAGAGCCCCAGATTTGCTGTTGTCCTGGAGAGCTTGCAGAGCACTGGGGAAAGGCAGGCAGAGAATTCCCTGCTAGCACCTTCTCTGTTCCTGGGAAGCAGAAGTGTTCAGATTGCTTCGCAGAATCGCTTTTGTGCAGAAAACAGTAACACTTGTTCAGAACGAAAGAAAGCACAGAGCCCCAGATTTTATGTTGTCCTGGAGAGCTTGCAGAGCACTGGGGAAAGGCAGGCAGAGAATTCCCTGCTAGCACCTTCTCTGTGCCTGGGAAGCAGAAGTGTTCAGATTGCTTCGCAGAATCGCTTTTGTGCAGAAAACAGTAACACTTGTTCAGAACGAAAGAAAGCACAGAGCCCCAGATTTTATGTTGTCCTGGAGAGCTAGCGGAGCACTGGAGAAAAACAGGCAGAGAATTCCCTGCTAGCACCTTCTCTGTTCCTGGGAAGCAGAAGTGTTCCCATTGCTTCGCAGAATCGCTTTTGTGCAGAAAACAGTAACACTTGTTCAGAACGAAAGAAAGCACAGAGCCCCAGATTTTATGTTGTCCTGGAGAGCTTGCAGAGCACTGGGGAAAGGCAGGCAGAGAATTCCCTGCTAGCACCTTCTCTGTGCCTGGGAAGCAGAAGTCTTCACATTGCTTCGCATAATCGCTTTTGTGCAGAAAACAGTAACACTTGTTCAGAACGAAAGAAAGCACAGAGCCCCAGATTTTATGTTGTCCTTGAGAGCTTGCAGAGCACTGGGGAAAAGCAGGCAGAGAATTCCCTGCTAGCACCTTCTCTGTGCCTGGGAAGCAGAAGTGTTCACATTGCTTCGCAGAATCGCTTTTGTGCAGAAAACAGTAACACTTGTTCAGAACGAAAGAAAGCACAGAGCCCCAGATTTTATGTTGTCCTGGAGAGCTTGCAGAGCACTGGGGAAAAGCAGGCAGAGAATTCCCTGCTAGCACCTTCTCTGTGCCTGGGAAACAGAAGTGTTCCCATTGCTTCGCAGAATCGCTTTTGTGCAGAAAACAGTAACACTTGTTCAGAACGAAAGAAAGCACAGAGCCCCAGATTTTATGTTGTCCTGGAGAGCTTGCAGAGTGCTGGGGAAAGGCAGGCAGAGAATTCCCTGCTAGCACCTTCTCTGTGCCTGGGAAACAGAAGTGTTCACATTGCTTCGCAGAATCGCTTTTGTGCAGAAAACAGTAACACTTGTTCAGAACGAAAGAAAGCACAGAGCCCCAGATTTTATGTTGTCCTGGAGAGCTTGCAGAGCACTGGGGAAAGGCAGGCAGAGAATTCTCTGCTAGCACCTTCTCTGTGCCTGGGAAGCAGAAGTCTTCACATTGCTTCGCAGAATCGCTTTTGTGCAGAAAACAGTAACACTTGTTCAGAACGAAAGAAAGCACAGAGCCCCAGATTTTATGTTGTCCTGGAGAGCTTGCAGAGCACTGGGGAAAAGGCACGCAGAGAATTCCCTGCTAGCACCTTCTCTGTGCCTGTTCACATTGCTTCGCAGAATCGCTTTTGTGCAGAAAACAATAACACTTGTTCAGAAGGAAAGAAAGCACAGAGCCCCAGATTTTATGTTGTCCTGGAGAGCTTGCAGAGCACTGGGGAAAAGCAGGCAGAGATTTCCCTGCTAGGACGTTCTCTGTGCCTGGGAAGCGGAAGTGTTCAGATTGCTTCGCAGAATCGCTTTTGTGCAGAAAACAGTAACACTTGTTCAGAACGAAAGAAAGCACAGAGCCCCAGATTTGCTGTTGTCCTGGAGAGCTTGCAGAGCACTGGGGAAAGGCAGGCAGAGAATTCCCTGCTAGCACCTTCTCTGTGCCTGTTCACATTGCTTCGCAGAATCGCTTTTGTGCAGAAAACAATAACACTTGTTCAGAAGGAAAGAAAGCACAGAGTCCCAGATTTTATGTTGTCCTGGAGAGCTTGCAGAGCACTGGGGAAAAGCAGGCAGAGATTTCCCTGCTAGCACCTTCTCTGTGCCTGGGAAGCAGAAGTGTTCCCATTGCTTCGCAGAATCGCTTTTGTGCAGAAAACCGTAACACTTGTTCAGAACGAAAGAAAGCACAGAGCCCCAGATTTTATGTTGTCCTGGAGAGCTTGCAGAGCACTGGGGAAAGGCAGGCAGAGAATTCCCTGCTAGCACCTTCTCTGTGCCTGGGAATCAGAAGTGTTCCCATTGCTTCGCAGAATCGCTTTTGTGCAGAAAACAGTAACACTTGTTCAGAACGAAAGAAAGCACAGAGCCCCAGATTTTATGTTGTCCTGGAGAGCTTGCAGAGCACTGGGGAAAGGCAGGCAGAGAATTCCCTGCTAGCACCTTCTCTGTGCCTGGGAAACAGAAGTGTTCCCATTGCTTCGCAGAATCGCTTTTGTGCAGAAAACAGTAACACTTGTTCAGAACGAAAGAAAGCACAGAGCCCCAGATTTTATGTTGTCCTGGAGAGCTAGCAGAGCACTGGGGAAAAGCAGGCAGAGATTTCCCTGCTAGCACGTTCTCTGTGCCTGGGAAGCAGAAGTCTTCACATTGCTTCGCAGAATCGCTTTTGTGCAGAAAACAGTAACACTTGTTCAGAACGAAAGAAAGCACAGAGCCCCAGATTTTATGTTGTCCTGGAGAGCTTGCAGAGCACTGGGGAAAGGCAGGCAGAGAATTCCCTGCTAGCACCTTCTCTGTGCCTGGGAAGCAGAAGTCTTCACATTGCTTCGCAGAATCGCTTTTGTGCAGAAAACAGTAACACTTGTTCAGAACGAAAGAAAGCACAGAGCCCCAGATTTTATGTTGTCCTGGAGAGCTTGCAGAGCACTGGGGAAAGGCAGGCAGAGAATTCCCTGCTAGCACCTTCTCTGTGCCTGGGAAGCAGAAGTCTTCACATTGCTTCGCAGAATCGCTTTTGTGCAGAAAACAGTAACACTTGTTCAGAACGAAAGAAAGCACAGAGCCCCAGATTTTATGTTGTCCTGGAGAGCTTGCAAAGCACTGGGGAAAAGCAGGCAGAGAATTCCCTGCTAGGACCTTCTCTGTGCCTGGGAAGCAGAAGTGTTCACATTGCTTCGCAGAATCGCTTTTGTGCAGAAAACAGTAACACTTGTTCAGAACGAAAGAAAGCACAGAGCCCCAGATTTTATGTTGTCCTGGAGAGCTTGCAGAGCACTGGGGAAAAGCAGGCAGAGAATTCCCTGCTAGCACCTTCTCTGTGCCTGGGAAGCAGAAGTGTTCACATTGCTTCGCAGAATCGCTTTTGTGCAGAAAACAGTAACACTTGTTCAGAACGAAAGAAAGCACAGAGCCCCAGATTTTATGTTGTCCTGGAGAGCTTGCAGAGCACTGGGGAAAAGCAGGCAGAGAATTCCCTGCTAGCACCTTCTCTGTGCCTGGGAAACAGAAGTGTTGCCATTGCTTCGCAGAATCGCTTTTGTGCAGAAAACAGTAACACTTGTTCAGAACGAAAGAAAGCACAGAGCCCCAGATTTTATGTTGTCCTGGAGAGCTTGCAGAGTACTGGGGAAAGGCAGGCAGAGAATTCCCTGCTAGCACCTTCTCTGTGCCTGGGAAACAGAAGTGTTCACATTGCTTCGCAGAATCGCTTTTGTGCAGAAAACAGTAACACTTGTTCAGAACGAAAGAAAGCACAGAGCCCCAGATTTTATGTTGTCCTGGAGAGCTTGCAGAGCACTGGGGAAAGGCAGGCAGAGAATTCTCTGCTAGCACCTTCTCTGTGCCTGGGAAGCAGAAGTGTTCACATTGCTTCGCAGAATCGCTTTTGTGCAGAAAACAGTAACACTTGTTCAGAACGAAAGAAAGCACAGAGCCCCAGATTTGCTGTTGTCCTGGAGAGCTTGCAGAGCACTGGGGAAAAGCAGGCAGAGAATTCCCTGCTAGGACCTTCTCTGTGCCTGGGAAGCAGAAGTGTTCACATTGCTTCGCAGAATCGCTTTTTTGCAGAAAACAGTAACACTTGTTCAGAACGAAAGAAAGCACAGAGCCCCAGATTTTATGTTGTCCTGGAGAGCTTGCAGAGCACTGGGGAAAAGCAGGCAGAGAATTCCCTGCTAGCACCTTCTCTGAGCCTGGGAAGCAGAAGTGTTCCCATTGCTTCGCAGAATCGCTTTTGTGCAGAAAACAGTAACACTTGTTCAGAACGAAAGAAAGCACAGAGCCCCAGATTTTATGTTGTCCTGGAGAGCTAGCAGAGCACTGAGGAAAAGCAGGCAGAGAATTCCCTGCTAGCACCTTCTCTGTGCCTGGGAAGCAGAAGTGTTCCCATTGCTTCGCAGAATCGCTTTTGTGCAGAAAACAGTAACACTTGTTCAGAACGAAAGAAAGCACAGAGCCCCAGATTTTATGTTGTCCTGGAGAGCTTGCAGAGCACTGGGGAAAGGCAGGCAGAGAATTCCCTGCTAGCACCTTCTCTGTGCCTGGGAAGCAGAAGTCTTCACATTGCTTCGCAGAATCGCTTTTGTGCAGAAAACAGTAACACTTGTTCAGAACGAAAGAAAGCACAGAGCCCCAGATTTGCTGTTGTCCTGGAGAGCTTGCAGAGCACTGGGGAAAGGCAGGCAGAGAATTCCCTGCTAGCACCTTCTCTGTGCCTGGGAAGCAGAAGTGTTCACATTGCTTCGCAGAATCGCTTTTGTGCAGAAAACAGTAACACTTGTTCAGAACGAAAGAAAGCACAGAGCCCCAGATTTTATGTTGTCCTGGAGAGCTTGCACAGCACTGGGGAAAAGCAGGCAGAGAATTCCCTGCTAGCACCTTCTCTGTGCCTGGGAAACAGAAGTGTTCCCATTGCTTCGCAGAATCGCTTTTGTGCAGAAAACAGTAACACTTGTTCAGAACGAAAGAAAGCACAGAGCCCCAGATTTGCTGTTGTCCTGGAGAGCTTGCAGAGTACTGGGGAAAGGCAGGCAGAGAATTCCCTGCTAGCAACTTCTCTGTGCCTGGGAAACAGAAGTGTTCACATTGCTTCGCAGAATCGCTTTTGTGCAGAAAACAGTAACACTTGTTCAGAACGAAAGAAAGCACAGAGCCCCAGATTTTATGTTGTCCTGGAGAGCTTGCAGAGCACTGGGGAAAGGCAGGCAGAGAATTCTCTGCTAGCACCTTCTCTGTGCCTGGGAAGCAGAAGTCTTCACATTGCTTCGCAGAATCGCTTTTGTGCAGAAAACAGTAACACTTGTTCAGAACGAAAGAAAGCACAGAGCCCCAGATTTTATGTTGTCCTGGAGAGCTTGCAGAGCACTGGGGAAAGGCAGGCAGAGAATTCCCTGCTAGCACCTTCTCTGTGCCTGTTCACATTGCTTCGCAGAATCGCTTTTGTGCAGAAAACAATAACACTTGTTCAGAAGGAAAGAAAGCACAGAGCCCCAGATTTTATGTTGTCCTGGAGAGCTTGCAGAGCACTGGGGAAAAGCAGGCAGAGATTTCCCTGCTAGCACGTTCTCTGTGCCTGGGAAGCAGAAGTCTTCACATTGCTTCGCAGAATCGCTTTTGTGCAGAAAACAGTAACACTTGTTCAGAACGAAAGAAAGCACAGAGCCCCAGATTTGCTGTTGTCCTGGAGAGCTTGCAGAGCACTGGGGAAAGGCAGGCAGAGAATTCCCTGCTAGCACCTTCTCTGTTCCTGGGAAGCAGAAGTGTTCAGATTGCTTCGCAGAATCGCTTTTGTGCAGAAAACAGTAACACTTGTTCAGAACGAAAGAAAGCACAGAGCCCCAGATTTTATGTTGTCCTGGAGAGCTTGCAGAGCACTGGGGAAAGGCAGGCAGAGAATTCCCTGCTAGCACCTTCTCTGTGCCTGGGAAGCAGAAGTGTTCAGATTGCTTCGCAGAATCGCTTTTGTGCAGAAAACAGTAACACTTGTTCAGAACGAAAGAAAGCACAGAGCCCCAGATTTTATGTTGTCCTGGAGAGCTAGCGGAGCACTGGAGAAAAACAGGCAGAGAATTCCCTGCTAGCACCTTCTCTGTTCCTGGGAAGCAGAAGTGTTCCCATTGCTTCGCAGAATCGCTTTTGTGCAGAAAACAGTAACACTTGTTCAGAACGAAAGAAAGCACAGAGCCCCAGATTTTATGTTGTCCTGGAGAGCTTGCAGAGCACTGGGGAAAGGCAGGCAGAGAATTCCCTGCTAGCACCTTCTCTGTGCCTGGGAAGCAGAAGTCTTCACATTGCTTCGCATAATCGCTTTTGTGCAGAAAACAGTAACACTTGTTCAGAACGAAAGAAAGCACAGAGCCCCAGATTTTATGTTGTCCTTGAGAGCTTGCAGAGCACTGGGGAAAAGCAGGCAGAGAATTCCCTGCTAGCACCTTCTCTGTGCCTGGGAAGCAGAAGTGTTCACATTGCTTCGCAGAATCGCTTTTGTGCAGAAAACAGTAACACTTGTTCAGAACGAAAGAAAGCACAGAGCCCCAGATTTTATGTTGTCCTGGAGAGCTTGCAGAGCACTGGGGAAAAGCAGGCAGAGAATTCCCTGCTAGCACCTTCTCTGTGCCTGGGAAACAGAAGTGTTCCCATTGCTTCGCAGAATCGCTTTTGTGCAGAAAACAGTAACACTTGTTCAGAACGAAAGAAAGCACAGAGCCCCAGATTTTATGTTGTCCTGGAGAGCTTGCAGAGTGCTGGGGAAAGGCAGGCAGAGAATTCCCTGCTAGCACCTTCTCTGTGCCTGGGAAACAGAAGTGTTCACATTGCTTCGCAGAATCGCTTTTGTGCAGAAAACAGTAACACTTGTTCAGAACGAAAGAAAGCACAGAGCCCCAGATTTTATGTTGTCCTGGAGAGCTTGCAGAGCACTGGGGAAAGGCAGGCAGAGAATTCTCTGCTAGCACCTTCTCTGTGCCTGGGAAGCAGAAGTCTTCACATTGCTTCGCAGAATCGCTTTTGTGCAGAAAACAGTAACACTTGTTCAGAACGAAAGAAAGCACAGAGCCCCAGATTTTATGTTGTCCTGGAGAGCTTGCAGAGCACTGGGGAAAAGGCACGCAGAGAATTCCCTGCTAGCACCTTCTCTGTGCCTGTTCACATTGCTTCGCAGAATCGCTTTTGTGCAGAAAACAATAACACTTGTTCAGAAGGAAAGAAAGCACAGAGCCCCAGATTTTATGTTGTCCTGGAGAGCTTGCAGAGCACTGGGGAAAAGCAGGCAGAGATTTCCCTGCTAGGACGTTCTCTGTGCCTGGGAAGCGGAAGTGTTCAGATTGCTTCGCAGAATCGCTTTTGTGCAGAAAACAGTAACACTTGTTCAGAACGAAAGAAAGCACAGAGCCCCAGATTTGCTGTTGTCCTGGAGAGCTTGCAGAGCACTGGGGAAAGGCAGGCAGAGAATTCCCTGCTAGCACCTTCTCTGTGCCTGTTCACATTGCTTCGCAGAATCGCTTTTGTGCAGAAAACAATAACACTTGTTCAGAAGGAAAGAAAGCACAGAGTCCCAGATTTTATGTTGTCCTGGAGAGCTTGCAGAGCACTGGGGAAAAGCAGGCAGAGATTTCCCTGCTAGCACCTTCTCTGTGCCTGGGAAGCAGAAGTGTTCCCATTGCTTCGCAGAATCGCTTTTGTGCAGAAAACCGTAACACTTGTTCAGAACGAAAGAAAGCACAGAGCCCCAGATTTTATGTTGTCCTGGAGAGCTTGCAGAGTGCTGGGGAAAGGCAGGCAGAGAATTCCCTGCTAGCACCTTCTCTGTGCCTGGGAATCAGAAGTGTTCCCATTGCTTCGCAGAATCGCTTTTGTGCAGAAAACAGTAACACTTGTTCAGAACGAAAGAAAGCACAGAGCCCCAGATTTTATGTTGTCCTGGAGAGCTTGCAGAGCACTGGGGAAAGGCAGGCAGAGAATTCCCTGCTAGCACCTTCTCTGTGCCTGGGAAACAGAAGTGTTCCCATTGCTTCGCAGAATCGCTTTTGTGCAGAAAACAGTAACACTTGTTCAGAACGAAAGAAAGCACAGAGCCCCAGATTTTATGTTGTCCTGGAGAGCTAGCAGAGCACTGGGGAAAAGCAGGCAGAGATTTCCCTGCTAGCACGTTCTCTGTGCCTGGGAAGCAGAAGTCTTCACATTGCTTCGCAGAATCGCTTTTGTGCAGAAAACAGTAACACTTGTTCAGAACGAAAGAAAGCACAGAGCCCCAGATTTTATGTTGTCCTGGAGAGCTTGCAGAGCACTGGGGAAAGGCAGGCAGAGAATTCCCTGCTAGCACCTTCTCTGTGCCTGGGAAGCAGAAGTCTTCACATTGCTTCGCAGAATCGCTTTTGTGCAGAAAACAGTAACACTTGTTCAGAACGAAAGAAAGCACAGAGCCCCAGATTTTATGTTGTCCTGGAGAGCTTGCAGAGCACTGGGGAAAGGCAGGCAGAGAATTCCCTGCTAGCACCTTCTCTGTGCCTGTTCACATTGCTTCGCAGAATCGCTTTTGTGCAGAAAACAATAACACTTGTTCAGAAGGAAAGAAAGCACAGAGCCCCAGATTTTATGTTGTCCTGGAGAGCTTGCAGAGCACTGGGGAAAAGCAGGCAGAGATTTCCCTGCTAGCACGTTCTCTGTGCCTGGGAAGCAGAAGTCTTCACATTGCTTCGCAGAATCGCTTTTGTGCAGAAAACAGTAACACTTGTTCAGAACGAAAGAAAGCACAGAGCCCCAGATTTGCTGTTGTCCTGGAGAGCTTGCAGAGCACTGGGGAAAGGCAGGCAGAGAATTCCCTGCTAGCACCTTCTCTGTTCCTGGGAAGCAGAAGTGTTCAGATTGCTTCGCAGAATCGCTTTTGTGCAGAAAACAGTAACACTTGTTCAGAACGAAAGAAAGCACAGAGCCCCAGATTTTATGTTGTCCTGGAGAGCTTGCAGAGCACTGGGGAAAGGCAGGCAGAGAATTCCCTGCTAGCACCTTCTCTGTGCCTGGGAAGCAGAAGTGTTCAGATTGCTTCGCAGAATCGCTTTTGTGCAGAAAACAGTAACACTTGTTCAGAACGAAAGAAAGCACAGAGCCCCAGATTTTATGTTGTCCTGGAGAGCTAGCGGAGCACTGGAGAAAAACAGGCAGAGAATTCCCTGCTAGCACCTTCTCTGTTCCTGGGAAGCAGAAGTGTTCCCATTGCTTCGCAGAATCGCTTTTGTGCAGAAAACAGTAACACTTGTTCAGAACGAAAGAAAGCACAGAGCCCCAGATTTTATGTTGTCCTGGAGAGCTTGCAGAGCACTGGGGAAAGGCAGGCAGAGAATTCCCTGCTAGCACCTTCTCTGTGCCTGGGAAGCAGAAGTCTTCACATTGCTTCGCATAATCGCTTTTGTGCAGAAAACAGTAACACTTGTTCAGAACGAAAGAAAGCACAGAGCCCCAGATTTTATGTTGTCCTTGAGAGCTTGCAGAGCACTGGGGAAAAGCAGGCAGAGAATTCCCTGCTAGCACCTTCTCTGTGCCTGGGAAGCAGAAGTGTTCACATTGCTTCGCAGAATCGCTTTTGTGCAGAAAACAGTAACACTTGTTCAGAACGAAAGAAAGCACAGAGCCCCAGATTTTATGTTGTCCTGGAGAGCTTGCAGAGCACTGGGGAAAAGCAGGCAGAGAATTCCCTGCTAGCACCTTCTCTGTGCCTGGGAAACAGAAGTGTTCCCATTGCTTCGCAGAATCGCTTTTGTGCAGAAAACAGTAACACTTGTTCAGAACGAAAGAAAGCACAGAGCCCCAGATTTTATGTTGTCCTGGAGAGCTTGCAGAGTGCTGGGGAAAGGCAGGCAGAGAATTCCCTGCTAGCACCTTCTCTGTGCCTGGGAAACAGAAGTGTTCACATTGCTTCGCAGAATCGCTTTTGTGCAGAAAACAGTAACACTTGTTCAGAACGAAAGAAAGCACAGAGCCCCAGATTTTATGTTGTCCTGGAGAGCTTGCAGAGCACTGGGGAAAGGCAGGCAGAGAATTCTCTGCTAGCACCTTCTCTGTGCCTGGGAAGCAGAAGTCTTCACATTGCTTCGCAGAATCGCTTTTGTGCAGAAAACAGTAACACTTGTTCAGAACGAAAGAAAGCACAGAGCCCCAGATTTTATGTTGTCCTGGAGAGCTTGCAGAGCACTGGGGGAAAGCAGGCAGAGATTTCCCTGCTAGGACGTTCTCTGTGCCTGGGAAGCGGAAGTGTTCAGATTGCTTCGCAGAATCGCTTTTGTGCAGAAAACAGTAACACTTGTTCAGAACGAAAGAAAGCACAGAGCCCCAGATTTGCTGTTGTCCTGGAGAGCTTGCAGAGCACTGGGGAAAGGCAGGCAGAGAATTCCCTGCTAGCACCTTCTCTGTGCCTGTTCACATTGCTTCGCAGAATCGCTTTTGTGCAGAAAACAATAACACTTGTTCAGAAGGAAAGAAAGCACAGAGCCCCAGATTTTATGTTGTCCTGGAGAGCTTGCAGAGCACTGGGGGAAAGCAGGCAGAGATTTCCCTGCTAGGACGTTCTCTGTGCCTGGGAAGCGGAAGTGTTCAGATTGCTTCGCAGAATCGCTTTTGTGCAGAAAACAGTAACACTTGTTCAGAACGAAAGAAAGCACAGAGCCCCAGATTTGCTGTTGTCCTGGAGAGCTTGCAGAGCACTGGGGAAAGGCAGGCAGAGAATTCCCTGCTAGCACCTTCTCTGTGCCTGTTCACATTGCTTCGCAGAATCGCTTTTGTGCAGAAAACAATAACACTTGTTCAGAAGGAAAGAAAGCACAGAGTCCCAGATTTTATGTTGTCCTGGAGAGCTTGCAGAGCACTGGGGAAAAGCAGGCAGAGATTTCCCTGCTAGCACGTTCTCTGTGCCTGGGAAGCAGAAGTCTTCACATTGCTTCGCAGAATCGCTTTTGTGCAGAAAACAGTAACACTTGTTCAGAACGAAAGAAAGCACAGAGCCCCAGATTTGCTGTTGTCCTGGAGAGCTTGCAGAGCACTGGGGAAAGGCAGGCAGAGAATTCCCTGCTAGCACCTTCTCTGTTCCTGGGAAGCAGAAGTGTTCAGATTGCTTCGCAGAATCGCTTTTGTGCAGAAAACAGTAACACTTGTTCAGAACGAAAGAAAGCACAGAGCCCCAGATTTTATGTTGTCCTGGAGAGCTTGCAGAGCACTGGGGAAAGGCAGGCAGAGAATTCCCTGCTAGCACCTTCTCTGTGCCTGGGAAGCAGAAGTGTTCAGATTGCTTCGCAGAATCGCTTTTGTGCAGAAAACAGTAACACTTGTTCAGAACGAAAGAAAGCACAGAGCCCCAGATTTTATGTTGTCCTGGAGAGCTAGCGGAGCACTGGAGAAAAACAGGCAGAGAATTCCCTGCTAGCACCTTCTCTGTTCCTGGGAAGCAGAAGTGTTCCCATTGCTTCGCAGAATCGCTTTTGTGCAGAAAACAGTAACACTTGTTCAGAACGAAAGAAAGCACAGAGCCCCAGATTTTATGTTGTCCTGGAGAGCTTGCAGAGCACTGGGGAAAGGCAGGCAGAGAATTCCCTGCTAGCACCTTCTCTGTGCCTGGGAAGCAGAAGTCTTCACATTGCTTCGCATAATCGCTTTTGTGCAGAAAACAGTAACACTTGTTCAGAACGAAAGAAAGCACAGAGCCCCAGATTTTATGTTGTCCTTGAGAGCTTGCAGAGCACTGGGGAAAAGCAGGCAGAGAATTCCCTGCTAGCACCTTCTCTGTGCCTGGGAAGCAGAAGTGTTCACATTGCTTCGCAGAATCGCTTTTGTGCAGAAAACAGTAACACTTGTTCAGAACGAAAGAAAGCACAGAGCCCCAGATTTTATGTTGTCCTGGAGAGCTTGCAGAGCACTGGGGAAAAGCAGGCAGAGAATTCCCTGCTAGCACCTTCTCTGTGCCTGGGAAACAGAAGTGTTCCCATTGCTTCGCAGAATCGCTTTTGTGCAGAAAACAGTAACACTTGTTCAGAACGAAAGAAAGCACAGAGCCCCAGATTTTATGTTGTCCTGGAGAGCTTGCAGAGTGCTGGGGAAAGGCAGGCAGAGAATTCCCTGCTAGCACCTTCTCTGTGCCTGGGAAACAGAAGTGTTCACATTGCTTCGCAGAATCGCTTTTGTGCAGAAAACAGTAACACTTGTTCAGAACGAAAGAAAGCACAGAGCCCCAGATTTTATGTTGTCCTGGAGAGCTTGCAGAGCACTGGGGAAAGGCAGGCAGAGAATTCTCTGCTAGCACCTTCTCTGTGCCTGGGAAGCAGAAGTCTTCACATTGCTTCGCAGAATCGCTTTTGTGCAGAAAACAGTAACACTTGTTCAGAACGAAAGAAAGCACAGAGCCCCAGATTTTATGTTGTCCTGGAGAGCTTGCAGAGCACTGGGGAAAAGGCACGCAGAGAATTCCCTGCTAGCACCTTCTCTGTGCCTGTTCACATTGCTTCGCAGAATCGCTTTTGTGCAGAAAACAATAACACTTGTTCAGAAGGAAAGAAAGCACAGAGCCCCAGATTTTATGTTGTCCTGGAGAGCTTGCAGAGCACTGGGGAAAAGCAGGCAGAGATTTCCCTGCTAGGACGTTCTCTGTGCCTGGGAAGCGGAAGTGTTCAGATTGCTTCGCAGAATCGCTTTTGTGCAGAAAACAGTAACACTTGTTCAGAACGAAAGAAAGCACAGAGCCCCAGATTTGCTGTTGTCCTGGAGAGCTTGCAGAGCACTGGGGAAAGGCAGGCAGAGAATTCCCTGCTAGCACCTTCTCTGTGCCTGTTCACATTGCTTCGCAGAATCGCTTTTGTGCAGAAAACAATAACACTTGTTCAGAAGGAAAGAAAGCACAGAGTCCCAGATTTTATGTTGTCCTGGAGAGCTTGCAGAGCACTGGGGAAAAGCAGGCAGAGATTTCCCTGCTAGCACCTTCTCTGTGCCTGGGAAGCAGAAGTGTTCCCATTGCTTCGCAGAATCGCTTTTGTGCAGAAAACCGTAACACTTGTTCAGAACGAAAGAAAGCACAGAGCCCCAGATTTTATGTTGTCCTGGAGAGCTTGCAGAGCACTGGGGAAAGGCAGGCAGAGAATTCCCTGCTAGCACCTTCTCTGTGCCTGGGAATCAGAAGTGTTCCCATTGCTTCGCAGAATCGCTTTTGTGCAGAAAACAGTAACACTTGTTCAGAACGAAAGAAAGCACAGAGCCCCAGATTTTATGTTGTCCTGGAGAGCTTGCAGAGCACTGGGGAAAGGCAGGCAGAGAATTCCCTGCTAGCACCTTCTCTGTGCCTGGGAAACAGAAGTGTTCCCATTGCTTCGCAGAATCGCTTTTGTGCAGAAAACAGTAACACTTGTTCAGAACGAAAGAAAGCACAGAGCCCCAGATTTTATGTTGTCCTGGAGAGCTAGCAGAGCACTGGGGAAAAGCAGGCAGAGAATTCCCTGCTAGCACGTTCTCTGTGCCTGGGAAGCAGAAGTGTTCACATTGCTTCGCAGAATCGCTTTTGTGCAGAAAACAGTAACACTTGTTCAGAACGAAAGAAAGCACAGAGCCCCAGATTTTATGTTGTCCTGGAGAGCTAGCGGAGCACTGGAGAAAAACAGGCAGAGAATTCCCTGCTAGCACCTTCTCTGTTCCTGGGAAGCAGAAGTGTTCCCATTGCTTCGCAGAATCGCTTTTGTGCAGAAAACAGTAACACTTGTTCAGAACGAAAGAAAGCACAGAGCCCCAGATTTTATGTTGTCCTGGAGAGCTTGCAGAGCACTGGGGAAAGGCAGGCAGAGAATTCCCTGCTAGCACCTTCTCTGTGCCTGGGAAGCAGAAGTCTTCACATTGCTTCGCATAATCGCTTTTGTGCAGAAAACAGTAACACTTGTTCAGAACGAAAGAAAGCACAGAGCCCCAGATTTTATGTTGTCCTTGAGAGCTTGCAGAGCACTGGGGAAAAGCAGGCAGAGAATTCCCTGCTAGCACCTTCTCTGTGCCTGGGAAGCAGAAGTGTTCACATTGCTTCGCAGAATCGCTTTTGTGCAGAAAACAGTAACACTTGTTCAGAACGAAAGAAAGCACAGAGCCCCAGATTTTATGTTGTCCTGGAGAGCTTGCAGAGCACTGGGGAAAAGCAGGCAGAGAATTCCCTGCTAGCACCTTCTCTGTGCCTGGGAAACAGAAGTGTTCCCATTGCTTCGCAGAATCGCTTTTGTGCAGAAAACAGTAACACTTGTTCAGAACGAAAGAAAGCACAGAGCCCCAGATTTTATGTTGTCCTGGAGAGCTTGCAGAGTGCTGGGGAAAGGCAGGCAGAGAATTCCCTGCTAGCACCTTCTCTGTGCCTGGGAAACAGAAGTGTTCACATTGCTTCGCAGAATCGCTTTTGTGCAGAAAACAGTAACACTTGTTCAGAACGAAAGAAAGCACAGAGCCCCAGATTTTATGTTGTCCTGGAGAGCTTGCAGAGCACTGGGGAAAGGCAGGCAGAGAATTCTCTGCTAGCACCTTCTCTGTGCCTGGGAAGCAGAAGTCTTCACATTGCTTCGCAGAATCGCTTTTGTGCAGAAAACAGTAACACTTGTTCAGAACGAAAGAAAGCACAGAGCCCCAGATTTTATGTTGTCCTGGAGAGCTTGCAGAGCACTGGGGGAAAGCAGGCAGAGATTTCCCTGCTAGGACGTTCTCTGTGCCTGGGAAGCGGAAGTGTTCAGATTGCTTCGCAGAATCGCTTTTGTGCAGAAAACAGTAACACTTGTTCAGAACGAAAGAAAGCACAGAGCCCCAGATTTGCTGTTGTCCTGGAGAGCTTGCAGAGCACTGGGGAAAGGCAGGCAGAGAATTCCCTGCTAGCACCTTCTCTGTGCCTGTTCACATTGCTTCGCAGAATCGCTTTTGTGCAGAAAACAATAACACTTGTTCAGAAGGAAAGAAAGCACAGAGCCCCAGATTTTATGTTGTCCTGGAGAGCTTGCAGAGCACTGGGGGAAAGCAGGCAGAGATTTCCCTGCTAGGACGTTCTCTGTGCCTGGGAAGCGGAAGTGTTCAGATTGCTTCGCAGAATCGCTTTTGTGCAGAAAACAGTAACACTTGTTCAGAACGAAAGAAAGCACAGAGCCCCAGATTTGCTGTTGTCCTGGAGAGCTTGCAGAGCACTGGGGAAAGGCAGGCAGAGAATTCCCTGCTAGCACCTTCTCTGTGCCTGTTCACATTGCTTCGCAGAATCGCTTTTGTGCAGAAAACAATAACACTTGTTCAGAAGGAAAGAAAGCACAGAGTCCCAGATTTTATGTTGTCCTGGAGAGCTTGCAGAGCACTGGGGAAAAGCAGGCAGAGATTTCCCTGCTAGCACGTTCTCTGTGCCTGGGAAGCAGAAGTCTTCACATTGCTTCGCAGAATCGCTTTTGTGCAGAAAACAGTAACACTTGTTCAGAACGAAAGAAAGCACAGAGCCCCAGATTTGCTGTTGTCCTGGAGAGCTTGCAGAGCACTGGGGAAAGGCAGGCAGAGAATTCCCTGCTAGCACCTTCTCTGTTCCTGGGAAGCAGAAGTGTTCAGATTGCTTCGCAGAATCGCTTTTGTGCAGAAAACAGTAACACTTGTTCAGAACGAAAGAAAGCACAGAGCCCCAGATTTTATGTTGTCCTGGAGAGCTTGCAGAGCACTGGGGAAAGGCAGGCAGAGAATTCCCTGCTAGCACCTTCTCTGTGCCTGGGAAGCAGAAGTGTTCAGATTGCTTCGCAGAATCGCTTTTGTGCAGAAAACAGTAACACTTGTTCAGAACGAAAGAAAGCACAGAGCCCCAGATTTTATGTTGTCCTGGAGAGCTAGCGGAGCACTGGAGAAAAACAGGCAGAGAATTCCCTGCTAGCACCTTCTCTGTTCCTGGGAAGCAGAAGTGTTCCCATTGCTTCGCAGAATCGCTTTTGTGCAGAAAACAGTAACACTTGTTCAGAACGAAAGAAAGCACAGAGCCCCAGATTTTATGTTGTCCTGGAGAGCTTGCAGAGCACTGGGGAAAGGCAGGCAGAGAATTCCCTGCTAGCACCTTCTCTGTGCCTGGGAAGCAGAAGTCTTCACATTGCTTCGCATAATCGCTTTTGTGCAGAAAACAGTAACACTTGTTCAGAACGAAAGAAAGCACAGAGCCCCAGATTTTATGTTGTCCTTGAGAGCTTGCAGAGCACTGGGGAAAAGCAGGCAGAGAATTCCCTGCTAGCACCTTCTCTGTGCCTGGGAAGCAGAAGTGTTCACATTGCTTCGCAGAATCGCTTTTGTGCAGAAAACAGTAACACTTGTTCAGAACGAAAGAAAGCACAGAGCCCCAGATTTTATGTTGTCCTGGAGAGCTTGCAGAGCACTGGGGAAAAGCAGGCAGAGAATTCCCTGCTAGCACCTTCTCTGTGCCTGGGAAACAGAAGTGTTCCCATTGCTTCGCAGAATCGCTTTTGTGCAGAAAACAGTAACACTTGTTCAGAACGAAAGAAAGCACAGAGCCCCAGATTTTATGTTGTCCTGGAGAGCTTGCAGAGTGCTGGGGAAAGGCAGGCAGAGAATTCCCTGCTAGCACCTTCTCTGTGCCTGGGAAACAGAAGTGTTCACATTGCTTCGCAGAATCGCTTTTGTGCAGAAAACAGTAACACTTGTTCAGAACGAAAGAAAGCACAGAGCCCCAGATTTTATGTTGTCCTGGAGAGCTTGCAGAGCACTGGGGAAAGGCAGGCAGAGAATTCTCTGCTAGCACCTTCTCTGTGCCTGGGAAGCAGAAGTCTTCACATTGCTTCGCAGAATCGCTTTTGTGCAGAAAACAGTAACACTTGTTCAGAACGAAAGAAAGCACAGAGCCCCAGATTTTATGTTGTCCTGGAGAGCTTGCAGAGCACTGGGGAAAAGGCACGCAGAGAATTCCCTGCTAGCACCTTCTCTGTGCCTGTTCACATTGCTTCGCAGAATCGCTTTTGTGCAGAAAACAATAACACTTGTTCAGAAGGAAAGAAAGCACAGAGCCCCAGATTTTATGTTGTCCTGGAGAGCTTGCAGAGCACTGGGGAAAAGCAGGCAGAGATTTCCCTGCTAGGACGTTCTCTGTGCCTGGGAAGCGGAAGTGTTCAGATTGCTTCGCAGAATCGCTTTTGTGCAGAAAACAGTAACACTTGTTCAGAACGAAAGAAAGCACAGAGCCCCAGATTTGCTGTTGTCCTGGAGAGCTTGCAGAGCACTGGGGAAAGGCAGGCAGAGAATTCCCTGCTAGCACCTTCTCTGTGCCTGTTCACATTGCTTCGCAGAATCGCTTTTGTGCAGAAAACAATAACACTTGTTCAGAAGGAAAGAAAGCACAGAGTCCCAGATTTTATGTTGTCCTGGAGAGCTTGCAGAGCACTGGGGAAAAGCAGGCAGAGATTTCCCTGCTAGCACCTTCTCTGTGCCTGGGAAGCAGAAGTGTTCCCATTGCTTCGCAGAATCGCTTTTGTGCAGAAAACCGTAACACTTGTTCAGAACGAAAGAAAGCACAGAGCCCCAGATTTTATGTTGTCCTGGAGAGCTTGCAGAGCACTGGGGAAAGGCAGGCAGAGAATTCCCTGCTAGCACCTTCTCTGTGCCTGGGAATCAGAAGTGTTCCCATTGCTTCGCAGAATCGCTTTTGTGCAGAAAACAGTAACACTTGTTCAGAACGAAAGAAAGCACAGAGCCCCAGATTTTATGTTGTCCTGGAGAGCTTGCAGAGCACTGGGGAAAGGCAGGCAGAGAATTCCCTGCTAGCACCTTCTCTGTGCCTGGGAAACAGAAGTGTTCCCATTGCTTCGCAGAATCGCTTTTGTGCAGAAAACAGTAACACTTGTTCAGAACGAAAGAAAGCACAGAGCCCCAGATTTTATGTTGTCCTGGAGAGCTAGCAGAGCACTGGGGAAAAGCAGGCAGAGAATTCCCTGCTAGCACGTTCTCTGTGCCTGGGAAGCAGAAGTGTTCACATTGCTTCGCAGAATCGCTTTTGTGCAGAAAACAGTAACACTTGTTCAGAACGAAAGAAAGCACAGAGCCCCAGATTTTATGTTGTCCTGGAGAGCTTGCAGAGCACTGGGGAAAGGCAGGCAGAGAATTCCCTGCTAGCACCTTCTCTGTGCCTGGGAAGCAGAAGTCTTCACATTGCTTCGCAGAATCGCTTTTGTGCAGAAAACAGTAACACTTGTTCAGAACGAAAGAAAGCACAGAGCCCCAGATTTGCTGTTGTCCTGGAGAGCTTGCAGAGCACTGGGGAAAGGCAGGCAGAGAATTCCCTGCTAGCACCTTCTCTGTGCCTGGGAAGCAGAAGTGTTCACATTGCTTCGCAGAATCGCTTTTGTGCAGAAAACAGTAACACTTGTTCAGAACGAAAGAAAGCACAGAGCCCCAGATTTTATGTTGTCCTGGAGAGCTTGCACAGCACTGGGGAAAAGCAGGCAGAGAATTCCCTGCTAGCACCTTCTCTGTGCCTGGGAAACAGAAGTGTTCCCATTGCTTCGCAGAATCGCTTTTGTGCAGAAAACAGTAACACTTGTTCAGAACGAAAGAAAGCACAGAGCCCCAGATTTGCTGTTGTCCTGGAGAGCTTGCAGAGTACTGGGGAAAGGCAGGCAGAGAATTCCCTGCTAGCACGTTCTCTGTGCCTGGGAAGCAGAAGTGTTCCCATTGCTTCGCAGAATCGCTTTTGTGCAGAAAACAGTAACACTTGTTCAGAACGAAAGAAAGCACAGAGCCCCAGATTTTATGTTGTCCTGGAGAGCTTGCAGAGCACTGGGGAAAGGCAGGCAGAGAATTCTCTGCTAGCACCTTCTCTGTGCCTGGGAAGCAGAAGTCTTCACATTGCTTCGCAGAATCGCTTTTGTGCAGAAAACAGTAACACTTGTTCAGAACGAAAGAAAGCACAGAGCCCCAGATTTTATGTTGTCCTGGAGAGCTTGCAGAGCACTGGGGAAAGGCAGGCAGAGAATTCCCTGCTAGCACCTTCTCTGTGCCTGTTCACATTGCTTCGCAGAATCGCTTTTGTGCAGAAAACAATAACACTTGTTCAGAAGGAAAGAAAGCACAGAGCCCCAGATTTTATGTTGTCCTGGAGAGCTTGCAGAGCACTGGGGAAAAGCAGGCAGAGATTTCCCTGCTAGCACGTTCTCTGTGCCTGGGAAGCAGAAGTGTTGCCATTGCTTCGCAGAATCGCTTTTGTGCAGAAAACAGTAACACTTGTTCAGAACGAAAGAAAGCACAGAGCCCCAGATTTGCTGTTGTCCTGGAGAGCTTGCAGAGCACTGGGGAAAGGCAGGCAGAGAATTCCCTGCTAGCACCTTCTCTGTGCCTGGGAAGCAGAAGTGTTCAGATTGCTTCGCAGAATCGCTTTTGTGCAGAAAACAGTAACACTTGTTCAGAACGAAAGAAAGCACAGAGCCCCAGATTTTATGTTGTCCTGGAGAGCTTGCAGAGCACTGGGGAAAGGCAGGCAGAGAATTCCCTGCTAGCACCTTCTCTGTGCCTGGGAAGCAGAAGTCTTCACATTGCTTCGCATAATCGCTTTTGTGCAGAAAACAGTAACACTTGTTCAGAACGAAAGAAAGCACAGAGCCCCAGATTTTATGTTGTCCTGGAGAGCTTGCAGAGCACTGGGGAAAAGCAGGCAGAGAATTCCCTGCTAGCACCTTCTCTGTGCCTGGGAAGCAGAAGTGTTCCCATTGCTTCGCAGAATCGCTTTTGTGCAGAAAACAGTAACACTTGTTCAGAACGAAAGAAAGCACAGAGCCCCAGATTTTATGTTGTCCTGGAGAGCTTGCAGAGCACTGGGGAAAAGCAGGCAGAGAATTCCCTGCTAGCACCTTCTCTGTGCCTGGGAAACAGAAGTGTTCCCATTGCTTCGCAGAATCGCTTTTGTGCAGAAAACAGTAACACTTGTTCAGAACGAAAGAAAGCACAGAGCCCCAGATTTTATGTTGTCCTGGAGAGCTTGCAGAGTACTGGGGAAAGGCAGGCAGAGAATTCCCTGCTAGCACCTTCTCTGTGCCTGGGAAACAGAAGTGTTCACATTGCTTCGCAGAATCGCTTTTGTGCAGAAAACAGTAACACTTGTTCAGAACGAAAGAAAGCACAGAGCCCCAGATTTTATGTTGTCCTGGAGAGCTTGCAGAGCACTGGGGAAAGGCAGGCAGAGAATTCTCTGCTAGCACCTTCTCTGTGCCTGGGAAGCAGAAGTCTTCACATTGTTCGCAGAATCGCTTTTGTGCAGAAAACAGTAACACTTGTTCAGAACGAAAGAAAGCACAGAGCCCCAGATTTTATGTTGTCCTGGAGAGCTTGCACAGCACTGGGGAAAAGCAGGCAGAGAATTCCCTGCTAGCACCTTCTCTGTGCCTGGGAAACAGAAGTGTTCCCATTGCTTCGCAGAATCGCTTTTGTGCAGAAAACAGTAACACTTGTTCAGAACGAAAGAAAGCACAGAGCCCCAGATTTGCTGTTGTCCTGGAGAGCTTGCAGAGTACTGGGGAAAGGCAGGCAGAGAATTCCCTGCTAGCACCTTCTCTGTGCCTGGGAATCAGAAGTGTTCACATTGCTTCGCAGAATCGCTTTTGTGCAGAAAACAGTAACACTTGTTCAGAACGAAAGAAAGCACAGAGCCCCAGATTTTATGTTGTCCTGGAGAGCTTGCAGAGCACTGGGGAAAGGCAGGCAGAGAATTCTCTGCTAGCACCTTCTCTGTGCCTGGGAAGCAAAAGTCTTCACATTGCTTCGCAGAATCGCTTTTGTGCAGAAAACAGTAACACTTGTTCAGAACGAAAGAAAGCACAGAGCCCCAGATTTTATGTTGTCCTGGAGAGCTTGCAGAGCACTGGGGAAAGGCAGGCAGAGAATTCCCTGCTAGCACCTTCTCTGTGCCTGTTCACATTGCTTCGCAGAATCGCTTTTGTGCAGAAAACAATAACACTTGTTCAGAAGGAAAGAAAGCACAGAGCCCCAGATTTTATGTTGTCCTGGAGAGCTTGCAGAGCACTGGGGAAAAGCAGGCAGAGATTTCCCTGCTAGCACGTTCTCTGTGCCTGGGAAGCAGAAGTCTTCACATTGCTTCGCAGAATCGCTTTTGTGCAGAAAACAGTAACACTTGTTCAGAACGAAAGAAAGCACAGAGCCCCAGATTTGCTGTTGTCCTGGAGAGCTTGCAGAGCACTGGGGAAAGGCAGGCAGAGAATTCCCTGCTAGCACCTTCTCTGTGCCTGGGAAGCAGAAGTGTTCAGATTGCTTCGCAGAATCGCTTTTGTGCAGAAAACAGTAACACTTGTTCAGAACGAAAGAAAGCACAGAGCCCCAGATTTTATGTTGTCCTGGAGAGCTTGCAGAGCACTGGGGAAAGGCAGGCAGAGAATTCCCTGCTAGCACCTTCTCTGTGCCTGGGAAGCAGAAGTGTTCAGATTGCTTCGCAGAATCGCTTTTGTGCAGAAAACAGTAACACTTGTTCAGAACGAAAGAAAGCACAGAGCCCCAGATTTTATGTTGTCCTGGAGAGCTAGCAGAGCACTGGGGAAAAGCAGGCAGAGAATTCCCTGCTAGCACCTTCTCTGTTCCTGGGAAGCAGAAGTGTTCCCATTGCTTCGCAGAATCGCTTTTGTGCAGAAAACAGTAACACTTGTTCAGAACGAAAGAAAGCACAGAGCCCCAGATTTTATGTTGTCCTGGAGAGCTTGCAGAGCACTGGGGAAAGGCAGGCAGAGAATTCCCTGCTAGCACCTTCTCTGTGCCTGGGAAGCAGAAGTCTTCACATTGCTTCGCATAATCGCTTTTGTGCAGAAAACAGTAACACTTGTTCAGAACGAAAGAAAGCACAGAGCCCCAGATTTTATGTTGTCCTTGAGAGCTTGCAGAGCACTGGGGAAAAGCAGGCAGAGAATTCCCTGCTAGCACCTTCTCTGTGCCTGGGAAGCAGAAGTGTTCACATTGCTTCGCAGAATCGCTTTTGTGCAGAAAACAGTAACACTTGTTCAGAACGAAAGAAAGCACAGAGCCCCAGATTTTATGTTGTCCTGGAGAGCTTGCAGAGCACTGGGGAAAAGCAGGCAGAGAATTCCCTGCTAGCACCTTCTCTGTGCCTGGGAAACAGAAGTGTTCAGATTGCTTCGCAGAATCGCTTTTGTGCAGAAAACAGTAACACTTGTTCAGAACGAAAGAAAGCACAGAGCCCCAGATTTTATGTTGTCCTGGAGAGCTTGCAGAGTACTGGGGAAAGGCAGGCAGAGAATTCCCTGCTAGCACCTTCTCTGTGCCTGGGAAACAGAAGTGTTCACATTGCTTCGCAGAATCGCTTTTGTGCAGAAAACAGTAACACTTGTTCAGAACGAAAGAAAGCACAGAGCCCCAGATTTTATGTTGTCCTGGAGAGCTTGCAGAGCACTGGGGAAAGGCAGGCAGAGAATTCTCTGCTAGCACCTTCTCTGTGCCTGGGAAGCAGAAGTCTTCACATTGTTCGCAGAATCGCTTTTGTGCAGAAAACAGTAACACTTGTTCAGAACGAAAGAAAGCACAGAGCCCCAGATTTGCTGTTGTCCTGGAGAGCTTGCAGAGCACTGGGGAAAGGCAGGCAGAGAATTCCCTGCTAGCACCTTCTCTGTGCCTGTTCACATTGCTTCGCAGAATCGCTTTTGTGCAGAAAACAATAACACTTGTTCAGAAGGAAAGAAAGCACAGAGTCCCAGATTTTATGTTGTCCTGGAGAGCTT
This sequence comes from Strix uralensis, assembly GCF_047716275.1. Lineage (NCBI taxonomy): Eukaryota > Metazoa > Chordata > Aves > Strigiformes > Strigidae > Strix > Strix uralensis. The sequence goes on along the minus strand of NW_027436713.1, from coordinate 260,216 downwards.
GCAGAGCACTGGGGAAAAGCAGGCAGAGATTTCCCTGCTAGCACCTTCTCTGTGCCTGGGAAGCAGAAGTGTTCCCATTGCTTCGCAGAATCGCTTTTGTGCAGAAAACCGTAACACTTGTTCAGAACGAAAGAAAGCACAGAGCCCCAGATTTTATGTTGTCCTGGAGAGCTTGCAGAGTACTGGGGAAAGGCAGGCAGAGAATTCCCTGCTAGCACCTTCTCTGTGCCTGGGAATCAGAAGTGTTCCCATTGCTTCGCAGAATCGCTTTTGTGCAGAAAACAGTAACACTTGTTCAGAACGAAAGAAAGCACAGAGCCCCAGATTTTATGTTGTCCTGGAGAGCTTGCAGAGCACTGGGGAAAGGCAGGCAGAGAATTCCCTGCTAGCACCTTCTCTGTGCCTGGGAAACAGAACTGTTCCCATTGCTTCGCAGAATCGCTTTTGTGCAGAAAACAGTAACACTTGTTCAGAACGAAAGAAAGCACAGAGCCCCAGATTTGCTGTTGTCCTGGAGAGCTAGCAGAGCACTGGGGAAAAGCAGGCAGAGATTTCCCTGCTAGCACGTTCTCTGTGCCTGGGAAGCAGAAGTGTTCACATTGCTTCGCAGAATCGCTTTTGTGCAGAAAACAGTAACACTTGTTCAGAACGAAAGAAAGCACAGAGCCCCAGATTTTATGTTGTCCTGGAGAGCTTGCAGAGCACTGGGGAAAGGCAGGCAGAGAATTCCCTGCTAGCACCTTCTCTGTGCCTGGGAAGCAGAAGTCTTCACATTGCTTCGCAGAATCGCTTTTGTGCAGAAAACAGTAACACTTGTTCAGAACGAAAGAAAGCACAGAGCCCCAGATTTTATGTTGTCCTGGAGAGCTTGCAGAGCACTGGGGAAAAGCAGGCAGAGAATTCCCTGCTAGGACCTTCTCTGTGCCTGGGAAGCAGAAGTGTTCCCATTGCTTCGCAGAATCGCTTTTGTGCAGAAAACAGTAACACTTGTTCAGAACGAAAGAAAGCACAGAGCCCCAGATTTTATGTTGTCCTGGAGAGCTTGCAGAGCACTGGGGAAAAGCAGGCAGAGAATTCCCTGCTAGCACCTTCTCTGTGCCTGGGAAACAGAAGTGTTCCCATTGCTTCGCAGAATCGCTTTTGTGCAGAAAACAGTAACACTTGTTCAGAACGAAAGAAAGCACAGAGCCCCAGATTTTATGTTGTCCTGGAGAGCTTGCAGAGCACTGGGGAAAGGCAGGCAGAGAATTCCCTGCTAGGACCTTCTCTGTGCCTGGGAAACAGAAGTGTTCACATTGCTTCGCAGAATCGCTTTTGTGCAGAAAACAGTAACACTTGTTCAGAACGAAAGAAAGCACAGAGCCCCAGATTTGCTGTTGTCCTGGAGAGCTTGCAGAGCACTGGGGAAAGGCAGGCAGAGAATTCCCTGCTAGCACCTTCTCTGTGCATGGGAAGCAGAAGTGTTCACATTGCTTCGCAGAATCGCTTTTGTGCAGAAAACAGTAACACTTGTTCAGAACGAAAGAAAGCACAGAGCCCCAGATTTTATGTTGTCCTGGAGAGCTAGCAGAGCACTGGGGAAAAGCAATCAGAGAATTCCCTGCTAGCACGTTCTCTGTGCCTGGGAAGCAGAAGTGTTCCCATTGCTTCGCAGAATCGCTTTTGTGCAGAAAACAGTAACACTTGTTCAGAACGAAAGAAAGCACAGAGCCCCAGATTTTATGTTGTCCTGGAGAGCTTGCAGAGCACTGGGGAAAGGCAGGCAGAGAATTCCCTGCTAGCACGTTCTCTGTGCCTGGGAAGCAGAAGTGTTCAGATTGCTTCGCAGAATCGCTTTTGTGCAGAAAACAGTAACACTTGTTCAGAACGAAAGAAAGCACAGAGCCCCAGATTTTATGTTGTCCTGGAGAGCTTGCAGAGCACTGGGGAAAAGCAGGCAGAGAATTCCCTGCTAGCACCTTCTCTGTGCCTGGGAAGCAGAAGTGTTCACATTGCTTCGCAGAATCGCTTTTGTGCAGAAAACAGTAACACTTGTTCAGAACGAAAGAAAGCACAGAGCCCCAGATTTTATCTTGTCCTGGAGAGCTTGCAGAGCACTGGGGAAAAGCAGGCAGAGAATTCCCTGCTAGCACCTTCTCTGTGCCTGGGAAGCAGAAGTGTTGCCATTGCTTCGCATAATCGCTTTTGTGCAGAAAACAGTAACACTTGTTCAGAATGAAAGAAAGCACAGAGCCCCAGATTTTATGTTGTCCTGGAGAGCTTGCAGAGCACTGGGGAAAGGCAGGCAGAGAATTCCCTGCTAGCACATTCTCTGTGCCTGGGAAGCAGAAGTGTTCCCATTGCTTCGCAGAATCGCTTTTGTGCAGAAAACAGTAACACTTGTTCAGAACGAAAGAAAGCACAGAGCCCCAGATTTTATGTTGTCCTGGAGAGCTTGCAGAGCACTGGGGAAAGGCAGGCAGAGAATTCCCTGCTAGCACCTTCTCTGTGCCTGGGAAGCAGAAGTCTTCACATTGCTTCGCAGAATCGCTTTTGTGCAGAAAACAGTAACACTTGTTCAGAACGAAAGAAAGCACAGAGCCCCAGATTTTATGTTGTCCTGGAGAGCTTGCAGAGCACTGGGGAAAAGCAGGCAGAGAATTCCCTGCTAGCACGTTCTCTGTGCCTGGGAAGCAGAAGTGTTCACATTGCTTCGCAGAATCGCTTTTGTGCAGAAAACAGTAACACTTGTTCAGAACGAAAGAAAGCACAGAGCCCCAGATTTTATGTTGTCCTGGAGAGCTTGCAGAGCACTGGGGAAAGGCACGCAGAGAATTCCCTGCTAGCACCTTCTCTGTGCCTGTTCACATTGCTTCGCAGAATCGCTTTTGTGCAGAAAACAATAACACTTGTTCAGAAGGAAAGAAAGCACAGAGCCCCAGATTTTATGTTGTCCTGGAGAGCTTGCAGAGCACTAGGGAAAAGCAGGCAGAGATTTCCCTGCTAGCACGTTCTCTGTGCCTGGGAAGCAGAAGTGTTCACATTGCTTCGCAGAACGCTTTTGTGCAGAAAACAGTAACACTTGTTCAGAACGAAAGAAAGCACAGAGCCCCAGATTTGCTGTTGTCCTGGAGAGCTTGCAGAGCACTGGGGAAAGGCAGGCAGAGAATTCCCTGCTAGCACCTTCTCTGTGCCTGGGAAACAGAAGTGTTCACATTGCTTCGCAGAATCGCTTTTGTGCAGAAAACAGTAACACTTGTTCAGAACGAAAGAAAGCACAGAGCCCCAGATTTTATGTTGTCCTGGAGAGCTTGCAGAGCACTGGGGAAAAGCAGGCAGAGAATTCTCTGCTAGCACCTTCTCTGTGCCTGGGAAGCAGAAGTCTTCACATTGCTTCGCAGAATCGCTTTTGTGCAGAAAACAGTAACACTTGTTCAGAACGAAAGAAAGCACAGAGCCCCAGATTTTATGTTGTCCTGGAGAGCTTGCAGAGCACTGGGGAAAAGGCACGCAGAGAATTCCCTGCTAGCACCTTCTCTGTGCCTGTTCACATTGCTTCGCAGAATCGCTTTTGTGCAGAAAACAATAACACTTGTTCAGAAGGAAAGAAAGCACAGAGCCCCAGATTTTATGTTGTCCTGGAGAGCTTGCAGAGCACTGGGGAAAAGCAGGCAGAGATTTCCCTGCTAGCACGTTCTCTGTGCCTGGGAAACAGAAGTGTTCACATTGCTTCGCAGAATCGCTTTTGTGCAGAAAACAGTAACACTTGTTCAGAACGAAAGAAAGCACAGAGCCCCAGATTTTATGTTGTCCTGGAGAGCTTGCAGAGCACTGGGGAAAGGCAGGCAGAGAATTCCCTGCTAGGACCTTCTCTGTGCCTGGGAAACAGAAGTGTTCACATTGCTTCGCAGAATCGCTTTTGTGCAGAAAACAGTAACACTTGTTCAGAACGAAAGAAAGCACAGAGCCCCAGATTTGCTGTTGTCCTGGAGAGCTTGCAGAGCACTGGGGAAAGGCAGGCAGAGAATTCCCTGCTAGCACCTTCTCTGTGCATGGGAAGCAGAAGTGTTCACATTGCTTCGCAGAATCGCTTTTGTGCAGAAAACAGTAACACTTGTTCAGAACGAAAGAAAGCACAGAGCCCCAGATTTTATGTTGTCCTGGAGAGCTAGCAGAGCACTGGGGAAAAGCAATCAGAGAATTCCCTGCTAGCACGTTCTCTGTGCCTGGGAAGCAGAAGTGTTCCCATTGCTTCGCAGAATCGCTTTTGTGCAGAAAACAGTAACACTTGTTCAGAACGAAAGAAAGCACAGAGCCCCAGATTTTATGTTGTCCTGGAGAGCTTGCAGAGCACTGGGGAAAGGCAGGCAGAGAATTCCCTGCTAGCACGTTCTCTGTGCCTGGGAAGCAGAAGTGTTCAGATTGCTTCGCAGAATCGCTTTTGTGCAGAAAACAGTAACACTTGTTCAGAACGAAAGAAAGCACAGAGCCCCAGATTTTATGTTGTCCTGGAGAGCTTGCAGAGCACTGGGGAAAAGCAGGCAGAGAATTCCCTGCTAGCACCTTCTCTGTGCCTGGGAAGCAGAAGTGTTCACATTGCTTCGCAGAATCGCTTTTGTGCAGAAAACAGTAACACTTGTTCAGAACGAAAGAAAGCACAGAGCCCCAGATTTTATCTTGTCCTGGAGAGCTTGCAGAGCACTGGGGAAAAGCAGGCAGAGAATTCCCTGCTAGCACCTTCTCTGTGCCTGGGAAGCAGAAGTGTTGCCATTGCTTCGCATAATCGCTTTTGTGCAGAAAACAGTAACACTTGTTCAGAATGAAAGAAAGCACAGAGCCCCAGATTTTATGTTGTCCTGGAGAGCTTGCAGAGCACTGGGGAAAGGCAGGCAGAGAATTCCCTGCTAGCACGTTCTCTGTGCCTGGGAAGCAGAAGTGTTCCCATTGCTTCGCAGAATCGCTTTTGTGCAGAAAACAGTAACACTTGTTCAGAACGAAAGAAAGCACAGAGCCCCAGATTTTATGTTGTCCTGGAGAGCTTGCAGAGCACTGGGGAAAGGCAGGCAGAGAATTCCCTGCTAGCACCTTCTCTGTGCCTGGGAAGCAGAAGTCTTCACATTGCTTCGCAGAATCGCTTTTGTGCAGAAAACAGTAACACTTGTTCAGAACGAAAGAAAGCACAGAGCCCCAGATTTTATGTTGTCCTGGAGAGCTTGCAGAGCACTGGGGAAAAGCAGGCAGAGAATTCCCTGCTAGCACGTTCTCTGTGCCTGGGAAGCAGAAGTGTTCACATTGCTTCGCAGAATCGCTTTTGTGCAGAAAACAGTAACACTTGTTCAGAACGAAAGAAAGCACAGAGCCCCAGATTTTATGTTGTCCTGGAGAGCTTGCAGAGCACTGGGGAAAGGCACGCAGAGAATTCCCTGCTAGCACCTTCTCTGTGCCTGTTCACATTGCTTCGCAGAATCGCTTTTGTGCAGAAAACAATAACACTTGTTCAGAAGGAAAGAAAGCACAGAGCCCCAGATTTTATGTTGTCCTGGAGAGCTTGCAGAGCACTAGGGAAAAGCAGGCAGAGATTTCCCTGCTAGCACGTTCTCTGTGCCTGGGAAGCAGAAGTGTTCACATTGCTTCGCAGAACGCTTTTGTGCAGAAAACAGTAACACTTGTTCAGAACGAAAGAAAGCACAGAGCCCCAGATTTGCTGTTGTCCTGGAGAGCTTGCAGAGCACTGGGGAAAGGCAGGCAGAGAATTCCCTGCTAGCACCTTCTCTGTGCCTGGGAAACAGAAGTGTTCACATTGCTTCGCAGAATCGCTTTTGTGCAGAAAACAGTAACACTTGTTCAGAACGAAAGAAAGCACAGAGCCCCAGATTTTATGTTGTCCTGGAGAGCTTGCAGAGCACTGGGGAAAAGCAGGCAGAGAATTCTCTGCTAGCACCTTCTCTGTGCCTGGGAAGCAGAAGTCTTCACATTGCTTCGCAGAATCGCTTTTGTGCAGAAAACAGTAACACTTGTTCAGAACGAAAGAAAGCACAGAGCCCCAGATTTTATGTTGTCCTGGAGAGCTTGCAGAGCACTGGGGAAAAGGCACGCAGAGAATTCCCTGCTAGCACCTTCTCTGTGCCTGTTCACATTGCTTCGCAGAATCGCTTTTGTGCAGAAAACAATAACACTTGTTCAGAAGGAAAGAAAGCACAGAGCCCCAGATTTTATGTTGTCCTGGAGAGCTTGCAGAGCACTGGGGAAAAGCAGGCAGAGATTTCCCTGCTAGCACGTTCTCTGTGCCTGGGAAGCGGAAGTGTTCAGATTGCTTCGCAGAATCGCTTTTGTGCAGAAAACAGTAACACTTGTTCAGAACGAAAGAAAGCACAGAGCCCCAGATTTTATGTTGTCCTGGAGAGCTTGCAGAGCACTGGGGAAAAGCAGGCAGAGATTTCCCTGCTAGCACGTTCTCTGTGCCTGGGAAGCGGAAGTGTTCAGATTGCTTCGCAGAATCGCTTTTGTGCAGAAAACAGTAACACTTGTTCAGAACGAAAGAAAGCACAGAGCCCCAGATTTGCTGTTGTCCTGGAGAGCTTGCAGAGCACTGGGGAAAGGCAGGCAGAGAATTCCCTGCTAGCACCTTCTCTGTGCCTGTTCACATTGCTTCGCAGAATCGCTTTTGTGCAGAAAACAATAACACTTGTTCAGAAGGAAAGAAAGCACAGAGTCCCAGATTTTATGTTGTCCTGGAGAGCTTGCAGAGCACTGGGGAAAAGCAGGCAGAGATTTCCCTGCTAGCACCTTCTCTGTGCCTGGGAAGCAGAAGTGTTCACATTGCTTCGCAGAATCGCTTTTGTGCAGAAAACCGTAACACTTGTTCAGAACGAAAGAAAGCACAGAGCCCCAGATTTTATGTTGTCCTGGAGAGCTTGCAGAGCACTGGGGAAAGGCAGGCAGAGAATTCCCTGCTAGCACCTTCTCTGTGCCTGGGAATCAGAAGTGTTCCCATTGCTTCGCAGAATCGCTTTTGTGCAGAAAACAGTAACACTTGTTCAGAACGAAAGAAAGCACAGAGCCCCAGATTTTATGTTGTCCTGGAGAGCTTGCAGAGCACTGGGGAAAGGCAGGCAGAGAATTCCCTGCTAGCACCTTCTCTGTGCCTGGGAAACAGAAGTGTTCCCATTGCTTCGCAGAATCGCTTTTGTGCAGAAAACAGTAACACTTGTTCAGAACGAAAGAAAGCACAGAGCCCCAGATTTGCTGTTGTCCTGGAGAGCTAGCAGAGCACTGGGGAAAAGCAGGCAGAGATTTCCCTGCTAGCACGTTCTCTGTGCCTGGGAAGCAGAAGTGTTCACATTGCTTCGCAGAATCGCTTTTGTGCAGAAAACAGTAACACTTGTTCAGAACGAAAGAAAGCACAGAGCCCCAGATTTTATGTTGTCCTGGAGAGCTTGCAGAGCACTGGGGAAAAGCAGGCAGAGATTTCCCTGCTAGCACGTTCTCTGTGCCTGGGAAGCGGAAGTGTTCAGATTGCTTCGCAGAATCGCTTTTGTGCAGAAAACAGTAACACTTGTTCAGAACGAAAGAAAGCACAGAGCCCCAGATTTTATGTTGTCCTGGAGAGCTTGCAGAGCACTGGGGAAAAGCAGGCAGAGATTTCCCTGCTAGCACGTTCTCTGTGCCTGGGAAGCGGAAGTGTTCAGATTGCTTCGCAGAATCGCTTTTGTGCAGAAAACAGTAACACTTGTTCAGAACGAAAGAAAGCACAGAGCCCCAGATTTGCTGTTGTCCTGGAGAGCTTGCAGAGCACTGGGGAAAGGCAGGCAGAGAATTCCCTGCTAGCACCTTCTCTGTGCCTGTTCACATTGCTTCGCAGAATCGCTTTTGTGCAGAAAACAATAACACTTGTTCAGAAGGAAAGAAAGCACAGAGTCCCAGATTTTATGTTGTCCTGGAGAGCTTGCAGAGCACTGGGGAAAAGCAGGCAGAGATTTCCCTGCTAGCACCTTCTCTGTGCCTGGGAAGCAGAAGTCTTCACATTGCTTCGCAGAATCGCTTTTGTGCAGAAAACAGTAACACTTGTTCAGAACGAAAGAAAGCACAGAGCCCCAGATTTTATGTTGTCCTGGAGAGCTTGCAGAGCACTGGGGAAAAGCAGGCAGAGAATTCCCTGCTAGGACCTTCTCTGTGCCTGGGAAGCAGAAGTGTTCACATTGCTTCGCAGAATCGCTTTTGTGCAGAAAACAGTAACACTTGTTCAGAACGAAAGAAAGCACAGAGCCCCAGATTTTATGTTGTCCTGGAGAGCTTGCAGAGCACTGGGGAAAAGCAGGCAGAGAATTCCCTGCTAGCACCTTCTCTGTGCCTGGGAAACAGAAGTGTTCCCATTGCTTCGCAGAATCGCTTTTGTGCAGAAAACAGTAACACTTGTTCAGAACGAAAGAAAGCACAGAGCCCCAGATTTTATGTTGTCCTGGAGAGCTTGCAGAGCACTGGGGAAAGGCAGGCAGAGAATTCCCTGCTAGGACCTTCTCTGTGCCTGGGAAACAGAAGTGTTCACATTGCTTCGCAGAATCGCTTTTGTGCAGAAAACAGTAACACTTGTTCAGAACGAAAGAAAGCACAGAGCCCCAGATTTGCTGTTGTCCTGGAGAGCTTGCAGAGCACTGGGGAAAGGCAGGCAGAGAATTCCCTGGTAGCACGTTCTCTGTTCCTGGGAAGCAGAAGTGTTCACATTGCTTCGCAGAATCGCTTTTGTGCAGAAAACAGTAACACTTGTTCAGAAGGAAAGAAAGCACAGAGCCCCAGATTTTATGTTGTCCTGGAGAGCTAGCAGAGCACTGGGGAAAAGCAATCAGAGAATTCCCTGCTAGCACGTTCTCTGTGCCTGGGAAGCAGAAGTGTTCCCATTGCTTCGCAGAATCGCTTTTGTGCAGAAAACAGTAACACTTGTTCAGAACGAAAGAAAGCACAGAGCCCCAGATTTTATGTTGTCCTGGAGAGCTTGCAGAGCACTGGGGAAAGGCAGGCAGAGAATTCCCTGCTAGCACGTTCTCTGTGCCTGGGAAGCAGAAGTGTTCAGATTGCTTCGCAGAATCGCTTTTGTGCAGAAAACAGTAACACTTGTTCAGAACGAAAGAAAGCACAGAGCCCCAGATTTTATGTTGTCCTGGAGAGCTTGCAGAGCACTGGGGAAAAGCAGGCAGAGAATTCCCTGCTAGCACCTTCTCTGTGCCTGGGAAGCAGAAGTGTTCACATTGCTTCGCAGAATCGCTTTTGTGCAGAAAACAGTAACACTTGTTCAGAACGAAAGAAAGCACAGAGCCCCAGATTTTATGTTGTCCTGGAGAGCTTGCAGAGCACTGGGGAAAGGCAGGCAGAGAATTCCCTGCTAGCACGTTCTCTGTGCCTGGGAAGCAGAAGTGTTCCCATTGCTTCGCAGAATCGCTTTTGTGCAGAAAACAGTAACACTTGTTCAGAACGAAAGAAAGCACAGAGCCCCAGATTTTATGTTGTCCTGGAGAGCTTGCAGAGCACTGGGGAAAGGCAGGCAGAGAATTCCCTGCTAGCACCTTCTCTGTGCCTGGGAAGCAGAAGTCTTCACATTGCTTCGCAGAATCGCTTTTGTGCAGAAAACAGTAACACTTGTTCAGAACGAAAGAAAGCACAGAGCCCCAGATTTTATGTTGTCCTGGAGAGCTTGCAGAGCACTGGGGAAAAGCAGGCAGAGAATTCCCTGCTAGCACGTTCTCTGTGCCTGGGAAGCAGAAGTGTTCACATTGCTTCGCAGAATCGCTTTTGTGCAGAAAACAGTAACACTTGTTCAGAACGAAAGAAAGCACAGAGCCCCAGATTTTATGTTGTCCTGGAGAGCTTGCAGAGCACTGGGGAAAGGCACGCAGAGAATTCCCTGCTAGCACCTTCTCTGTGCCTGTTCACATTGCTTCGCAGAATCGCTTTTGTGCAGAAAACAATAACACTTGTTCAGAAGGAAAGAAAGCACAGAGCCCCAGATTTTATGTTGTCCTGGAGAGCTTGCAGAGCACTAGGGAAAAGCAGGCAGAGATTTCCCTGCTAGCACGTTCTCTGTGCCTGGGAAGCAGAAGTGTTCACATTGCTTCGCAGAACGCTTTTGTGCAGAAAACAGTAACACTTGTTCAGAACGAAAGAAAGCACAGAGCCCCAGATTTTATGTTGTCCTGGAGAGCTTGCAGAGCACTGGGGAAAGGCAGGCAGAGAATTCCCTGCTAGCACCTTCTCTGTGCCTGGGAAACAGAAGTGTTCACATTGCTTCGCAGAATCGCTTTTGTGCAGAAAACAGTAACACTTGTTCAGAACGAAAGAAAGCACAGAGCCCCAGATTTTATGTTGTCCTGGAGAGCTTGCAGAGCACTGGGGAAAGGCAGGCAGAGAATTCTCTGCTAGCACCTTCTCTGTGCCTGGGAAGCAGAAGTCTTCACATTGCTTCGCAGAATCTCTTTTGTGCAGAAAACAGTAACACTTGTTCAGAACGAAAGAAAGCACAGAGCCCCAGATTTTATGTTGTCCTGGAGAGCTTGCAGAGCACTGGGGAAAAGGCACGCAGAGAATTCCCTGCTAGCACCTTCTCTGTGCCTGTTCACATTGCTTCGCAGAATCGCTTTTGTGCAGAAAACAATAACACTTGTTCAGAAGGAAAGAAAGCACAGAGCCCCAGATTTTATGTTGTCCTGGAGAGCTTGCAGAGCACTGGGGAAAGGCAGGCAGAGAATTCCCTGCTAGCACCTTCTCTGTGCCTGGGAAACAGAAGTGTTCCCATTGCTTCGCAGAATCGCTTTTGTGCAGAAAACAGTAACACTTGTTCAGAACGAAAGAAAGCACAGAGCCCCAGATTTGCTGTTGTCCTGGAGAGCTAGCAGAGCACTGGGGAAAAGCAGGCAGAGATTTCCCTGCTAGCACGTTCTCTGTGCCTGGGAAGCAGAAGTGTTCACATTGCTTCGCAGAATCGCTTTTGTGCAGAAAACAGTAACACTTGTTCAGAACGAAAGAAAGCACAGAGCCCCAGATTTTATGTTGTCCTGGAGAGCTTGCAGAGCACTGGGGAAAGGCAGGCAGAGAATTCCCTGCTAGCACCTTCTCTGTGCCTGGGAAGCAGAAGTCTTCACATTGCTTCGCAGAATCGCTTTTGTGCAGAAAACAGTAACACTTGTTCAGAACGAAAGAAAGCACAGAGCCCCAGATTTTATGTTGTCCTGGAGAGCTTGCAGAGCACTGGGGAAAAGCAGGCAGAGAATTCCCTGCTAGGACCTTCTCTGTGCCTGGGAAGCAGAAGTGTTCACATTGCTTCGCAGAATCGCTTTTGTGCAGAAAACAGTAACACTTGTTCAGAACGAAAGAAAGCACAGAGCCCCAGATTTTATGTTGTCCTGGAGAGCTTGCAGAGCACTGGGGAAAAGCAGGCAGAGAATTCCCTGCTAGCACCTTCTCTGTGCCTGGGAAACAGAAGTGTTCCCATTGCTTCGCAGAATCGCTTTTGTGCAGAAAACAGTAACACTTGTTCAGAACGAAAGAAAGCACAGAGCCCCAGATTTTATGTTGTCCTGGAGAGCTTGCAGAGCACTGGGGAAAGGCAGGCAGAGAATTCCCTGCTAGGACCTTCTCTGTGCCTGGGAAACAGAAGTGTTCACATTGCTTCGCAGAATCGCTTTTGTGCAGAAAACAGTAACACTTGTTCAGAACGAAAGAAAGCACAGAGCCCCAGATTTGCTGTTGTCCTGGAGAGCTTGCAGAGCACTGGGGAAAGGCAGGCAGAGAATTCCCTGCTAGCACCTTCTCTGTGCATGGGAAGCAGAAGTGTTCACATTGCTTCGCAGAATCGCTTTTGTGCAGAAAACAGTAACACTTGTTCAGAACGAAAGAAAGCACAGAGCCCCAGATTTTATGTTGTCCTGGAGAGCTAGCAGAGCACTGGGGAAAAGCAATCAGAGAATTCCCTGCTAGCACGTTCTCTGTGCCTGGGAAGCAGAAGTGTTCCCATTGCTTCGCAGAATCGCTTTTGTGCAGAAAACAGTAACACTTGTTCAGAACGAAAGAAAGCACAGAGCCCCAGATTTTATGTTGTCCTGGAGAGCTTGCAGAGCACTGGGGAAAGGCAGGCAGAGAATTCCCTGCTAGCACGTTCTCTGTGCCTGGGAAGCAGAAGTGTTCAGATTGCTTCGCAGAATCGCTTTTGTGCAGAAAACAGTAACACTTGTTCAGAACGAAAGAAAGCACAGAGCCCCAGATTTTATGTTGTCCTGGAGAGCTTGCAGAGCACTGGGGAAAAGCAGGCAGAGAATTCCCTGCTAGCACCTTCTCTGTGCCTGGGAAGCAGAAGTGTTCACATTGCTTCGCAGAATCGCTTTTGTGCAGAAAACAGTAACACTTGTTCAGAACGAAAGAAAGCACAGAGCCCCAGATTTTATGTTGTCCTGGAGAGCTTGCAGAGCACTGGGGAAAGGCAGGCAGAGAATTCCCTGCTAGCACGTTCTCTGTGCCTGGGAAGCAGAAGTGTTCCCATTGCTTCGCAGAATCGCTTTTGTGCAGAAAACAGTAACACTTGTTCAGAACGAAAGAAAGCACAGAGCCCCAGATTTTATGTTGTCCTGGAGAGCTTGCAGAGCACTGGGGAAAGGCAGGCAGAGAATTCCCTGCTAGCACCTTCTCTGTGCCTGGGAAGCAGAAGTCTTCACATTGCTTCGCAGAATCGCTTTTGTGCAGAAAACAGTAACACTTGTTCAGAACGAAAGAAAGCACAGAGCCCCAGATTTTATGTTGTCCTGGAGAGCTTGCAGAGCACTGGGGAAAAGCAGGCAGAGAATTCCCTGCTAGCACGTTCTCTGTGCCTGGGAAGCAGAAGTGTTCACATTGCTTCGCAGAATCGCTTTTGTGCAGAAAACAGTAACACTTGTTCAGAACGAAAGAAAGCACAGAGCCCCAGATTTTATGTTGTCCTGGAGAGCTTGCAGAGCACTGGGGAAAGGCACGCAGAGAATTCCCTGCTAGCACCTTCTCTGTGCCTGTTCACATTGCTTCGCAGAATCGCTTTTGTGCAGAAAACAATAACACTTGTTCAGAAGGAAAGAAAGCACAGAGCCCCAGATTTTATGTTGTCCTGGAGAGCTTGCAGAGCACTAGGGAAAAGCAGGCAGAGATTTCCCTGCTAGCACGTTCTCTGTGCCTGGGAAGCAGAAGTGTTCACATTGCTTCGCAGAACGCTTTTGTGCAGAAAACAGTAACACTTGTTCAGAACGAAAGAAAGCACAGAGCCCCAGATTTTATGTTGTCCTGGAGAGCTTGCAGAGCACTGGGGAAAGGCAGGCAGAGAATTCCCTGCTAGCACCTTCTCTGTGCCTGGGAAACAGAAGTGTTCACATTGCTTCGCAGAATCGCTTTTGTGCAGAAAACAGTAACACTTGTTCAGAACGAAAGAAAGCACAGAGCCCCAGATTTTATGTTGTCCTGGAGAGCTTGCAGAGCACTGGGGAAAGGCAGGCAGAGAATTCTCTGCTAGCACCTTCTCTGTGCCTGGGAAGCAGAAGTCTTCACATTGCTTCGCAGAATCTCTTTTGTGCAGAAAACAGTAACACTTGTTCAGAACGAAAGAAAGCACAGAGCCCCAGATTTTATGTTGTCCTGGAGAGCTTGCAGAGCACTGGGGAAAAGGCACGCAGAGAATTCCCTGCTAGCACCTTCTCTGTGCCTGTTCACATTGCTTCGCAGAATCGCTTTTGTGCAGAAAACAATAACACTTGTTCAGAAGGAAAGAAAGCACAGAGCCCCAGATTTTATGTTGTCCTGGAGAGCTTGCAGAGCACTGGGGAAAAGCAGGCAGAGATTTCCCTGCTAGCACGTTCTCTGTGCCTGGGAAGCGGAAGTGTTCAGATTGCTTCGCAGAATCGCTTTTGTGCAGAAAACAGTAACACTTGTTCAGAACGAAAGAAAGCACAGAGCCCCAGATTTGCTGTTGTCCTGGAGAGCTTGCAGAGCACTGGGGAAAGGCAGGCAGAGAATTCCCTGCTAGCACCTTCTCTGTGCCTGTTCACATTGCTTCGCAGAATCGCTTTTGTGCAGAAAACAATAACACTTGTTCAGAAGGAAAGAAAGCACAGAGTCCCAGATTTTATGTTGTCCTGGAGAGCTTGCAGAGCACTGGGGAAAAGCAGGCAGAGATTTCCCTGCTAGCACCTTCTCTGTGCCTGGGAAACAGAAGTGTTCCCATTGCTTCGCAGAATCGCTTTTGTGCAGAAAACAGTAACACTTGTTCAGAACGAAAGAAAGCACAGAGCCCCAGATTTTATGTTGTCCTGGAGAGCTTGCAGAGCACTGGGGAAAGGCAGGCAGAGAATTCCCTGCTAGCACCTTCTCTGTGCCTGGGAAACAGAAGTGTTCCCATTGCTTCGCAGAATCGCTTTTGTGCAGAAAACAGTAACACTTGTTCAGAACGAAAGAAAGCACAGAGCCCCAGATTTTATGTTGTCCTGGAGAGCTAGCAGAGCACTGAGGAAAAGCAGGCAGAGATTTCCCTGCTAGCACGTTCTCTGTGCCTGGGAAGCAGAAGTGTTCACATTGCTTCGCAGAATCGCTTTTGTGCAGAAAACAGTAACACTTGTTCAGAACGAAAGAAAGCACAGAGCCCCAGATTTTATGTTGTCCTGGAGAGCTTGCAGAGCACTGGGGAAAGGCAGGCAGAGAATTCCCTGCTAGGACCTTCTCTGTGCCTGGGAAGCAGAAGTGTTCACATTGCTTCGCAGAATCGCTTTTGTGCAGAAAACAGTAACACTTGTTCAGAACGAAAGAAAGCACAGAGCCCCAGATTTTATGTTGTCCTGGAGAGCTTGCAGAGCACTGGGGAAAAGCAGGCAGAGAATTCCCTGCTAGCACCTTCTCTGTGCCTGGGAAACAGAAGTGTTCCCATTGCTTCGCAGAATCGCTTTTGTGCAGAAAACAGTAACACTTGTTCAGAACGAAAGAAAGCACAGAGCCCCAGATTTTATGTTGTCCTGGAGAGCTTGCAGAGCACTGGGGAAAGGCAGGCAGAGAATTCCCTGCTAGGACCTTCTCTGTGCCTGGGAAACAGAAGTGTTCACATTGCTTCGCAGAATCGCTTTTGTGCAGAAAACAGTAGCACTTGTTCAGAAGGAAAGAAAGCACAGAGCCCCAGATTTGCTGTTGTCCTGGAGAGCTTGCAGAGCACTGGGGAAAGGCAGGCAGAGAATTCCCTGCTAGCACCTTCTCTGTGCATGGGAAGCAGAAGTGTTCACATTGCTTCGCAGAATCGCTTTTGTGCAGAAAACAGTAACACTTGTTCAGAACGAAAGAAAGCACAGAGCCCCAGATTTTATGTTGTCCTGGAGAGCTAGCAGAGCACTGGGGAAAAGCAATCAGAGAATTCCCTGCTAGCACGTTCTCTGTGCCTGGGAAGCAGAAGTGTTCCCATTGCTTCGCAGAATCGCTTTTGTGCAGAAAACAGTAACACTTGTTCAGAACGAAAGAAAGCACAGAGCCCCAGATTTTATGTTGTCCTGGAGAGCTTGCAGAGCACTGGGGAAAGGCAGGCAGAGAATTCCCTGCTAGCACGTTCTCTGTGCCTGGGAAGCAGAAGTGTTCAGATTGCTTCGCAGAATCGCTTTTGTGCAGAAAACAGTAACACTTGTTCAGAACGAAAGAAAGCACAGAGCCCCAGATTTTATGTTGTCCTGGAGAGCTTGCAGAGCACTGGGGAAAAGCAGGCAGAGAATTCCCTGCTAGCACCTTCTCTGTGCCTGGGAAGCAGAAGTGTTCACATTGCTTCGCAGAATCGCTTTTGTGCAGAAAACAGTAACACTTGTTCAGAACGAAAGAAAGCACAGAGCCCCAGATTTTATGTTGTCCTGGAGAGCTTGCAGAGCACTGGGGAAAAGCAGGCAGAGAATTCCCTGCTAGCACCTTCTCTGTGCCTGGGAAGCAGAAGTGTTGCCATTGCTTCGCATAATCGCTTTTGTGCAGAAAACAGTAACACTTGTTCAGAACGAAAGAAAGCACAGAGCCCCAGATTTTATGTTGTCCTGGAGAGCTTGCAGAGCACTGGGGAAAGGCAGGCAGAGAATTCCCTGCTAGCACCTTCTCTGTGCCTGGGAAGCAGAAGTGTTCACATTGCTTCGCAGAATCGCTTTTGTGCAGAAAACAGTAACACTTGTTCAGAACGAAAGAAAGCACAGAGCCCCAGATTTTATGTTGTCCTGGAGAGCTTGCAGAGCACTGGGGAAAGGCAGGCAGAGAATTCCCTGCTAGCACCTTCTCTGTGCCTGGGAAGCAGAAGTGTTCACATTGCTTCGCAGAATCGCTTTTGTGCAGAAAACAGTAACACTTGTTCAGAACGAAAGAAAGCACAGAGCCCCAGATTTTATGTTGTCCTGGAGAGCTTGCAGAGCACTGGGGAAAAGCAGGCAGAGAATTCCCTGCTAGCACGTTCTCTGTGCCTGGGAAGCAGAAGTGTTCACATTGCTTCGCAGAATCGCTTTTGTGCAGAAAACAGTAACACTTGTTCAGAACGAAAGAAAGCACAGAGCCCCAGATTTTATGTTGTCCTGGAGAGCTTGCAGAGCACTGGGGAAAGGCACGCAGAGAATTCCCTGCTAGCACCTTCTCTGTGCCTGTTCACATTGCTTCGCAGAATCGCTTTTGTGCAGAAAACAATAACACTTGTTCAGAAGGAAAGAAAGCACAGAGCCCCAGATTTTATGTTGTCCTGGAGAGCTTGCAGAGCACTAGGGAAAAGCAGGCAGAGATTTCCCTGCTAGCACGTTCTCTGTGCCTGGGAAGCAGAAGTGTTCACATTGCTTCGCAGAACGCTTTTGTGCAGAAAACAGTAACACTTGTTCAGAACGAAAGAAAGCACAGAGCCCCAGATTTGCTGTTGTCCTGGAGAGCTTGCAGAGCACTGGGGAAAGGCAGGCAGAGAATTCCCTGCTAGCACCTTCTCTGTGCCTGGGAAGCAGAAGTGTTCCCATTGCTTCGCAGAATCGCTTTTGTGCAGAAAACAGTAACACTTGTTCAGAACGAAAGAAAGCACAGAGCCCCAGATTTTATGTTGTCCTGGAGAGCTTGCAGAGCACTGGGGAAAGGCAGGCAGAGAATTCCCTGCTAGGACCTTCTCTGTGCCTGGGAAGCAGAAGTCTTCACATTGCTTCGCAGAATCGCTTTTGTGCAGAAAACAGTAACACTTGTTCAGAACGAAAGAAAGCACAGAGCCCCAGATTTTATGTTGTCCTGGAGAGCTTGCAGAGTACTGGGGAAAGGCAGGCAGAGAATTCCCTGCTAGCACCTTCTCTGTGCCTGGGAAACAGAAGTGTTCCCATTGCTTCGCAGAATCGCTTTTGTGCAGAAAACAGTAACACTTGTTCAGAACGAAAGAAAGCACAGAGCCCCAGATTTTATGTTGTCCTGGAGAGCTAGCAGAGCACTGAGGAAAAGCAGGCAGAGAATTCCCTGCTAGCACGTTCTCTGTTCCTGGGAAGCAGAAGTGTTCCCATTGCTTCGCAGAATCGCTTTTGTGCAGAAAACAGTAACACTTGTTCAGAACGAAAGAAAGCACAGAGCCCCAGATTTTATGTTGTCCTGGAGAGCTTGCAGAGCACTGGGGAAAGGCAGGCAGAGAATTCCCTGCTAGCACCTTCTCTGTGCCTGGGAAGCAGAAGTCTTCACATTGCTTCGCAGAATCGCTTTTGTGCAGAAAACAGTAACACTTGTTCAGAACGAAAGAAAGCACAGAGCCCCAGATTTTATGTTGTCCTGGAGAGCTTGCAGAGCACTGGGGAAAAGCAGGCAGAGAATTCCCTGCTAGGACCTTCTCTGTGCCTGGGAAGCAGAAGTGTTCACATTGCTTCGCAGAATCGCTTTTGTGCAGAAAACAGTAACACTTGTTCAGAACGAAAGAAAGCACAGAGCCCCAGATTTTATGTTGTCCTGGAGAGCTTGCAGAGCACTGGGGAAAAGCAGGCAGAGAATTCCCTGCTAGCACCTTCTCTGTGCCTGGGAAGCAGAAGTGTTCACATTGCTTCGCAGAATCGCTTTTGTGCAGAAAACAGTAACACTTGTTCAGAACGAAAGAAAGCACAGAGCCCCAGATTTTATGTTGTCCTGGAGAGCTTGCAGAGCACTGGGGAAAAGCAGGCAGAGAATTCCCTGCTAGCACGTTCTCTGTTCCTGGGAAGCAGAAGTGTTCCCATTACTTCGCAGAATCGCTTTTGTGCAGAAAACAGTAACACTTGTTCAGAACGAAAGAAAGCACAGAGCCCCAGATTATATGTTGTCCT
Organism: Strix uralensis; assembly: GCF_047716275.1. NCBI lineage: Eukaryota > Metazoa > Chordata > Aves > Strigiformes > Strigidae > Strix > Strix uralensis. Next base: position 241,938 of record NW_027436713.1, on the reverse strand, counting down.
GGAGAGCTTGCAGAGCACTGGGGAAAGGCAGGCAGAGAATTCCCTGCTAGCACCTTCTCTGTGCCTGGGAAACAGAAGTGTTCACATTGCTTCGCAGAATTGCTTTTGTGCAGAAAACAGTAACACTTGTTCAGAACGAAAGAAAGCACAGAGCCCCAGATTTTATGTTGTCCTGGAGAGCTTGCAGAGCACTGGGGAAAGGCAGGCAGAGAATTCTCTGCTAGCACCTTCTCTGTGCCTGGGAAGCAGAAGTCTTCACATTGCTTCGCAGAATCGCTTTTGTGCAGAAAACAGTAACACTTGTTCAGAACGAAAGAAAGCACAGAGCCCCAGATTTTATGTTGTCCTGGAGAGCTTGCAGAGCACTGGGGAAAGGCAGGCAGAGAATTCCCTGCTAGCACCTTCTCTGTGCCTGGGAAACAGAAGTGTTCACATTGCTTCGCAGAATCGCTTTTGTGCAGAAAACAGTAACACTTGTTCAGAACGAAAGAAAGCACAGAGCCCCAGATTTTATGTTGTCCTGGAGAGCTTGCAGAGCACTGGGGAAAGGCAGGCAGAGAATTCCCTGCTAGCACCTTCTCTGTGCCTGGGAAACAGAAGTGTTCACATTGCTTCGCAGAATCGCTTTTGTGCAGAAAACAGTAACACTTGTTCAGAACGAAAGAAAGCACAGAGCCCCAGATTTGCTGTTGTCCTGGAGAGCTTGCAGAGCACTGGGGAAAGGCAGGCAGAGAATTCCCTGCTAGCACCTTCTCTGTGCCTGGGAAGCAGAAGTGTTCCCATTGCTTCGCAGAATCGCTTTTGTGCAGAAAACAGTAACACTTGTTCAGAACGAAAGAAAGCACAGAGCCCCAGATTTTATGTTGTCCTGGAGAGCTAGCAGAGCACTGGGGAAAAGCAATCAGAGAATTCCCTGCTAGCACGTTCTCTGTGCCTGGGAAGCAGAAGTGTTCCCATTGCTTCGCAGAATCGCTTTTGTGCAGAAAACAGTAACACTTGTTCAGAACGAAAGAAAGCACAGAGCCCCAGATTTTATGTTGTCCTGGAGAGCTTGCAGAGCACTGGGGAAAGGCAGGCAGAGAATTCCCTGCTAGCACCTTCTCTGTGCCTGGGAAGCAGAAGTCTTCACATTGCTTGGCAGAATCTGTTTTGTGCAGAAAACAGTAACACTTGTTCAGAACGAAAGAAAGCACAGAGCCCCAGATTTTATGTTGTCCTGGAGAGCTTGCAGAGCACTGGGGAAAAGCAGGCAGAGAATTCCCTGCTAGCACCTTCTCTGTGCCTGGGAAGCAGAAGTCTTCACATTGCTTCGCAGAATCGCTTTTGTGCAGAAAACAGTAACACTTGTTCAGAACGAAAGAAAGCACAGAGCCCCAGATTTTATGTTGTCCTGGAGAGCTTGCAGAGCACTGGGGAAAGGCACGCAGAGAATTCCCTGCTAGCACCTTCTCTGTGCCTGTTCACATTGCTTCGCAGAATCGCTTTTGTGCAGAAAACAGTAACACTTGTTCAGAACGAAAGAAAGCACAGAGCCCCAGATTTTATGTTGTCCTGGAGAGCTTGCAGAGCACTGGGGAAAAGCAGGCAGAGATTTCCCTGCTAGCACGTTCTCTGTGCCTGGGAAGCAGAAGTGTTCAGATTGCTTCGCAGAATCGCTTTTGTGCAGAAAACAGTAACACTTGTTCAGAACGAAAGAAAGCACAGAGCCCCAGATTTGCTGTTGTCCTGGAGAGCTTGCAGAGCACTGGGGAAAGGCAGGCAGAGAATTCCCTGCTAGCACCTTCTCTGTGCCTGGGAAGCAGAAGTGTTCACATTGCTTCGCAGAATCGCTTTTGTGCAGAAAACAGTAACACTTGTTCAGAACGAAAGAAAGCACAGAGCCCCAGATTTTATGTTGTCCTGGAGAGCTTGCAGAGCACTGGGGAAAGGCAGGCAGAGAATTCCCTGCTAGCACCTTCTCTGTGCCTGGGAAGCAGAAGTCTTCACATTGCTTCGCAGAATCGCTTTTGTGCAGAAAACAGTAACACTTGTTCAGAACGAAAGAAAGCACAGAGCCCCAGATTTTATGTTGTCCTGGAGAGCTTGCAGAGTACTGGGGAAAGGCAGGCAGAGAATTCCCTGCTAGCACCTTCTCTGTGCCTGGGAAACAGAAGTGTTCCCATTGCTTAGCAGAATCGCTTTTGTGCAGAAAACAGTAACACTTGTTCAGAACGAAAGAAAGCACAGAGCCCCAGATTTTATGTTGTCCTGGAGAGCTAGCAGAGCACTGAGGAAAAGCAGGCAGAGTATGCCCTGCTAGCACGTTCTCTGTTCCTGGGAAGCAGAAGTGTTCCCATTGCTTCGCTGAATCGCTTTTGTGCAGAAAACAGTAACACTTGTTCAGAACGAAAGAAAGCACAGAGCCCCAGATTTTATGTTGTCCTGGAGAGCTTGCAGAGCACTGGGGAAAGGCAGGCAGAGAATTCCCTGCTAGCACCTTCTCTGTGCCTGGGAAGCAGAAGTCTTCACATTGCTTCGCAGAATCGCTTTTGTGCAGAAAACAGTAACACTTGTTCAGAACGAAAGAAAGCACAGAGCCCCAGATTTTATGTTGTCCTGGAGAGCTTGCAGAGCACTGGGGAAAGGCAGGCAGAGAATTCCCTGCTAGCACCTTCTCTGTGCCTGGGAAGCAGAAGTCTTCACATTGCTTCGCAGAATCGCTTTTGTGCAGAAAACAGTAACACTTGTTCAGAACGAAAGAAAGCACAGAGCCCCAGATTTTATGTTGTCCTGGAGAGCTTGCAGAGCACTGGGGAAAAGCAGGCAGAGAATTCCCTGCTAGGACCTTCTCTGTGCCTGGGAAGCAGAAGTGTTCACATTGCTTCGCAGAATCGCTTTTGTGCAGAAAACAGTAACACTTGTTCAGAACGAAAGAAAGCACAGAGCCCCAGATTTTATGTTGTCCTGGAGAGCTTGCAGAGCACTGGGGAAAAGCAGGCAGAGAATTCCCTGCTAGCACCTTCTCTGTGCCTGGGAAGCAGAAGTGTTCACATTGCTTCGCAGAATCGCTTTTGTGCAGAAAACAGTAACACTTGTTCAGAACGAAAGAAAGCACAGAGCCCCAGATTTTATGTTGTCCTGGAGAGCTTGCAGAGCACTGGGGAAAAGCAGGCAGAGAATTCCCTGCTAGCACCTTCTCTGTGCCTGGGAAACAGAAGTGTTCCCATTGCTTCGCAGAATCGCTTTTGTGCAGAAAACAGTAACACTTGTTCAGAACGAAAGAAAGCACAGAGCCCCAGATTTTATGTTGTCCTGGAGAGCTTGCAGAGTACTGGGGAAAGGCAGGCAGAGAATTCCCTGCTAGCACCTTCTCTGTGCCTGGGAAACAGAAGTGTTCACATTGCTTCGCAGAATCGCTTTTGTGCAGAAAACAGTAACACTTGTTCAGAACGAAAGAAAGCACAGAGCCCCAGATTTTATGTTGTCCTGGAGAGCTTGCAGAGCACTGGGGAAAGGCAGGCAGAGAATTCTCTGCTAGCACCTTCTCTGTGCCTGGGAAGCAGAAGTCTTCACATTGCTTCGCAGAATCGCTTTTGTGCAGAAAACAGTAACACTTGTTCAGAACGAAAGAAAGCACAGAGCCCCAGATTTTATGTTGTCCTGGAGAGCTTGCAGAGCACTGGGAAAAGGCACGCAGAGAATTCCCTGCTAGCACCTTCTCTGTGCCTGTTCACATTGCTTCGCAGAATCGCTTTTGTGCAGAAAACAATAACACTTGTTCAGAACGAAAGAAAGCACAGAGCCCCAGATTTTATGTTGTCCTGGAGAGCTTGCAGAGCACTGGGGAAAAGCAGGCAGAGATTTCCCTGCTAGCAATTTCTCTGTGCCTGGGAAGCAGAAGTGTTCAGATTGCTTCGCAGAATCGCTTTTGTGCAGAAAACAGTAACACTTGTTCAGAACGAAAGAAAGCACAGAGCCCCAGATTTGCTGTTGTCCTGGAGAGCTTGCAGAGCACTGGGGAAAGGCAGGCAGAGAATTCCCTGCTAGCACCTTCTCTGTGCCTGGGAAGCAGAAGTTTTCACATTGCTTCGCAGAATCGCTTTTGTGCAGAAAACAGTAACACTTGTTCAGAACGAAAGAAAGCACAGAGCCCCAGATTTGCTGTTGTCCTGGAGAGCTTGCAGAGCACTGGGGAAAGGCAGGCAGAGAATTCCCTGCTAGCACCTTCTCTGTGCCTGGGAAGCAGAAGTGTTCACATTGCTTCGCAGAATCGCTTTTGTGCAGAAAACAGTAACACTTGTTCAGAACGAAAGAAAGCACAGAGCCCCAGATTTTATGTTGTCCTGGAGAGCTAGCAGAGCACTGGGGAAAAGCAGGCAGAGAATTCCCTGCTAGCACGTTCTCTGTTCCTGGGAAGCAGAAGTGTTCACATTGCTTCGCAGAATCGCTTTTGTGCAGAAAACAGTAACACTTGTTCAGAACGAAAGAAAGCACAGAGCCCCAGATTTTATGTTGTCCTGGAGAGCTTGCAGAGCACTGGGGAAAGGCACGCAGAGAATTCCCTGCTAGCGCCTTCTCTGTGCCTGTTCACATTGCTTCGCAGAATCGCTTTTGTGCAGAAAACAATAACACTTGTTCAGGAGGAAAGAAAGCACAGAGCCCCAGATTTTATGTTGTCCTGGAGAGCTTGCAGAGCACTGGGGAAAAGCAGGCAGAGATTTCCCTGCTAGCACGTTCTCTGTGCCTGGGAAGCAGAAGTGTTCAGATTGCTTCGCAGAATCGCTTTTGTGCAGAAAACAGTAACACTTGTTCAGAACGAAAGAAAGCACAGAGCCCCAGATTTGCTGTTGTCCTGGAGAGCTTGCAGAGCACTGGGGAAAGGCAGGCAGAGAATTCCCTGCTAGCACCTTCTCTGTGCCTGGGAAGCAGAAGTGTTCACATTGCTTCGCAGAATCGCTTTTGTGCAGAAAACAGTAACACTTGTTCAGAACGAAAGAAAGCACAGAGCCCCAGATTTTATGTTGTCCTGGAGAGCTTGCAGAGCACTGGGGAAAGGCAGGCAGAGAATTCCCTGCTAGCACCTTCTCTGTGCCTGGGAAGCAGAAGTGTTCACATTGCTTCGCAGAATCGCTTTTGTGCAGAAAACAGTAACACTTGTTCAGAACGAAAGAAAGCACAGAGCCCCAGATTTTATGTTGTCCTGGAGAGCTTGCAGAGCACTGGGGAAAGGCAGGCAGAGAATTCCCTGCTAGCACCTTCTCTGTGCCTGGGAAACAGAAGTGTTCCCATTGCTTCGCAGAATCGCTTTTGTGCAGAAAACAGTAACACTTGTTCAGAACGAAAGAAAGCACAGAGCCCCAGATTTTATGTTGTCCTGGAGAGCTAGCAGAGCACTGAGGAAAAGCAGGCAGAGAATTCCCTGCTAGCACGTTCTCTGTTCCTGGGAAGCAGAAGTGTTCCCATTGCTTCGCAGAATCGCTTTTGTGCAGAAAACAGTAACACTTGTTCAGAACGAAAGAAAGCACAGAGCCCCAGATTTTATGTTGTCCTGGAGAGCTAGCAGAGCACTGGGGAAAAGCAATCAGAGAATTCCCTGCTAGCACGTTCTCTGTGCCTGGGAAGCAGAAGTGTTCCCATTGCTTCGCAGAATCGCTTTTGTGCAGAAAACAGTAACACTTGTTCAGAACGAAAGAAAGCACAGAGCCCCAGATTTTATGTTGTCCTGGAGAGCTTGCAGAGCACTGGGGAAAGGCAGGCAGAGAATTCCCTGCTAGCACGTTCTCTGTGCCTGGGAAGCAGAAGTGTTCAGATTGCTTCGCAGAATCGCTTTTGTGCAGAAAACAGTAACACTTGTTCAGAACGAAAGAAAGCACAGAGCCCCAGATTTTATGTTGTCCTGGAGAGCTTGCAGAGCACTGGGGAAAGGCAGGCAGAGAATTCCCTGCTAGCACCTTCTCTGTGCCTGGGAAGCAGAAGTGTTCACATTGCTTCGCAGAATCGCTTTTGTGCAGAAAACAGTAACACTTGTTCAGAACGAAAGAAAGCACAGAGCCCCAGATTTTATCTTGTCCTGGAGAGCTTGCAGAGCACTGGGGAAAAGCAGGCAGAGAATTCCCTGCTAGCACCTTCTCTGTGCCTGGGAAGCAGAAGTGTTCCCATTGCTTCGCATAATCGCTTTTGTGCAGAAAACAGTAACACTTGTTCAGAACGAAAGAAAGCACAGAGCCCCAGATTTTATGTTGTCCTGGAGAGCTTGCAGAGCACTGGGGAAAAGCAGGCAGAGAATTCCCTGCTAGCACCTTCTCTGTGCCTGGGAAGCAGAAGTCTTCACATTGCTTCGCAGAATCGCTTTTGTGCAGAAAACAGTAACACTTGTTCAGAACGAAAGAAAGCACAGAGCCCCAGATTTTATGTTGTCCTGGAGAGCTTGCAGAGCACTGGGGAAAGGCACGCAGAGAATTCCCTGCTAGCACCTTCTCTGTGCCTGTTCACATTGCTTCGCAGAATCGCTTTTGTGCAGAAAACAATAACACTTGTTCAGAAGGAAAGAAAGCACAGAGCCCCAGATTTTATGTTGTCCTGGAGAGCTTGCAGAGCACTGGGGAAAAGCAGGCAGAGATTTCCCTGCTAGCACGTTCTCTGTGCCTGGGAAGCAGAAGTGTTCAGATTGCTTCGCAGAATCGCTTTTGTGCAGAAAACAGTAACACTTGTTCAGAACGAAAGAAAGCACAGAGCCCCAGATTTTATGTTGTCCTGGAGAGCTTGCAGAGCACTGGGGAAAGGCAGGCAGAGAATTCCCTGCTAGCACCTTCTCTGTGCCTGGGAAGCAGAAGTCTTCACATTGCTTCGCAGAATCGCTTTTGTGCAGAAAACAGTAACACTTGTTCAGAACGAAAGAAAGCACAGAGCCCCAGATTTTATGTTGTCCTGGAGAGCTTGCAGAGCACTGGGGAAAGGCAGGCAGAGAATTCCCTGCTAGCACCTTCTCTGTGCCTGGGAAGCAGAAGTGTTCCCATTGCTTCGCAGAATCGCTTTTGTGCAGAAAACAGTAACACTTGTTCAGAACGAAAGAAAGCACAGAGCCCCAGATTTTATGTTGTCCTGGAGAGCTTGCAGAGCACTGGGGAAAAGCAGGCAGAGATTTCCCTGCTAGCACGTTCTCTGTGCCTGGGAAGCAGAAGTGTTCAGATTGCTTCGCAGAATCGCTTTTGTGCAGAAAACAGTAACACTTGTTCAGAACGAAAGAAAGCACAGAGCCCCAGATTTGCTGTTGTCCTGGAGAGCTTGCAGAGCACTGGGGAAAGGCAGGCAGAGAATTCCCTGCTAGCACCTTCTCTGTGCCTGGGAAGCAGAAGTGTTCACATTGCTTCGCAGAATCGCTTTTGTGCAGAAAACAGTAACACTTGTTCAGAACGAAAGAAAGCACAGAGCCCCAGATTTTATGTTGTCCTGGAGAGCTTGCAGAGCACTGGGGAAAGGCAGGCAGAGAATTCCCTGCTAGCACGTTCTCTGTGCCTGGGAAGCAGAAGTGTTCCCATTGCTTCGCAGAATCGCTTTTGTGCAGAAAACAGTAACACTTGTTCAGAACGAAAGAAAGCACAGAGCCCCAGATTTTATGTTGTCCTGGAGAGCTTGCAGAGTACTGGGGAAAGGCAGGCAGAGAATTCCCTGCTAGCACCTTCTCTGTGCCTGGGAAACAGAAGTGTTCCCATTGCTTAGCAGAATCGCTTTTGTGCAGAAAACAGTAACACTTGTTCAGAACGAAAGAAAGCACAGAGCCCCAGATTTTATGTTGTCCTGGAGAGCTAGCAGAGCACTGAGGAAAAGCAGGCAGAGTATTCCCTGCTAGCACGTTCTCTGTTCCTGGGAAGCAGAAGTGTTCCCATTGCTTCGCAGAATCGCTTTTGTGCAGAAAACAGTAACACTTGTTCAGAACGAAAGAAAGCACAGAGCCCCAGATTTTATGTTGTCCTGGAGAGCTTGCAGAGCACTGGGGAAAGGCAGGCAGAGAATTCCCTGCTAGCACGTTCTCTGTGCCTGGGAAGCAGAAGTCTTCACATTGCTTCGCAGAATCGCTTTTGTGCAGAAAACAGTAACACTTGTTCAGAACGAAAGAAAGCACAGAGCCCCAGATTTTATGTTGTCCTGGAGAGCTTGCAGAGCACTGGGGAAAGGCAGGCAGAGAATTCCCTGCTAGCACCTTCTCTGTGCCTGGGAAGCAGAAGTCTTCACATTGCTTCGCAGAATCGCTTTTGTGCAGAAAACAGTAACACTTGTTCAGAACGAAAGAAAGCACAGAGCCCCAGATTTTATGTTGTCCTGGAGAGCTTGCAGAGCACTGGGGAAAAGCAGGCAGAGAATTCCCTGCTAGCACCTTCTCTGTGCCTGGGAAACAGAAGTGTTCCCATTGCTTCGCAGAATCGCTTTTGTGCAGAAAACAGTAACACTTGTTCAGAACGAAAGAAAGCACAGAGCCCCAGATTTTATGTTGTCCTGGAGAGCTAGCAGAGCACTGAGGAAAAGCAGGCAGAGAATTCCCTGCTAGCACGTTCTCTGTTCCTGGGAAGCAGAAGTGTTCCCATTGCTTCGCAGAATCGCTTTTGTGCAGAAAACAGTAACACTTGTTCAGAACGAAAGAAAGCACAGAGCCCCAGATTTTATGTTGTCCTGGAGAGCTAGCAGAGCACTGGGGAAAAGCAATCAGAGAATTCCCTGCTAGCACGTTCTCTGTGCCTGGGAAGCAGAAGTGTTCCCATTGCTTCGCAGAATCGCTTTTGTGCAGAAAACAGTAACACTTGTTCAGAACGAAAGAAAGCACAGAGCCCCAGATTTTATGTTGTCCTGGAGAGCTTGCAGAGCACTGGGGAAAGGCAGGCAGAGAATTCCCTGCTAGCACGTTCTCTGTGCCTGGGAAGCAGAAGTGTTCAGATTGCTTCGCAGAATCGCTTTTGTGCAGAAAACAGTAACACTTGTTCAGAACGAAAGAAAGCACAGAGCCCCAGATTTTATGTTGTCCTGGAGAGCTTGCAGAGCACTGGGGAAAGGCAGGCAGAGAATTCCCTGCTAGCACCTTCTCTGTGCCTGGGAAGCAGAAGTGTTCACATTGCTTCGCAGAATCGCTTTTGTGCAGAAAACAGTAACACTTGTTCAGAACGAAAGAAAGCACAGAGCCCCAGATTTTATCTTGTCCTGGAGAGCTTGCAGAGCACTGGGGAAAAGCAGGCAGAGAATTCCCTGCTAGCACCTTCTCTGTGCCTGGGAAGCAGAAGTGTTCCCATTGCTTCGCATAATCGCTTTTGTGCAGAAAACAGTAACACTTGTTCAGAACGAAAGAAAGCACAGAGCCCCAGATTTTATGTTGTCCTGGAGAGCTTGCAGAGCACTGGGGAAAAGCAGGCAGAGAATTCCCTGCTAGCACCTTCTCTGTGCCTGGGAAGCAGAAGTCTTCACATTGCTTCGCAGAATCGCTTTTGTGCAGAAAACAGTAACACTTGTTCAGAACGAAAGAAAGCACAGAGCCCCAGATTTTATGTTGTCCTGGAGAGCTTGCAGAGCACTGGGGAAAGGCACGCAGAGAATTCCCTGCTAGCACCTTCTCTGTGCCTGTTCACATTGCTTCGCAGAATCGCTTTTGTGCAGAAAACAATAACACTTGTTCAGAAGGAAAGAAAGCACAGAGCCCCAGATTTTATGTTGTCCTGGAGAGCTTGCAGAGCACTGGGGAAAAGCAGGCAGAGATTTCCCTGCTAGCACGTTCTCTGTGCCTGGGAAGCAGAAGTGTTCAGATTGCTTCGCAGAATCGCTTTTGTGCAGAAAACAGTAACACTTGTTCAGAACGAAAGAAAGCACAGAGCCCCAGATTTTATGTTGTCCTGGAGAGCTTGCAGAGCACTGGGGAAAGGCAGGCAGAGAATTCCCTGCTAGCACCTTCTCTGTGCCTGGGAAGCAGAAGTCTTCACATTGCTTCGCAGAATCGCTTTTGTGCAGAAAACAGTAACACTTGTTCAGAACGAAAGAAAGCACAGAGCCCCAGATTTTATGTTGTCCTGGAGAGCTTGCAGAGCACTGGGGAAAGGCAGGCAGAGAATTCCCTGCTAGCACCTTCTCTGTGCCTGGGAAGCAGAAGTGTTCCCATTGCTTCGCAGAATCGCTTTTGTGCAGAAAACAGTAACACTTGTTCAGAACGAAAGAAAGCACAGAGCCCCAGATTTTATGTTGTCCTGGAGAGCTTGCAGAGCACTGGGGAAAAGCAGGCAGAGATTTCCCTGCTAGCACGTTCTCTGTGCCTGGGAAGCAGAAGTGTTCAGATTGCTTCGCAGAATCGCTTTTGTGCAGAAAACAGTAACACTTGTTCAGAACGAAAGAAAGCACAGAGCCCCAGATTTGCTGTTGTCCTGGAGAGCTTGCAGAGCACTGGGGAAAGGCAGGCAGAGAATTCCCTGCTAGCACCTTCTCTGTGCCTGGGAAGCAGAAGTGTTCACATTGCTTCGCAGAATCGCTTTTGTGCAGAAAACAGTAACACTTGTTCAGAACGAAAGAAAGCACAGAGCCCCAGATTTTATGTTGTCCTGGAGAGCTTGCAGAGCACTGGGGAAAGGCAGGCAGAGAATTCCCTGCTAGCACGTTCTCTGTGCCTGGGAAGCAGAAGTGTTCCCATTGCTTCGCAGAATCGCTTTTGTGCAGAAAACAGTAACACTTGTTCAGAACGAAAGAAAGCACAGAGCCCCAGATTTTATGTTGTCCTGGAGAGCTTGCAGAGTACTGGGGAAAGGCAGGCAGAGAATTCCCTGCTAGCACCTTCTCTGTGCCTGGGAAACAGAAGTGTTCCCATTGCTTAGCAGAATCGCTTTTGTGCAGAAAACAGTAACACTTGTTCAGAACGAAAGAAAGCACAGAGCCCCAGATTTTATGTTGTCCTGGAGAGCTAGCAGAGCACTGAGGAAAAGCAGGCAGAGTATTCCCTGCTAGCACGTTCTCTGTTCCTGGGAAGCAGAAGTGTTCCCATTGCTTCGCAGAATCGCTTTTGTGCAGAAAACAGTAACACTTGTTCAGAACGAAAGAAAGCACAGAGCCCCAGATTTTATGTTGTCCTGGAGAGCTTGCAGAGCACTGGGGAAAGGCAGGCAGAGAATTCCCTGCTAGCACGTTCTCTGTGCCTGGGAAGCAGAAGTCTTCACATTGCTTCGCAGAATCGCTTTTGTGCAGAAAACAGTAACACTTGTTCAGAACGAAAGAAAGCACAGAGCCCCAGATTTTATGTTGTCCTGGAGAGCTTGCAGAGCACTGGGGAAAGGCAGGCAGAGAATTCCCTGCTAGCACCTTCTCTGTGCCTGGGAAGCAGAAGTCTTCACATTGCTTCGCAGAATCGCTTTTGTGCAGAAAACAGTAACACTTGTTCAGAACGAAAGAAAGCACAGAGCCCCAGATTTTATGTTGTCCTGGAGAGCTTGCAGAGCACTGGGGAAAAGCAGGCAGAGAATTCCCTGCTAGGACCTTCTCTGTGCCTGGGAAGCAGAAGTGTTCACATTGCTTCGCAGAATCGCTTTTGTGCAGAAAACAGTAACACTTGTTCAGAACGAAAGAAAGCACAGAGCCCCAGATTTTATGTTGTCCTGGAGAGCTTGCAGAGCACTGGGGAAAAGCAGGCAGAGAATTCCCTGCTAGCACCTTCTCTGTGCCTGGGAAGCAGAAGTGTTCACATTGCTTCGCAGAATCGCTTTTGTGCAGAAAACAGTAACACTTGTTCAGAACGAAAGAAAGCACAGAGCCCCAGATTTTATGTTGTCCTGGAGAGCTTGCAGAGCACTGGGGAAAAGCAGGCAGAGAATTCCCTGCTAGCACCTTCTCTGTGCCTGGGAAACAGAAGTGTTCCCATTGCTTCGCAGAATCGCTTTTGTGCAGAAAACAGTAACACTTGTTCAGAACGAAAGAAAGCACAGAGCCCCAGATTTTATGTTGTCCTGGAGAGCTTGCAGAGTACTGGGGAAAGGCAGGCAGAGAATTCCCTGCTAGCACCTTCTCTGTGCCTGGGAAACAGAAGTGTTCACATTGCTTCGCAGAATCGCTTTTGTGCAGAAAACAGTAACACTTGTTCAGAACGAAAGAAAGCACAGAGCCCCAGATTTTATGTTGTCCTGGAGAGCTTGCAGAGCACTGGGGAAAGGCAGGCAGAGAATTCCCTGCTAGCACCTTCTCTGTGCCTGGGAAACAGAAGTGTTCACATTGCTTCGCAGAATCGCTTTTGTGCAGAAAACAGTAACACTTGTTCAGAACGAAAGAAAGCACAGAGCCCCAGATTTGCTGTTGTCCTGGAGAGCTTGCAGAGCACTGGGGAAAGGCAGGCAGAGAATTCCCTGCTAGCACCTTCTCTGTGCCTGGGAAGCAGAAGTGTTCACATTGCTTCGCAGAATCGCTTTTGTGCAGAAAACAGTAACACTTGTTCAGAACGAAAGAAAGCACAGAGCCCCAGATTTTATGTTGTCCTGGAGAGCTAGCAGAGCACTGGGGAAAAGCAATCAGAGAATTCCCTGCTAGCACCTTCTCTGTGCCTGGGAAGCAGAAGTCTTCACATTGCTTGGCAGAATCTGTTTTGTGCAGAAAACAGTAACACTTGTTCAGAACGAAAGAAAGCACAGAGCCCCAGATTTTATGTTGTCCTGGAGAGCTTGCAGAGCACTGGGGAAAAGCAGGCAGAGAATTCCCTGCTAGCACCTTCTCTGTGCCTGGGAAGCAGAAGTGTTCACATTGCTTCGCAGAATCGCTTTTGTGCAGAAAACAGTAACACTTGTTCAGAACGAAAGAAAGCACAGAGCCCCAGATTTTATGTTGTCCTGGAGAGCTTGCAGAGCACTGGGGAAAGGCACGCAGAGAATTCCCTGCTAGCACCTTCTCTGTGCCTGTTCACATTGCTTCGCAGAATCGCTTTTGTGCAGAAAACAGTAACACTTGTTCAGAAGGAAAGAAAGCACAGAGCCCCAGATTTTATGTTGTCCTGGAGAGCTTGCAGAGCACTGGGGAAAAGCAGGCAGAGATTTCCCTGCTAGCACGTTCTCTGTGCCTGGGAAGCAGAAGTGTTCAGATTGCTTCGCAGAATCGCTTTTGTGCAGAAAACAGTAACACTTGTTCAGAACGAAAGAAAGCACAGAGCCCCAGATTTGCTGTTGTCCTGGAGAGCTTGCAGAGCACTGGGGAAAGGCAGGCAGAGAATTCCCTGCTAGCACCTTCTCTGTGCCTGGGAAGCAGAAGTGTTCACATTGCTTCGCAGAATCGCTTTTGTGCAGAAAACAGTAACACTTGTTCAGAACGAAAGAAAGCACAGAGCCCCAGATTTTATGTTGTCCTGGAGAGCTTGCAGAGCACTGGGGAAAGGCAGGCAGAGAATTCCCTGCTAGCACCTTCTCTGTGCCTGGGAAGCAGAAGTCTTCACATTGCTTCGCAGAATCGCTTTTGTGCAGAAAACAGTAACACTTGTTCAGAACGAAAGAAAGCACAGAGCCCCAGATTTTATGTTGTCCTGGAGAGCTTGCAGAGTACTGGGGAAAGGCAGGCAGAGAATTCCCTGCTAGCACCTTCTCTGTGCCTGGGAAACAGAAGTGTTCCCATTGCTTAGCAGAATCGCTTTTGTGCAGAAAACAGTAACACTTGTTCAGAACGAAAGAAAGCACAGAGCCCCAGATTTTATGTTGTCCTGGAGAGCTAGCAGAGCACTGAGGAAAAGCAGGCAGAGTATTCCCTGCTAGCACGTTCCCTGTTCCTGGGAAGCAGAAGTGTTCCCATTGCTTCGCTGAATCGCTTTTGTGCAGAAAACAGTAACACTTGTTCAGAACGAAAGAAAGCACAGAGCCCCAGATTTTATGTTGTCCTGGAGAGCTTGCAGAGCACTGGGGAAAGGCAGGCAGAGAATTCCCTGCTAGCACCTTCTCTGTGCCTGGGAAGCAGAAGTCTTCACATTGCTTCGCAGAATCGCTTTTGTGCAGAAAACAGTAACACTTGTTCAGAACGAAAGAAAGCACAGAGCCCCAGATTTTATGTTGTCCTGGAGAGCTTGCAGAGCACTGGGGAAAGGCAGGCAGAGAATTCCCTGCTAGCACCTTCTCTGTGCCTGGGAAGCAGAAGTCTTCACATTGCTTCGCAGAATCGCTTTTGTGCAGAAAACAGTAACACTTGTTCAGAACGAAAGAAAGCACAGAGCCCCAGATTTTATGTTGTCCTGGAGAGCTTGCAGAGCACTGGGGAAAAGCAGGCAGAGAATTCCCTGCTAGGACCTTCTCTGTGCCTGGGAAGCAGAAGTGTTCACATTGCTTCGCAGAATCGCTTTTGTGCAGAAAACAGTAACACTTGTTCAGAACGAAAGAAAGCACAGAGCCCCAGATTTTATGTTGTCCTGGAGAGCTTGCAGAGCCCTGGGGAAAAGCAGGCAGAGAATTCCCTGCTAGCACCTTCTCTGTGCCTGGGAAGCAGAAGTGTTCACATTGCTTCGCAGAATCGCTTTTGTGCAGAAAACAGTAACACTTGTTCAGAACGAAAGAAAGCACAGAGCCCCAGATTTTATGTTGTCCTGGAGAGCTTGCAGAGCACTGGGGAAAAGCAGGCAGAGAATTCCCTGCTAGCACCTTCTCTGTGCCTGGGAAACAGAAGTGTTCCCATTGCTTCGCAGAATCGCTTTTGTGCAGAAAACAGTAACACTTGTTCAGAACGAAAGAAAGCACAGAGCCCCAGATTTTATGTTGTCCTGGAGAGCTTGCAGAGTACTGGGGAAAGGCAGGCAGAGAATTCCCTGCTAGCACCTTCTCTGTGCCTGGGAAACAGAAGTGTTCCCATTGCTTCGCTGAATCGCTTTTGTGCAGAAAACAGTAACACTTGTTCAGAACGAAAGAAAGCACAGAGCCCCAGATTTTATGTTGTCCTGGAGAGCTTGCAGAGCACTGGGGAAAGGCAGGCAGAGAATTCTCTGCTAGCACCTTCTCTGTGCCTGGGAAGCAGAAGTCTTCACATTGCTTCGCAGAATCGCTTTTGTGCAGAAAACAGTAACACTTGTTCAGAACGAAAGAAAGCACAGAGCCCCAGATTTTATGTTGTCCTGGAGAGCTTGCAGAGCACTGGGAAAAGGCACGCAGAGAATTCCCTGCTAGCACCTTCTCTGTGCCTGTTCACATTGCTTCGCAGAATCGCTTTTGTGCAGAAAACAATAACACTTGTTCAGAAGGAAAGAAAGCACAGAGCCCCAGATTTTATGTTGTCCTGGAGAGCTTGCAGAGCACTGGGGAAAAGCAGGCAGAGATTTCCCTGCTAGCAATTTCTCTGTGCCTGGGAAGCAGAAGTGTTCAGATTGCTTCGCAGAATCGCTTTTGTGCAGAAAACAGTAACACTTGTTCAGAACGAAAGAAAGCACAGAGCCCCAGATTTTATGTTGTCCTGGAGAGCTTGCAGAGCACTGGGGAAAGGCAGGCAGAGAATTCCCTGCTAGCACCTTCTCTGTGCCTGGGAAGCAGAAGTTTTCACATTGCTTCGCAGAATCGCTTTTGTGCAGAAAACAGTAACACTTGTTCAGAACGAAAGAAAGCACAGAGCCCCAGATTTGCTGTTGTCCTGGAGAGCTTGCAGAGCACTGGGGAAAGGCAGGCAGAGAATTCCCTGCTAGCACCTTCTCTGTGCCTGGGAAGCAGAAGTGTTCACATTGCTTCGCAGAATCGCTTTTGTGCAGAAAACAGTAACACTTGTTCAGAACGAAAGAAAGCACAGAGCCCCAGATTTTATGTTGTCCTGGAGAGCTAGCAGAGCACTGGGGAAAAGCAGGCAGAGAATTCCCTGCTAGCACGTTCTCTGTTCCTGGGAAGCAGAAGTGTTCACATTGCTTCGCAGAATCGCTTTTGTGCAGAAAACAGTAACACTTGTTCAGAACGAAAGAAAGCACAGAGCCCCAGATTTTATGTTGTCCTGGAGAGCTTGCAGAGCACTGGGGAAAGGCACGCAGAGAATTCCCTGCTAGCGCCTTCTCTGTGCCTGTTCACATTGCTTCGCAGAATCGCTTTTGTGCAGAAAACAATAACACTTGTTCAGGAGGAAAGAAAGCACAGAGCCCCAGATTTTATGTTGTCCTGGAGAGCTTGCAGAGCACTGGGGAAAAGCAGGCAGAGATTTCCCTGCTAGCACGTTCTCTGTGCCTGGGAAGCAGAAGTGTTCAGATTGCTTCGCAGAATCGCTTTTGTGCAGAAAACAGTAACACTTGTTCAGAACGAAAGAAAGCACAGAGCCCCAGATTTGCTGTTGTCCTGGAGAGCTTGCAGAGCACTGGGGAAAGGCAGGCAGAGAATTCCCTGCTAGCACCTTCTCTGTGCCTGGGAAGCAGAAGTGTTCACATTGCTTCGCAGAATCGCTTTTGTGCAGAAAACAGTAACACTTGTTCAGAACGAAAGAAAGCACAGAGCCCCAGATTTTATGTTGTCCTGGAGAGCTTGCAGAGCACTGGGGAAAGGCAGGCAGAGAATTCCCTGCTAGCACCTTCTCTGTGCCTGGGAAGCAGAAGTGTTCACATTGCTTCGCAGAATCGCTTTTGTGCAGAAAACAGTAACACTTGTTCAGAACGAAAGAAAGCACAGAGCCCCAGATTTTATGTTGTCCTGGAGAGCTTGCAGAGCACTGGGGAAAGGCAGGCAGAGAATTCCCTGCTAGCACCTTCTCTGTGCCTGGGAAACAGAAGTGTTCCCATTGCTTCGCAGAATCGCTTTTGTGCAGAAAACAGTAACACTTGTTCAGAACGAAAGAAAGCACAGAGCCCCAGATTTTATGTTGTCCTGGAGAGCTAGCAGAGCACTGAGGAAAAGCAGGCAGAGAATTCCCTGCTAGCACGTTCTCTGTGCCTGGGAAGCAGAAGTGTTCCCATTGCTTCGCAGAATCGCTTTTGTGCAGAAAACAGTAACACTTGTTCAGAACGAAAGAAAGCACAGAGCCCCAGATTTTATGTTGTCCTGGAGAGCTAGCAGAGCACTGGGGAAAAGCAATCAGAGAATTCCCTGCTAGCACGTTCTCTGTGCCTGGGAAGCAGAAGTGTTCCCATTGCTTCGCAGAATCGCTTTTGTGCAGAAAACAGTAACACTTGTTCAGAACGAAAGAAAGCACAGAGCCCCAGATTTTATGTTGTCCTGGAGAGCTTGCAGAGCACTGGGGAAAGGCAGGCAGAGAATTCCCTGCTAGCACGTTCTCTGTGCCTGGGAAGCAGAAGTGTTCAGATTGCTTCGCAGAATCGCTTTTGTGCAGAAAACAGTAACACTTGTTCAGAACGAAAGAAAGCACAGAGCCCCAGATTTTATGTTGTCCTGGAGAGCTTGCAGAGCACTGGGGAAAGGCAGGCAGAGAATTCCCTGCTAGCACCTTCTCTGTGCCTGGGAAGCAGAAGTGTTCACATTGCTTCGCAGAATCGCTTTTGTGCAGAAAACGGTAACACTTGTTCAGAACGAAAGAAAGCACAGAGCCCCAGATTTTATCTTGTCCTGGAGAGCTTGCAGAGCACTGGGGAAAAGCAGGCAGAGAATTCCCTGCTAGCACCTTCTCTGTGCCTGGGAAGCAGAAGTGTTCCCATTGCTTCGCATAATCGCTTTTGTGCAGAAAACAGTAACACTTGTTCAGAACGAAAGAAAGCACAGAGCCCCAGATTTTATGTTGTCCTGGAGAGCTTGCAGAGCACTGGGGAAAAGCAGGCAGAGAATTCCCTGCTAGCACCTTCTCTGTGCCTGGGAAGCAGAAGTGTTCAGATTGCTTCGCAGAATCGCTTTTGTGCAGAAAACAGTAACACTTGTTCAGAACGAAAGAAAGCACAGAGCCCCAGATTTTATGTTGTCCTGGAGAGCTTGCAGAGCACTGGGGAAAGGCACGCAGAGAATTCCCTGCTAGCACCTTCTCTGTGCCTGTTCACATTGCTTCGCAGAATCGCTTTTGTGCAGAAAACAATAACACTTGTTCAGAAGGAAAGAAAGCACAGAGCCCCAGATTTTATGTTGTCCTGGAGAGCTTGCAGAGCACTGGGGAAAAGCAGGCAGAGATTTCCCTGCTAGCACGTTCTCTGTGCCTGGGAAGCAGAAGTGTTCAGATTGCTTCGCAGAATCGCTTTTGTGCAGAAAACAGTAACACTTGTTCAGAACGAAAGAAAGCACAGAGCCCCAGATTTTATGTTGTCCTGGAGAGCTTGCAGAGCACTGGGGAAAGGCAGGCAGAGAATTCCCTGCTAGCACCTTCTCTGTGCCTGGGAAGCAGAAGTCTTCACATTGCTTCGCAGAATCGCTTTTGTGCAGAAAACAGTAACACTTGTTCAGAACGAAAGAAAGCACAGAGCCCCAGATTTTATGTTGTCCTGGAGAGCTTGCAGAGCACTGGGGAAAGGCAGGCAGAGAATTCCCTGCTAGCACCTTCTCTGTGCCTGGGAAGCAGAAGTATTCACATTGCTTCGCAGAATCGCTTTTGTGCAGAAAACAGTAACACTTGTTCAGAACGAAAGAAAGCACAGAGCCCCAGATTTTATGTTGTCCTGGAGAGCTTGCAGAGCACTGGGGAAAAGCAGGCAGAGATTTCCCTGCTAGCACGTTCTCTGTGCCTGGGAAGCAGAAGTGTTCAGATTGCTTCGCAGAATCGCTTTTGTGCAGAAAACAGTAACACTTGTTCAGAACGAAAGAAAGCACAGAGCCCCAGATTTGCTGTTGTCCTGGAGAGCTTGCAGAGCACTGGGGAAAGGCAGGCAGAGAATTCCCTGCTAGCACCTTCTCTGTGCCTGGGAAGCAGAAGTGTTCACATTGCTTCGCAGAATCGCTTTTGTGCAGAAAACAGTAACACTTGTTCAGAACGAAAGAAAGCACAGAGCCCCAGATTTTATGTTGTCCTGGAGAGCTTGCAGAGCACTGGGGAAAGGCAGGCAGAGAATTCCCTGCTAGCACCTTCTCTGTGCCTGGGAAGCAGAAGTCTTCACATTGCTTAGCAGAATCGCTTTTGTGCAGAAAACAGTAACACTTGTTCAGAACGAAAGAAAGCACAGAGCCCCAGATTTTATGTTGTCCTGGAGAGCTAGCAGAGCACTGAGGAAAAGCAGGCAGAGTATTCCCTGCTAGCACGTTCTCTGTTCCTGGGAAGCAGAAGTGTTCCCATTGCTTCGCTGAATCGCTTTTGTGCAGAAAACAGTAACACTTGTTCAGAACGAAAGAAAGCACAGAGCCCCAGATTTTATGTTGTCCTGGAGAGCTTGCAGAGCACTGGGGAAAGGCAGGCAGAGAATTCCCTGCTAGCACCTTCTCTGTGCCTGGGAAGCAGAAGTCTTCACATTGCTTCGCAGAATCGCTTTTGTGCAGAAAACAGTAACACTTGTTCAGAACGAAAGAAAGCACAGAGCCCCAGATTTTATGTTGTCCTGGAGAGCTTGCAGAGCACTGGGGAAAGGCAGGCAGAGAATTCTCTGCTAGCACCTTCTCTGTGCCTGGGAAGCAGAAGTGTTCACATTGCTTCGCAGAATCGCTTTTGTGCAGAAAACAGTAACACTTGTTCAGAACGAAAGAAAGCACAGAGCCCCAGATTTTATGTTGTCCTGGAGAGCTTGCAGAGCACTGGGAAAAGGCACGCAGAGAATTCCCTGCTAGCACCTTCTCTGTGCCTGTTCACATTGCTTCGCAGAATCGCTTTTGTGCAGAAAACAATAACACTTGTTCAGAAGGAAAGAAAGCACAGAGCCCCAGATTTTATGTTGTCCTGGAGAGCTTGCAGAGCACTGGGGAAAAGCAGGCAGAGAATTCCCTGCTAGCACCTTCTCTGTGCCTGGGAAGCAGAAGTGTTCAGATTGCTTCGCAGAATCGCTTTTGTGCAGAAAACAGTAACACTTGTTCAGAACGAAAGAAAGCACAGAGCCCCAGATTTGCTGTTGTCCTGGAGAGCTTGCAGAGCACTGGGGAAAGGCAGGCAGAGAATTCCCTGCTAGCACCTTCTCTGTGCCTGGGAAGCAGAAGTTTTCACATTGCTTCGCAGAATCGCTTTTGTGCAGAAAACAGTAACACTTGTTCAGAACGAAAGAAAGCACAGAGCCCCAGATTTTATGTTGTCCTGGAGAGCTTGCAGAGCACTGGGGAAAGGCAGGCAGAGAATTCCCTGCTAGCACCTTCTCTGTGCCTGGGAAGCAGAAGTGTTCACATTGCTTCGCAGAATCGCTTTTGTGCAGAAAACAGTAACACTTGTTCAGAACGAAAGAAAGCACAGAGCCCCAGATTTTATGTTGTCCTGGAGAGCTAGCAGAGCACTGGGGAAAAGCAGGCAGAGAATTCCCTGCTAGCACGTTCTCTGTTCCTGGGAAGCAGAAGTGTTCACATTGCTTCGCAGAATCGCTTTTGTGCAGAAAACAGTAACACTTGTTCAGAACGAAAGAAAGCACAGAGCCCCAGATTTTATGTTGTCCTGGAGAGCTTGCAGAGCACTGGGGAAAGGCACGCAGAGAATTCCCTGCTAGCGCCTTCTCTGTGCCTGTTCACATTGCTTCGCAGAATCGCTTTTGTGCAGAAAACAATAACACTTGTTCAGAAGGAAAGAAAGCACAGAGCCCCAGATTTTATGTTGTCCTGGAGAGCTTGCAGAGCACTGGGGAAAAGCAGGCAGAGATTTCCCTGCTAGCACGTTCTCTGTGCCTGGGAAGCAGAAGTGTTCAGATTGCTTCGCAGAATCGCTTTTGTGCAGAAAACAGTAACACTTGTTCAGAACGAAAGAAAGCACAGAGCCCCAGATTTGCTGTTGTCCTGGAGAGCTTGCAGACCACTGGGGAAAGGCAGGCAGAGAATTCCCTGCTAGCACCTTCTCTGTGCCTGGGAAGCAGAAGTCTTCACATTGCTTCGCAGAATCGCTTTTGTGCAGAAAACAGTAACACTTGTTCAGAACGAAAGAAAGCACAGAGCCCCAGATTTTATGTTGTCCTGGAGAGCTTGCAGAGCACTGGGGAAAGGCAGGCAGAGAATTCCCTGCTAGCACCTTCTCTGTGCCTGGGAAGCAGAAGTCTTCACATTGCTTCGCAGAATCGCTTTTGTGCAGAAAACAGTAACACTTGTTCAGAACGAAAGAAAGCACAGAGCCCCAGATTTTATGTTGTCCTGGAGAGCTTGCAGAGTACTGGGGAAAGGCAGGCAGAGAATTCCCTGCTAGCACCTTCTCTGTGCCTGGGAAACAGAAGTGTTCACATTGCTTCGCAGAATCGCTTTTGTGCAGAAAACAGTAACACTTGTTCAGAACGAAAGAAAGCACAGAGCCCCAGATTTTATGTTGTCCTGGAGAGCTAGCAGAGCACTGAGGAAAAGCAGGCAGAGAATTCCCTGCTAGCACGTTCTCTGTTCCTGGGAAGCAGAAGTGTTCCCATTGCTTCGCAGAATCGCTTTTGTGCAGAAAACAGTAACACTTGTTCAGAACGAAAGAAAGCACAGAGCCCCAGATTTTATGTTGTCCTGGAGAGCTAGCAGAGCACTGGGGAAAAGCAATCAGAGAATTCCCTGCTAGCACGTTCTCTGTGCCTGGGAAGCAGAAGTGTTCCCATTGCTTCGCAGAATCGCTTTTGTGCAGAAAACAGTAACACTTGTTCAGAACGAAAGAAAGCACAGAGCCCCAGATTTTATGTTGTCCTGGAGAGCTTGCAGAGCACTGGGGAAAGGCAGGCAGAGAATTCCCTGCTAGCACCTTCTCTGTGCCTGGGAAGCAGAAGTGTTCACATTGCTTCGCAGAATCGCTTTTGTGCAGAAAACAGTAACACTTGTTCAGAACGAAAGAAAGCACAGAGCCCCAGATTTTATCTTGTCCTGGAGAGCTTGCAGAGCACTGGGGAAAAGCAGGCAGAGAATTCCCTGCTAGCACCTTCTCTGTGCCTGGGAAGCAGAAGTGTTCCCATTGCTTCGCATAATCGCTTTTGTGCAGAAAACAGTAACACTTGTTCAGAACGAAAGAAAGCACAGAGCCCCAGATTTTATGTTGTCCTGGAGAGCTTGCAGAGCACTGGGGAAAAGCAGGCAGAGAATTCCCTGCTAGCACCTTCTCTGTGCCTGGGAAGCAGAAGTGTTCACATTGCTTCGCAGAATCGCTTTTGTGCAGAAAACAGTAACACTTGTTCAGAACGAAAGAAAGCACAGAGCCCCAGATTTTATGTTGTCCTGGAGAGCTTGCAGAGCACTGGGGAAAGGCAGGCAGAGAATTCCCTGCTAGCACCTTCTCTGTGCCTGTTCACATTGCTTCGCAGAATCGCTTTTGTGCAGAAAACAATAACACTTGTTCAGAAGGAAAGAAAGCACAGAGCCCCAGATTTTATGTTGTCCTGGAGAGCTTGCAGAGCACTGGGGAAAAGCAGGCAGAGATTTCCCTGCTAGCACGTTCTCTGTGCCTGGGAAGCAGAAGTGTTCAGATTGCTTCGCAGAATCGCTTTTGTGCAGAAAACAGTAACACTTGTTCAGAACGAAAGAAAGCACAGAGCCCCAGATTTTATGTTGTCCTGGAGAGCTTGCAGAGCACTGGGGAAAGGCAGGCAGAGAATTCCCTGCTAGCACCTTCTCTGTGCCTGGGAAGCAGAAGTGTTCACATTGCTTCGCAGAATCGCTTTTGTGCAGAAAACAGTAACACTTGTTCAGAACGAAAGAAAGCACAGAGCCCCAGATTTTATGTTGTCCTGGAGAGCTTGCAGAGCACTGGGGAAAGGCAGGCAGAGAATTCCCTGCTAGCACCTTCTCTGTGCCTGGGAAGCAGAAGTCTTCACATTGCTTCGCAGAATCGCTTTTGTGCAGAAAACAGTAACACTTGTTCAGAACGAAAGAAAGCACAGAGCCCCAGATTTTATGTTGTCCTGGAGAGCTAGCAGAGCACTGGGGAAAGGCAGGCAGAGAATTCCCTGCTAGCACGTTCTCTGTGCCTGGGAAGCAGAAGTGTTCCCATTGCTTCGCAGAATCGCTTTTGTGCAGAAAACAGTAACACTTGTTCAGAACGAAAGAAAGCACAGAGCCCCAGATTTTATGTTGTCCTGGAGAGCTTGCAGAGCACTGGGGAAAGGCAGGCAGAGAATTCCCTGCTAGCACCTTCTCTGTGCCTCGGAAGCAGAAGTGTTCAGATTGCTTCGCAGAATCGCTTTTGTGCAGAAAACAGTAACACTTGTTCAGAACGAAAGAAAGCACAGAGCCCCAGATTTTATGTTGTCCTGGAGAGCTTGCAGAGCACTGGGGAAAGGCAGGCAGAGAATTCCCTGCTAGGACCTTCTCTGTGCCTGGGAAGCAGAAGTGTTCACATTGCTTCGCAGAATCGCTTTTGTGCAGAAAACAGTAACACTTGTTCAGAACGAAAGAAAGCACAGAGCCCCAGATTTTATCTTGTCCTGGAGAGCTTGCAGAGCACTGGGGAAAAGCAGGCAGAGAATTCCCTGCTAGCACCTTCTCTGTGCCTGGGAAGCAGAAGTGTTCCCATTGCTTCGCATAATCGCTTTTGTGCAGAAAACAGTAACACTTGTTCAGAACGAAAGAAAGCACAGAGCCCCAGATTTTATGTTGTCCTGGAGAGCTTGCAGAGCACTGGGGAAAAGCAGGCAGAGAATTCCCTGCTAGCACCTTCTCTGTGCCTGGGAAGCAGAAGTGTTCACATTGCTTCGCAGAATCGCTTTTGTGCAGAAAACAGTAACACTTGTTCAGAACGAAAGAAAGCACAGAGCCCCAGATTTTATGTTGTCCTGGAGAGCTTGCAGAGCACTGGGGAAAGGCAGGCAGAGAATTCCCTGCTAGCACCTTCTCTGTGCCTGTTCACATTGCTTCGCAGAATCGCTTTTGTGCAGAAAACAATAACACTTGTTCAGAAGGAAAGAAAGCACAGAGCCCCAGATTTTATGTTGTCCTGGAGAGCTTGCAGAGCACTGGGGAAAGGCAGGCAGAGATTTCCCTGCTAGCACGTTCTCTGTGCCTGGGAAGCAGAAGTGTTCAGATTGCTTCGCAGAATCGCTTTTGTGCAGAAAACAGTAACACTTGTTCAGAACGAAAGAAAGCACAGAGCCCCAGATTTTATGTTGTCCTGGAGAGCTTGCAGAGCACTGGGGAAAGGCAGGCAGAGAATTCCCTGCTAGCACCTTCTCTGTGCCTGGGAAGCAGAAGTGTTCACATTGCTTCGCAGAATCGCTTTTGTGCAGAAAACAGTAACACTTGTTCAGAACGAAAGAAAGCACAGAGCCCCAGATTTTATGTTGTCCTGGAGAGCTTGCAGAGCACTGGGGAAAGGCAGGCAGAGAATTCCCTGCTAGCACCTTCTCTGTGCCTGGGAAGCAGAAGTCTTCACATTGCTTCGCAGAATCGCTTTTGTGCAGAAAACAGTAACACTTGTTCAGAACGAAAGAAAGCACAGAGCCCCAGATTTTATGTTGTCCTGGAGAGCTTGCAGAGTACTGGGGAAAGGCAGGCAGAGAATTCCCTGCTAGCACCTTCTCTGTGCCTGGGAAGCAGAAGTGTTCACATTGCTTCGCAGAATCGCTTTTGTGCAGAAAACAGTAACACTTGTTCAGAACGAAAGAAAGCACAGAGCCCCAGATTTTATGTTGTCCTGGAGAGCTTGCAGAGCACTGGGGAAAGGCAGGCAGAGAATTCCCTGCTAGCACGTTCTCTGTGCCTGGGAAGCAGAAGTGTTCCCATTGCTTCGCAGAATCGCTTTTGTGCAGAAAACAGTAACACTTGTTCAGAACGAAAGAAAGCACAGAGCCCCAGATTTTATGTTGTCCTGGAGAGCTTGCAGAGCACTGGGGAAAGGCAGGCAGAGAATTCCCTGCTAGCACCTTCTCTGTGCCTGGGAAGCAGAAGTCTTCACATTGCTTCGCAGAATCGCTTTTGTGCAGAAAACAGTAACACTTGTTCAGAACGAAAGAAAGCACAGAGCCCCAGATTTTATGTTGTCCTGGAGAGCTTGCAGAGCACTGGGGAAAGGCAGGCAGAGAATTCCCTGCTAGCACCTTCTCTGTGCCTGGGAAACAGAAGTGTTCCCATTGCTTCGCAGAATCGCTTTTGTGCAGAAAACAGTAACACTTGTTCAGAACGAAAGAAAGCACAGAGCCCCAGATTTTATGTTGTCCTGGAGAGCTAGCAGAGCACTGAGGAAAAGCAGGCAGAGAATTCCCTGCTAGCACGTTCTCTGTTCCTGGGAAGCAGAAGTGTTCCCATTGCTTCGCATAATCGCTTTTGTGCAGAAAACAGTAACACTTGTTCAGAACGAAAGAAAGCACAGAGCCCCAGATTTTATCTTGTCCTGGAGAGCTTGCAGAGCACTGGGGAAAGGCACGCAGAGAATTCCCTGCTAGCACCTTCTCTGTGCCTGGGAAGCAGAAGTCTTCACATTGCTTCGCAGAATCGCTTTTGTGCAGAAAACAGTAACACTTGTTCAGAACGAAAGAAAGCACAGAGCCCCAGATTTTATGTTGTCCTGGAGAGCTTGCAGAGCACTGGGGAAAAGCAGGCAGAGAATTCCCTGCTAGGACCTTCTCTGTGCCTGGGAAGCAGAAGTGTTCACATTGCTTCGCAGAATCGCTTTTGTGCAGAAAACAGTAACACTTGTTCAGAACGAAAGAAAGCACAGAGCCCCAGATTTTATGTTGTCCTGGAGAGCTTGCAGAGCACTGGGGAAAAGCAGGCAGAGAATTCCCTGCTAGCACCTTCTCTGTGCCTGGGAAGCAGAAGTGTTCCCATTGCTTCGCAGAATCGCTTTTGTGCAGAAAACAGTAACACTTGTTCAGAACGAAAGAAAGCACAGAGCCCCAGATTTTATGTTGTCCTGGAGAGCTTGCAGAGCACTGGGGAAAAGCAGGCAGAGAATTCCCTGCTAGCACCTTCTCTGTACCTGGGAAACAGAAGTGTTCCCATTGCTTCGCAAAATCGCTTTTGTGCAGAAAACAGTAACACTTGTTCAGAACGAAAGAAAGCACAGAGCCCCAGATTTTATGTTGTCCTGGAGAGCTTGCAGAGTACTGGGGAAAGGCAGGCAGAGAATTCCCTGCTAGCACCTTCTCTGTGCCTGGGAAACAGAAGTGTTCACATTGCTTCGCAGAATCGCTTTTGTGCAGAAAACAGTAACACTTGTTCAGAACGAAAGAAAGCACAGAGCCCCAGATTTTATGTTGTCCTGGAGAGCTTGCAGAGCACTGGGGAAAGGCAGGCAGAGAATTCTCTGCTAGCACCTTCTCTGTGCCTGGGAAGCAGAACTCCTCACATTGCTTCGCAGAATCGCTTTTGTGCAGAAAACAGTAACACTTGTTCAGAACGAAAGAAAGCACAGAGCCCCAGATTTTATGTTGTCCTGGAGAGCTTGCAGAGCACTGGGAAAAGGCAGGCAGAGAATTCCCTGCTAGCACCTTCTCTGTTCCTGGGAAGCAGAAGTGTTCCCATTGCTTCGCAGAATCGCTTTTGTGCAGAAAACAGTAACACTTGTTCAGAACGAAAGAAAGCACAGAGCCCCAGATTTTATGTTGTCCTGGAGAGCTAGCAGAGCACTGAGGAAAAGCAGGCAGAGAATTCCCTGCTAGCACGTTCTCTGTTCCTGGGAAGCAGAAGTGTTCCCATTGCTTCGCAGAATCGCTTTTGTGCAGAAAACAGTAACACTTGTTCAGAACGAAAGAAAGCACAGAGCCCCAGATTTTATGTTGTCCTGGAGAGCTAGCAGAGCACTGGGGAAAAGCAATCAGAGAATTCCCTGCTAGCACGTTCTCTGTGCCTGGGAAGCAGAAGTGTTCACATTGCTTCGCAGAATCGCTTTTGTGCAGAAAACAGTAACACTTGTTCAGAACGAAAGAAAGCACAGAGCCCCAGATTTTATGTTGTCCTGGAGAGCTTGCAGAGCACTGGGGAAAGGCAGGCAGAGAATTCCCTGCTAGCACGTTCTCTGTGCCTGGGAAGCAGAAGTGTTCCCATTGCTTCGCAGAATCGCTTTTGTGCAGAAAACAGTAACACTTGTTCAGAACGAAAGAAAGCACAGAGCCCCAGATTTTATGTTGTCCTGGAGAGCTTGCAGAGCACTGGGGAAATGCAGGCAGAGAATTCCCTGCTAGCACCTTCTCTGTGCCTGGGAAGCAGAAGTCTTCACATTGCTTCGCAGAATCGCTTTTGTGCAGAAAACAGTAACACTTGTTCAGAACGAAAGAAAGCACAGAGCCCCAGATTTTATCTTGTCCTGCAGAGCTTGCAGAGCACTGGGGAAAAGCAGGCAGAGAATTCCCTGCTAGCACCTTCTCTGTGCCTGGGAAGCAGAAGTGTTCCCATTGCTTCGCATAATCGCTTTTGTGCAGAAAACAGTAACACTTGTTCAGAACGAAAGAAAGCACAGAGCCCCAGATTTTATGTTGTCCTGGAGAGCTTGCAGAGCACTGGGGAAAGGCAGGCAGAGAATTCCCTGCTAGCACGTTCTCTGTGCCTGGGAAGCAGAAGTGTTCACATTGCTTCGCAGAATCGCTTTTGTGCAGAAAACAGTAACACTTGTTCAGAACGAAAGAAAGCACAGAGCCCCAGATTTTATGTTGTCCTGGAGAGCTTGCAGAGCACTGGGGAAAGGCAGGCAGAGAATTCCCTGCTAGCACCTTCTCTGTGCCTGGGAAGCAGAAGTCTTCACATTGCTTCGCAGAATCGCTTTTGTGCAGAAAACAGTAACACTTGTTCAGAACGAAAGAAAGCACAGAGCCCCAGATTTTATGTTGTCCTGGAGAGCTTGCAGAGCACTGGGGAAAAGCAGGCAGAGAATTCCCTGCTAGCACCTTCTCTGTGCCTGGGAAGCAGAAGTGTTCACATTGCTTCGCAGAATCGCTTTTGTGCAGAAAACAGTAACACTTGTTCAGAACGAAAGAAAGCACAGAGCCCCTGATTTTATGTTGTCCTGGAGAGCTTGCAGAGCACTGGGGAAAGGCACGCAGAGAATTCCCTGCTAGCACGTTCTCTGTGCCTGGGAAGCAGAAGTGTTCAGATTGCTTCGCAGAATCGCTTTTGTGCAGAAAACAGTAACACTTGTTCAGAACGAAAGAAAGCACAGAGCCCCAGATTTTATGTTGTCCTGGAGAGCTTGCAGAGCACTGGGGAAAAGCAGGCAGAGAATTCCCTGCTAGCACCTTCTCTGTACCTGGGAAACAGAAGTGTTCCCATTGCTTCGCAAAATCGCTTTTGTGCAGAAAACAGTAACACTTGTTCAGAACGAAAGAAAGCACAGAGCCCCAGATTTTATGTTGTCCTGGAGAGCTTGCAGAGTACTGGGGAAAGGCAGGCAGAGAATTCCCTGCTAGCACCTTCTCTGTGCCTGGGAAACAGAAGTGTTCACATTGCTTCGCAGAATCGCTTTTGTGCAGAAAACAGTAACACTTGTTCAGAACGAAAGAAAGCACAGAGCCCCAGATTTTATGTTGTCCTGGAGAGCTTGCAGAGCACTGGGGAAAGGCAGGCAGAGAATTCTCTGCTAGCACCTTCTCTGTGCCTGGGAAGCAGAACTCTTCACATTGCTTCGCAGAATCGCTTTTGTGCAGAAAACAGTAACACTTGTTCAGAACGAAAGAAAGCACAGAGCCCCAGATTTTATGTTGTCCTGGAGAGCTTGCAGAGCACTGGGAAAAGGCAGGCAGAGAATTCCCTGCTAGCACCTTCTCTGTTCCTGGGAAGCAGAAGTGTTCCCATTACTTCGCAGAATCGCTTTTGTGCAGAAAACAGTAACACTTGTTCAGAACGAAAGAAAGCACAGAGCCCCAGATTTTATGTTGTCCTGGAGAGCTAGCAGAGCACTGAGGAAAAGCAGGCAGAGAATTCCCTGCTAGCACGTTCTCTGTTCCTGGGAAGCAGAAGTGTTCCCATTGCTTCGCAGAATCGCTTTTGTGCAGAAAACAGTAACACTTGTTCAGAACGAAAGAAAGCACAGAGCCCCAGATTTTATGTTGTCCTGGAGAGCTAGCAGAGCACTGGGGAAAAGCAATCAGAGAATTCCCTGCTAGCACGTTCTCTGTGCCTGGGAAGCAGAAGTGTTCCCATTGCTTCGCAGAATCGCTTTTGTGCAGAAAACAGTAACACTTGTTCAGAACGAAAGAAAGCACAGAGCCCCAGATTTTATGTTGTCCTGGAGAGCTTGCAGAGCACTGGGGAAAAGCAGGCAGAGAATTCCCTGCTAGCACGTTCTCTGTGCCTGGGAAGCAGAAGTGTTCCCATTGCTTCGCAGAATCGCTTTTGTGCAGAAAACAGTAACACTTGTTCAGAACGAAAGAAAGCACAGAGCCCCAGATTTTATGTTGTCCTGGAGAGCTTGCAGAGCACTGGGGAAAGGCAGGCAGAGAATTCCCTGCTAGCACCTTCTCTGTGCCTGGGAAGCAGAAGTCTTCACATTGCTTCGCAGAATCGCTTTTGTGCAGAAAACAGTAACACTTGTTCAGAACGAAAGAAAGCACAGAGCCCCAGATTTTATGTTGTCCTGGAGAGCTTGCAGAGCACTGGGGAAAAGCAGGCAGAGAATTCCCTGCTAGCACCTTCTCTGTGCCTGGGAAGCAGAAGTGTTCCCATTGCTTCGCAGAATCGCTTTTGTGCAGAAAACAGTAACACTTGTTCAGAACGAAAGAAAGCACAGAGCCCCTGATTTTATGTTGTCCTGGAGAGCTTGCAGAGCACTGGGGAAAGGCACGCAGAGAATTCCCTGCTAGCACGTTCTCTGTGCCTGGGAAGCAGAAGTGTTCAGATTGCTTCGCAGAATCGCTTTTGTGCAGAAAACAGTAACACTTGTTCAGAACGAAAGAAAGCACAGAGCCCCAGATTTTATGTTGTCCTGGAGAGCTTGCAGAGCACTGGGGAAAAGCAGGCAGAGAATTCCCTGCTAGCACCTTCTCTGTACCTGGGAAACAGAAGTGTTCCCATTGCTTCGCAAAATCGCTTTTGTGCAGAAAACAGTAACACTTGTTCAGAACGAAAGAAAGCACAGAGCCCCAGATTTTATGTTGTCCTGGAGAGCTTGCAGAGTACTGGGGAAAGGCAGGCAGAGAATTCCCTGCTAGCACCTTCTCTGTGCCTGGGAAACAGAAGTGTTCACATTGCTTCGCAGAATCGCTTTTGTGCAGAAAACAGTAACACTTGTTCAGAACGAAAGAAAGCACAGAGCCCCAGATTTTATGTTGTCCTGGAGAGCTTGCAGAGCACTGGGGAAAGGCAGGCAGAGAATTCTCTGCTAGCACCTTCTCTGTGCCTGGGAAGCAGAACTCTTCACATTGCTTCGCAGAATCGCTTTTGTGCAGAAAACAGTAACACTTGTTCAGAACGAAAGAAAGCACAGAGCCCCAGATTTTATGTTGTCCTGGAGAGCTTGCAGAGCACTGGGAAAAGGCAGGCAGAGAATTCCCTGCTAGCACCTTCTCTGTTCCTGGGAAGCAGAAGTGTTCCCATTACTTCGCAGAATCGCTTTTGTGCAGAAAACAGTAACACTTGTTCAGAACGAAAGAAAGCACAGAGCCCCAGATTTTATGTTGTCCTGGAGAGCTAGCAGAGCACTGAGGAAAAGCAGGCAGAGAATTCCCTGCTAGCACGTTCTCTGTTCCTGGGAAGCAGAAGTGTTCCCATTGCTTCGCAGAATCGCTTTTGTGCAGAAAACAGTAACACTTGTTCAGAACGAAAGAAAGCACAGAGCCCCAGATTTTATGTTGTCCTGGAGAGCTAGCAGAGCACTGGGGAAAAGCAATCAGAGAATTCCCTGCTAGCACGTTCTCTGTGCCTGGGAAGCAGAAGTGTTCACATTGCTTCGCAGAATCGCTTTTGTGCAGAAAACAGTAACACTTGTTCAGAACGAAAGAAAGCACAGAGCCCCAGATTTTATGTTGTCCTGGAGAGCTTGCAGAGCACTGGGGAAAGGCAGGCAGAGAATTCCCTGCTAGCACGTTCTCTGTGCCTGGGAAGCAGAAGTGTTCCCATTGCTTCGCAGAATCGCTTTTGTGCAGAAAACAGTAACACTTGTTCAGAACGAAAGAAAGCACAGAGCCCCAGATTTTATGTTGTCCTGGAGAGCTTGCAGAGCACTGGGGAAATGCAGGCAGAGAATTCCCTGCTAGCACCTTCTCTGTGCCTGGGAAGCAGAAGTCTTCACATTGCTTCGCAGAATCGCTTTTGTGCAGAAAACAGTAACACTTGTTCAGAACGAAAGAAAGCACAGAGCCCCAGATTTTATCTTGTCCTGCAGAGCTTGCAGAGCACTGGGGAAAAGCAGGCAGAGAATTCCCTGCTAGCACCTTCTCTGTGCCTGGGAAGCAGAAGTGTTCCCATTGCTTCGCATAATCGCTTTTGTGCAGAAAACAGTAACACTTGTTCAGAACGAAAGAAAGCACAGAGCCCCAGATTTTATGTTGTCCTGGAGAGCTTGCAGAGCACTGGGGAAAGGCAGGCAGAGAATTCCCTGCTAGCACGTTCTCTGTGCCTGGGAAGCAGAAGTGTTCACATTGCTTCGCAGAATCGCTTTTGTGCAGAAAACAGTAACACTTGTTCAGAACGAAAGAAAGCACAGAGCCCCTGATTTTATGTTGTCCTGGAGAGCTTGCAGAGCACTGGGGAAAGGCACGCAGAGAATTCCCTGCTAGCACGTTCTCTGTGCCTGGGAAGCAGAAGTGTTCAGATTGCTTCGCAGAATCGCTTTTGTGCAGAAAACAGTAACACTTGTTCAGAACGAAAGAAAGCACAGAGCCCCAGATTTGCTGTTGTCCTGGAGAGCTTGCAGAGCACTGGGGAAAGGCAGGCAGAGAATTCCCTGCTAGCACCTTCTCTGTGCCTGGGAAGCAGAAGTGTTCACATTGCTTCGCAGAATCGCTTTTGTGCAGAAAACAGTAACACTTGTTCAGAACGAAAGAAAGCACAGAGCCCCAGATTTTATGTTGTCCTGGAGAGCTTGCAGAGCACTGGGGAAAGGCAGGCAGAGAATTCCCTGCTAGCACCTTCTCTGTGCCTGGGAAACAGAAGTGTTCCCATTGCTTCGCAGAATCGCTTTTGTGCAGAAAACAGTAACACTTGTTCAGAACGAAAGAAAGCACAGAGCCCCAGATTTTATGTTGTCCTGGAGAGCTTGCAGAGTACTGGGGAAAGGCAGGCAGAGAATTCCCTGCTAGCACCTTCTCTGTGCCTGGGAAACAGAAGTGTTCCCATTGCTTAGCAGAATCGCTTTTGTGCAGAAAACAGTAACACTTGTTCAGAACGAAAGAAAGCACAGAGCCCCAGATTTTATGTTGTCCTGGAGAGCTTGCAGAGCACTGGGGAAAGGCAGGCAGAGAATTCCCTGCTAGCACCTTCTCTGTGCCTGGGAAGCAGAAGTCTTCACATTGCTTCGCAGAATCGCTTTTGTGCAGAAAACAGTAACACTTGTTCAGAACGAAAGAAAGCACAGAGCCCCAGATTTTATGTTGTCCTGGAGAGCTTGCAGAGCACTGGGGAAAGGCAGGC
This sequence comes from Strix uralensis, assembly GCF_047716275.1. Taxonomy (NCBI): domain Eukaryota; kingdom Metazoa; phylum Chordata; class Aves; order Strigiformes; family Strigidae; genus Strix; species Strix uralensis. The sequence goes on along the minus strand of NW_027436713.1, from coordinate 209,536 downwards.
AGAGAATTCCCTGCTAGCACCTTCTCTGTGCCTGGGAAGCAGAAGTCTTCACATTGCTTCGCAGAATCGCTTTTGTGCAGAAAACAGTAACACTTGTTCAGAACGAAAGAAAGCACAGAGCCCCAGATTTTATGTTGTCCTGGAGAGCTTGCAGAGTACTGGGGAAAGGCAGGCAGAGAATTCCCTGCTAGCACCTTCTCTGTGCCTGGGAAACAGAAGTGTTCCCATTGCTTCGCAGAATCGCTTTTGTGCAGAAAACAGTAACACTTGTTCAGAACGAAAGAAAGCACAGAGCCCCAGATTTTATGTTGTCCTGGAGAGCTAGCAGAGCACTGAGGAAAAGCAGGCAGAGAATTCCCTGCTAGCACGTTCTCTGTTCCTGGGAAGCAGAAGTGTTCCCATTGCTTCGCATAATCGCTTTTGTGCAGAAAACAGTAACACTTGTTCAGAACGAAAGAAAGCACAGAGCCCCAGATTTTATGTTGTCCTGGAGAGCTTGCAGAGCACTGGGGAAAGGCAGGCAGAGAATTCCCTGCTAGCACCTTCTCTGTGCCTGGGAAGCAGAAGTGTTCACATTGCTTCGCAGAATCGCTTTTGTGCAGAAAACAGTAACACTTGTTCAGAACGAAAGAAAGCACAGAGCCCCAGATTTTATGTTGTCCTGGAGAGCTTGCAGAGCACTGGGGAAAAGCAGGCAGAGAATTCCCTGCTAGCACCTTCTCTGTGCCTGGGAAACAGAAGTGTTCCCATTGCTTCGCAGAATCGCTTTTGTGCAGAAAACAGTAACACTTGTTCAGAACGAAAGAAAGCACAGAGCCCCAGATTTTATGTTGTCCTGGAGAGCTTGCAGAGTACTGGGGAAAGGCAGGCAGAGAATTCCCTGCTAGCACCTTCTCTGTGCCTGGGAAGCAGAAGTCTTCACATTGCTTCGCAGAATCGCTTTTGTGCAGAAAACAGTAACACTTGTTCAGAACGAAAGAAAGCACAGAGCCCCAGATTTTATGTTGTCCTGGAGAGCTAGCAGAGCACTGGGGAAAAGCAGGGAGAGAATTCCCTGCTAGCACCTTCTCTGTGCCTGGGAAGCAGAAGTGTTCCCATTGCTTCGCAGAATCGCTTTTGTGCAGAAAACAGTAACACTTGTTCAGAACGAAAGAAAGCACAGAGCCCCAGATTTTATGTTGTCCTGGAGAGCTTGCAGAGCACTGGGGAAAAGCAGGCAGAGAATTCCCTGCTAGCACCTTCTCTGTGCCTGGGAAACAGAAGTGTTCCCATTGCTTCGCAGAATCGCTTTTGTGCAGAAAACAGTAACACTTGTTCAGAACGAAAGAAAGCACAGAGCCCCAGATTTTATGTTGTCCTGGAGAGCTTGCAGAGTACTGGGGAAAGGCAGGCAGAGAATTCCCTGCTAGCACCTTCTCTGTGCCTGGGAAACAGAAGTCTTCACATTGCTTCGCAGAATCGCTTTTGTGCAGAAAACAGTAACACTTGTTCAGAACGAAAGTAAGCACAGAGCCCCAGATTTTATGTTGTCCTGGAGAGCTTGCATAGCACTGGGGAAAAGCAGGCAGAGAATTCCCTGCTAGCACCTTCTCTGTGCCTGGGAAGCAGAAGTGTTCACATTGCTTCGCAGAATCGCTTTTGTGCAGAAAACAGTAACACTTGTTCAGAACGAAAGAAAGCACAGAGCCCCTGATTTTATGTTGTCCTGGAGAGCTTGCAGAGCACTGGGGAAAGGCACGCAGAGAATTCCCTGCTAGCACGTTCTCTGTGCCTGGGAAGCAGAAGTGTTCAGATTGCTTCGCAGAATCGCTTTTGTGCAGAAAACAGTAACACTTGTTCAGAACGAAAGAAAGCACAGAGCCCCAGATTTGCTGTTGTCCTGGAGAGCTTGCAGAGCACTGGGGAAAGGCAGGCAGAGAATTCCCTGCTAGCACCTTCTCTGTGCCTGGGAAGCAGAAGTGTTCACATTGCTTCGCAGAATCGCTTTTGTGCAGAAAACAGTAACACTTGTTCAGAACGAAAGAAAGCACAGAGCCCCAGATTTTATGTTGTCCTGGAGAGCTTGCAGAGCACTGGGGAAAGGCAGGCAGAGAATTCCCTGCTAGCACCTTCTCTGTGCCTGGGAAACAGAAGTGTTCCCATTGCTTCGCAGAATCGCTTTTGTGCAGAAAACAGTAACACTTGTTCAGAACGAAAGAAAGCACAGAGCCCCAGATTTTATGTTGTCCTGGAGAGCTTGCAGAGTACTGGGGAAAGGCAGGCAGAGAATTCCCTGCTAGCACCTTCTCTGTGCCTGGGAAACAGAAGTGTTCCCATTGCTTCGCAGAATCGCTTTTGTGCAGAAAACAGTAACACTTGTTCAGAACGAAAGAAAGCACAGAGCCCCAGATTTTATGTTGTCCTGGAGAGCTTGCAGAGCACTGGGGAAAGGCAGGCAGAGAATTCCCTGCTAGCACCTTCTCTGTGCCTGGGAAGCAGAAGTCTTCACATTGCTTCGCAGAATCGCTTTTGTGCAGAAAACAGTAACACTTGTTCAGAACGAAAGAAAGCACAGAGCCCCAGATTTTATGTTGTCCTGGAGAGCTTGCAGAGCACTGGGGAAAGGCAGGCAGAGAATTCCCTGCTAGCACCTTCTCTGTGCCTGGGAAGCAGAAGTCTTCACATTGCTTCGCAGAATCGCTTTTGTGCAGAAAACAGTAACACTTGTTCAGAACGAAAGAAAGCACAGAGCCCCAGATTTTATGTTGTCCTGGAGAGCTTGCAGAGTACTGGGGAAAGGCAGGCAGAGAATTCCCTGCTAGCACCTTCTCTGTGCCTGGGAAACAGAAGTGTTCCCATTGCTTCGCAGAATCGCTTTTGTGCAGAAAACAGTAACACTTGTTCAGAACGAAAGAAAGCACAGAGCCCCAGATTTTATGTTGTCCTGGAGAGCTTGCAGAGCACTGGGGAAAAGCAGGCAGAGAATTCCCTGCTAGCACGTTCTCTGTTCCTGGGAAGCAGAAGTGTTCCCATTGCTTCGCATAATCGCTTTTGTGCAGAAAACAGTAACACTTGTTCAGAACGAAAGAAAGCACAGAGCCCCAGATTTTATGTTGTCCTGGAGAGCTTGCAGAGCACTGGGGAAAGGCAGGCAGAGAATTCCCTGCTAGCACCTTCTCTGTGCCTGGGAAGCAGAAGTCTTCACATTGCTTCGCAGAATCGCTTTTGTGCAGAAAACAGTAACACTTGTTCAGAACGAAAGAAAGCACAGAGCCCCAGATTTTATGTTGTCCTGGAGAGCTTGCAGAGCACTGGGGAAAAGCAGGCAGAGAATTCCCTGCTAGCACCTTCTCTGTGCCTGGGAAACAGAAGTGTTCCCATTGCTTCGCAGAATCGCTTTTGTGCAGAAAACTGTAAAACTTGTTCAGAACGAAAGAAAGCACAGAGCCCCAGATTTTATGTTGTCCTGGAGAGCTTGCAGAGTACTGGGGAAAGGCAGGCAGAGAATTCCCTGCTAGCACCTTCTCTGTGCCTGGGAAGCAGAAGTCTTCACATTGCTTCGCAGAATCGCTTTTGTGCAGAAAACAGTAACACTTGTTCAGAACGAAAGAAAGCACAGAGCCCCAGATTTTATGTTGTCCTGGAGAGCTAGCAGAGCACTGGGGAAAAGCAGGGAGAGAATTCCCTGCTAGCACCTTCTCTGTTCCTGGGAAGCAGAAGTGTTCCCATTGCTTCGCAGAATCGCTTTTGTGCAGAAAACAGTAACACTTGTTCAGAACGAAAGAAAGCACAGAGCCCCAGATTTTATGTTGTCCTGGAGAGCTTGCAGAGCACTGGGGAAAAGCAGGCAGAGAATTCCCTGCTAGCACCTTCTCTGTGCCTGGGAAACAGAAGTGTTCCCATTGCTTCGCAGAATCGCTTTTGTGCAGAAAACAGTAACACTTGTTCAGAACGAAAGAAAGCACAGAGCCCCAGATTTTATGTTGTCCTGGAGAGCTTGCAGAGTACTGGGGAAAGGCAGGCAGAGAATTCCCTGCTAGCACCTTCTCTGTGCCTGGGAAACAGAAGTGTTCACATTGCTTCGCAGAATTGCTTTTGTGCAGAAAACAGTAACACTTGTTCAGAACGAAAGAAAGCACAGAGCCCCAGATTTTATGTTGTCCTGGAGAGCTTGCAGAGCACTGGGGAAAGGCAGGCAGAGAATTCTCTGCTAGCACCTTCTCTGTGCCTGGGAAGCAGAAGTCTTCACATTGCTTCGCAGAATCGCTTTTGTGCAGAAAACAGTAACACTTGTTCAGAACGAAAGAAAGCACAGAGCCCCAGATTTTATCTTGTCCTGCAGAGCTTGCAGAGCACTGGGGAAAAGCAGGCAGAGAATTCCCTGCTAGCACCTTCTCTGTGCCTGGGAAGCAGAAGTGTTCCCATTGCTTCGCATAATCGCTTTTGTGCAGAAAACAGTAACACTTGTTCAGAACGAAAGAAAGCACAGAGCCCCAGATTTTATGTTGTCCTGGAGAGCTTGCAGAGCACTGGGGAAAGGCAGGCAGAGAATTCCCTGCTAGCACGTTCTCTGTGCCTGGGAAGCAGAAGTGTTCCCATTGCTTCGCAGAATCGCTTTTGTGCAGAAAACAGTAACACTTGTTCAGAACGAAAGAAAGCACAGAGCCCCAGATTTTATGTTGTCCTGGAGAGCTTGCAGAGCACTGGGGAAAGGCAGGCAGAGAATTCCCTGCTAGCACCTTCTCTGTGCCTGGGAAGCAGAAGTGTTCCCATTGCTTCGCAGAATCGCTTTTGTGCAGAAAACAGTAACACTTGTTCAGAACGAAAGAAAGCACAGAGCCCCAGATTTTATGTTGTCCTGGAGAGCTTGCAGAGCACTGGGGAAAAGCAGGCAGAGAATTCCCTGCTAGCACCTTCTCTGTGCCTGGGAAGCAGAAGTGTTCACATTGCTTCGCAGAATCGCTTTTGTGCAGAAAACAGTAACACTTGTTCAGAACGAAAGAAAGCACAGAGCCCCTGATTTTATGTTGTCCTGGAGAGCTTGCAGAGCACTGGGGAAAGGCACGCAGAGAATTCCCTGCTAGCACGTTCTCTGTGCCTGGGAAGCAGAAGTGTTCAGATTGCTTCGCAGAATCGCTTTTGTGCAGAAAACAGTAACACTTGTTCAGAACGAAAGAAAGCACAGAGCCCCAGATTTTATGTTGTCCTGGAGAGCTTGCAGAGCACTGGGGAAAAGCAGGCAGAGAATTCCCTGCTAGCACCTTCTCTGTACCTGGGAAACAGAAGTGTTCCCATTGCTTCGCAAAATCGCTTTTGTGCAGAAAACAGTAACACTTGTTCAGAACGAAAGAAAGCACAGAGCCCCAGATTTTATGTTGTCCTGGAGAGCTTGCAGAGTACTGGGGAAAGGCAGGCAGAGAATTCCCTGCTAGCACCTTCTCTGTGCCTGGGAAGCAGAAGTGTTCCCATTGCTTCGCATAATCGCTTTTGTGCAGAAAACAGTAACACTTGTTCAGAACGAAAGAAAGCACAGAGCCCCAGATTTTATGTTGTCCTGGAGAGCTTGCAGAGCACTGGGGAAAGGCAGGCAGAGAATTCCCTGCTAGCACGTTCTCTGTGCCTGGGAAGCAGAACTCTTCACATTGCTTCGCAGAATCGCTTTTGTGCAGAAAACAGTAACACTTGTTCAGAACGAAAGAAAGCACAGAGCCCCAGATTTTATGTTGTCCTGGAGAGCTTGCAGAGCACTGGGGAAAGGCAGGCAGAGAATTCCCTGCTAGCACCTTCTCTGTGCCTGGGAAGCAGAAGTGTTCCCATTGCTTCGCAGAATCGCTTTTGTGCAGAAAACAGTAACACTTGTTCAGAACGAAAGTAAGCACAGAGCCCCAGATTTTATGTTGTCCTGGAGAGCTTGCAGAGCACTGGGGAAAAGCAGGCAGAGAATTCCCTGCTAGCACCTTCTCTGTGCCTGGGAAGCAGAAGTGTTCACATTGCTTCGCAGAATCGCTTTTGTGCAGAAAACAGTAACACTTGTTCAGAACGAAAGAAAGCACAGAGCCCCTGATTTTATGTTGTCCTGGAGAGCTAGCAGAGCACTGGGGAAAGGCACGCAGAGAATTCCCTGCTAGCACGTTCTCTGTTCCTGGGAAGCAGAAGTGTTCAGATTGCTTCGCAGAATCGCTTTTGTGCAGAAAACAGTAACACTTGTTCAGAACGAAAGAAAGCACAGAGCCCCAGATTTTATGTTGTCCTGGAGAGCTTGCAGAGCACTGGGGAAAGGCAGGCAGAGAATTCCCTGCTAGCACCTTCTCTGTGCCTGGGAAGCAGAAGTCTTCACATTGCTTCGCAGAATCGCTTTTGTGCAGAAAACAGTAACACTTGTTCAGAACGAAAGAAAGCACAGAGCCCCAGATTTTATGTTGTCCTGGAGAGCTTGCAGAGCACTGGGGAAAAGCAGGCAGAGAATTCCCTGCTAGCACCTTCTCTGTGCCTGGGAAACAGAAGTGTTCCCATTGCTTCGCAGAATCGCTTTTGTGCAGAAAACAGTAACACTTGTTCAGAACGAAAGAAAGCACAGAGCCCCAGATTTTATGTTGTCCTGGAGAGCTTGCAGAGTACTGGGGAAAGGCAGGCAGAGAATTCCCTGCTAGCACCTTCTCTGTGCCTGGGAAGCAGAAGTGTTCCCATTGCTTCGCAGAATCGCTTTTGTGCAGAAAACAGTAACACTTGTTCAGAACGAAAGAAAGCACAGAGCCCCAGATTTTATGTTGTCCTGGAGAGCTTGCAGAGCACTGGGGAAAAGCAGGCAGAGAATTCCCTGCTAGCACCTTCTCTGTGCCTGGGAAACAGAAGTGTTCCCATTGCTTCGCAGAATCGCTTTTGTGCAGAAAACAGTAACACTTGTTCAGAACGAAAGAAAGCACAGAGCCCCAGATTTTATGTTGTCCTGGAGAGCTTGCAGAGTACTGGGGAAAGGCAGGCAGAGAATTCCCTGCTAGCACCTTCTCTGTGCCTGGGAAACAGAAGTCTTCACATTGCTTCGCAGAATCGCTTTTGTGCAGAAAACAGTAACACTTGTTCAGAACGAAAGTAAGCACAGAGCCCCAGATTTTATGTTGTCCTGGAGAGCTTGCATAGCACTGGGGAAAAGCAGGCAGAGAATTCCCTGCTAGCACCTTCTCTGTGCCTGGGAAGCAGAAGTGTTCACATTGCTTCGCAGAATCGCTTTTGTGCAGAAAACAGTAACACTTGTTCAGAACGAAAGAAAGCACAGAGCCCCTGATTTTATGTTGTCCTGGAGAGCTTGCAGAGCACTGGGGAAAGGCACGCAGAGAATTCCCTGCTAGCACGTTCTCTGTGCCTGGGAAGCAGAAGTGTTCAGATTGCTTCGCAGAATCGCTTTTGTGCAGAAAACAGTAACACTTGTTCAGAACGAAAGAAAGCACAGAGCCCCAGATTTGCTGTTGTCCTGGAGAGCTTGCAGAGCACTGGGGAAAGGCAGGCAGAGAATTCCCTGCTAGCACCTTCTCTGTGCCTGGGAAGCAGAAGTGTTCAGATTGCTTCGCAGAATCGCTTTTGTGCAGAAAACAGTAACACTTGTTCAGAACGAAAGAAAGCACAGAGCCCCAGATTTTATGTTGTCCTGGAGAGCTTGCAGAGCACTGGGGAAAGGCAGGCAGAGAATTCCCTGCTAGCACCTTCTCTGTGCCTGGGAAACAGAAGTGTTCCCATTGCTTCGCAGAATCGCTTTTGTGCAGAAAACAGTAACACTTGTTCAGAACGAAAGAAAGCACAAAGCCCCAGATTTTATGTTGTCCTGGAGAGCTTGCAGAGCACTGGGGAAAGGCAGGCAGAGAATTCCCTGCTAGCACCTTCTCTGTGCCTGGGAAGCAGAAGTCTTCACATTGCTTCGCAGAATCGCTTTTGTGCAGAAAACAGTAACACTTGTTCAGAACGAAAGAAAGCACAGAGCCCCAGATTTTATGTTGTCCTGGAGAGCTTGCAGAGCACTGGGGAAAGGCAGGCAGAGAATTCCCTGCTAGCACCTTCTCTGTGCCTGGGAAGCAGAAGTCTTCACATTGCTTCGCAGAATCGCTTTTGTGCAGAAAACAGTAACACTTGTTCAGAACGAAAGAAAGCACAGAGCCCCAGATTTTATGTTGTCCTGGAGAGCTTGCAGAGTACTGGGGAAAGGCAGGCAGAGAATTCCCTGCTAGCACCTTCTCTGTGCCTGGGAAACAGAAGTGTTCCCATTGCTTCGCAGAATCGCTTTTGTGCAGAAAACAGTAACACTTGTTCAGAACGAAAGAAAGCACAGAGCCCCAGATTTTATGTTGTCCTGGAGAGCTTGCAGAGCACTGGGGAAAAGCAGGCAGAGAATTCCCTGCTAGCACGTTCTCTGTTCCTGGGAAGCAGAAGTGTTCCCATTGCTTCGCATAATCGCTTTTGTGCAGAAAACAGTAACACTTGTTCAGAACGAAAGAAAGCACAGAGCCCCAGATTTTATGTTGTCCTGGAGAGCTTGCAGAGCACTGGGGAAAGGCAGGCAGAGAATTCCCTGCTAGCACCTTCTCTGTGCCTGGGAAGCAGAAGTCTTCACATTGCTTCGCAGAATCGCTTTTGTGCAGAAAACAGTAACACTTGTTCAGAACGAAAGAAAGCACAGAGCCCCAGATTTTATGTTGTCCTGGAGAGCTTGCAGAGCACTGGGGAAAAGCAGGCAGAGAATTCCCTGCTAGCACCTTCTCTGTGCCTGGGAAGCAGAAGTGTTCACATTGCTTCGCAGAATCGCTTTTGTGCAGAAAACAGTAAAACTTGTTCAGAACGAAAGAAAGCACAGAGCCCCAGATTTTATGTTGTCCTGGAGAGCTTGCAGAGTACTGGGGAAAGGCAGGCAGAGAATTCCCTGCTAGCACCTTCTCTGTGCCTGGGAAGCAGAAGTCTTCACATTGCTTCGCAGAATCGCTTTTGTGCAGAAAACAGTAACACTTGTTCAGAACGAAAGAAAGCACAGAGCCCCAGATTTTATGTTGTCCTGGAGAGCTAGCAGAGCACTGGGGAAAAGCAGGGAGAGAATTCCCTGCTAGCACCTTCTCTGTTCCTGGGAAGCAGAAGTGTTCCCATTGCTTCGCAGAATCGCTTTTGTGCAGAAAACAGTAACACTTGTTCAGAACGAAAGAAAGCACAGAGCCCCAGATTTTATGTTGTCCTGGAGAGCTTGCAGAGCACTGGGGAAAAGCAGGCAGAGAATTCCCTGCTAGCACCTTCTCTGTGCCTGGGAAACAGAAGTGTTCCCATTGCTTCGCAGAATCGCTTTTGTGCAGAAAACAGTAACACTTGTTCAGAACGAAAGAAAGCACAGAGCCCCAGATTTTATGTTGTCCTGGAGAGCTTGCAGAGTACTGGGGAAAGGCAGGCAGAGAATTCCCTGCTAGCACCTTCTCTGTGCCTGGGAAACAGAAGTGTTCACATTGCTTCGCAGAATTGCTTTTGTGCAGAAAACAGTAACACTTGTTCAGAACGAAAGAAAGCACAGAGCCCCAGATTTTATGTTGTCCTGGAGAGCTTGCAGAGCACTGGGGAAAGGCAGGCAGAGAATTCTCTGCTAGCACCTTCTCTGTGCCTGGGAAGCAGAAGTCTTCACATTGCTTCGCAGAATCGCTTTTGTGCAGAAAACAGTAACACTTGTTCAGAACGAAAGAAAGCACAGAGCCCCAGATTTTATCTTGTCCTGCAGAGCTTGCAGAGCACTGGGGAAAAGCAGGCAGAGAATTCACTGCTAGCACCTTCTCTGTGCCTGGGAAGCAGAAGTGTTCCCATTGCTTCGCATAATCGCTTTTGTGCAGAAAACAGTAACACTTGTTCAGAACGAAAGAAAGCACAGAGCCCCAGATTTTATGTTGTCCTGGAGAGCTTGCAGAGCACTGGGGAAAGGCAGGCAGAGAATTCCCTGCTAGCACGTTCTCTGTGCCTGGGAAGCAGAAGTGTTCCCATTGCTTCGCAGAATCGCTTTTGTGCAGAAAACAGTAACACTTGTTCAGAACGAAAGAAAGCACAGAGCCCCAGATTTTATGTTGTCCTGGAGAGCTTGCAGAGCACTGGGGAAAGGCAGGCAGAGAATTCCCTGCTAGCACCTTCTCTGTGCCTGGGAAGCAGAAGTGTTCACATTGCTTCGCAGAATCGCTTTTGTGCAGAAAACAGTAACACTTGTTCAGAACGAAAGAAAGCACAGAGCCCCTGATTTTATGTTGTCCTGGAGAGCTTGCAGAGCACTGGGGAAAGGCACGCAGAGAATTCCCTGCTAGCACGTTCTCTGTGCCTGGGAAGCAGAAGTGTTCAGATTGCTTCGCAGAATCGCTTTTGTGCAGAAAACAGTAACACTTGTTCAGAACGAAAGAAAGCACAGAGCCCCAGATTTTATGTTGTCCTGGAGAGCTTGCAGAGCACTGGGGAAAAGCAGGCAGAGAATTCCCTGCTAGCACCTTCTCTGTACCTGGGAAACAGAAGTGTTCCCATTGCTTCGCAAAATCGCTTTTGTGCAGAAAACAGTAACACTTGTTCAGAACGAAAGAAAGCACAGAGCCCCAGATTTTATGTTGTCCTGGAGAGCTTGCAGAGTACTGGGGAAAGGCAGGCAGAGAATTCCCTGCTAGCACCTTCTCTGTGCCTGGGAAACAGAAGTGTTCACATTGCTTCGCAGAATCGCTTTTGTGCAGAAAACAGTAACACTTGTTCAGAACGAAAGAAAGCACAGAGCCCCAGATTTTATGTTGTCCTGGAGAGCTTGCAGAGCACTGGGGAAAGGCAGGCAGAGAATTCTCTGCTAGCACCTTCTCTGTGCCTGGGAAGCAGAACTCTTCACATTGCTTCGCAGAATCGCTTTTGTGCAGAAAACAGTAACACTTGTTCAGAACGAAAGAAAGCACAGAGCCCCAGATTTTATGTTGTCCTGGAGAGCTTGCAGAGCACTGGGAAAAGGCAGGCAGAGAATTCCCTGCTAGCACCTTCTCTGTTCCTGGGAAGCAGAAGTGTTCACATTACTTCGCAGAATCGCTTTTGTGCAGAAAACAGTAACACTTGTTCAGAACGAAAGAAAGCACAGAGCCCCAGATTTTATGTTGTCCTGGAGAGCTAGCAGAGCACTGAGGAAAAGCAGGCAGAGAATTCCCTGCTAGCACGTTCTCTGTTCCTGGGAAGCAGAAGTGTTCCCATTGCTTCGCAGAATCGCTTTTGTGCAGAAAACAGTAACACTTGTTCAGAACGAAAGAAAGCACAGAGCCCCAGATTTTATGTTGTCCTGGAGAGCTTGCAGAGCACTGGGGAAAGGCACGCAGAGAATTCCCTGCTAGCACGTTCTCTGTGCCTGGGAAGCAGAAGTGTTCAGATTGCTTCGCAGAATCGCTTTTGTGCAGAAAACAGTAACACTTGTTCAGAACGAAAGAAAGCACAGAGCCCCAGATTTGGTGTTGTCCTGGAGAGCTTGCAGAGCACTGGGGAAAGGCAGGCAGAGAATTCCCTGCTAGCACCTTCTCTGTGCCTGGGAAGCAGAAGTGTTCACATTGCTTCGCAGAATCGCTTTTGTGCAGAAAACAGTAACACTTGTTCAGAACGAAAGAAAGCACAGAGCCCCAGATTTTATGTTGTCCTGGAGAGCTTGCAGAGCACTGGGGAAAGGCAGGCAGAGAATTCCCTGCTAGCACCTTCTCTGTGCCTGGGAAACAGAAGTGTTCCCATTGCTTCGCAGAATCGCTTTTGTGCAGAAAACAGTAACACTTGTTCAGAACGAAAGAAAGCACAGAGCCCCAGATTTTATGTTGTCCTGGAGAGCTTGCAGAGTACTGGGGAAAGGCAGGCAGAGAATTCCCTGCTAGCACCTTCTCTGTGCCTGGGAAACAGAAGTGTTCCCATTGCTTCGCAGAATCGCTTTTGTGCAGAAAACAGTAACACTTGTTCAGAACGAAAGAAAGCACAGAGCCCCAGATTTTATGTTGTCCTGGAGAGCTTGCAGAGCACTGGGGAAAGGCAGGCAGAGAATTCCCTGCTAGCACCTTCTCTGTGCCTGGGAAGCAGAAGTCTTCACATTGCTTCGCAGAATCGCTTTTGTGCAGAAAACAGTAACACTTGTTCAGAACGAAAGAAAGCACAGAGCCCCAGATTTTATCTTGTCCTGCAGAGCTTGCAGAGCACTGGGGAAAGGCAGGCAGAGAATTCCCTGCTAGCACCTTCTCTGTGCCTGGGAAGCAGAAGTCTTCACATTGCTTCGCAGAATCGCTTTTGTGCAGAAAACAGTAACACTTGTTCAGAACGAAAGAAAGCACAGAGCCCCAGATTTTATGTTGTCCTGGAGAGCTTGCAGAGTACTGGGGAAAGGCAGGCAGAGAATTCCCTGCTAGCACCTTCTCTGTGCCTGGGAAACAGAAGTGTTCCCATTGCTTCGCAGAATCGCTTTTGTGCAGAAAACAGTAACACTTGTTCAGAACGAAAGAAAGCACAGAGCCCCAGATTTTATGTTGTCCTGGAGAGCTAGCAGAGCACTGAGGAAAAGCAGGCAGAGAATTCCCTGCTAGCACGTTCTCTGTTCCTGGGAAGCAGAAGTGTTCCCATTGCTTCGCATAATCGCTTTTGTGCAGAAAACAGTAACACTTGTTCAGAACGAAAGAAAGCACAGAGCCCCAGATTTTATGTTGTCCTGGAGAGCTTGCAGAGCACTGGGGAAAGGCAGGCAGAGAATTCCCTGCTAGCACCTTCTCTGTGCCTGGGAAGCAGAAGTCTTCACATTGCTTCGCAGAATCGCTTTTGTGCAGAAAACAGTAACACTTGTTCAGAACGAAAGAAAGCACAGAGCCCCAGATTTTATGTTGTCCTGGAGAGCTTGCAGAGCACTGGGGAAAAGCAGGCAGAGAATTCCCTGCTAGCACCTTCTCTGTGCCTGGGAAACAGAAGTGTTCCCATTGCTTCGCAGAATCGCTTTTGTGCAGAAAACAGTAAAACTTGTTCAGAACGAAAGAAAGCACAGAGCCCCAGATTTTATGTTGTCCTGGAGAGCTTGCAGAGTACTGGGGAAAGGCAGGCAGAGAATTCCCTGCTAGCACCTTCTCTGTGCCTGGGAAGCAGAAGTCTTCACATTGCTTCGCAGAATCGCTTTTGTGCAGAAAACAGTAACACTTGTTCAGAACGAAAGAAAGCACAGAGCCCCAGATTTTATGTTGTCCTGGAGAGCTAGCAGAGCACTGGGGAAAATCAGGGAGAGAATTCCCTGCTAGCACCTTCTCTGTGCCTGGGAAGCAGAAGTGTTCACATTGCTTCGCAGAATCGCTTTTGTGCAGAAAACAGTAACACTTGTTCAGAACGAAAGAAAGCACAGAGCCCCAGATTTTATGTTGTCCTGGAGAGCTTGCAGAGCACTGGGGAAAAGCAGGCAGAGAATTCCCTGCTAGCACCTTCTCTGTGCCTGGGAAGCAGAAGTCTTCACATTGCTTCGCAGAATCGCTTTTGTGCAGAAAACAGTAACACTTGTTCAGAACGAAAGAAAGCACAGAGCCCCAGATTTTATGTTGTCCTGGAGAGCTTGCAGAGTACTGGGGAAAGGCAGGCAGAGAATTCCCTGCTAGCACCTTCTCTGTGCCTGGGAAACAGAAGTGTTCACATTGCTTCGCAGAATTGCTTTTGTGCAGAAAACAGTAACACTTGTTCAGAACGAAAGAAAGCACAGAGCCCCAGATTTTATGTTGTCCTGGAGAGCTTGCAGAGCACTGGGGAAAGGCAGGCAGAGAATTCTCTGCTAGCACCTTCTCTGTGCCTGGGAAGCAGAAGTCTTCACATTGCTTCGCAGAATCGCTTTTGTGCAGAAAACAGTAACACTTGTTCAGAACGAAAGAAAGCACAGAGCCCCAGATTTTATGTTGTCCTGGAGAGCTTGCAGAGCACTGGGGAAAGGCACGCAGAGAATTCCCTGCTAGCACCTTCTCTGTGCCTGTTCACATTGCTTCGCAGAATCGCTTTTGTGCAGAAAACAATAACACTTGTTCAGAAGGAAAGAAAGCACAGAGCCCCAGATTTTATGTTGTCCTGGAGAGCTTGCAGAGCACTGGGGAAAAGCAGGCAGAGATTTCCCTGCTAGCACGTTCTCTGTGCCTGGGAAGCAGAAGTGTTCCCATTGCTTCGCAGAATCGCTTTTGTGCAGAAAACAGTAACACTTGTTCAGAACGAAAGAAAGCACAGAGCCCCAGATTTGCTGTTGTCCTGGAGAGCTTGCAGAGCACTGGGGAAAGGCAGGCAGAGAATTCCCTGCTAGCACCTTCTCTGTGCCTGGGAAGCAGAAGTGTTCACATTGCTTCGCAGAATCGCTTTTGTGCAGAAAACAGTAACACTTGTTCAGAACGAAAGAAAGCACAGAGCCCCAGATTTTATGTTGTCCTGGAGAGCTAGCAGAGCACTGGGGAAAAGCAGGCAGAGAATTCCCTGCTAGCACGTTCTCTGTTCCTGGGAAGCAGAAGTGTTCACATTGCTTCGCAGAATCGCTTTTGTGCAGAAAACAGTAACACTTGTTCAGAACGAAAGAAAGCACAGAGCCCCAGATTTTATGTTGTCCTGGGGAGCTTGCAGAGCACTGGGGAAAAGCAGGCAGAGAATTCCCTGCTAGCACCTTCTCTGTGCCTGGGAAACAGAAGTGTTCCCATTGCTTCGCAGAATCGCTTTTGTGCAGAAAACAGTAACACTTGTTCAGAACGAAAGAAAGCACAGAGCCCCAGATTTTATGTTGTCCTGGAGAGCTTGCAGAGCACTGGGGAAAGGCAGGCAGAGAATTCCCTGCTAGCACCTTCTCTGTGCCTGGGAAACAGAAGTGTTCACATTGCTTCGCAGAATCGCTTTTGTGCAGAAAACAGTAACACTTGTTCAGAACGAAAGAAAGCACAGAGCCCCAGATTTTATGTTGTCCTGGAGAGCTTGCAGAGCACTGGGGAAAGGCAGGCAGAGAATTCTCTGCTAGCACCTTCTCTGTGCCTGGGAAGCAGAAGTGTTCACATTGCTTCGCAGAATCGCTTTTGTGCAGAAAACAGTAACACTTGTTCAGAACGAAAGAAGGCACAGAGCCCCAGATTTTATGTTGTCCTGGAGAGCTTGCAGAGCACTGGGGAAAGGCAGGCAGAGAATTCCCTGCTAGCACCTTCTCTGTGCCTGGGAAGCAGAAGTCTTCACATTGCTTCGCAGAATCGCTTTTGTGCAGAAAACAGTAACACTTGTTCAGAACGAAAGAAAGCACAGAGCCCCAGATTTTATGTTGTCCTGGAGAGCTTGCAGAGCACTGGGGAAAAGCAGGCAGAGAATTCCCTGCTAGCACCTTCTCTGTGCCTGGGAAGCAGAAGTGTTCACATTGCTTCGCAGAATCGCTTTTGTGCAGAAAACAGTAACACTTGTTCAGAACGAAAGAAAGCACAGAGCCCCAGATTTTATGTTGTCCTGGAGAGCTTGCAGAGCACTGGGGAAAGGCAGGCAGAGAATTCCCTGCTAGCACCTTCTCTGTGCCTGGGAAGCAGAAGTGTTCACATTGCTTCGCAGAATCGCTTTTGTGCAGAAAACAGTAACACTTGTTCAGAACGAAAGAAAGCACAGAGCCCCAGATTTTATGTTGTCCTGGAGAGCTTGCAGAGCACTGGGGAAAAGCAGGCAGAGAATTCCCTGCTAGCACCTTCTCTGTGCCTGGGAAACAGAAGTGTTCCCATTGCTTCGCAGAATCGCTTTTGTGCAGAAAACAGTAACACTTGTTCAGAACGAAAGAAAGCACAGAGCCCCAGATTTTATGTTGTCCTGGAGAGCTTGCAGAGTACTGGGGAAAGGCAGGCAGAGAATTCCCTGCTAGCACCTTCTCTGTGCCTGGGAAACAGAAGTGTTCAGATTGCTTCGCAGAATCGCTTTTGTGCAGAAAACAGTAACACTTGTTCAGAACGAAAGAAAGCACAGAGCCCCAGATTTTATGTTGTCCTGGAGAGCTTGCAGAGCACTGGGGAAAGGCAGGCAGAGAATTCTCTGCTAGCACCTTCTCTGTGCCTGGGAAGCAGAAGTCTTCCCATTGCTTCGCAGAATCGCTTTTGTGCAGAAAACAGTAACACTTGTTCAGAACGAAAGAAAGCACAGAGCCCCAGATTTTATGTTGTCCTGGAGAGCTTGCAGAGCACTGGGAAAAGGCACGCAGAGAATTCCCTGCTAGCACCTTCTCTGTGCCTGTTCACATTGCTTCGCAGAATCGCTTTTGTGCAGAAAACAATAACACTTGTTCAGAAGGAAAGAAAGCACAGAGCCCCAGATTTTATGTTGTCCTGGAGAGCTTGCAGAGCACTGGGGAAAAGCAGGCAGAGATTTCCCTGCTAGCACGTTCTCTGTGCCTGGGAAGCAGAAGTGTTCAGATTGCTTCGCAGAATCGCTTTTGTGCAGAAAACAGTAACACTTGTTCAGAACGAAAGAAAGCACAGAGCCCCAGATTTTATGTTGTCCTGGAGAGCTTGCAGAGCACTGGGGAAAGGCAGGCAGAGAATTCCCTGCTAGCACCTTCTCTGTGCCTGGGAAGCAGAAGTGTTCACATTGCTTCGCAGAATCGCTTTTGTGCAGAAAACAGTAACACTTGTTCAGAACGAAAGAAAGCACAGAGCCCCAGATTTTATGTTGTCCTGGAGAGCTTGCAGAGCACTGGATAAAAGCAGGCAGAGAATTCCCTGCTAGCACCTTCTCTGTGCCTGGGAAACAGAAGTGTTCCCATTGCTTCGCAGAATCGCTTTTGTGCAGAAAACAGTAACACTTGTTCAGAACGAAAGAAAGCACAGAGCCCCAGATTTTATGTTGTCCTGGAGAGCTTGCAGAGCACTGGGGAAAGGCACGCAGAGAATTCCCTGCTAGCACCTTCTCTGTGCCTGTTCACATTGCTTCGCAGAATCGCTTTTGTGCAGAAAACAATAACACTTGTTCAGAAGGAAAGAAAGCACAGAGCCCCAGATTTTATGTTGTCCTGGAGAGCTTGCAGAGCACTGGGGAAAAGCAGGCAGAGATTTCCCTGCTAGCACGTTCTCTGTGCCTGGGAAGCAGAAGTGTTCAGATTGCTTCGCAGAATCGCTTTTGTGCAGAAAACAGTAACACTTGTTCAGAACGAAAGAAAGCACAGAGCCCCAGATTTGCTGTTGTCCTGGAGAGCTTGCAGAGCACTGGGGAAAGGCAGGCAGAGAATTCCCTGCTAGCACCTTCTCTGTGCCTGGGAAGCAGAAGTGTTCACATTGCTTGGCAGAATCGCTTTTGTGCAGAAAACAGTAACACTTGTTCAGAACGAAAGAAAGCACAGAGCCCCAGATTTTATGTTGTCCTGGAGAGCTAGCAGAGCACTGGGGAAAAGCAGGCAGAGAATTCCCTGCTAGCACGTTCTCTGTTCCTGGGAAGCAGAAGTGTTCACATTGCTTCGCAGAATCGCTTTTGTGCAGAAAACAGTAACACTTGTTCAGAACGAAAGAAAGCACAGAGCCCCAGATTTTATGTTGTCCTGGAGAGCTTGCAGAGCACTGGGGAAAAGCAGGCAGAGAATTCCCTGCTAGCACCTTCTCTGTGCCTGGGAAACAGAAGTGTTCCCATTGCTTCGCAGAATCGCTTTTGTGCAGAAAACAGTAACACTTGTTCAGAACGAAAGAAAGCACAGAGCCCCAGATTTTATGTTGTCCTGGAGAGCTTGCAGAGCACTGGGGAAAGGCAGGCAGAGAATTCCCTGCTAGCACCTTCTCTGTGCCTGGGAAACAGAAGTGTTCACATTGCTTCGCAGAATCGCTTTTGTGCAGAAAACAGTAACACTTGTTCAGAACGAAAGAAAGCACAGAGCCCCAGATTTTATGTTGTCCTGGAGAGCTTGCAGAGCACTGGGGAAAGGCAGGCAGAGAATTCTCTGCTAGCACCTTCTCTGTGCCTGGGAAGCAGAAGTCTTCACATTGCTTCGCAGAATCGCTTTTGTGCAGAAAACAGTAACACTTGTTCAGAACGAAAGAAGGCACAGAGCCCCAGATTTTATGTTGTCCTGGAGAGCTTGCAGAGCACTGGGGAAAGGCAGGCAGAGAATTCCCTGCTAGCACCTTCTCTGTGCCTGGGAAGCAGAAGTCTTCACATTGCTTCGCAGAATCGCTTTTGTGCAGAAAACAGTAACACTTGTTCAGAACGAAAGAAAGCACAGAGCCCCAGATTTTATGTTGTCCTGGAGAGCTTGCAGAGCCCTGGGGAAAAGCAGGCAGAGAATTCCCTGCTAGCACCTTCTCTGTGCCTGGGAAGCAGAAGTGTTCACATTGCTTCGCAGAATCGCTTTTGTGCAGAAAACAGTAACACTTGTTCAGAACGAAAGAAAGCACAGAGCCCCAGATTTTATGTTGTCCTGGAGAGCTTGCAGAGCACTGGGGAAAGGCAGGCAGAGAATTCCCTGCTAGCACGTTCTCTGTGCCTGGGAAGCAGAAGTGTTCCCATTGCTTCGCAGAATCGCTTTTGTGCAGAAAACAGTAACACTTGTTCAGAACGAAAGAAAGCACAGAGCCCCAGATTTTATGTTGTCCTGGAGAGCTTGCAGAGCACTGGGGAAAAGCAGGCAGAGAATTCCCTGCTAGCACCTTCTCTGTGCCTGGGAAACAGAAGTGTTCCCATTGCTTCGCAGAATCGCTTTTGTGCAGAAAACAGTAACACTTGTTCAGAACGAAAGAAAGCACAGAGCCCCAGATTTTATGTTGTCCTGGAGAGCTTGCAGAGTACTGGGGAAAGGCAGGCAGAGAATTCCCTGCTAGCACCTTCTCTGTGCCTGGGAAACAGAAGTGTTCAGATTGCTTCGCAGAATCGCTTTTGTGCAGAAAACAGTAACACTTGTTCAGAACGAAAGAAAGCACAGAGCCCCAGATTTTATGTTGTCCTGGAGAGCTTGCAGAGCACTGGGGAAAGGCAGGCAGAGAATTCTCTGCTAGCACCTTCTCTGTGCCTGGGAAGCAGAAGTCTTCCCATTGCTTCGCAGAATCGCTTTTGTGCAGAAAACAGTAACACTTGTTCAGAACGAAAGAAAGCACAGAGCCCCAGATTTTATGTTGTCCTGGAGAGCTTGCAGAGCACTGGGAAAAGGCAGGCAGAGAATTCCCTGCTAGCACCTTCTCTGTGCCTGTTCACATTGCTTCGCAGAATCGCTTTTGTGCAGAAAACAATAACACTTGTTCAGAAGGAAAGAAAGCACAGAGCCCCAGATTTTATGTTGTCCTGGAGAGCTTGCAGAGCACTGGGGAAAAGCAGGCAGAGATTTCCCTGCTAGCACGTTCTCTGTGCCTGGGAAGCAGAAGTGTTCAGATTGCTTCGCAGAATCGCTTTTGTGCAGAAAACAGTAACACTTGTTCAGAACGAAAGAAAGCACAGAGCCCCAGATTTTATGTTGTCCTGGAGAGCTTGCAGAGCACTGGGGAAAGGCAGGCAGAGAATTCCCTGCTAGCACCTTCTCTGTGCCTGGGAAGCAGAAGTCTTCACATTGCTTCGCAGAATCGCTTTTGTGCAGAAAACAGTAACACTTGTTCAGAACGAAAGAAAGCACAGAGCCCCAGATTTTATGTTGTCCTGGAGAGCTTGCAGAGCACTGGGGAAAGGCAGGCAGAGAATTCCCTGCTAGCACCTTCTCTGTGCCTGGGAAGCAGAAGTGTTCACATTGCTTCGCAGAATCGCTTTTGTGCAGAAAACAGTAACACTTGTTCAGAACGAAAGAAAGCACAGAGCCCCAGATTTTATGTTGTCCTGGAGAGCTTGCAGAGCACTGGGGAAAAGCAGGCAGAGAATTCCCTGCTAGCACCTTCTCTGTGCCTGGGAAGCAGAAGTGTTCACATTGCTTCGCAGAATCGCTTTTGTGCAGAAAACAGTAACACTTGTTCAGAACGAAAGAAAGCACAGAGCCCCAGATTTTATGTTGTCCTGGAGAGCTTGCAGAGCACTGGGGAAAAGCAGGCAGAGAATTCCCTGCTAGCACCTTCTCTGTGCCTGGGAAGCAGAAGTGTTCACATTGCTTCGCAGAATCGCTTTTGTGCAGAAAACAGTAACACTTGTTCAGAACGAAAGAAAGCACAGAGCCCCAGATTTTATGTTGTCCTGGAGAGCTTGCAGAGCACTGGGGAAAAGCAGGCAGAGAATTCCCTGCTAGCACCTTCTCTGTGCCTGGGAAACAGAAGTGTTCCCATTGCTTCGCAGAATCGCTTTTGTGCAGAAAACAGTAACACTTGTTCAGAACGAAAGAAAGCACAGAGCCCCAGATTTTATGTTGTCCTGGAGAGCTTGCAGAGCACTGGGGAAAGGCAGGCAGAGAATTCTCTGCTAGCACCTTCTCTGTGCCTGGGAAGCAGAAGTCTTCACATTGCTTCGCAGAATCGCTTTTGTGCAGAAAACAGTAACACTTGTTCAGAACGAAAGAAAGCACAGAGCCCCAGATTTTATGTTGTCCTGGAGAGCTTGCAGAGCACTGGGGAAAAGCAGGCAGAGAATTCCCTGCTAGCACCTTCTCTGTGCCTGGGAAACAGAAGTGTTCCCATTGCTTCGCAGAATCGCTTTTGTGCAGAAAACAGTAACACTTGTTCAGAACGAAAGAAAGCACAGAGCCCCAGATTTTATGTTGTCCTGGAGAGCTTGCAGAGTACTGGGGAAAGGCAGGCAGAGAATTCCCTGCTAGCACCTTCTCTGTGCCTGGGAAACAGAAGTGTTCAGATTGCTTCGCAGAATCGCTTTTGTGCAGAAAACAGTAACACTTGTTCAGAACGAAAGAAAGCACAGAGCCCCAGATTTTATGTTGTCCTGGAGAGCTTGCAGAGCACTGGGGAAAGGCAGGCAGAGAATTCTCTGCTAGCACCTTCTCTGTGCCTGGGAAGCAGAAGTCTTCCCATTGCTTCGCAGAATCGCTTTTGTGCAGAAAACAGTAACACTTGTTCAGAACGAAAGAAAGCACAGAGCCCCAGATTTTATGTTGTCCTGGAGAGCTTGCAGAGCACTGGGAAAAGGCAGGCAGAGAATTCCCTGCTAGCACCTTCTCTGTGCCTGTTCACATTGCTTCGCAGAATCGCTTTTGTGCAGAAAACAATAACACTTGTTCAGAAGGAAAGAAAGCACAGAGCCCCAGATTTTATGTTGTCCTGGAGAGCTTGCAGAGCACTGGGGAAAAGCAGGCAGAGATTTCCCTGCTAGCACGTTCTCTGTGCCTGGGAAGCAGAAGTGTTCAGATTGCTTCGCAGAATCGCTTTTGTGCAGAAAACAGTAACACTTGTTCAGAACGAAAGAAAGCACAGAGCCCCAGATTTTATGTTGTCCTGGAGAGCTTGCAGAGCACTGGGGAAAGGCAGGCAGAGAATTCCCTGCTAGCACCTTCTCTGTGCCTGGGAAGCAGAAGTCTTCACATTGCTTCGCAGAATCGCTTTTGTGCAGAAAACAGTAACACTTGTTCAGAACGAAAGAAAGCACAGAGCCCCAGATTTTATGTTGTCCTGGAGAGCTTGCAGAGCACTGGGGAAAGGCAGGCAGAGAATTCCCTGCTAGCACCTTCTCTGTGCCTGGGAAGCAGAAGTGTTCACATTGCTTCGCAGAATCGCTTTTGTGCAGAAAACAGTAACACTTGTTCAGAACGAAAGAAAGCACAGAGCCCCAGATTTTATGTTGTCCTGGAGAGCTTGCAGAGCACTGGGGAAAAGCAGGCAGAGAATTCCCTGCTAGCACCTTCTCTGTGCCTGGGAAGCAGAAGTGTTCACATTGCTTCGCAGAATCGCTTTTTTGCAGAAAACAGTAACACTTGTTCAGAACGAAAGAAAGCACAGAGCCCCAGATTTTATGTTGTCCTGGAGAGCTTGCAGAGCACTGGGGAAAAGCAGGCAGAGAATTCCCTGCTAGCACCTTCTCTGTGCCTGGGAAGCAGAAGTGTTCACATTGCTTCGCAGAATCGCTTTTGTGCAGAAAACAGTAACACTTGTTCAGAACGAAAGAAAGCACAGAGCCCCAGATTTTATGTTGTCCTGGAGAGCTTGCAGAGCACTGGGGAAAAGCAGGCAGAGAATTCCCTGCTAGCACCTTCTCTGTGCCTGGGAAACAGAAGTGTTCCCATTGCTTCGCAGAATCGCTTTTGTGCAGAAAACAGTAACACTTGTTCAGAACGAAAGAAAGCACAGAGCCCCAGATTTTATGTTGTCCTGGAGAGCTTGCAGAGCACTGGGGAAAGGCAGGCAGAGAATTCTCTGCTAGCACCTTCTCTGTGCCTGGGAAGCAGAAGTCTTCACATTGCTTCGCAGAATCGCTTTTGTGCAGAAAACAGTAACACTTGTTCAGAACGAAAGAAAGCACAGAGCCCCAGATTTTATGTTGTCCTGGAGAGCTTGCAGAGCACTGGGGAAAGGCACGCAGAGAATTCCCTGCTAGCACCTTCTCTGTGCCTGTTCACATTGCTTCGCAGAATCGCTTTTGTGCAGAAAACAATAACACTTGTTCAGAAGGAAAGAAAGCACAGAGCCCCAGATTTTATGTTGTCCTGGAGAGCTTGCAGAGCACTGGGGAAAAGCAGGCAGAGATTTCCCTGCTAGCACGTTCTCTGTGCCTGGGAAGCAGAAGTGTTCCCATTGCTTCGCAGAATCGCTTTTGTGCAGAAAACAGTAACACTTGTTCAGAACGAAAGAAAGCACAGAGCCCCAGATTTGCTGTTGTCCTGGAGAGCTTGCAGAGCACTGGGGAAAGGCAGGCAGAGAATTCCCTGCTAGCACCTTCTCTGTGCCTGGGAAGCAGAAGTGTTCACATTGCTTCGCAGAATCGCTTTTGTGCAGAAAACAGTAACACTTGTTCAGAACGAAAGAAAGCACAGAGCCCCAGATTTTATGTTGTCCTGGAGAGCTAGCAGAGCACTGGGGAAAAGCAGGCAGAGAATTCCCTGCTAGCACCTTCTCTGTTCCTGGGAAGCAGAAGTGTTCCCATTGCTTCGCAGAATCGCTTTTGTGCAGAAAACAGTAACACTTGTTCAGAACGAAAGAAAGCACAGAGCCCCAGATTTTATGTTGTCCTGGAGAGCTTGCAGAGCACTGGGGAAAGGCAGGCAGAGAATTCCCTGCTAGCACCTTCTCTGTGCCTGGGAAGCAGAAGTGTTCACATTGCTTCGCAGAATCGCTTTTGTGCAGAAAACAGTAACACTTGTTCAGAACGAAAGAAAGCACAGAGCCCCAGATTTTATGTTGTCCTTGAGAGCTTGCAGAGCACTGGGGAAAAGCAGGCAGAGAATTCCCTGCTAGCACCTTCTCTGTGCCTGGGAAACAGTAGTGTTCCCATTGCTTCGCAGAATCGCTTTTGTGCAGAAAACAGTAACACTTGTTCAGAACGAAAGAAAGCACAGAGCCCCAGATTTTATGTTGTCCTGGAGAGCTTGCAGAGCACTGGGAAAAGGCACGCAGAGAATTCCCTGCTAGCACCTTCTCTGTGCCTGTTCACATTGCTTCGCAGAATCGCTTTTGTGCAGAAAACAATAACACTTGTTCAGAAGGAAAGAAAGCACAGAGCCCCAGATTTTATGTTGTCCTGGAGAGCTTGCAGAGCACTGGGGAAAAGCAGGCAGAGAATTCCCTGCTAGCACGTTCTCTGTGCCTGGGAAGCAGAAGTGTTCCCATTGCTTCGCAGAATCGCTTTTGTGCAGAAAACAGTAACACTTGTTCAGAACGAAAGAAAGCACAGAGCCCCAGATTTTATGTTGTCCTGGAGAGCTTGCAGAGCACTGGGGAAAGGCAGGCAGAGAATTCCCTGCTAGCACCTTCTCTGTGCATGGGAAGCAGAAGTGTTCACATTGCTTCGCAGAATCGCTTTTGTGCAGAAAACAGTAACACTTGTTCAGAACGAAAGAAAGCACAGAGCCCCAGATTTTATGTTGTCCTGGAGAGCTTGCAGAGCACTGGGGAAAAGCAGGCAGAGAATTCCCTGCTAGCACCTTCTCTGTGCCTGGGAAACAGAAGTGTTCCCATTGCTTCGCAGAATCGCTTTTGTGCAGAAAACAGTAACACTTGTTCAGAACGAAAGAAAGCACAGAGCCCCAGATTTTATGTTGTCCTGGAGAGCTTGCAGAGCACTGGGAAAAGGCACGCAGAGAATTCCCTGCTAGCACCTTCTCTGTGCCTGTTCACATTGCTTCGCAGAATCGCTTTTGTGCAGAAAACAATAACACTTGTTCAGAAGGAAAGAAAGCACAGAGCCCCAGATTTTATGTTGTCCTGGAGAGCTTGCAGAGCACTGGGGAAAAGCAGGCAGAGATTTCCCTGCTAGCACGTTCTCTGTGCCTGGGAAGCAGAAGTGTTCACATTGCTTCGCAGAATCGCTTTTGTGCAGAAAACAGTAACACTTGTTCAGAACGAAAGAAAGCACAGAGCCCCAGATTTTATGTTGTCCTGGAGAGCTTGCAGAGCACTGGGGAAAAGCAGGCAGAGAATTCCCTGCTAGCACCTTCTCTGTGCCTGGGAAACAGAAGTGTTCCCATTGCTTCGCAGAATCGCTTTTGTGCAGAAAACAGTAACACTTGTTCAGAACGAAAGAAAGCACAGAGCCCCAGATTTTATGTTGTCCTGGAGAGCTTGCAGAGCACTGGGGAAAGGCAGGCAGAGAATTCCCTGCTAGCACCTTCTCTGTGCCTGGGAAACAGAAGTGTTCACATTGCTTCGCAGAATCGCTTTTGTGCAGAAAACAGTAACACTTGTTCAGAACGAAAGAAAGCACAGAGCCCCAGATTTGCTGTTGTCCTGGAGAGCTTGCAGAGCACTGGGGAAAGGCAGGCAGAGAATTCCCTGCTAGCACCTTCTCTGTGCATGGGAAGCAGAAGTGTTCACATTGCTTCGCAGAATCGCTTTTGTGCAGAAAACAGTAACACTTGTTCAGAACGAAAGAAAGCACAGAGCCCCAGATTTTATGTTGTCCTGGAGAGCTAGCAGAGCACTGGGGAAAAGCAATCAGAGAATTCCCTGCTAGCACGTTCTCTGTGCCTGGGAAGCAGAAGTGTTCCCATTGCTTCGCAGAATCGCTTTTGTGCAGAAAACAGTAACACTTGTTCAGAACGAAAGAAAGCACAGAGCCCCAGATTTTATGTTGTCCTGGAGAGCTTGCAGAGCACTGGGGAAAGGCAGGCAGAGAATTCCCTGCTAGCACGTTCTCTGTGCCTGGGAAGCAGAAGTGTTCCCATTGCTTCGCAGAATCGCTTTTGTGCAGAAAACAGTAACACTTGTTCAGAACGAAAGAAAGCACAGAGCCCCAGATTTTATGTTGTCCTGGAGAGCTTGCAGAGCACTGGGGAAAAGCAGGCAGAGAATTCCCTGCTAGCACCTTCTCTGTGCCTGGGAAGCAGAAGTGTTCACATTGCTTCGCAGAATCGCTTTTGTGCAGAAAACAGTAACACTTGTTCAGAACGAAAGAAAGCACAGAGCCCCAGATTTTATGTTGTCCTGGAGAGCTTGCAGAGCACTGGGGAAAGGCAGGCAGAGAATTCCCTGCTAGCACCTTCTCTGTGCCTGTTCACATTGCTTGGCAGAATCGCTTTTGTGCAGAAAACAATAACACTTGTTCAGAAGGAAAGAAAGCACAGAGCCCCAGATTTTATGTTGTCCTGGAGAGCTTGCAGAGCACTAGGGAAAAGCAGGCAGAGATTTCCCTGCTAGCACGTTCTCTGTGCCTGGGAAGCAGAAGTGTTCACATTGCTTCGCAGAATCGCTTTTGTGCAGAAAACAGTAACACTTGTTCAGAACGAAAGAAAGCACAGAGCCCCAGATTTGCTGTTGTCCTGGAGAGCTTGCAGAGCACTGGGGAAAGGCATGCAGAGAATTCCCTGCTAGCACCTTCTCTGTGCCTGGGAAGCAGAAGTCTTCACATTGCTTCGCAGAATCGCTTTTGTGCAGAAAACAGTAACACTTGTTCAGAACGAAAGAAAGCACAGAGCCCCAGATTTTATGTTGTCCTGGAGAGCTTGCAGAGCACTGGGGAAAGGCAGGCAGAGAATTCCCTGCTAGCACCTTCTCTGTGCCTGGGAAGCAGAAGTCTTCACATTGCTTCGCAGAATCGCTTTTGTGCAGAAAACAGTAACACTTGTTCAGAACGAAAGAAAGCACAGAGCCCCAGATTTTATGTTGTCCTGGAGAGCTTGCAGAGTACTGGGGAAAGGCAGGCAGAGAATTCCCTGCTAGCACGTTCTCTGTTCCTGGGAAGCAGAAGTGTTCCCATTGCTTCGCATAATCGCTTTTGTGCAGAAAACAGTAACACTTGTTCAGAACGAAAGAAAGCACAGAGCCCCAGATTTTATGTTGTCCTGGAGAGCTTGCAGAGCACTGGGGAAAGGCAGGCAGAGAATTCCCTGCTAGCACCTTCTCTGTGCCTGGGAAGCAGAAGTCTTCACATTGCTTCGCAGAATCGCTTTTGTGCAGAAAACAGTAACACTTGTTCAGAACGAAAGAAAGCACAGAGCCCCAGATTTTATGTTGTCCTGGAGAGCTTGCAGAGCACTGGGGAAAGGCAGGCAGAGAATTCCCTGCTAGCACCTTCTCTGTGCCTGGGAAGCAGAAGTCTTCACATTGCTTCGCAGAATCGCTTTTGTGCAGAAAACAGTAACACTTGTTCAGAACGAAAGAAAGCACAGAGCCCCAGATTTGCTGTTGTCCTGGAGAGCTTGCAGAGCACTGGGGAAAAGCAGGCAGAGAATTCCCTGCTAGGACCTTCTCTGTGCCTGGGAAGCAGAAGTGTTCACATTGCTTCGCAGAATCGCTTTTGTGCAGAAAACAGTAACACTTGTTCAGAACGAAAGAAAGCACAGAGCCCCAGATTTTATGTTGTCCTGGAGAGCTTGCAGAGCACTGGGGAAAGGCAGGCAGAGAATTCTCTGCTAGCACCTTCTCTGTGCCTGGGAAGCAGAAGTCTTCACATTGCTTCGCAGAATCGCTTTTGTGCAGAAAACAGTAACACTTGTTCAGAACGAAAGAAAGCACAGAGCCCCAGATTTTATGTTGTCCTGGAGAGCTTGCAGAGCACTGGGGAAAGGCAGGCAGAGAATTCCCTGCTAGCACGTTCTCTGTGCCTGGGAAGCAGAAGTGTTCACATTGCTTCGCAGAATCGCTTTTGTGCAGAAAACAGTAACACTTGTTCAGAACGAAAGAAAGCACAGAGCCCCAGATTTGCTGTTGTCCTGGAGAGCTTGCAGAGCACTGGGGAAAGGCAGGCAGAGAATTCCCTGCTAGCACGTTCTCTGTGCCTGGGAAGCAGAAGTGTTCCCATTGCTTCGCAGAATCGCTTTTGTGCAGAAAACAGTAACACTTGTTCAGAACGAAAGAAAGCACAGAGCCCCAGATTTTATGTTGTCCTGGAGAGCTTGCAGAGCACTGGGGAAAGGCAGGCAGAGAATTCCCTGCTAGCACCTTCTCTGTGCCTGGGAAGCAGAAGTCTTCACATTGCTTCGCAGAATCGCTTTTGTGCAGAAAACAGTAACACTTGTTCAGAACGAAAGAAAGCACAGAGCCCCAGATTTTATGTTGTCCTGGAGAGCTTGCAGAGTACTGGGGAAAGGCAGGCAGAGAATTCCCTGCTAGCACCTTCTCTGTGCCTGGGAAACAGAAGTGTTCCCATTGCTTCGCAGAATCGCTTTTGTGCAGAAAACAGTAACACTTGTTCAGAACGAAAGAAAGCACAGAGCCCCAGATTTTATGTTGTCCTGGAGAGCTTGCAGAGCACTGGGGAAAAGCAGGCAGAGAATTCCCTGCTAGCACCTTCTCTGTGCCTGGGAAGCAGAAGTCTTCACATTGCTTCGCAGAATCGCTTTTGTGCAGAAAACAGTAACACTTGTTCAGAACGAAAGAAAGCACAGAGCCCCAGATTTTATGTTGTCCTTGAGAGCTTGCAGAGCACTGGGGAAAAGCAGGCAGAGAATTCCCTGCTAGCACCTTCTCTGTGCCTGGGAAGCAGAAGTGTTCACATTGCTTCGCAGAATCGCTTTTGTGCAGAAAACAGTAACACTTGTTCAGAACGAAAGAAAGCACAGAGCCCCAGATTTTATGTTGTCCTGGAGAGCTTGCAGAGCACTGGGGAAAAGCAGGCAGAGAATTCCCTGCTAGCACCTTCTCTGTGCCTGGGAAACAGAAGTGTTCCCATTGCTTCGCAGAATCGCTTTTGTGCAGAAAACAGTAACACTTGTTCAGAACGAAAGAAAGCACAGAGCCCCAGATTTTATGTTGTCCTGGAGAGCTTGCAGAGCACTGGGGAAAGGCAGGCAGAGAATTCTCTGCTAGCACCTTCTCTGTGCCTGGGAAGCAGAAGTCTTCACATTGCTTCGCAGAATCGCTTTTGTGCAGAAAACAGTAACACTTGTTCAGAACGAAAGAAAGCACAGAGCCCCAGATTTTATGTTGTCCTGGAGAGCTAGCAGAGCACTGGGGAAAGGCACGCAGAGAATTCCCTGCTAGCACCTTCTCTGTGCCTGTTCACATTGCTTCGCAGAATCGCTTTTGTGCAGAAAACAATAACACTTGTTCAGAAGGAAAGAAAGCACAGAGCCCCAGATTTTATGTTGTCCTGGAGAGCTTGCAGAGCACTGGGGAAAAGCAGGCAGAGATTTCCCTGCTAGCACGTTCTCTGTGCCTGGGAAGCAGAAGTGTTCCCATTGCTTCGCAGAATCGCTTTTGTGCAGAAAACAGTAACACTTGTTCAGAACGAAAGAAAGCACAGAGCCCCAGATTTTATGTTGTCCTGGAGAGCTTGCAGAGCACTGGGGAAAGGCAGGCAGAGAATTCCCTGCTAGCACCTTCTCTGTGCCTGGGAAGCAGAAGTCTTCACATTGCTTCGCAGAATCGCTTTTGTGCAGAAAACAGTAACACTTGTTCAGAACGAAAGAAAGCACAGAGCCCCAGATTGTATGTTGTCCTTGAGAGCTTGCAGAGCACTGGGGAAAAGCAGGCAGAGAATTCCCTGCTAGCACCTTCTCTGTGCCTGGGAAACAGAAGTGTTCCCATTGCTTCGCAGAATCGCTTTTGTGCAGAAAACAGTAACACTTGTTCAGAACGAAAGAAAGCACAGAGCCCCAGATTTTATGTTGTCCTGGAGAGCTTGCAGAGCACTGGGGAAAGGCAGGCAGAGAATTCTCTGCTAGCACCTTCTCTGTGCCTGGGAAGCAGAAGTCTTCACATTGCTTCGCAGAATCGCTTTTGTGCAGAAAACAGTAACACTTGTTCAGAACGAAAGAAAGCACAGAGCCCCAGATTTTATGTTGTCCTGGAGAGCTTGCAGAGCACTGGGGAAAAGCAGGCAGAGAATTCCCTGCTAGCACCTTCTCTGTGCCTGGGAAGCAGAAGTGTTCACATTGCTTCGCAGAATCGCTTTTGTGCAGAAAACAGTAACACTTGTTCAGAACGAAAGAAAGCACAGAGCCCCAGATTTTATGTTGTCCTGGAGAGCTTGCAGAGCACTGGGGAAAGGCAGGCAGAGAATTCCCTGCTAGCACCTTCTCTGTGCCTGTTCACATTGCTTGGCAGAATCGCTTTTGTGCAGAAAACAATAACACTTGTTCAGAAGGAAAGAAAGCACAGAGCCCCAGATTTTATGTTGTCCTGGAGAGCTTGCAGAGCACTAGGGAAAAGCAGGCAGAGATTTCCCTGCTAGCACGTTCTCTGTGCCTGGGAAGCAGAAGTGTTCACATTGCTTCGCAGAATCGCTTTTGTGCAGAAAACAGTAACACTTGTTCAGAACGAAAGAAAGCACAGAGCCCCAGATTTGCTGTTGTCCTGGAGAGCTTGCAGAGCACTGGGGAAAGGCATGCAGAGAATTCCCTGCTAGCACCTTCTCTGTGCCTGGGAAGCAGAAGTCTTCACATTGCTTCGCAGAATCGCTTTTGTGCAGAAAACAGTAACACTTGTTCAGAACGAAAGAAAGCACAGAGCCCCAGATTTTATGTTGTCCTGGAGAGCTTGCAGAGCACTGGGGAAAGGCAGGCAGAGAATTCCCTGCTAGCACCTTCTCTGTGCCTGGGAAGCAGAAGTCTTCACATTGCTTCGCAGAATCGCTTTTGTGCAGAAAACAGTAACACTTGTTCAGAACGAAAGAAAGCACAGAGCCCCAGATTTTATGTTGTCCTGGAGAGCTTGCAGAGTACTGGGGAAAGGCAGGCAGAGAATTCCCTGCTAGCACGTTCTCTGTTCCTGGGAAGCAGAAGTGTTCCCATTGCTTCGCATAATCGCTTTTGTGCAGAAAACAGTAACACTTGTTCAGAACGAAAGAAAGCACAGAGCCCCAGATTTTATGTTGTCCTGGAGAGCTTGCAGAGCACTGGGGAAAGGCAGGCAGAGAATTCCCTGCTAGCACCTTCTCTGTGCCTGGGAAGCAGAAGTCTTCACATTGCTTCGCAGAATCGCTTTTGTGCAGAAAACAGTAACACTTGTTCAGAACGAAAGAAAGCACAGAGCCCCAGATTTTATGTTGTCCTGGAGAGCTTGCAGAGCACTGGGGAAAGGCAGGCAGAGAATTCCCTGCTAGCACCTTCTCTGTGCCTGGGAAGCAGAAGTCTTCACATTGCTTCGCAGAATCGCTTTTGTGCAGAAAACAGTAACACTTGTTCAGAACGAAAGAAAGCACAGAGCCCCAGATTTGCTGTTGTCCTGGAGAGCTTGCAGAGCACTGGGGAAAAGCAGGCAGAGAATTCCCTGCTAGGACCTTCTCTGTGCCTGGGAAGCAGAAGTGTTCACATTGCTTCGCAGAATCGCTTTTGTGCAGAAAACAGTAACACTTGTTCAGAACGAAAGAAAGCACAGAGCCCCAGATTTTATGTTGTCCTGGAGAGCTTGCAGAGCACTGGGGAAAGGCAGGCAGAGAATTCTCTGCTAGCACCTTCTCTGTGCCTGGGAAGCAGAAGTCTTCACATTGCTTCGCAGAATCGCTTTTGTGCAGAAAACAGTAACACTTGTTCAGAACGAAAGAAAGCACAGAGCCCCAGATTTTATGTTGTCCTGGAGAGCTTGCAGAGCACTGGGG
Organism: Strix uralensis; assembly: GCF_047716275.1. NCBI lineage: Eukaryota > Metazoa > Chordata > Aves > Strigiformes > Strigidae > Strix > Strix uralensis. The sequence continues at coordinate 178,543 of NW_027436713.1, read as the reverse complement.
AAAGGCAGGCAGAGAATTCCCTGCTAGCACGTTCTCTGTGCCTGGGAAGCAGAAGTGTTCACATTGCTTCGCAGAATCGCTTTTGTGCAGAAAACAGTAACACTTGTTCAGAACGAAAGAAAGCACAGAGCCCCAGATTTGCTGTTGTCCTGGAGAGCTTGCAGAGCACTGGGGAAAGGCAGGCAGAGAATTCCCTGCTAGCACGTTCTCTGTGCCTGGGAAGCAGAAGTGTTCCCATTGCTTCGCAGAATCGCTTTTGTGCAGAAAACAGTAACACTTGTTCAGAACGAAAGAAAGCACAGAGCCCCAGATTTTATGTTGTCCTGGAGAGCTTGCAGAGCACTGGGGAAAGGCAGGCAGAGAATTCCCTGCTAGCACCTTCTCTGTGCCTGGGAAGCAGAAGTCTTCACATTGCTTCGCAGAATCGCTTTTGTGCAGAAAACAGTAACACTTGTTCAGAACGAAAGAAAGCACAGAGCCCCAGATTTTATGTTGTCCTGGAGAGCTTGCAGAGTACTGGGGAAAGGCAGGCAGAGAATTCCCTGCTAGCACCTTCTCTGTGCCTGGGAAACAGAAGTGTTCCCATTGCTTCGCAGAATCGCTTTTGTGCAGAAAACAGTAACACTTGTTCAGAACGAAAGAAAGCACAGAGCCCCAGATTTTATGTTGTCCTGGAGAGCTTGCAGAGCACTGGGGAAAAGCAGGCAGAGAATTCCCTGCTAGCACCTTCTCTGTGCCTGGGAAGCAGAAGTCTTCACATTGCTTCGCAGAATCGCTTTTGTGCAGAAAACAGTAACACTTGTTCAGAACGAAAGAAAGCACAGAGCCCCAGATTTTATGTTGTCCTTGAGAGCTTGCAGAGCACTGGGGAAAAGCAGGCAGAGAATTCCCTGCTAGCACCTTCTCTGTGCCTGGGAAGCAGAAGTGTTCACATTGCTTCGCAGAATCGCTTTTGTGCAGAAAACAGTAACACTTGTTCAGAACGAAAGAAAGCACAGAGCCCCAGATTTTATGTTGTCCTGGAGAGCTTGCAGAGCACTGGGGAAAAGCAGGCAGAGAATTCCCTGCTAGCACCTTCTCTGTGCCTGGGAAACAGAAGTGTTCCCATTGCTTCGCAGAATCGCTTTTGTGCAGAAAACAGTAACACTTGTTCAGAACGAAAGAAAGCACAGAGCCCCAGATTTTATGTTGTCCTGGAGAGCTTGCAGAGCACTGGGGAAAGGCAGGCAGAGAATTCTCTGCTAGCACCTTCTCTGTGCCTGGGAAGCAGAAGTCTTCACATTGCTTCGCAGAATCGCTTTTGTGCAGAAAACAGTAACACTTGTTCAGAACGAAAGAAAGCACAGAGCCCCAGATTTTATGTTGTCCTGGAGAGCTAGCAGAGCACTGGGGAAAGGCACGCAGAGAATTCCCTGCTAGCACCTTCTCTGTGCCTGTTCACATTGCTTCGCAGAATCGCTTTTGTGCAGAAAACAATAACACTTGTTCAGAAGGAAAGAAAGCACAGAGCCCCAGATTTTATGTTGTCCTGGAGAGCTTGCAGAGCACTGGGGAAAAGCAGGCAGAGATTTCCCTGCTAGCACGTTCTCTGTGCCTGGGAAGCAGAAGTGTTCCCATTGCTTCGCAGAATCGCTTTTGTGCAGAAAACAGTAACACTTGTTCAGAACGAAAGAAAGCACAGAGCCCCAGATTTTATGTTGTCCTGGAGAGCTTGCAGAGCACTGGGGAAAGGCAGGCAGAGAATTCCCTGCTAGCACCTTCTCTGTGCCTGGGAAGCAGAAGTCTTCACATTGCTTCGCAGAATCGCTTTTGTGCAGAAAACAGTAACACTTGTTCAGAACGAAAGAAAGCACAGAGCCCCAGATTGTATGTTGTCCTTGAGAGCTTGCAGAGCACTGGGGAAAAGCAGGCAGAGAATTCCCTGCTAGCACCTTCTCTGTGCCTGGGAAACAGAAGTGTTCCCATTGCTTCGCAGAATCGCTTTTGTGCAGAAAACAGTAACACTTGTTCAGAACGAAAGAAAGCACAGAGCCCCAGATTTTATGTTGTCCTGGAGAGCTTGCAGAGCACTGGGGAAAGGCAGGCAGAGAATTCTCTGCTAGCACCTTCTCTGTGCCTGGGAAGCAGAAGTCTTCACATTGCTTCGCAGAATCGCTTTTGTGCAGAAAACAGTAACACTTGTTCAGAACGAAAGAAAGCACAGAGCCCCAGATTTTATGTTGTCCTGGAGAGCTTGCAGAGCACTGGGAAAAGGCACGCAGAGAATTCCCTGCTAGCACCTTCTCTGTGCCTGTTCACATTGCTTCGCAGAATCGCTTTTGTGCAGAAAACAATAACACTTGTTCAGAAGGAAAGAAAGCACAGAGCCCCAGATTTTATGTTGTCCTGGAGAGCTTGCAGAGCACTGGGGAAAAGCAGGCAGAGATTTCCCTGCTAGCACGTTCTCTGTGCCTGGGAAGCAGAAGTGTTCCCATTGCTTCGCAGAATCGCTTTTGTGCAGAAAACAGTAACACTTGTTCAGAACGAAAGAAAGCACAGAGCCCCAGATTTTATGTTGTCCTGGAGAGCTTGCAGAGCACTGGGGAAAAGCAGGCAGAGAATTCCCTGCTAGCACCTTCTCTGTGCCTGGGAAACAGAAGTGTTCCCATTGCTTCGCAGAATCGCTTTTGTGCAGAAAACAGTAACACTTGTTCAGAACGAAAGAAAGCACAGAGCCCCAGATTTTATGTTGTCCTGGAGAGCTTGCAGAGCACTGGGGAAAGGCAGGCAGAGAATTCCCTGCTAGCACCTTCTCTGTGCCTGGGAAACAGAAGTGTTCACATTGCTTCGCAGAATCGCTTTTGTGCAGAAAACAGTAACACTTGTTCAGAACGAAAGAAAGCACAGAGCCCCAGATTTGCTGTTGTCCTGGAGAGCTTGCAGAGCACTGGGGAAAGGCAGGCAGAGAATTCCCTGCTAGCACCTTCTCTGTGCATGGGAAGCAGAAGTGTTCACATTGCTTCGCAGAATCGCTTTTGTGCAGAAAACAGTAACACTTGTTCAGAACGAAAGAAAGCACAGAGCCCCAGATTTTATGTTGTCCTGGAGAGCTAGCAGAGCACTGGGGAAAAGCAATCAGAGAATTCCCTGCTAGCACGTTCTCTGTGCCTGGGAAGCAGAAGTGTTCCCATTGCTTCGCAGAATCGCTTTTGTGCAGAAAACAGTAACACTTGTTCAGAACGAAAGAAAGCACAGAGCCCCAGATTTTATGTTGTCCTGGAGAGCTTGCAGAGCACTGGGGAAAGGCAGGCAGAGAATTCCCTGCTAGCACGTTCTCTGTGCCTGGGAAGCAGAAGTGTTCCCATTGCTTCGCAGAATCGCTTTTGTGCAGAAAACAGTAACACTTGTTCAGAACGAAAGAAAGCACAGAGCCCCAGATTTTATGTTGTCCTGGAGAGCTTGCAGAGCACTGGGGAAAGGCAGGCAGAGAATTCCCTGCTAGCACCTTCTCTGTGCCTGGGAAGCAGAAGTCTTCACATTGCTTCGCAGAATCGCTTTTGTGCAGAAAACAGTAACACTTGTTCAGAACGAAAGAAAGCACAGAGCCCCAGATTTTATGTTGTCCTGGAGAGCTTGCAGAGCACTGGGGAAAGGCAGGCAGAGAATTCCCTGCTAGCACCTTCTCTGTGCCTGGGAAGCAGAAGTCTTCACATTGCTTCGCAGAATCGCTTTTGTGCAGAAAACAGTAACACTTGTTCAGAACGAAAGAAAGCACAGAGCCCCAGATTTGCTGTTGTCCTGGAGAGCTTGCAGAGCACTGGGGAAAAGCAGGCAGAGAATTCCCTGCTAGCACCTTCTCTGTGCCTGGGAAGCAGAAGTGTTCACATTGCTTCGCAGAATCGCTTTTGTGCAGAAAACAGTAACACTTGTTCAGAACGAAAGAAAGCACAGAGCCCCAGATTTTATGTTGTCCTGGAGAGCTTGCAGAGCACTGGGGAAAGGCAGGCAGAGAATTCTCTGCTAGCACCTTCTCTGTGCCTGGGAAGCAGAAGTCTTCACATTGCTTCGCAGAATCGCTTTTGTGCAGAAAACAGTAACACTTGTTCAGAACGAAAGAAAGCACAGAGCCCCAGATTTTATGTTGTCCTGGAGAGCTTGCAGAGCACTGGGGAAAGGCAGGCAGAGAATTCCCTGCTAGCACGTTCTCTGTGCCTGGGAAGCAGAAGTGTTCACATTGCTTCGCAGAATCGCTTTTGTGCAGAAAACAGTAACACTTGTTCAGAACGAAAGAAAGCACAGAGCCCCAGATTTGCTGTTGTCCTGGAGAGCTTGCAGAGCACTGGGGAAAGGCAGGCAGAGAATTCCCTGCTAGCACCTTCTCTGTGCCTGGGAAGCAGAAGTGTTCACATTGCTTCGCAGAATCGCTTTTGTGCAGAAAACAGTAACACTTGTTCAGAACGAAAGAAAGCACAGAGCCCCAGATTTGCTGTTGTCCTGGAGAGCTTGCAGAGCACTGGGGAAAGGCAGGCAGAGAATTCCCTGCTAGCACCTTCTCTGTGCCTGGGAAGCAGAAGTCTTCACATTGCTTCGCAGAATCGCTTTTGTGCAGAAAACAGTAACACTTGTTCAGAACGAAAGAAAGCACAGAGCCCCAGATTTTATGTTGTCCTGGAGAGCTTGCAGAGTACTGGGGAAAGGCAGGCAGAGAATTCCCTGCTAGCACCTTCTCTGTGCCTGGGAAACAGAAGTGTTCCCATTGCTTCGCAGAATCGCTTTTGTGCAGAAAACAGTAACACTTGTTCAGAACGAAAGAAAGCACAGAGCCCCAGATTTTATGTTGTCCTGGAGCGCTAGCAGAGCACTGGGGAAAAGCAGGCAGAGAATTCCCTGCTAGCACCTTCTCTGTGCCTGGGAAGCAGAAGTCTTCACATTGCTTCGCAGAATCGCTTTTGTGCAGAAAACAGTAACACTTGTTCAGAACGAAAGAAAGCACAGAGCCCCAGATTTTATGTTGTCCTGGAGAGCTTGCAGAGCACTGGGGAAAAGCAGGCAGAGAATTCCCTGCTAGCACCTTCTCTGTGCCTGGGAAACAGAAGTGTTCCCATTGCTTCGCAGAATCGCTTTTGTGCAGAAAACAGTAACACTTGTTCAGAACGAAAGAAAGCACAGAGCCCCAGATTTTATGTTGTCCTGGAGAGCTTGCAGAGCACTGGGGAAAGGCAGGCAGAGAATTCTCTGCTAGCACCTTCTCTGTGCCTGGGAAGCAGAAGTCTTCACATTGCTTCGCAGAATCGCTTTTGTGCAGAAAACAGTAACACTTGTTCAGAACGAAAGAAAGCACAGAGCCCCAGATTTTATGTTGTCCTGGAGAGCTTGCAGAGCACTGGGGAAAGGCACGCAGAGAATTCCCTGCTAGCACCTTCTCTGTGCCTGTTCACATTGCTTCGCAGAATCGCTTTTGTGCAGAAAACAATAACACTTGTTCAGAAGGAAAGAAAGCACAGAGCCCCAGATTTTATGTTGTCCTGGAGAGCTTGCAGAGCACTGGGGAAAAGCAGGCAGAGATTTCCCTGCTAGCACGTTCTCTGTGCCTGGGAAGCAGAAGTGTTCAGATTGCTTCGCAGAATCGCTTTTGTGCAGAAAACAGTAACACTTGTTCAGAACGAAAGAAAGCACAGAGCCCCAGATTTGCTGTTGTCCTGGAGAGCTTGCAGAGCACTGGGGAAAGGCAGGCAGAGAATTCCCTGCTAGCACCTTCTCTGTGCCTGGGAAGCAGAAGTGTTCACATTGCTTCGCAGAATCGCTTTTGTGCAGAAAACAGTAACACTTGTTCAGAACGAAAGAAAGCACAGAGCCCCAGATTTTATGTTGTCCTGGAGAGCTAGCAGAGCACTGGGGAAAAGCAGGCAGAGAATTCCCTGCTAGCACCTTCTCTGTTCCTGGGAAGCAGAAGTGTTCCCATTGCTTCGCAGAATCGCTTTTGTGCAGAAAACAGTAACACTTGTTCAGAACGAAAGAAAGCACAGAGCCCCAGATTTTATGTTGTCCTGGAGAGCTTGCAGAGCACTGGGGAAAGGCAGGCAGAGAATTCCCTGCTAGCACCTTCTCTGTGCCTGGGAAGCAGAAGTCTTCACATTGCTTCGCAGAATCGCTTTTGTGCAGAAAACAGTAACACTTGTTCAGAACGAAAGAAAGCACAGAGCCCCAGATTTTATGTTGTCCTTGAGAGCTTGCAGAGCACTGGGGAAAAGCAGGCAGAGAATTCCCTGCTAGCACCTTCTCTGTGCCTGGGAAACAGAAGTGTTCCCATTGCTTCGCAGAATCGCTTTTGTGCAGAAAACAGTAACACTTGTTCAGAACGAAAGAAAGCACAGAGCCCCAGATTTTATGTTGTCCTGGAGAGCTTGCAGAGCACTGGGGAAAGGCAGGCAGAGAATTCTCTGCTAGCACCTTCTCTGTGCCTGGGAAGCAGAAGTCTTCACATTGCTTCGCAGAATCGCTTTTGTGCAGAAAACAGTAACACTTGTTCAGAACGAAAGAAAGCACAGAGCCCCAGATTTTATGTTGTCCTGGAGAGCTAGCAGAGCACTGGGAAAAGGCACGCAGAGAATTCCCTGCTAGCACCTTCTCTGTGCCTGTTCACATTGCTTCGCAGAATCGCTTTTGTGCAGAAAACAATAACACTTGTTCAGAAGGAAAGAAAGCACAGAGCCCCAGATTTTATGTTGTCCTGGAGAGCTTGCAGAGCACTGGGGAAAAGCAGGCAGAGATTTCCCTGCTAGCACGTTCTCTGTGCCTGGGAAGCAGAAGTGTTCCCATTGCTTCGCAGAATCGCTTTTGTGCAGAAAACAGTAACACTTGTTCAGAACGAAAGAAAGCACAGAGCCCCAGATTTTATGTTGTCCTGGAGAGCTTGCAGAGCACTGGGGAAAGGCAGGCAGAGAATTCCCTGCTAGCACCTTCTCTGTGCCTGGGAAGCAGAAGTCTTCACATTGCTTCGCAGAATCGCTTTTGTGCAGAAAACAGTAACACTTGTTCAGAACGAAAGAAAGCACAGAGCCCCAGATTTTATGTTGTCCTGGAGAGCTTGCAGAGTACTGGGGAAAGGCAGGCAGAGAATTCCCTGCTAGCACCTTCTCTGTGCCTGGGAAACAGAAGTGTTCCCATTGCTTCGCAGAATCGCTTTTGTGCAGAAAACAGTAACACTTGTTCAGAACGAAAGAAAGCACAGAGCCCCAGATTTTATGTTGTCCTGGAGAGCTAGCAGAGCACTGAGGAAAAGCAGGCAGAGAATTCCCTGCTAGCACGTTCTCTGTTCCTGGGAAGCAGAAGTGTTCCCATTGCTTCGCATAATCGCTTTTGTGCAGAAAACAGTAACACTTGTTCAGAACGAAAGAAAGCACAGAGCCCCAGATTTTATGTTGTCCTGGAGAGCTTGCAGAGCACTGGGGAAAGGCAGGCAGAGAATTCCCTGCTAGCACCTTCTCTGTGCCTGGGAAGCAGAAGTCTTCACATTGCTTCGCAGAATCGCTTTTGTGCAGAAAACAGTAACACTTGTTCAGAACGAAAGAAAGCACAGAGCCCCAGATTTTATGTTGTCCTGGAGAGCTTGCAGAGCACTGGGGAAAGGCAGGCAGAGAATTCCCTGCTAGCACCTTCTCTGTGCCTGGGAAGCAGAAGTCTTCACATTGCTTCGCAGAATCGCTTTTGTGCAGAAAACAGTAACACTTGTTCAGAACGAAAGAAAGCACAGAGCCCCAGATTTGCTGTTGTCCTGGAGAGCTTGCAGAGCACTGGGGAAAAGCAGGCAGAGAATTCCCTGCTAGGACCTTCTCTGTGCCTGGGAAGCAGAAGTGTTCACATTGCTTCGCAGAATCGCTTTTGTGCAGAAAACAGTAACACTTGTTCAGAACGAAAGAAAGCACAGAGCCCCAGATTTTATGTTGTCCTGGAGAGCTTGCAGAGCACTGGGGAAAGGCAGGCAGAGAATTCTCTGCTAGCACCTTCTCTGTGCCTGGGAAGCAGAAGTCTTCACATTGCTTCGCAGAATCGCTTTTGTGCAGAAAACAGTAACACTTGTTCAGAACGAAAGAAAGCACAGAGCCCCAGATTTTATGTTGTCCTGGAGAGCTTGCAGAGCACTGGGGAAAGGCAGGCAGAGAATTCCCTGCTAGCACGTTCTCTGTGCCTGGGAAGCAGAAGTGTTCACATTGCTTCGCAGAATCGCTTTTGTGCAGAAAACAGTAACACTTGTTCAGAACGAAAGAAAGCACAGAGCCCCAGATTTGCTGTTGTCCTGGAGAGCTTGCAGAGCACTGGGGAAAGGCAGGCAGAGAATTCCCTGCTAGCACCTTCTCTGTGCCTGGGAAGCAGAAGTGTTCACATTGCTTCGCAGAATCGCTTTTGTGCAGAAAACAGTAACACTTGTTCAGAACGAAAGAAAGCACAGAGCCCCAGATTTTATGTTGTCCTGGAGAGCTTGCAGAGCACTGGGGAAAGGCAGGCAGAGAATTCCCTGCTAGCACCTTCTCTGTGCCTGGGAAGCAGAAGTCTTCACATTGCTTCGCAGAATCGCTTTTGTGCAGAAAACAGTAACACTTGTTCAGAACGAAAGAAAGCACAGAGCCCCAGATTTTATGTTGTCCTGGAGAGCTTGCAGAGTACTGGGGAAAGGCAGGCAGAGAATTCCCTGCTAGCACCTTCTCTGTGCCTGGGAAACAGAAGTGTTCCCATTGCTTCGCAGAATCGCTTTTGTGCAGAAAACAGTAACACTTGTTCAGAACGAAAGAAAGCACAGAGCCCCAGATTTTATGTTGTCCTGGAGAGCTAGCAGAGCACTGGGGAAAAGCAGGCAGAGAATTCCCTGCTAGCACCTTCTCTGTGCCTGGGAAGCAGAAGTCTTCACATTGCTTCGCAGAATCGCTTTTGTGCAGAAAACAGTAACACTTGTTCAGAACGAAAGAAAGCACAGAGCCCCAGATTTTATGTTGTCCTTGAGAGCTTGCAGAGCACTGGGGAAAAGCAGGCAGAGAATTCCCTGCTAGCACCTTCTCTGTGCCTGGGAAGCAGAAGTGTTCACATTGCTTCGCAGAATCGCTTTTGTGCAGAAAACAGTAACACTTGTTCAGAACGAAAGAAAGCACAGAGCCCCAGATTTTATGTTGTCCTGGAGAGCTTGCAGAGCACTGGGGAAAAGCAGGCAGAGAATTCCCTGCTAGCACCTTCTCTGTGCCTGGGAAACAGAAGTGTTCCCATTGCTTCGCAGAATCGCTTTTGTGCAGAAAACAGTAACACTTGTTCAGAACGAAAGAAAGCACAGAGCCCCAGATTTTATGTTGTCCTGGAGAGCTTGCAGAGCACTGGGGAAAGGCAGGCAGAGAATTCTCTGCTAGCACCTTCTCTGTGCCTGGGAAGCAGAAGTGTTCCCATTGCTTCGCAGAATCGCTTTTGTGCAGAAAACAGTAACACTTGTTCAGAACGAAAGAAAGCACAGAGCCCCAGATTTTATGTTGTCCTGGAGAGCTTGCAGAGCACTGGGGAAAGGCACGCAGAGAATTCCCTGCTAGCACCTTCTCTGTGCCTGTTCACATTGCTTCGCAGAATCGCTTTTGTGCAGAAAACAATAACACTTGTTCAGAAGGAAAGAAAGCACAGAGCCCCAGATTTTATGTTGTCCTGGAGAGCTTGCAGAGCACTGGGGAAAAGCAGGCAGAGATTTCCCTGCTAGCACGTTCTCTGTGCCTGGGAAGCAGAAGTGTTCAGATTGCTTCGCAGAATCGCTTTTGTGCAGAAAACAGTAACACTTGTTCAGAACGAAAGAAAGCACAGAGCCCCAGATTTGCTGTTGTCCTGGAGAGCTTGCAGAGCACTGGGGAAAGGCAGGCAGAGAATTCCCTGCTAGCACCTTCTCTGTGCCTGGGAAGCAGAAGTGTTCACATTGCTTCGCAGAATCGCTTTTGTGCAGAAAACAGTAACACTTGTTCAGAACGAAAGAAAGCACAGAGCCCCAGATTTTATCTTGTCCTGGAGAGCTAGCAGAGCACTGGGGAAAAGCAGGCAGAGAATTCCCTGCTAGCACCTTCTCTGTTCCTGGGAAGCAGAAGTGTTCCCATTGCTTCGCAGAATCGCTTTTGTGCAGAAAACAGTAACACTTGTTCAGAACGAAAGAAAGCACAGAGCCCCAGATTTTATGTTGTCCTGGAGAGCTTGCAGAGCACTGGGGAAAGGCAGGCAGAGAATTCCCTGCTAGCACCTTCTCTGTGCCTGGGAAGCAGAAGTCTTCACATTGCTTCGCAGAATCGCTTTTGTGCAGAAAACAGTAACACTTGTTCAGAACGAAAGAAAGCACAGAGCCCCAGATTTTATGTTGTCCTGGAGAGCTTGCAGAGCACTGGGGAAAAGCAGGCAGAGAATTCCCTGCTAGCACCTTCTCTGTGCCTGGGAAGCAGAAGTGTTGCCATTGCTTCGCATAATCGCTTTTGTGCAGAAAACAGTAACACTTGTTCAGAACGAAAGAAAGCACAGAGCCCCAGATTTTATGTTGTCCTGGAGAGCTTGCAGAGCACTGGGAAAAGGCACGCAGAGAATTCCCTGCTAGCACCTTCTCTGTGCCTGTTCACATTGCTTCGCAGAATCGCTTTTGTGCAGAAAACAATAACACTTGTTCAGAAGGAAAGAAAGCACAGAGCCCCAGATTTTATGTTGTCCTGGAGAGCTTGCAGAGCACTGGGGAAAGGCAGGCAGAGAATTCCCTGCTAGCACCTTCTCTGTGCCTGGGAAGCAGAAGTCTTCACATTGCTTCGCAGAATCGCTTTTGTGCAGAAAACAGTAACACTTGTTCAGAACGAAAGAAAGCACAGAGCCCCAGATTTTATGTTGTCCTGGAGAGCTTGCAGAGCACTGGGGAAAAGCAGGCAGAGAATTCCCTGCTAGCACCTTCTCTGTGCCTGGGAAGCAGAAGTGTTGCCATTGCTTCGCATAATCGCTTTTGTGCAGAAAACAGTAACACTTGTTCAGAACGAAAGAAAGCACAGAGCCCCAGATTTTATGTTGTCCTGGAGAGCTTGCAGAGCACTGGGGAAAAGCAGGCAGAGATTTCCCTGCTAGAACGTTCTCTGTGCCTGGGAAGCAGAAGTGTTCACATTGCTTCGCAGAATCGCTTTTGTGCAGAAAACAGTAACACTTGTTCAGAACGAAAGAAAGCACAGAGCCCCAGATTTGCTGTTGTCCTGGAGAGCTTGCAGAGCACTGGGGAAAGGCAGGCAGAGAATTCCCTGCTAGCACCTTCTCTGTGCCTGTTCACATTGCTTCGCAGAATCGCTTTTGTGCAGAAAACAATAACACTTGTTCAGAAGGAAAGAAAGCACAGAGCCCCAGATTTTATGTTGTCCTGGAGAGCTAGCAGAGCACTGGGGAAAAGCAGGCAGAGATTTCCCTGCTAGCACGTTCTCTGTGCCTGGGAAGCAGAAGTGTTCACATTGCTTCGCAGAATCGCTTTTGTGCAGGAAACAGTAACACTTGTTCAGAACGAAAGAAAGCACGGAGCCCCAGATTTGCTGTTGTCCTGGAGAGCTTGCAGAGCACTGGGGAAAAGCAGGCAGAGAATTCCCTGCTAGCACCTTCTCTGTGCCTGGGAAGCAGAAGTCTTCACATTGCTTCGCAGAATCGCTTTTGTGCAGAAAACAGTAACACTTGTTCAGAACGAAAGAAAGCACAGAGCCCCAGATTTTATGTTGTCCTGGAGAGCTTGCAGAGCACTGGGGAAAGGCACGCAGAGAATTCCCTGCTAGCACCTTCTCTGTGCCTGGGAAGCAGAAGTGTTCACATTGCTTCGCAGAATCGCTTTTGTGCAGAAAACAGTAACACTTGTTCAGAACGAAAGAAAGCACAGAGCCCCAGATTTTATGTTGTCCTGGAGAGCTTGCAGAGCACTGGGGAAAAGCAGGCAGAGAATTCCCTGCTAGCACCTTCTCTGTGCCTGGGAAGCAGAAGTCTTCACATTGCTTCGCAGAATCGCTTTTGTGCAGAAAACAGTAACACTTGTTCAGAACGAAAGAAAGCACAGAGCCCCAGATTTTATGTTGTCCTGGAGAGCTTGCAGAGCACTGGGGAAAAGCAGGCAGAGAATTCCCTGCTAGCACCTTCTCTGTGCCTGGGAAGCAGAAGTGTTCACATTGCTTCGCAGAATCGCTTTTGTGCAGAAAACAGTAACACTTGTTCAGAACGAAAGAAAGCACAGAGCCCCAGATTTTATGTTGTCCTGGAGAGCTTGCAGAGCACTGGGGAAAGGCAGGCAGAGAATTCCCTGCTAGCACCTTCTCTGTGCCTGGGAAGCAGAAGTGTTCACATTGCTTCGCAGAATCGCTTTTGTGCAGAAAACAGTAACACTTGTTCAGAACGAAAGAAAGCACAGAGCCCCAGATTTTATGTTGTCCTGGAGAGCTTGCAGAGCACTGGGGAAAAGCAGGCAGAGAATTCCCTGCTAGCACCTTCTCTGTGCCTGGGAAACAGAAGTGTTCCCATTGCTTCGCAGAATCGCTTTTGTGCAGAAAACAGTAACACTTGTTCAGAACGAAAGAAAGCACAGAGCCCCAGATTTTATGTTGTCCTGGAGAGCTTGCAGAGTACTGGGGAAAGGCAGGCAGAGAATTCCCTGCTAGCACCTTCTCTGTGCCTGGGAAACAGAAGTGTTCAGATTGCTTCGCAGAATCGCTTTTGTGCAGAAAACAGTAACACTTGTTCAGAACGAAAGAAAGCACAGAGCCCCAGATTTTATGTTGTCCTGGAGAGCTTGCAGAGCACTGGGGAAAGGCAGGCAGAGAATTCTCTGCTAGCACCTTCTCTGTGCCTGGGAAGCAGAAGTCTTCCCATTGCTTCGCAGAATCGCTTTTGTGCAGAAAACAGTAACACTTGTTCAGAACGAAAGAAAGCACAGAGCCCCAGATTTTATGTTGTCCTGGAGAGCTTGCAGAGCACTGGGAAAAGGCACGCAGAGAATTCCCTGCTAGCACCTTCTCTGTGCCTGTTCACATTGCTTCGCAGAATCGCTTTTGTGCAGAAAACAATAACACTTGTTCAGAAGGAAAGAAAGCACAGAGCCCCAGATTTTATGTTGTCCTGGAGAGCTTGCAGAGCACTGGGGAAAAGCAGGCAGAGATTTCCCTGCTAGCACGTTCTCTGTGCCTGGGAAGCAGAAGTGTTCAGATTGCTTCGCAGAATCGCTTTTGTGCAGAAAACAGTAACACTTGTTCAGAACGAAAGAAAGCACAGAGCCCCAGATTTTATGTTGTCCTGGAGAGCTTGCAGAGCACTGGGGAAAGGCAGGCAGAGAATTCCCTGCTAGCACCTTCTCTGTGCCTGGGAAGCAGAAGTGTTCACATTGCTTCGCAGAATCGCTTTTGTGCAGAAAACAGTAACACTTGTTCAGAACGAAAGAAAGCACAGAGCCCCAGATTTTATGTTGTCCTGGAGAGCTTGCAGAGCACTGGATAAAAGCAGGCAGAGAATTCCCTGCTAGCACCTTCTCTGTGCCTGGGAAACAGAAGTGTTCCCATTGCTTCGCAGAATCGCTTTTGTGCAGAAAACAGTAACACTTGTTCAGAACGAAAGAAAGCACAGAGCCCCAGATTTTATGTTGTCCTGGAGAGCTTGCAGAGTACTGGGGAAAGGCAGGCAGAGAATTCCCTGCTAGCACCTTCTCTGTTCCTGGGAAGCAGAAGTGTTCCCATTGCTTCGCAGAATCGCTTTTGTGCAGAAAACAGTAACACTTGTTCAGAACGAAAGAAAGCACAGAGCCCCAGATTTTATGTTGTCCTGGAGAGCTAGCAGAGCACTGGGGAAAAGCAGGGAGAGAATTCCCTGCTAGCACCTTCTCTGTGCCTGGGAAGCAGAAGTGTTCACATTGCTTCGCAGAATCGCTTTTGTGCAGAAAACAGTAACACTTGTTCAGAACGAAAGAAAGCACAGAGCCCCAGATTTTATGTTGTCCTGGAGAGCTTGCAGAGCACTGGGGAAAAGCAGGCAGAGAATTCCCTGCTAGCACCTTCTCTGTGCCTGGGAAACAGAAGTGTTCCCATTGCTTCGCAGAATCGCTTTTGTGCAGAAAACAGTAACACTTGTTCAGAACAAAAGAAAGCACAGAGCCCCAGATTTTATGTTGTCCTGGAGAGCTTGCAGAGTACTGGGGAAAGGCAGGCAGAGAATTCCCTGCTAGCACCTTCTCTGTGCCTGGGAAACAGAAGTGTTCACATTGCTTCGCAGAATCGCTTTTGTGCAGAAAACAGTAACACTTGTTCAGAACGAAAGAAAGCACAGAGCCCCAGATTTTATGTTGTCCTGGAGAGCTTGCAGAGCACTGGGGAAAGGCAGGCAGAGAATTCTCTGCTAGCACCTTCTCTGTGCCTGGGAAGCAGAAGTCTTCACATTGCTTCGCAGAATCGCTTTTGTGCAGAAAACAGTAACACTTGTTCAGAACGAAAGAAAGCACAGAGCCCCAGATTTTATGTTGTCCTGGAGAGCTTGCAGAGCACTGGGGAAAGGCACGCAGAGAATTCCCTGCTAGCACCTTCTCTGTGCCTGTTCACATTGCTTCGCAGAATCGCTTTTGTGCAGAAAACAATAACACTTGTTCAGAAGGAAAGAAAGCACAGAGCCCCAGATTTTATGTTGTCCTGGAGAGCTTGCAGAGCACTGGGGAAAAGCAGGCAGAGATTTCCCTGCTAGCACGTTCTCTGTGCCTGGGAAGCAGAAGTGTTCAGATTGCTTCGCAGAATCGCTTTTGTGCAGAAAACAGTAACACTTGTTCAGAACGAAAGAAAGCACAGAGCCCCAGATTTGCTGTTGTCCTGGAGAGCTTGCAGAGCACTGGGGAAAGGCAGGCAGAGAATTCCCTGCTAGCACCTTCTCTGTGCCTGGGAAGCAGAAGTGTTCACATTGCTTGGCAGAATCGCTTTTGTGCAGAAAACAGTAACACTTGTTCAGAACGAAAGAAAGCACAGAGCCCCAGATTTTATGTTGTCCTGGAGAGCTAGCAGAGCACTGGGGAAAAGCAGGCAGAGAATTCCCTGCTAGCACGTTCTCTGTTCCTGGGAAGCAGAAGTGTTCACATTGCTTCGCAGAATCGCTTTTGTGCAGAAAACAGTAACACTTGTTCAGAACGAAAGAAAGCACAGAGCCCCAGATTTTATGTTGTCCTGGAGAGCTTGCAGAGCACTGGGGAAAAGCAGGCAGAGAATTCCCTGCTAGCACCTTCTCTGTGCCTGGGAAACAGAAGTGTTCCCATTGCTTCGCAGAATCGCTTTTGTGCAGAAAACAGTAACACTTGTTCAGAACGAAAGAAAGCACAGAGCCCCAGATTTTATGTTGTCCTGGAGAGCTTGCAGAGCACTGGGGAAAGGCAGGCAGAGAATTCCCTGCTAGCACCTTCTCTGTGCCTGGGAAACAGAAGTGTTCACATTGCTTCGCAGAATCGCTTTTGTGCAGAAAACAGTAACACTTGTTCAGAACGAAAGAAAGCACAGAGCCCCAGATTTTATGTTGTCCTGGAGAGCTTGCAGAGCACTGGGGAAAGGCAGGCAGAGAATTCCCTGCTAGCACGTTCTCTGTGCCTGGGAAGCAGAAGTGTTCCCATTGCTTCGCAGAATCGCTTTTGTGCAGAAAACAGTAACACTTGTTCAGAACGAAAGAAAGCACAGAGCCCCAGATTTTATGTTGTCCTGGAGAGCTTGCAGAGCACTGGGGAAAAGCAGGCAGAGAATTCCCTGCTAGCACCTTCTCTGTGCCTGGGAAACAGAAGTGTTCCCATTGCTTCGCAGAATCGCTTTTGTGCAGAAAACAGTAACACTTGTTCAGAACGAAAGAAAGCACAGAGCCCCAGATTTTATGTTGTCCTGGAGAGCTTGCAGAGTACTGGGGAAAGGCAGGCAGAGAATTCCCTGCTAGCTCCTTCTCTGTGCCTGGGAAACAGAAGTGTTCAGATTGCTTCGCAGAATCGCTTTTGTGCAGAAAACAGTAACACTTGTTCAGAACGAAAGAAAGCACAGAGCCCCAGATTTTATGTTGTCCTGGAGAGCTTGCAGAGCACTGGGGAAAGGCAGGCAGAGAATTCTCTGCTAGCACCTTCTCTGTGCCTGGGAAGCAGAAGTCTTCCCATTGCTTCGCAGAATCGCTTTTGTGCAGAAAACAGTAACACTTGTTCAGAACGAAAGAAAGCACAGAGCCCCAGATTTTATGTTGTCCTGGAGAGCTTGCAGAGCACTGGGAAAAGGCACGCAGAGAATTCCCTGCTAGCACCTTCTCTGTGCCTGTTCACATTGCTTCGCAGAATCGCTTTTGTGCAGAAAACAATAACACTTGTTCAGAAGGAAAGAAAGCACAGAGCCCCAGATTTTATGTTGTCCTGGAGAGCTTGCAGAGCACTGGGGAAAAGCAGGCAGAGATTTCCCTGCTAGCACGTTCTCTGTGCCTGGGAAGCAGAAGTGTTCAGATTGCTTCGCAGAATCGCTTTTGTGCAGAAAACAGTAACACTTGTTCAGAACGAAAGAAAGCACAGAGCCCCAGATTTTATGTTGTCCTGGAGAGCTTGCAGAGCACTGGGGAAAGGCAGGCAGAGAATTCCCTGCTAGCACCTTCTCTGTGCCTGGGAAGCAGAAGTCTTCACATTGCTTCGCAGAATCGCTTTTGTGCAGAAAACAGTAACACTTGTTCAGAACGAAAGAAAGCACAGAGCCCCAGATTTTATGTTGTCCTGGAGAGCTTGCAGAGCACTGGGGAAAGGCAGGCAGAGAATTCCCTGCTAGCACCTTCTCTGTGCCTGGGAAGCAGAAGTGTTCACATTGCTTCGCAGAATCGCTTTTGTGCAGAAAACAGTAACACTTGTTCAGAACGAAAGAAAGCACAGAGCCCCAGATTTTATGTTGTCCTGGAGAGCTAGCAGAGCACTGGGGAAAAGCAGGCAGAGAATTCCCTGCTAGCACGTTCTCTGTTCCTGGGAAGCAGAAGTGTTCACATTGCTTCGCAGAATCGCTTTTGTGCAGAAAACAGTAACACTTGTTCAGAACGAAAGAAAGCACAGAGCCCCAGATTTTATGTTGTCCTGGAGAGCTTGCAGAGCACTGGGGAAAAGCAGGCAGAGAATTCCCTGCTAGCACCTTCTCTGTGCCTGGGAAACAGAAGTGTTCCCATTGCTTCGCAGAATCGCTTTTGTGCAGAAAACAGTAACACTTGTTCAGAACGAAAGAAAGCACAGAGCCCCAGATTTTATGTTGTCCTGGAGAGCTTGCAGAGCACTGGGGAAAGGCAGGCAGAGAATTCCCTGCTAGCACCTTCTCTGTGCCTGGGAAACAGAAGTGTTCACATTGCTTCGCAGAATCGCTTTTGTGCAGAAAACAGTAACACTTGTTCAGAACGAAAGAAAGCACAGAGCCCCAGATTTTATGTTGTCCTGGAGAGCTTGCAGAGCACTGGGGAAAGGCAGGCAGAGAATTCCCTGCTAGCACCTTCTCTGTGCCTGGGAAGCAGAAGTCTTCACATTGCTTCGCAGAATCGCTTTTGTGCAGAAAACAGTAACACTTGTTCAGAACGAAAGAAAGCACAGAGCCCCAGATTTTATGTTGTCCTGGAGAGCTTGCAGAGCACTGGGGAAAGGCACGCAGAGAATTCCCTGCTAGCACCTTCTCTGTGCCTGTTCACATTGCTTCGCAGAATCGCTTTTGTGCAGAAAACAATAACACTTGTTCAGAAGGAAAGAAAGCACAGAGCCCCAGATTTTATGTTGTCCTGGAGAGCTTGCAGAGCACTGGGGAAAAGCAGGCAGAGATTTCCCTGCTAGCACGTTCTCTGTGCCTGGGAAGCAGAAGTGTTCAGATTGCTTCGCAGAATCGCTTTTGTGCAGAAAACAGTAACACTTGTTCAGAACGAAAGAAAGCACAGAGCCCCAGATTTGCTGTTGTCCTGGAGAGCTTGCAGACCACTGGGGAAAGGCAGGCAGAGAATTCCCTGCTAGCACCTTCTCTGTGCCTGGGAAGCAGAAGTGTTCACATTGCTTCGCAGAATCGCTTTTGTGCAGAAAACAGTAACACTTGTTCAGAACGAAAGAAAGCACAGAGCCCCAGATTTTATGTTGTCCTGGAGAGCTTGCAGAGCACTGGGGAAAAGCAGGCAGAGAATTCCCTGCTAGCACCTTCTCTGTGCCTGGGAAACAGAAGTGTTCCCATTGCTTCGCAGAATCGCTTTTGTGCAGAAAACAGTAACACTTGTTCAGAACGAAAGAAAGCACAGAGCCCCAGATTTTATGTTGTCCTGGAGAGCTAGCAGAGCACTGAGGAAAAGCAGGCAGAGAATTCCCTGCTAGCACGTTCTCTGTTCCTGGGAAGCAGAAGTGTTCCCATTGCTTCGCAGAATCGCTTTTGTGCAGAAAACAGTAACACTTGTTCAGAACGAAAGAAAGCACAGAGCCCCAGATTTGCTGTTGTCCTGGAGAGCTAGCAGAGCACTGGGGAAAAGCAGGCAGAGAATTCCCTGCTAGCACGTTCTCTGTTCCTGGGAAGCAGAAGTGTTCCCATTGCTTCGCAGAATCGCTTTTGTGCAGAAAACAGTAACACTTGTTCAGAACGAAAGAAAGCACAGAGCCCCAGATTTTATGTTGTCCTGGAGAGCTTGCAGAGCACTGGGGAAAAGCAGGCAGAGAATTCCCTGCTAGCACCTTCTCTGTTCCTGGGAAGCAGAAGTGTTCACATTGCTTCGCAGAATCGCTTTTGTGCAGAAAACAGTAACACTTGTTCAGAACGAAAGAAAGCACAGAGCCCCAGATTTTATGTTGTCCTGGAGAGCTTGCAGAGCACTGGGGAAAAGCAGGCAGAGAATTCCCTGCTAGCACCTTCTCTGTGCCTGGGAAGCAGAAGTGTTCACATTGCTTCGCAGAATCGCTTTTGTGCAGAAAACAGTAACACTTGTTCAGAACGAAAGAAAGCACAGAGCCCCAGATTTTATGTTGTCCTGGAGAGCTTGCAGAGCACTGGGGAAAAGCAGGCAGAGAATTCCCTGCTAGCACCTTCTCTGTGCCTGGGAAACAGAAGTGTTCCCATTGCTTCGCAGAATCGCTTTTGTGCAGAAAACAGTAACACTTGTTCAGAACGAAAGAAAGCACAGAGCCCCAGATTTTATGTTGTCCTGGAGAGCTTGCAGAGCACTGGGGAAAGGCAGGCAGAGAATTCTCTGCTAGCACCTTCTCTGTGCCTGGGAAGCAGAAGTCTTCACATTGCTTCGCAGAATCGCTTTTGTGCAGAAAACAGTAACACTTGTTCAGAACGAAAGAAAGCACAGAGCCCCAGATTTTATGTTGTCCTGGAGAGCTTGCAGAGCACTGGGGAAAGGCAGGCAGAGAATTCCCTGCTAGCACCTTCTCTGTGCCTGTTCACATTGCTTCGCAGAATCGCTTTTGTGCAGAAAACAATAACACTTGTTCAGAAGGAAAGAAAGCACAGAGCCCCAGATTTTATGTTGTCCTGGAGAGCTTGCAGAGCACTGGGGAAAAGCAGGCAGAGATTTCCCTGCTAGCACGTTCTCTGTGCCTGGGAAGCAGAAGTGTTCCCATTGCTTCGCAGAATCGCTTTTGTGCAGAAAACAGTAACACTTGTTCAGAACGAAAGAAAGCACAGAGCCCCAGATTTGCTGTTGTCCTGGAGAGCTTGCAGAGCACTGGGGAAAGGCAGGCAGAGAATTCCCTGCTAGCACCTTCTCTGTGCCTGGGAAGCAGAAGTGTTCACATTGCTTCGCAGAATCGCTTTTGTGCAGAAAACAGTAACACTTGTTCAGAACGAAAGAAAGCACAGAGCCCCAGATTTTATGTTGTCCTGGAGAGCTAGCAGAGCACTGGGGAAAAGCAGGCAGAGAATTCCCTGCTAGCACCTTCTCTGTTCCTGGGAAGCAGAAGTGTTCCCATTGCTTCGCAGAATCGCTTTTGTGCAGAAAACAGTAACACTTGTTCAGAACGAAAGAAAGCACAGAGCCCCAGATTTTATGTTGTCCTGGAGAGCTTGCAGAGCACTGGGGAAAGGCAGGCAGAGAATTCCCTGCTAGCACCTTCTCTGTGCCTGGGAAGCAGAAGTGTTCACATTGCTTCGCAGAATCGCTTTTGTGCAGAAAACAGTAACACTTGTTCAGAACGAAAGAAAGCACAGAGCCCCAGATTTTATGTTGTCCTTGAGAGCTTGCAGAGCACTGGGGAAAAGCAGGCAGAGAATTCCCTGCTAGCACCTTCTCTGTGCCTGGGAAACAGTAGTGTTCCCATTGCTTCGCAGAATCGCTTTTGTGCAGAAAACAGTAACACTTGTTCAGAACGAAAGAAAGCACAGAGCCCCAGATTTTATGTTGTCCTGGAGAGCTTGCAGAGCACTGGGAAAAGGCACGCAGAGAATTCCCTGCTAGCACCTTCTCTGTGCCTGTTCACATTGCTTCGCAGAATCGCTTTTGTGCAGAAAACAATAACACTTGTTCAGAAGGAAAGAAAGCACAGAGCCCCAGATTTTATGTTGTCCTGGAGAGCTTGCAGAGCACTGGGGAAAAGCAGGCAGAGAATTCCCTGCTAGCACGTTCTCTGTGCCTGGGAAGCAGAAGTGTTCCCATTGCTTCGCAGAATCGCTTTTGTGCAGAAAACAGTAACACTTGTTCAGAACGAAAGAAAGCACAGAGCCCCAGATTTTATGTTGTCCTGGAGAGCTTGCAGAGCACTGGGGAAAGGCAGGCAGAGAATTCCCTGCTAGCACCTTCTCTGTGCATGGGAAGCAGAAGTGTTCACATTGCTTCGCAGAATCGCTTTTGTGCAGAAAACAGTAACACTTGTTCAGAACGAAAGAAAGCACAGAGCCCCAGATTTTATGTTGTCCTGGAGAGCTTGCAGAGCACTGGGGAAAAGCAGGCAGAGAATTCCCTGCTAGCACCTTCTCTGTGCCTGGGAAACAGAAGTGTTCCCATTGCTTCGCAGAATCGCTTTTGTGCAGAAAACAGTAACACTTGTTCAGAACGAAAGAAAGCACAGAGCCCCAGATTTTATGTTGTCCTGGAGAGCTTGCAGAGCACTGGGAAAAGGCACGCAGAGAATTCCCTGCTAGCACCTTCTCTGTGCCTGTTCACATTGCTTCGCAGAATCGCTTTTGTGCAGAAAACAATAACACTTGTTCAGAAGGAAAGAAAGCACAGAGCCCCAGATTTTATGTTGTCCTGGAGAGCTTGCAGAGCACTGGGGAAAAGCAGGCAGAGATTTCCCTGCTAGCACGTTCTCTGTGCCTGGGAAGCAGAAGTGTTCACATTGCTTCGCAGAATCGCTTTTGTGCAGAAAACAGTAACACTTGTTCAGAACGAAAGAAAGCACAGAGCCCCAGATTTTATGTTGTCCTGGAGAGCTTGCAGAGCACTGGGGAAAAGCAGGCAGAGAATTCCCTGCTAGCACCTTCTCTGTGCCTGGGAAACAGAAGTGTTCCCATTGCTTCGCAGAATCGCTTTTGTGCAGAAAACAGTAACACTTGTTCAGAACGAAAGAAAGCACAGAGCCCCAGATTTTATGTTGTCCTGGAGAGCTTGCAGAGCACTGGGGAAAGGCAGGCAGAGAATTCCCTGCTAGCACCTTCTCTGTGCCTGGGAAACAGAAGTGTTCACATTGCTTCGCAGAATCGCTTTTGTGCAGAAAACAGTAACACTTGTTCAGAACGAAAGAAAGCACAGAGCCCCAGATTTGCTGTTGTCCTGGAGAGCTTGCAGAGCACTGGGGAAAGGCAGGCAGAGAATTCCCTGCTAGCACCTTCTCTGTGCATGGGAAGCAGAAGTGTTCACATTGCTTCGCAGAATCGCTTTTGTGCAGAAAACAGTAACACTTGTTCAGAACGAAAGAAAGCACAGAGCCCCAGATTTTATGTTGTCCTGGAGAGCTAGCAGAGCACTGGGGAAAAGCAATCAGAGAATTCCCTGCTAGCACGTTCTCTGTGCCTGGGAAGCAGAAGTGTTCCCATTGCTTCGCAGAATCGCTTTTGTGCAGAAAACAGTAACACTTGTTCAGAACGAAAGAAAGCACAGAGCCCCAGATTTTATGTTGTCCTGGAGAGCTTGCAGAGCACTGGGGAAAGGCAGGCAGAGAATTCCCTGCTAGCACGTTCTCTGTGCCTGGGAAGCAGAAGTGTTCCCATTGCTTCGCAGAATCGCTTTTGTGCAGAAAACAGTAACACTTGTTCAGAACGAAAGAAAGCACAGAGCCCCAGATTTTATGTTGTCCTGGAGAGCTTGCAGAGCACTGGGGAAAAGCAGGCAGAGAATTCCCTGCTAGCACCTTCTCTGTGCCTGGGAAGCAGAAGTGTTCACATTGCTTCGCAGAATCGCTTTTGTGCAGAAAACAGTAACACTTGTTCAGAACGAAAGAAAGCACAGAGCCCCAGATTTTATGTTGTCCTGGAGAGCTTGCAGAGCACTGGGGAAAGGCAGGCAGAGAATTCCCTGCTAGCACCTTCTCTGTGCCTGTTCACATTGCTTGGCAGAATCGCTTTTGTGCAGAAAACAATAACACTTGTTCAGAAGGAAAGAAAGCACAGAGCCCCAGATTTTATGTTGTCCTGGAGAGCTTGCAGAGCACTAGGGAAAAGCAGGCAGAGATTTCCCTGCTAGCACGTTCTCTGTGCCTGGGAAGCAGAAGTGTTCACATTGCTTCGCAGAATCGCTTTTGTGCAGAAAACAGTAACACTTGTTCAGAACGAAAGAAAGCACAGAGCCCCAGATTTGCTGTTGTCCTGGAGAGCTTGCAGAGCACTGGGGAAAGGCATGCAGAGAATTCCCTGCTAGCACCTTCTCTGTGCCTGGGAAGCAGAAGTCTTCACATTGCTTCGCAGAATCGCTTTTGTGCAGAAAACAGTAACACTTGTTCAGAACGAAAGAAAGCACAGAGCCCCAGATTTTATGTTGTCCTGGAGAGCTTGCAGAGCACTGGGGAAAGGCAGGCAGAGAATTCCCTGCTAGCACCTTCTCTGTGCCTGGGAAGCAGAAGTCTTCACATTGCTTCGCAGAATCGCTTTTGTGCAGAAAACAGTAACACTTGTTCAGAACGAAAGAAAGCACAGAGCCCCAGATTTTATGTTGTCCTGGAGAGCTTGCAGAGTACTGGGGAAAGGCAGGCAGAGAATTCCCTGCTAGCACGTTCTCTGTTCCTGGGAAGCAGAAGTGTTCCCATTGCTTCGCATAATCGCTTTTGTGCAGAAAACAGTAACACTTGTTCAGAACGAAAGAAAGCACAGAGCCCCAGATTTTATGTTGTCCTGGAGAGCTTGCAGAGCACTGGGGAAAGGCAGGCAGAGAATTCCCTGCTAGCACCTTCTCTGTGCCTGGGAAGCAGAAGTCTTCACATTGCTTCGCAGAATCGCTTTTGTGCAGAAAACAGTAACACTTGTTCAGAACGAAAGAAAGCACAGAGCCCCAGATTTTATGTTGTCCTGGAGAGCTTGCAGAGCACTGGGGAAAGGCAGGCAGAGAATTCCCTGCTAGCACCTTCTCTGTGCCTGGGAAGCAGAAGTCTTCACATTGCTTCGCAGAATCGCTTTTGTGCAGAAAACAGTAACACTTGTTCAGAACGAAAGAAAGCACAGAGCCCCAGATTTGCTGTTGTCCTGGAGAGCTTGCAGAGCACTGGGGAAAAGCAGGCAGAGAATTCCCTGCTAGGACCTTCTCTGTGCCTGGGAAGCAGAAGTGTTCACATTGCTTCGCAGAATCGCTTTTGTGCAGAAAACAGTAACACTTGTTCAGAACGAAAGAAAGCACAGAGCCCCAGATTTTATGTTGTCCTGGAGAGCTTGCAGAGCACTGGGGAAAGGCAGGCAGAGAATTCTCTGCTAGCACCTTCTCTGTGCCTGGGAAGCAGAAGTCTTCACATTGCTTCGCAGAATCGCTTTTGTGCAGAAAACAGTAACACTTGTTCAGAACGAAAGAAAGCACAGAGCCCCAGATTTTATGTTGTCCTGGAGAGCTTGCAGAGCACTGGGGAAAGGCAGGCAGAGAATTCCCTGCTAGCACGTTCTCTGTGCCTGGGAAGCAGAAGTGTTCACATTGCTTCGCAGAATCGCTTTTGTGCAGAAAACAGTAACACTTGTTCAGAACGAAAGAAAGCACAGAGCCCCAGATTTGCTGTTGTCCTGGAGAGCTTGCAGAGCACTGGGGAAAGGCAGGCAGAGAATTCCCTGCTAGCACCTTCTCTGTGCCTGGGAAGCAGAAGTGTTCACATTGCTTCGCAGAATCGCTTTTGTGCAGAAAACAGTAACACTTGTTCAGAACGAAAGAAAGCACAGAGCCCCAGATTTTATGTTGTCCTGGAGAGCTTGCAGAGCACTGGGGAAAGGCAGGCAGAGAATTCCCTGCTAGCACCTTCTCTGTGCCTGGGAAGCAGAAGTCTTCACATTGCTTCGCAGAATCGCTTTTGTGCAGAAAACAGTAACACTTGTTCAGAACGAAAGAAAGCACAGAGCCCCAGATTTTATGTTGTCCTGGAGAGCTTGCAGAGTACTGGGGAAAGGCAGGCAGAGAATTCCCTGCTAGCACCTTCTCTGTGCCTGGGAAACAGAAGTGTTCCCATTGCTTCGCAGAATCGCTTTTGTGCAGAAAACAGTAACACTTGTTCAGAACGAAAGAAAGCACAGAGCCCCAGATTTTATGTTGTCCTGGAGAGCTTGCAGAGCACTGGGGAAAAGCAGGCAGAGAATTCCCTGCTAGCACCTTCTCTGTGCCTGGGAAGCAGAAGTCTTCACATTGCTTCGCAGAATCGCTTTTGTGCAGAAAACAGTAACACTTGTTCAGAACGAAAGAAAGCACAGAGCCCCAGATTTTATGTTGTCCTTGAGAGCTTGCAGAGCACTGGGGAAAAGCAGGCAGAGAATTCCCTGCTAGCACCTTCTCTGTGCCTGGGAAGCAGAAGTGTTCACATTGCTTCGCAGAATCGCTTTTGTGCAGAAAACAGTAACACTTGTTCAGAACGAAAGAAAGCACAGAGCCCCAGATTTTATGTTGTCCTGGAGAGCTTGCAGAGCACTGGGGAAAAGCAGGCAGAGAATTCCCTGCTAGCACCTTCTCTGTGCCTGGGAAACAGAAGTGTTCCCATTGCTTCGCAGAATCGCTTTTGTGCAGAAAACAGTAACACTTGTTCAGAACGAAAGAAAGCACAGAGCCCCAGATTTTATGTTGTCCTGGAGAGCTTGCAGAGCACTGGGGAAAGGCAGGCAGAGAATTCTCTGCTAGCACCTTCTCTGTGCCTGGGAAGCAGAAGTCTTCACATTGCTTCGCAGAATCGCTTTTGTGCAGAAAACAGTAACACTTGTTCAGAACGAAAGAAAGCACAGAGCCCCAGATTTTATGTTGTCCTGGAGAGCTTGCAGAGCACTGGGGAAAGGCACGCAGAGAATTCCCTGCTAGCACCTTCTCTGTGCCTGTTCACATTGCTTCGCAGAATCGCTTTTGTGCAGAAAACAATAACACTTGTTCAGAAGGAAAGAAAGCACAGAGCCCCAGATTTTATGTTGTCCTGGAGAGCTTGCAGAGCACTGGGGAAAAGCAGGCAGAGATTTCCCTGCTAGCACGTTCTCTGTGCCTGGGAAGCAGAAGTGTTCCCATTGCTTCGCAGAATCGCTTTTGTGCAGAAAACAGTAACACTTGTTCAGAACGAAAGAAAGCACAGAGCCCCAGATTTTATGTTGTCCTGGAGAGCTTGCAGAGCACTGGGGAAAGGCAGGCAGAGAATTCCCTGCTAGCACCTTCTCTGTGCCTGGGAAGCAGAAGTCTTCACATTGCTTCGCAGAATCGCTTTTGTGCAGAAAACAGTAACACTTGTTCAGAACGAAAGAAAGCACAGAGCCCCAGATTTTATGTTGTCCTTGAGAGCTTGCAGAGCACTGGGGAAAAGCAGGCAGAGAATTCCCTGCTAGCACCTTCTCTGTGCCTGGGAAACAGAAGTGTTCCCATTGCTTCGCAGAATCGCTTTTGTGCAGAAAACAGTAACACTTGTTCAGAACGAAAGAAAGCACAGAGCCCCAGATTTTATGTTGTCCTGGAGAGCTTGCAGAGCACTGGGGAAAGGCAGGCAGAGAATTCTCTGCTAGCACCTTCTCTGTGCCTGGGAAGCAGAAGTCTTCACATTGCTTCGCAGAATCGCTTTTGTGCAGAAAACAGTAACACTTGTTCAGAACGAAAGAAAGCACAGAGCCCCAGATTTTATGTTGTCCTGGAGAGCTTGCAGAGCACTGGGAAAAGGCACGCAGAGAATTCCCTGCTAGCACCTTCTCTGTGCCTGTTCACATTGCTTCGCAGAATCGCTTTTGTGCAGAAAACAATAACACTTGTTCAGAAGGAAAGAAAGCACAGAGCCCCAGATTTTATGTTGTCCTGGAGAGCTTGCAGAGCACTGGGGAAAAGCAGGCAGAGATTTCCCTGCTAGCACGTTCTCTGTGCCTGGGAAGCAGAAGTGTTCCCATTGCTTCGCAGAATCGCTTTTGTGCAGAAAACAGTAACACTTGTTCAGAACGAAAGAAAGCACAGAGCCCCAGATTTTATGTTGTCCTGGAGAGCTTGCAGAGCACTGGGGAAAAGCAGGCAGAGAATTCCCTGCTAGCACCTTCTCTGTGCCTGGGAAACAGAAGTGTTCCCATTGCTTCGCAGAATCGCTTTTGTGCAGAAAACAGTAACACTTGTTCAGAACGAAAGAAAGCACAGAGCCCCAGATTTTATGTTGTCCTGGAGAGCTTGCAGAGCACTGGGGAAAGGCAGGCAGAGAATTCCCTGCTAGCACCTTCTCTGTGCCTGGGAAACAGAAGTGTTCACATTGCTTCGCAGAATCGCTTTTGTGCAGAAAACAGTAACACTTGTTCAGAACGAAAGAAAGCACAGAGCCCCAGATTTGCTGTTGTCCTGGAGAGCTTGCAGAGCACTGGGGAAAGGCAGGCAGAGAATTCCCTGCTAGCACCTTCTCTGTGCATGGGAAGCAGAAGTGTTCACATTGCTTCGCAGAATCGCTTTTGTGCAGAAAACAGTAACACTTGTTCAGAACGAAAGAAAGCACAGAGCCCCAGATTTTATGTTGTCCTGGAGAGCTAGCAGAGCACTGGGGAAAAGCAATCAGAGAATTCCCTGCTAGCACGTTCTCTGTGCCTGGGAAGCAGAAGTGTTCCCATTGCTTCGCAGAATCGCTTTTGTGCAGAAAACAGTAACACTTGTTCAGAACGAAAGAAAGCACAGAGCCCCAGATTTTATGTTGTCCTGGAGAGCTTGCAGAGCACTGGGGAAAGGCAGGCAGAGAATTCCCTGCTAGCACGTTCTCTGTGCCTGGGAAGCAGAAGTGTTCACATTGCTTCGCAGAATCGCTTTTGTGCAGAAAACAGTAACACTTGTTCAGAACGAAAGAAAGCACAGAGCCCCAGATTTTATGTTGTCCTGGAGAGCTTGCAGAGCACTGGGGAAAGGCAGGCAGAGAATTCCCTGCTAGCACCTTCTCTGTGCCTGGGAAGCAGAAGTCTTCACATTGCTTCGCAGAATCGCTTTTGTGCAGAAAACAGTAACACTTGTTCAGAACGAAAGAAAGCACAGAGCCCCAGATTTTATGTTGTCCTGGAGAGCTTGCAGAGCACTGGGGAAAGGCAGGCAGAGAATTCCCTGCTAGCACCTTCTCTGTGCCTGGGAAGCAGAAGTCTTCACATTGCTTCGCAGAATCGCTTTTGTGCAGAAAACAGTAACACTTGTTCAGAACGAAAGAAAGCACAGAGCCCCAGATTTGCTGTTGTCCTGGAGAGCTTGCAGAGCACTGGGGAAAAGCAGGCAGAGAATTCCCTGCTAGCACCTTCTCTGTGCCTGGGAAGCAGAAGTGTTCACATTGCTTCGCAGAATCGCTTTTGTGCAGAAAACAGTAACACTTGTTCAGAACGAAAGAAAGCACAGAGCCCCAGATTTTATGTTGTCCTGGAGAGCTTGCAGAGCACTGGGGAAAGGCAGGCAGAGAATTCTCTGCTAGCACCTTCTCTGTGCCTGGGAAGCAGAAGTCTTCACATTGCTTCGCAGAATCGCTTTTGTGCAGAAAACAGTAACACTTGTTCAGAACGAAAGAAAGCACAGAGCCCCAGATTTTATGTTGTCCTGGAGAGCTTGCAGAGCACTGGGGAAAGGCAGGCAGAGAATTCCCTGCTAGCACGTTCTCTGTGCCTGGGAAGCAGAAGTGTTCACATTGCTTCGCAGAATCGCTTTTGTGCAGAAAACAGTAACACTTGTTCAGAACGAAAGAAAGCACAGAGCCCCAGATTTGCTGTTGTCCTGGAGAGCTTGCAGAGCACTGGGGAAAGGCAGGCAGAGAATTCCCTGCTAGCACCTTCTCTGTGCCTGGGAAGCAGAAGTGTTCACATTGCTTCGCAGAATCGCTTTTGTGCAGAAAACAGTAACACTTGTTCAGAACGAAAGAAAGCACAGAGCCCCAGATTTGCTGTTGTCCTGGAGAGCTTGCAGAGCACTGGGGAAAGGCAGGCAGAGAATTCCCTGCTAGCACCTTCTCTGTGCCTGGGAAGCAGAAGTGTTCCCATTGCTTCGCAGAATCGCTTTTGTGCAGAAAACAGTAACACTTGTTCAGAACGAAAGAAAGCACAGAGCCCCAGATTTTATGTTGTCCTGGAGAGCTTGCAGAGTACTGGGGAAAGGCAGGCAGAGAATTCCCTGCTAGCACCTTCTCTGTGCCTGGGAAACAGAAGTGTTCCCATTGCTTCGCAGAATCGCTTTTGTGCAGAAAACAGTAACACTTGTTCAGAACGAAAGAAAGCACAGAGCCCCAGATTTTATGTTGTCCTGGAGCGCTAGCAGAGCACTGGGGAAAAGCAGGCAGAGAATTCCCTGCTAGCACCTTCTCTGTGCCTGGGAAGCAGAAGTCTTCACATTGCTTCGCAGAATCGCTTTTGTGCAGAAAACAGTAACACTTGTTCAGAACGAAAGAAAGCACAGAGCCCCAGATTTTATGTTGTCCTGGAGAGCTTGCAGAGCACTGGGGAAAGGCACGCAGAGAATTCCCTGCTAGCACCTTCTCTGTGCCTGTTCACATTGCTTCGCAGAATCGCTTTTGTGCAGAAAACAATAACACTTGTTCAGAAGGAAAGAAAGCACAGAGCCCCAGATTTTATGTTGTCCTGGAGAGCTTGCAGAGCACTGGGGAAAAGCAGGCAGAGATTTCCCTGCTAGCACGTTCTCTGTGCCTGGGAAGCAGAAGTGTTCAGATTGCTTCGCAGAATCGCTTTTGTGCAGAAAACAGTAACACTTGTTCAGAACGAAAGAAAGCACAGAGCCCCAGATTTGCTGTTGTCCTGGAGAGCTTGCAGAGCACTGGGGAAAGGCAGGCAGAGAATTCTCTGCTAGCACCTTCTCTGTGCCTGGGAAGCAGAAGTCTTCACATTGCTTCGCAGAATCGCTTTTGTGCAGAAAACAGTAACACTTGTTCAGAACGAAAGAAAGCACAGAGCCCCAGATTTTATGTTGTCCTGGAGAGCTTGCAGAGCACTGGGAAAAGGCACGCAGAGAATTCCCTGCTAGCACCTTCTCTGTGCCTGTTCACATTGCTTCGCAGAATCGCTTTTGTGCAGAAAACAATAACACTTGTTCAGAAGGAAAGAAAGCACAGAGCCCCAGATTTTATGTTGTCCTGGAGAGCTTGCAGAGCACTGGGGAAAAGCAGGCAGAGATTTCCCTGCTAGCACGTTCTCTGTGCCTGGGAAGCAGAAGTGTTCCCATTGCTTCGCAGAATCGCTTTTGTGCAGAAAACAGTAACACTTGTTCAGAACGAAAGAAAGCACAGAGCCCCAGATTTTATGTTGTCCTGGAGAGCTTGCAGAGCACTGGGGAAAAGCAGGCAGAGAATTCCCTGCTAGCACCTTCTCTGTGCCTGGGAAACAGAAGTGTTCCCATTGCTTCGCAGAATCGCTTTTGTGCAGAAAACAGTAACATTTGTTCAGAACGAAAGAAAGCACAGAGCCCCAGATTTTATGTTGTCCTGGAGAGCTTGCAGAGCACTGGGGAAAGGCAGGCAGAGAATTCCCTGCTAGCACCTTCTCTGTGCCTGGGAAACAGAAGTGTTCACATTGCTTCGCAGAATCGCTTTTGTGCAGAAAACAGTAACACTTGTTCAGAACGAAAGAAAGCACAGAGCCCCAGATTTGCTGTTGTCCTGGAGAGCTTGCAGAGCACTGGGGAAAGGCAGGCAGAGAATTCCCTGCTAGCACCTTCTCTGTGCATGGGAAGCAGAAGTGTTCACATTGCTTCGCAGAATCGCTTTTGTGCAGAAAACAGTAAC
Source organism: Strix uralensis (assembly GCF_047716275.1). Lineage (NCBI taxonomy): Eukaryota > Metazoa > Chordata > Aves > Strigiformes > Strigidae > Strix > Strix uralensis. Next base: position 148,239 of record NW_027436713.1, on the reverse strand, counting down.
ACTTGTTCAGAACGAAAGAAAGCACAGAGCCCCAGATTTTATGTTGTCCTGGAGAGCTAGCAGAGCACTGGGGAAAAGCAATCAGAGAATTCCCTGCTAGCACGTTCTCTGTGCCTGGGAAGCAGAAGTGTTCCCATTGCTTCGCAGAATCGCTTTTGTGCAGAAAACAGTAACACTTGTTCAGAACGAAAGAAAGCACAGAGCCCCAGATTTTATGTTGTCCTGGAGAGCTTGCAGAGCACTGGGGAAAGGCAGGCAGAGAATTCCCTGCTAGCACGTTCTCTGTGCCTGGGAAGCAGAAGTGTTCACATTGCTTCGCAGAATCGCTTTTGTGCAGAAAACAGTAACACTTGTTCAGAACGAAAGAAAGCACAGAGCCCCAGATTTTATGTTGTCCTGGAGAGCTTGCAGAGCACTGGGGAAAGGCAGGCAGAGAATTCCCTGCTAGCACCTTCTCTGTGCCTGGGAAGCAGAAGTCTTCACATTGCTTCGCAGAATCGCTTTTGTGCAGAAAACAGTAACACTTGTTCAGAACGAAAGAAAGCACAGAGCCCCAGATTTTATGTTGTCCTGGAGAGCTTGCAGAGCACTGGGGAAAGGCAGGCAGAGAATTCCCTGCTAGCACCTTCTCTGTGCCTGGGAAGCAGAAGTCTTCACATTGCTTCGCAGAATCGCTTTTGTGCAGAAAACAGTAACACTTGTTCAGAACGAAAGAAAGCACAGAGCCCCAGATTTGCTGTTGTCCTGGAGAGCTTGCAGAGCACTGGGGAAAAGCAGGCAGAGAATTCCCTGCTAGCACCTTCTCTGTGCCTGGGAAGCAGAAGTGTTCACATTGCTTCGCAGAATCGCTTTTGTGCAGAAAACAGTAACACTTGTTCAGAACGAAAGAAAGCACAGAGCCCCAGATTTTATGTTGTCCTGGAGAGCTTGCAGAGCACTGGGGAAAGGCAGGCAGAGAATTCTCTGCTAGCACCTTCTCTGTGCCTGGGAAGCAGAAGTCTTCACATTGCTTCGCAGAATCGCTTTTGTGCAGAAAACAGTAACACTTGTTCAGAACGAAAGAAAGCACAGAGCCCCAGATTTTATGTTGTCCTGGAGAGCTTGCAGAGCACTGGGGAAAGGCAGGCAGAGAATTCCCTGCTAGCACGTTCTCTGTGCCTGGGAAGCAGAAGTGTTCACATTGCTTCGCAGAATCGCTTTTGTGCAGAAAACAGTAACACTTGTTCAGAACGAAAGAAAGCACAGAGCCCCAGATTTGCTGTTGTCCTGGAGAGCTTGCAGAGCACTGGGGAAAGGCAGGCAGAGAATTCCCTGCTAGCACCTTCTCTGTGCCTGGGAAGCAGAAGTGTTCACATTGCTTCGCAGAATCGCTTTTGTGCAGAAAACAGTAACACTTGTTCAGAACGAAAGAAAGCACAGAGCCCCAGATTTGCTGTTGTCCTGGAGAGCTTGCAGAGCACTGGGGAAAGGCAGGCAGAGAATTCCCTGCTAGCACCTTCTCTGTGCCTGGGAAGCAGAAGTGTTCCCATTGCTTCGCAGAATCGCTTTTGTGCAGAAAACAGTAACACTTGTTCAGAACGAAAGAAAGCACAGAGCCCCAGATTTTATGTTGTCCTGGAGAGCTTGCAGAGTACTGGGGAAAGGCAGGCAGAGAATTCCCTGCTAGCACCTTCTCTGTGCCTGGGAAACAGAAGTGTTCCCATTGCTTCGCAGAATCGCTTTTGTGCAGAAAACAGTAACACTTGTTCAGAACGAAAGAAAGCACAGAGCCCCAGATTTTATGTTGTCCTGGAGCGCTAGCAGAGCACTGGGGAAAAGCAGGCAGAGAATTCCCTGCTAGCACCTTCTCTGTGCCTGGGAAGCAGAAGTCTTCACATTGCTTCGCAGAATCGCTTTTGTGCAGAAAACAGTAACACTTGTTCAGAACGAAAGAAAGCACAGAGCCCCAGATTTTATGTTGTCCTGGAGAGCTTGCAGAGCACTGGGGAAAGGCACGCAGAGAATTCCCTGCTAGCACCTTCTCTGTGCCTGTTCACATTGCTTCGCAGAATCGCTTTTGTGCAGAAAACAATAACACTTGTTCAGAAGGAAAGAAAGCACAGAGCCCCAGATTTTATGTTGTCCTGGAGAGCTTGCAGAGCACTGGGGAAAAGCAGGCAGAGATTTCCCTGCTAGCACGTTCTCTGTGCCTGGGAAGCAGAAGTGTTCAGATTGCTTCGCAGAATCGCTTTTGTGCAGAAAACAGTAACACTTGTTCAGAACGAAAGAAAGCACAGAGCCCCAGATTTGCTGTTGTCCTGGAGAGCTTGCAGAGCACTGGGGAAAGGCAGGCAGAGAATTCCCTGCTAGCACCTTCTCTGTGCCTGGGAAGCAGAAGTGTTCACATTGCTTCGCAGAATCGCTTTTGTGCAGAAAACAGTAACACTTGTTCAGAACGAAAGAAAGCACAGAGCCCCAGATTTTATGTTGTCCTGGAGAGCTAGCAGAGCACTGGGGAAAAGCAGGCAGAGAATTCCCTGCTAGCACGTTCTCTGTTCCTGGGAAGCAGAAGTGTTCCCATTGCTTCGCAGAATCGCTTTTGTGCAGAAAACAGTAACACTTGTTCAGAACGAAAGAAAGCACAGAGCCCCAGATTTTATGTTGTCCTGGAGAGCTTGCAGAGCACTGGGGAAAGGCAGGCAGAGAATTCCCTGCTAGCACCTTCTCTGTGCCTGGGAAGCAGAAGTCTTCACATTGCTTCGCAGAATCGCTTTTGTGCAGAAAACAGTAACACTTGTTCAGAACGAAAGAAAGCACAGAGCCCCAGATTTTATGTTGTCCTTGAGAGCTTGCAGAGCACTGGGGAAAAGCAGGCAGAGAATTCCCTGCTAGCACCTTCTCTGTGCCTGGGAAACAGAAGTGTTCCCATTGCTTCGCAGAATCGCTTTTGTGCAGAAAACAGTAACACTTGTTCAGAACGAAAGAAAGCACAGAGCCCCAGATTTTATGTTGTCCTGGAGAGCTTGCAGAGCACTGGGGAAAGGCAGGCAGAGAATTCTCTGCTAGCACCTTCTCTGTGCCTGGGAAGCAGAAGTCTTCACATTGCTTCGCAGAATCGCTTTTGTGCAGAAAACAGTAACACTTGTTCAGAACGAAAGAAAGCACAGAGCCCCAGATTTTATGTTGTCCTGGAGAGCTTGCAGAGCACTGGGAAAAGGCACGCAGAGAATTCCCTGCTAGCACCTTCTCTGTGCCTGTTCACATTGCTTCGCAGAATCGCTTTTGTGCAGAAAACAATAACACTTGTTCAGAAGGAAAGAAAGCACAGAGCCCCAGATTTTATGTTGTCCTGGAGAGCTTGCAGAGCACTGGGGAAAAGCAGGCAGAGATTTCCCTGCTAGCACGTTCTCTGTGCCTGGGAAGCAGAAGTGTTCCCATTGCTTCGCAGAATCGCTTTTGTGCAGAAAACAGTAACACTTGTTCAGAACGAAAGAAAGCACAGAGCCCCAGATTTTATGTTGTCCTGGAGAGCTTGCAGAGCACTGGGGAAAAGCAGGCAGAGAATTCCCTGCTAGCACCTTCTCTGTGCCTGGGAAACAGAAGTGTTCCCATTGCTTCGCAGAATCGCTTTTGTGCAGAAAACAGTAACACTTGTTCAGAACGAAAGAAAGCACAGAGCCCCAGATTTTATGTTGTCCTGGAGAGCTTGCAGAGCACTGGGGAAAGGCAGGCAGAGAATTCCCTGCTAGCACCTTCTCTGTGCCTGGGAAACAGAAGTGTTCCCATTGCTTCGCAGAATCGCTTTTGTGCAGAAAACAGTAACACTTGTTCAGAACGAAAGAAAGCACAGAGCCCCAGATTTGCTGTTGTCCTGGAGAGCTTGCAGAGCACTGGGGAAAGGCAGGCAGAGAATTCCCTGCTAGCACCTTCTCTGTGCATGGGAAGCAGAAGTGTTCACATTGCTTCGCAGAATCGCTTTTGTGCAGAAAACAGTAACACTTGTTCAGAACGAAAGAAAGCACAGAGCCCCAGATTTTATGTTGTCCTGGAGAGCTAGCAGAGCACTGGGGAAAAGCAATCAGAGAATTCCCTGCTAGCACGTTCTCTGTGCCTGGGAAGCAGAAGTGTTCCCATTGCTTCGCAGAATCGCTTTTGTGCAGAAAACAGTAACACTTGTTCAGAACGAAAGAAAGCACAGAGCCCCAGATTTTATGTTGTCCTGGAGAGCTTGCAGAGCACTGGGGAAAGGCAGGCAGAGAATTCCCTGCTAGCACGTTCTCTGTGCCTGGGAAGCAGAAGTGTTCCCATTGCTTCGCAGAATCGCTTTTGTGCAGAAAACAGTAACACTTGTTCAGAACGAAAGAAAGCACAGAGCCCCAGATTTTATGTTGTCCTGGAGAGCTTGCAGAGCACTGGGGAAAGGCAGGCAGAGAATTCCCTGCTAGCACCTTCTCTGTGCCTGGGAAGCAGAAGTCTTCACATTGCTTCGCAGAATCGCTTTTGTGCAGAAAACAGTAACACTTGTTCAGAACGAAAGAAAGCACAGAGCCCCAGATTTTATGTTGTCCTGGAGAGCTTGCAGAGCACTGGGGAAAGGCAGGCAGAGAATTCCCTGCTAGCACCTTCTCTGTGCCTGGGAAGCAGAAGTCTTCACATTGCTTCGCAGAATCGCTTTTGTGCAGAAAACAGTAACACTTGTTCAGAACGAAAGAAAGCACAGAGCCCCAGATTTGCTGTTGTCCTGGAGAGCTTGCAGAGCACTGGGGAAAAGCAGGCAGAGAATTCCCTGCTAGCACCTTCTCTGTGCCTGGGAAGCAGAAGTGTTCACATTGCTTCGCAGAATCGCTTTTGTGCAGAAAACAGTAACACTTGTTCAGAACGAAAGAAAGCACAGAGCCCCAGATTTTATGTTGTCCTGGAGAGCTTGCAGAGCACTGGGGAAAGGCAGGCAGAGAATTCTCTGCTAGCACCTTCTCTGTGCCTGGGAAGCAGAAGTCTTCACATTGCTTCGCAGAATCGCTTTTGTGCAGAAAACAGTAACACTTGTTCAGAACGAAAGAAAGCACAGAGCCCCAGATTTTATGTTGTCCTGGAGAGCTTGCAGAGCACTGGGGAAAGGCAGGCAGAGAATTCCCTGCTAGCACGTTCTCTGTGCCTGGGAAGCAGAAGTGTTCACATTGCTTCGCAGAATCGCTTTTGTGCAGAAAACAGTAACACTTGTTCAGAACGAAAGAAAGCACAGAGCCCCAGATTTGCTGTTGTCCTGGAGAGCTTGCAGAGCACTGGGGAAAGGCAGGCAGAGAATTCCCTGCTAGCACCTTCTCTGTGCCTGGGAAGCAGAAGTGTTCACATTGCTTCGCAGAATCGCTTTTGTGCAGAAAACAGTAACACTTGTTCAGAACGAAAGAAAGCACAGAGCCCCAGATTTTATGTTGTCCTGGAGAGCTTGCAGAGCACTGGGGAAAGGCAGGCAGAGAATTCCCTGCTAGCACCTTCTCTGTGCCTGGGAAGCAGAAGTGTTCCCATTGCTTCGCAGAATCGCTTTTGTGCAGAAAACAGTAACACTTGTTCAGAACGAAAGAAAGCACAGAGCCCCAGATTTTATGTTGTCCTGGAGAGCTTGCAGAGTACTGGGGAAAGGCAGGCAGAGAATTCCCTGCTAGCACCTTCTCTGTGCCTGGGAAACAGAAGTGTTCCCATTGCTTCGCAGAATCGCTTTTGTGCAGAAAACAGTAACACTTGTTCAGAACGAAAGAAAGCACAGAGCCCCAGATTTTATGTTGTCCTGGAGCGCTAGCAGAGCACTGGGGAAAAGCAGGCAGAGAATTCCCTGCTAGCACCTTCTCTGTGCCTGGGAAGCAGAAGTCTTCACATTGCTTCGCAGAATCGCTTTTGTGCAGAAAACAGTAACACTTGTTCAGAACGAAAGAAAGCACAGAGCCCCAGATTTTATGTTGTCCTGGAGAGCTTGCAGAGCACTGGGGAAAAGCAGGCAGAGAATTCCCTGCTAGCACCTTCTCTGTGCCTGGGAAACAGAAGTGTTCCCATTGCTTCGCAGAATCGCTTTTGTGCAGAAAACAGTAACACTTGTTCAGAACGAAAGAAAGCACAGAGCCCCAGATTTTATGTTGTCCTGGAGAGCTTGCAGAGCACTGGGGAAAGGCAGGCAGAGAATTCTCTGCTAGCACCTTCTCTGTGCCTGGGAAGCAGAAGTCTTCACATTGCTTCGCAGAATCGCTTTTGTGCAGAAAACAGTAACACTTGTTCAGAACGAAAGAAAGCACAGAGCCCCAGATTTGCTGTTGTCCTGGAGAGCTTGCAGAGCACTGGGGAAAGGCAGGCAGAGAATTCCCTGCTAGCACCTTCTCTGTGCCTGGGAAGCAGAAGTGTTCACATTGCTTCGCAGAATCGCTTTTGTGCAGAAAACAGTAACACTTGTTCAGAACGAAAGAAAGCACAGAGCCCCAGATTTTATGTTGTCCTGGAGAGCTAGCAGAGCACTGGGGAAAAGCAGGCAGAGAATTCCCTGCTAGCACCTTCTCTGTTCCTGGGAAGCAGAAGTGTTCCCATTGCTTCGCAGAATCGCTTTTGTGCAGAAAACAGTAACACTTGTTCAGAACGAAAGAAAGCACAGAGCCCCAGATTTTATGTTGTCCTGGAGAGCTTGCAGAGCACTGGGGAAAGGCAGGCAGAGAATTCCCTGCTAGCACCTTCTCTGTGCCTGGGAAGCAGAAGTCTTCACATTGCTTCGCAGAATCGCTTTTGTGCAGAAAACAGTAACACTTGTTCAGAACGAAAGAAAGCACAGAGCCCCAGATTTTATGTTGTCCTTGAGAGCTTGCAGAGCACTGGGGAAAAGCAGGCAGAGAATTCCCTGCTAGCACCTTCTCTGTGCCTGGGAAACAGAAGTGTTCCCATTGCTTCGCAGAATCGCTTTTGTGCAGAAAACAGTAACACTTGTTCAGAACGAAAGAAAGCACAGAGCCCCAGATTTTATGTTGTCCTGGAGAGCTTGCAGAGCACTGGGGAAAGGCAGGCAGAGAATTCTCTGCTAGCACCTTCTCTGTGCCTGGGAAGCAGAAGTCTTCACATTGCTTCGCAGAATCGCTTTTGTGCAGAAAACAGTAACACTTGTTCAGAACGAAAGAAAGCACAGAGCCCCAGATTTTATGTTGTCCTGGAGAGCTTGCAGAGCACTGGGAAAAGGCACGCAGAGAATTCCCTGCTAGCACCTTCTCTGTGCCTGTTCACATTGCTTCGCAGAATCGCTTTTGTGCAGAAAACAATAACACTTGTTCAGAAGGAAAGAAAGCACAGAGCCCCAGATTTTATGTTGTCCTGGAGAGCTTGCAGAGCACTGGGGAAAAGCAGGCAGAGATTTCCCTGCTAGCACGTTCTCTGTGCCTGGGAAGCAGAAGTGTTCCCATTGCTTCGCAGAATCGCTTTTGTGCAGAAAACAGTAACACTTGTTCAGAACGAAAGAAAGCACAGAGCCCCAGATTTTATGTTGTCCTGGAGAGCTTGCAGAGCACTGGGGAAAGGCAGGCAGAGAATTCCCTGCTAGCACCTTCTCTGTGCCTGGGAAGCAGAAGTCTTCACATTGCTTCGCAGAATCGCTTTTGTGCAGAAAACAGTAACACTTGTTCAGAACGAAAGAAAGCACAGAGCCCCAGATTTTATGTTGTCCTGGAGAGCTTGCAGAGTACTGGGGAAAGGCAGGCAGAGAATTCCCTGCTAGCACCTTCTCTGTGCCTGGGAAACAGAAGTGTTCCCATTGCTTCGCAGAATCGCTTTTGTGCAGAAAACAGTAACACTTGTTCAGAACGAAAGAAAGCACAGAGCCCCAGATTTTATGTTGTCCTGGAGAGCTAGCAGAGCACTGAGGAAAAGCAGGCAGAGAATTCCCTGCTAGCACGTTCTCTGTTCCTGGGAAGCAGAAGTGTTCCCATTGCTTCGCATAATCGCTTTTGTGCAGAAAACAGTAACACTTGTTCAGAACGAAAGAAAGCACAGAGCCCCAGATTTTATGTTGTCCTGGAGAGCTTGCAGAGCACTGGGGAAAGGCAGGCAGAGAATTCCCTGCTAGCACCTTCTCTGTGCCTGGGAAGCAGAAGTCTTCACATTGCTTCGCAGAATCGCTTTTGTGCAGAAAACAGTAACACTTGTTCAGAACGAAAGAAAGCACAGAGCCCCAGATTTTATGTTGTCCTGGAGAGCTTGCAGAGCACTGGGGAAAGGCAGGCAGAGAATTCCCTGCTAGCACCTTCTCTGTGCCTGGGAAGCAGAAGTCTTCACATTGCTTCGCAGAATCGCTTTTGTGCAGAAAACAGTAACACTTGTTCAGAACGAAAGAAAGCACAGAGCCCCAGATTTGCTGTTGTCCTGGAGAGCTTGCAGAGCACTGGGGAAAAGCAGGCAGAGAATTCCCTGCTAGGACCTTCTCTGTGCCTGGGAAGCAGAAGTGTTCACATTGCTTCGCAGAATCGCTTTTGTGCAGAAAACAGTAACACTTGTTCAGAACGAAAGAAAGCACAGAGCCCCAGATTTTATGTTGTCCTGGAGAGCTTGCAGAGCACTGGGGAAAGGCAGGCAGAGAATTCTCTGCTAGCACCTTCTCTGTGCCTGGGAAGCAGAAGTCTTCACATTGCTTCGCAGAATCGCTTTTGTGCAGAAAACAGTAACACTTGTTCAGAACGAAAGAAAGCACAGAGCCCCAGATTTTATGTTGTCCTGGAGAGCTTGCAGAGCACTGGGGAAAGGCAGGCAGAGAATTCCCTGCTAGCACCTTCTCTGTGCCTGGGAAACAGAAGTGTTCACATTGCTTCGCAGAATCGCTTTTGTGCAGAAAACAGTAACACTTGTTCAGAACGAAAGAAAGCACAGAGCCCCAGATTTGCTGTTGTCCTGGAGAGCTTGCAGAGCACTGGGGAAAGGCAGGCAGAGAATTCCCTGCTAGCACCTTCTCTGTGCCTGGGAAGCAGAAGTGTTCACATTGCTTCGCAGAATCGCTTTTGTGCAGAAAACAGTAACACTTGTTCAGAACGAAAGAAAGCACAGAGCCCCAGATTTTATGTTGTCCTGGAGAGCTTGCAGAGCACTGGGGAAAGGCAGGCAGAGAATTCCCTGCTAGCACCTTCTCTGTGCCTGGGAAGCAGAAGTCTTCACATTGCTTCGCAGAATCGCTTTTGTGCAGAAAACAGTAACACTTGTTCAGAACGAAAGAAAGCACAGAGCCCCAGATTTTATGTTGTCCTGGAGAGCTTGCAGAGTACTGGGGAAAGGCAGGCAGAGAATTCCCTGCTAGCACCTTCTCTGTGCCTGGGAAACAGAAGTGTTCCCATTGCTTCGCAGAATCGCTTTTGTGCAGAAAACAGTAACACTTGTTCAGAACGAAAGAAAGCACAGAGCCCCAGATTTTATGTTGTCCTGGAGAGCTAGCAGAGCACTGGGGAAAAGCAGGCAGAGAATTCCCTGCTAGCACCTTCTCTGTGCCTGGGAAGCAGAAGTCTTCACATTGCTTCGCAGAATCGCTTTTGTGCAGAAAACAGTAACACTTGTTCAGAACGAAAGAAAGCACAGAGCCCCAGATTTTATGTTGTCCTTGAGAGCTTGCAGAGCACTGGGGAAAAGCAGGCAGAGAATTCCCTGCTAGCACCTTCTCTGTGCCTGGGAAGCAGAAGTGTTCCCATTGCTTCGCAGAATCGCTTTTGTGCAGAAAACAGTAACACTTGTTCAGAACGAAAGAAAGCACAGAGCCCCAGATTTTATGTTGTCCTGGAGAGCTTGCAGAGCACTGGGGAAAAGCAGGCAGAGAATTCCCTGCTAGCACCTTCTCTGTGCCTGGGAAACAGAAGTGTTCCCATTGCTTCGCAGAATCGCTTTTGTGCAGAAAACAGTAACACTTGTTCAGAACGAAAGAAAGCACAGAGCCCCAGATTTTATGTTGTCCTGGAGAGCTTGCAGAGCACTGGGGAAAGGCAGGCAGAGAATTCTCTGCTAGCACCTTCTCTGTGCCTGGGAAGCAGAAGTGTTCCCATTGCTTCGCAGAATCGCTTTTGTGCAGAAAACAGTAACACTTGTTCAGAACGAAAGAAAGCACAGAGCCCCAGATTTTATGTTGTCCTGGAGAGCTTGCAGAGCACTGGGGAAAGGCACGCAGAGAATTCCCTGCTAGCACCTTCTCTGTGCCTGTTCACATTGCTTCGCAGAATCGCTTTTGTGCAGAAAACAATAACACTTGTTCAGAAGGAAAGAAAGCACAGAGCCCCAGATTTTATGTTGTCCTGGAGAGCTTGCAGAGCACTGGGGAAAAGCAGGCAGAGATTTCCCTGCTAGCACGTTCTCTGTGCCTGGGAAGCAGAAGTGTTCAGATTGCTTCGCAGAATCGCTTTTGTGCAGAAAACAGTAACACTTGTTCAGAACGAAATAAAGCACAGAGCCCCAGATTTGCTGTTGTCCTGGAGAGCTTGCAGAGTACTGGGGAAAGGCAGGCAGAGAATTCCCTGCTAGCACCTTCTCTGTGCCTGGGAAGCAGAAGTGTTCACATTGCTTCGCAGAATCGCTTTTGTGCAGAAAACAGTAACACTTGTTCAGAACGAAAGAAAGCACAGAGCCCCAGATTTTATCTTGTCCTGGAGAGCTAGCAGAGCACTGGGGAAAAGCAGGCAGAGAATTCCCTGCTAGCACCTTCTCTGTTCCTGGGAAGCAGAAGTGTTCCCATTGCTTCGCAGAATCGCTTTTGTGCAGAAAACAGTAACACTTGTTCAGAACGAAAGAAAGCACAGAGCCCCAGATTTTATGTTGTCCTGGAGAGCTTGCAGAGCACTGGGGAAAGGCAGGCAGAGAATTCCCTGCTAGCACCTTCTCTGTGCCTGGGAAGCAGAAGTCTTCACATTGCTTCGCAGAATCGCTTTTGTGCAGAAAACAGTAACACTTGTTCAGAACGAAAGAAAGCACAGAGCCCCAGATTTTATGTTGTCCTGGAGAGCTTGCAGAGCACTGGGGAAAAGCAGGCAGAGAATTCCCTGCTAGCACCTTCTCTGTGCCTGGGAAGCAGAAGTGTTGCCATTGCTTCGCATAATCGCTTTTGTGCAGAAAACAGTAACACTTGTTCAGAACGAAAGAAAGCACAGAGCCCCAGATTTTATGTTGTCCTGGAGAGCTTGCAGAGCACTGGGAAAAGGCACGCAGAGAATTCCCTGCTAGCACCTTCTCTGTGCCTGTTCACATTGCTTCGCAGAATCGCTTTTGTGCAGAAAACAATAACACTTGTTCAGAAGGAAAGAAAGCACAGAGCCCCAGATTTTATGTTGTCCTGGAGAGCTTGCAGAGCACTGGGGAAAAGCAGGCAGAGATTTCCCTGCTAGAACGTTCTCTGTGCCTGGGAAGCAGAAGTGTTCACATTGCTTCGCAGAATCGCTTTTGTGCAGAAAACAGTAACACTTGTTCAGAACGAAAGAAAGCACAGAGCCCCAGATTTGCTGTTGTCCTGGAGAGCTTGCAGAGCACTGGGGAAAGGCAGGCAGAGAATTCCCTGCTAGCACCTTCTCTGTGCCTGTTCACATTGCTTCGCAGAATCGCTTTTGTGCAGAAAACAATAACACTTGTTCAGAAGGAAAGAAAGCACAGAGCCCCAGATTTTATGTTGTCCTGGAGAGCTAGCAGAGCACTGGGGAAAAGCAGGCAGAGATTTCCCTGCTAGCACGTTCTCTGTGCCTGGGAAGCAGAAGTGTTCACATTGCTTCGCAGAATCGCTTTTGTGCAGAAAACAGTAACACTTGTTCAGAACGAAAGAAAGCACAGAGCCCCAGATTTTATGTTGTCCTGGAGAGCTTGCAGAGCACTGGGGAAAGGCAGGCAGAGAATTCCCTGCTAGCACCTTCTCTGTGCCTGGGAAGCAGAAGTCTTCACATTGCTTCGCAGAATCGCTTTTGTGCAGAAAACAGTAACACTTGTTCAGAACGAAAGAAAGCACAGAGCCCCAGATTTGCTGTTGTCCTGGAGAGCTTGCAGAGCACTGGGGAAAAGCAGGCAGAGAATTCCCTGCTAGCACCTTCTCTGTGCCTGGGAAGCAGAAGTGTTGCCATTGCTTCGCATAATCGCTTTTGTGCAGAAAACAGTAACACTTGTTCAGAACGAAAGAAAGCACAGAGCCCCAGATTTTATGTTGTCCTGGAGAGCTTGCAGAGCACTGGGAAAAGGCACGCAGAGAATTCCCTGCTAGCACCTTCTCTGTGCCTGTTCACATTGCTTCGCAGAATCGCTTTTGTGCAGAAAACAATAACACTTGTTCAGAAGGAAAGAAAGCACAGAGCCCCAGATTTTATGTTGTCCTGGAGAGCTTGCAGAGCACTGGGGAAAAGCAGGCAGAGATTTCCCTGCTAGAACGTTCTCTGTGCCTGGGAAGCAGAAGTGTTCCCATTGCTTCGCAGAATCGCTTTTGTGCAGAAAACAGTAACACTTGTTCAGAACGAAAGAAAGCACAGAGCCCCAGATTTGCTGTTGTCCTGGAGAGCTTGCAGAGCACTGGGGAAAGGCAGGCAGAGAATTCCCTGCTAGCACCTTCTCTGTGCCTGTTCACATTGCTTCGCAGAATCGCTTTTGTGCAGAAAACAATAACACTTGTTCAGAAGGAAAGAAAGCACAGAGCCCCAGATTTTATGTTGTCCTGGAGAGCTAGCAGAGCACTGGGGAAAAGCAGGCAGAGATTTCCCTGCTAGCACCTTCTCTGTGCCTGGGAAGCAGAAGTGTTCACATTGCTTCGCAGAATCGCTTTTGTGCAGAAAACAGTAACACTTGTTCAGAACGAAAGAAAGCACAGAGCCCCAGATTTTATGTTGTCCTGGAGAGCTTGCAGAGCACTGGGGAAAAGCAGGCAGAGAATTCCCTGCTAGCACCTTCTCTGTGCCTGGGAAGCAGAAGTCTTCACATTGCTTCGCAGAATCGCTTTTGTGCAGAAAACAGTAACACTTGTTCAGAAAGAAAGAAAGCAGAGAGCCCCAGATTTTATGTTGTCCTGGAGAGCTTGCAGAGCACTGGGGAAAAGCAGGCAGAGAATTCCCTGCTAGGACCTTCTCTGTGCCTGGGAAGCAGAAGTGTTCACATTGCTTCGCAGAATCGCTTTTGTGCAGAAAACAGTAACACTTGTTCAGAACGAAAGAAAGCACAGAGCCCCAGATTTTATGTTGTCCTGGAGAGCTTGCAGAGCACTGGGGAAAGGCAGGCAGAGAATTCCCTGCTAGCACCTTCTCTGTGCCTGGGAAGCAGAAGTGTTCCCATTGCTTCACAGAATCGCTTTTGTGCAGAAAACAGTAACACTTGTTCAGAACGAAAGAAAGCACAGAGCCCCAGATTTTATGTTGTCCTGGAGAGCTTGCAGAGCACTGGGGAAAGGCAGGCAGAGAATTCCCTGCTAGCACCTTCTCTGTGCCTGGGAAACAGAAGTGTTCCCATTGCTTCGCAGAATCGCTTTTGTGCAGAAAACAGTAACACTTGTTCAGAACGAAAGAAAGCACAGAGCCCCAGATTTGCTGTTGTCCTGGAGAGCTAGCAGAGCACTGAGGAAAAGCAGGCAGAGAATTCCCTGCTAGCACGTTCTCTGTTCCTGTGAAGCAGAAGTGTTCCCATTGCTTCGCAGAATCGCTTTTGTGCAGAAAACAGTAACACTTGTTCAGAACGAAAGAAAGCACAGAGCCCCAGATTTTATGTTGTCCTGGAGAGCTTGCAGAGCACTGGGGAAAGGCAGGCAGAGAATTCCCTGCTAGCACCTTCTCTGTGCCTGGGAAGCAGAAGTCTTCACATTGCTTCGCAGAATCGCTTTTGTGCAGAAAACAGTAACACTTGTTCAGAACGAAAGAAAGCACAGAGCCCCAGATTTTATGTTGTCCTGGAGAGCTTGCAGAGCACTGGGGAAAAGCAGGCAGAGAATTCCCTGCTAGCACCTTCTCTGTGCCTGGGAAACAGAAGTGTTCCCATTGCTTCGCAGAATCGCTTTTGTGCAGAAAACAGTAACACTTGTTCAGAACGAAAGAAAGCACAGAGCCCCAGATTTGCTGTTGTCCTGGAGAGCTTGCAGAGCACTGGGGAAAGGCAGGCAGAGAATTCCCTGCTAGCACCTTCTCTGTGCCTGGGAAGCAGAAGTGTTCACATTGCTTCGCAGAATCGCTTTTGTGCAGAAAACAGTAACACTTGTTCAGAACGAAAGAAAGCACAGAGACCCAGATTATATGTTGTCCTGGAGAGCTTGCAGAGCACTGGGGAAAGGCAGGCAGAGAATTCCCTGCTAGCACCTTCTCTGTGCCTGGGAAGCAGAAGTCTTCACATTGCTTCGCAGAATCGCTTTTGTGCAGAAAACAGTAACACTTGTTCAGAACGAAAGAAAGCACAGAGCCCCAGATTTTATGTTGTCCTGGAGAGCTTGCAGAGTACTGGGGAAAGGCAGGCAGAGAATTCCCTGCTAGCACCTTCTCTGTGCCTGGGAAACAGAAGTGTTCCCATTGCTTCGCAGAATCGCTTTTGTGCAGAAAACAGTAACACTTGTTCAGAACGAAAGAAAGCACAGAGCCCCAGATTTTATGTTGTCCTGGAGAGCTTGCAGAGCACTGAGGAAAAGCAGGCAGAGAATTCCCTGCTAGCACGTTCTCTGTTCCTGGGAAGCAGAAGTGTTCCCATTGCTTCGCAGAATCGCTTTTGTGCAGAAAACAGTAACACTTGTTCAGAACGAAAGAAAGCACAGAGCCCCAGATTTTATGTTGTCCTGGAGAGCTTGCAGAGCACTGGGGAAAGGCAGGCAGAGAATTCCCTGCTAGCACCTTCTCTGTGCCTGGGAAGCAGAAGTCTTCACATTGCTTCGCAGAATCGCTTTTGTGCAGAAAACAGTAACACTTGTTCAGAACGAAAGAAAGCACAGAGCCCCAGATTTTATGTTGTCCTGGAGAGCTTGCAGAGCACTGGGGAAAGGCAGGCAGAGAATTCCCTGCTAGCACCTTCTCTGTGCCTGGGAAGCAGAAGTGTTCACATTGCTTCGCAGAATCGCTTTTGTGCAGAAAACAGTAACACTTGTTCAGAACGAAAGAAAGCACAGAGCCCCAGATTTTATGTTGTCCTGGAGAGCTTGCAGAGCACTGGGGAAAAGCAGGCAGAGAATTCTCTGCTAGGACCTTCTCTGTGCCTGGGAAGCAGAAGTGTTCACATTGCTTCGCAGAATCGCTTTTGTGCAGAAAACAGTAACACTTGTTCAGAACGAAAGAAAGCACAGAGCCCCAGATTTTATGTTGTCCTGGAGAGCTTGCAGAGCACTGGGGAAAAGCAGGCAGAGAATTCCCTGCTAGCACCTTCTCTGTGCCTGGGAAACAGAAGTGTTCCCATTGCTTCGCAGAATCGCTTTTGTGCAGAAAACAGTAACACTTGTTCAGAACGAAAGAAAGCACAGAGCCCCAGATTTTATGTTGTCCTGGAGAGCTTGCAGAGTACTGGGGAAAGGCAGGCAGAGAATTCCCTGCTAGCACCTTCTCTGTGCCTGGGAAGCAGAAGTGTTCACATTGCTTCGCAGAATCGCTTTTGTGCAGAAAACAGTAACACTTGTTCAGAACGAAAGAAAGCACAGAGCCCCAGATTTTATGTTGTCCTGGAGAGCTTGCAGAGCACTGGGGAAAGGCAGGCAGAGAATTCCCTGCTAGCACCTTCTCTGTGCCTGGGAAACAGAAGTGTTCACATTGCTTCGCAGAATCGCTTTTGTGCAGAAAACAGTAACACTTGTTCAGAACGAAAGAAAGCACAGAGCCCCAGATTTGCTGTTGTCCTGGAGAGCTTGCAGAGCACTGGGGAAAGGCAGGCAGAGAATTCCCTGCTAGCACCTTCTCTGTGCCTGGGAAGCAGAAGTGTTCACATTGCTTCGCAGAATCGCTTTTGTGCAGAAAACAGTAACACTTGTTCAGAACGAAAGAAAGCACAGAGCCCCAGATTTTATGTTGTCCTGGAGAGCTAGCAGAGCACTGGGGAAAAGCAATCAGAGAATTCCCTGCTAGCACGTTCTCTGTGCCTGGGAAGCAGAAGTGTTCCCATTGCTTCGCAGAATCGCTTTTGTGCAGAAAACAGTAACACTTGTTCAGAACGAAAGAAAGCACAGAGCCCCAGATTTTATGTTGTCCTGGAGAGCTTGCAGAGCACTGGGGAAAGGCAGGCAGAGAATTCCCTGCTAGCACGTTCTCTGTGCCTGGGAAGCAGAAGTCTTCACATTGCTTCGCAGAATCGCTTTTGTGCAGAAAACAGTAACACTTGTTCAGAACGAAAGAAAGCACAGAGCCCCAGATTTTATGTTGTCCTGGAGAGCTTGCAGAGCACTGGGGAAAAGCAGGCAGAGAATTCCCTGCTAGCACCTTCTCTGTGCCTGGGAAGCAGAAGTGTTCACATTGCTTCGCAGAATCGCTTTTGTGCAGAAAACAGTAACACTTGTTCAGAACGAAAGAAAGCACAGAGCCCCAGATTTTATGTTGTCCTGGAGAGCTTGCAGAGCACTGGATAAAAGCAGGCAGAGAATTCCCTGCTAGCACCTTCTCTGTGCCTGTTCACATTGCTTCGCAGAATCGCTTTTGTGCAGAAAACAATAACACTTGTTCAGAAGGAAAGAAAGCACAGAGCCCCAGATTTTATGTTGTCCTGGAGAGCTTGCAGAGCACTGGGGAAAAGCAGGCAGAGATTTCCCTGCTAGCACGTTCTCTGTGCCTGGGAAGCAGAAGTCTTCACATTGCTTCGCAGAATCGCTTTTGTGCAGAAAACAGTAACACTTGTTCAGAACGAAAGAAAGCACAGAGCCCCAGATTTGCTGTTGTCCTGGAGAGCTTGCAGAGCACTGGGGAAAGGCAGGCAGAGAATTCCCTGCTAGCACCTTCTCTGTGCCTGGGAAGCAGAAGTGTTCACATTGCTTCGCAGAATCGCTTTTGTGCAGAAAACAGTAACACTTGTTGAGAACGAAAGAAAGCACAGAGCCCCAGATTTTATGTTGTCCTGGAGAGCTTGCAGAGTACTGGGGAAAGGCAGGCAGAGAATTCCCTGCTAGCACCTTCTCTGTGCCTGGGAAACAGAAGTGTTCCCATTGCTTCGCAGAATCGCTTTTGTGCAGAAAACAGTAACACTTGTTCAGAACGAAAGAAAGCACAGAGCCCCAGATTTTATGTTGTCCTGGAGAGCTAGCAGAGCACTGAGGAAAAGCAGGCAGAGAATTCCCTGCTAGCACGTTCTCTGTTCCTGGGAAGCAGAAGTGTTCCCATTGCTTCGCAGAATCGCTTTTGTGCAGAAAACAGTAACACTTGTTCAGAACGAAAGAAAGCACAGAGCCCCAGATTTTATGTTGTCCTGGAGAGCTTGCAGAGCACTGGGGAAAGGCAGGCAGAGAATTCCCTGCTAGCACCTTCTCTGTGCCTGGGAAGCAGAAGTGTTCCCATTGCTTCGCAGAATCGCTTTTGTGCAGAAAACAGTAACACTTGTTCAGAACGAAAGAAAGCACAGAGCCCCAGATTTTATGTTGTCCTGGAGAGCTTGCAGAGCACTGGGGAAAGGCAGGCAGAGAATTCCCTGCTAGCACCTTCTCTGTGCCTGGGAAGCAGAAGTCTTCACATTGCTTCGCAGAATCGCTTTTGTGCAGAAAACAGTAACACTTGTTCAGAACGAAAGAAAGCACAGAGCCCCAGATTTTATGTTGTCCTGGAGAGCTTGCAGAGCACTGGGGAAAAGCAGGCAGAGAATTCCCTGCTAGCACCTTCTCTGTGCCTGGGAAGCAGAAGTGTTCCCATTGCTTCGCATAATCGCTTTTGTGCAGAAAACAGTAACACTTGTTCAGAACGAAAGAAAGCACAGAGCCCCAGATTTTATGTTGTCCTGGAGAGCTTGCAGAGCACTGGGGAAAGGCAGGCAGAGAATTCCCTGCTAGCACCTTCTCTGTGCCTGGGAAGCAGAAGTGTTCCCATTGCTTCGCAGAATCGCTTTTGTGCAGAAAACAGTAACACTTGTTCAGAACGAAAGAAAGCACAGAGCCCCAGATTTTATGTTGTCCTGGAGAGCTTGCAGAGCACTGGGGAAAGGCACGCAGAGAATTCCCTGCTAGCACCTTCTCTGTGCCTGGGAAGCAGAAGTCTTCACATTGCTTCGCAGAATCGCTTTTGTGCAGAAAACAGTAACACTTGTTCAGAACGAAAGAAAGCACAGAGCCCCAGATTTTATGTTGTCCTGGAGAGCTTGCAGAGCACTGGGGAAAAGCAGGCAGAGAATTCCCTGCTAGCACCTTCTCTGTGCCTGGGAAGCAGAAGTGTTCACATTGCTTCGCAGAATCGCTTTTGTGCAGAAAACAGTAACACTTGTTCAGAACGAAAGAAAGCACAGAGCCCCAGATTTTATGTTGTCCTGGAGAGCTTGCAGAGTACTGGGGAAAGGCAGGCAGAGAATTCCCTGCTAGCACCTTCTCTGTGCCTGGGAAGCAGAAGTGTTCCCATTGCTTCGCAGAATCGCTTTTGTGCAGAAAACAGTAACACTTGTTCAGAACGAAAGAAAGCACAGAGCCCCAGATTTTATGTTGTCCTGGAGAGCTTGCAGAGCACTGGGGAAAAGCAGGCACAGAATTCCCTGCTAGCACCTTCTCTGTGCCTGGGAAACAGAAGTGTTCCCATTGCTTCGCAGAATCGCTTTTGTGCAGAAAACAGTAACACTTGTTCAGAACGAAAGAAAGCACAGAGCCCCAGATTTTATGTTGTCCTGGAGAGCTTGCAGAGCACTGGGGAAAGGCAGGCAGAGAATTCCCTGCTAGCACCTTCTCTGTGCCTGGGAAACAGAAGTGTTCACATTGCTTCGCAGAATCGCTTTTGTGCAGAAAACAGTAACACTTGTTCAGAACGAAAGAAAGCACAGAGCCCCAGATTTGCTGTTGTCCTGGAGAGCTTGCAGAGCACTGGGGAAAGGCAGGCAGAGAATTCTCTGCTAGCACCTTCTCTGTGCCTGGGAAGCAGAAGTCTTCACATTGCTTCGCAGAATCGCTTTTGTGCAGAAAACAGTAACACTTGTTCAGAACGAAAGAAAGCACAGAGCCCCAGATTTTATGTTGTCCTGGAGAGCTTGCAGAGCACTGGGGAAAAGCAGGCAGAGATTTCCCTGCTAGCACGTTCTCTGTGCCTGGGAAGCAGAAGTGTTCACATTGCTTCGCAGAATCGCTTTTGTGCAGAAAACAGTAACACTTGTTCAGAACGAAAGAAAGCACAGAGCCCCAGATTTGCTGTTGTCCTGGAGAGCTTGCAGAGCACTGGGGAAAGGCAGGCAGAGAATTCCCTGCTAGCACCTTCTCTGTGCCTGGGAAACACTAGTGTTCACATTGCTTCGCAGAATCGCTTTTGTGCAGAAAACAGTAACACTTGTTCAGAACGAAAGAAAGCACAGAGCCCCAGATTTTATGTTGTCCTGGAGAGCTTGCAGAGCACTGGGGAAAAGCAGGCAGAGAATTCCCTGCTAGCACCTTCTCTGTGCCTGGGAAACAGAAGTGTTCCCATTGCTTCGCAGAATCGCTTTTGTGCAGAAAACAGTAACACTTGTTCAGAACGAAAGAAAGCACAGAGCCCCAGATTTTATGTTGTCCTGGAGAGCTTGCAGAGCACTGGGGAAAGGCAGGCAGAGAATTCCCTGCTAGCACCTTCTCTGTGCCTGGGAAACAGCAGTGTTCACATTGCTTCGCAGAATCGCTTTTGTGCAGAAAACAGTAACACTTGTTCAGAACGAAAGAAAGCACAGAGCCCCAGATTTTATGTTGTCCTGGAGAGCTTGCAGAGCACTGGGGAAAGGCAGGCAGAGAATTCTCTGCTAGCACCTTCTCTGTGCCTGGGAAGCAGAAGTCTTCACATTGCTTCGCAGAATCGCTTTTGTGCAGAAAACAGTAACACTTGTTCAGAACGAAAGAAAGCACAGAGCCCCAGATTTTATGTTGTCCTGGAGAGCTTGCAGAGCACTGGGGAAAGGCACGCAGAGAATTCCCTGCTAGCACCTTCTCTGTGCCTGTTCACATTGCTTCGCAGAATCGCTTTTGTGCAGAAAACAATAACACTTGTTCAGAAGGAAAGAAAGCACAGAGCCCCAGATTTTATGTTGTCCTGGAGAGCTTGCAGAGCACTGGGGAAAAGCAGGCAGAGATTTCCCTGCTAGCACGTTCTCTGTGCCTGGGAAGCAGAAGTGTTCAGATTGCTTCGCAGAATCGCTTTTGTGCAGAAAACAGTAACACTTGTTCAGAACGAAAGAAAGCACAGAGCCCCAGATTTGCTGTTGTCCTGGAGAGCTTGCAGACCACTGGGGAAAGGCAGGCAGAGAATTCCCTGCTAGCACCTTCTCTGTGCCTGGGAAGCAGAAGTGTTCACATTGCTTGGCAGAATCTGTTTTGTGCAGAAAACAGTAACACTTGTTCAGAACGAAAGAAAGCACAGAGCCCCAGATTTTATGTTGTCCTGGAGAGCTAGCAGAGCACTGAGGAAAAGCAGGCAGAGAATTCCCTGGTAGCACGTTCTCTGTTCCTGGGAAGCAGAAGTGTTCCCATTGCTTGGCAGAATCGCTTTTGTGCAGAAAACAGTAACACTTGTTCAGAACGAAAGAAAGCACAGAGCCCCAGATTTTATGTTGTCCTGGAGAGCTTGCAGAGCACTGGGGAAAGGCAGGCAGAGAATTCCCTGCTAGCACCTTCTCTGTGCCTGGGAAGCAGAAGTGTTCACATTGCTTCGCAGAATCGCTTTTGTGCAGAAAACAGTAACACTTGTTCAGAACGAAAGAAAGCACAGAGCCCCAGATTTTATGTTGTCCTGGAGAGCTTGCAGAGCACTGGGGAAAAGCAGGCAGAGAATTCCCTGCTAGCACCTTCTCTGTGCCTGGGAAGCAGAAGTGTTCACATTGCTTCGTAGAATCGCTTTTGTGCAGAAAACAGTAACACTTGTTCAGAACGAAAGAAAGCACAGAGCCCCAGATTTTATGTTGTCCTGGAGAGCTTGCAGAGCACTGGGGAAAGGCAGGCAGAGAATTCCCTGCTAGCACCTTCTCTGTGCCTGGGAAGCAGAAGTGTTCACATTGCTTCGCAGAATCGCTTTTGTGCAGAAAACAGTAACACTTGTTCAGAACGAAAGAAAGCACAGAGCCCCAGATTTTATGTTGTCCTGGAGAGCTAGCAGAGCACTGGGGAAAAGCAGGCAGAGAATTCCCTGCTAGCACGTTCTCTGTTCCTGGGAAGCAGAAGTGTTCCCATTGCTTCGCAGAATCGCTTTTGTGCAGAAAACAGTAACACTTGTTCAGAACGAAAGAAAGCACAGAGCCCCAGATTTTATGTTGTCCTGGAGAGCTTGCAGAGCACTGGGGAAAAGCAGGCAGAGAATTCCCTGCTAGCACCTTCTCTGTGCCTGGGAAGCAGAAGTCTTCACATTGCTTCGCAGAATCGCTTTTGTGCAGAAAACAGTAACACTTGTTCAGAACGAAAGAAAGCACAGAGCCCCAGATTTTATGTTGTCCTGGAGAGCTTGCAGAGCACTGCGGAAAAGCAGGCAGAGAATTCCCTGCTAGCACCTTCTCTGTGCCTGGGAAGCAGAAGTGTTCACATTGCTTCGCAGAATCGCTTTTGTGCAGAAAACAGTAACACTTGTTCAGAACGAAAGAAAGCACAGAGCCCCAGATTTTATGTTGTCCTGGAGAGCTTGCAGAGCACTGGGGAAAAGCAGGCAGAGAATTCCCTGCTAGCACCTTCTCTGTGCCTGGGAAACAGAAGTGTTCCCATTGCTTCGCAGAATCGCTTTTGTGCAGAAAACAGTAACACTTGTTCAGAACGAAAGAAAGCACAGAGCCCCAGATTTTATGTTGTCCTGGAGAGCTTGCAGAGTACTGGGGAAAGGCAGGCAGAGAATTCCCTGCTAGCACCTTCTCTGTGCCTGGGAAACACTAGTGTTCACATTGCTTCGCAGAATCGCTTTTGTGCAGAAAACAGTAACACTTGTTCAGAACGAAAGAAAGCACAGAGCCCCAGATTTTATGTTGTCCTGGAGAGCTTGCAGAGCACTGGGGAAAGGCAGGCAGAGAATTCTCTGCTAGCACGTTCTCTGTTCCTGGGAAGCAGAAGTGTTCCCATTGCTTCGCAGAATCGCTTTTGTGCAGAAAACAGTAACACTTGTTCAGAACGAAAGAAAGCACAGAGCCCCAGATTTTATGTTGTCCTGGAGAGCTTGCAGAGCACTGGGGAAAAGCAGGCAGAGAATTCCCTGCTAGCACCTTCTCTGTGCCTGGGAAGCAGAAGTGTTCACATTGCTTCGCAGAATCGCTTTTGTGCAGAAAACAGTAACACTTGTTCAGAAGGAAAGAAAGCACAGAGCCCCAGATTTTATGTTGTCCTGGAGAGCTTGCAGAGCACTGGGGAAAAGCAGGCAGAGAATTCCCTGCTAGCACCTTCTCTGTGCCTGGGAAACAGAAGTGTTCCCATTGCTTCGCAGAATCGCTTTTGTGCAGAAAACAGTAACACTTGTTCAGAACGAAAGAAAGCACAGAGCCCCAGATTTTATGTTGTCCTGGAGAGCTTGCAGAGTACTGGGGAAAGGCAGGCAGAGAATTCCCTGCTAGCACCTTCTCTGTGCCTGGGAAACAGAAGTGTTCACATTGCTTCGCAGAATCGCTTTTGTGCAGAAAACAGTAACACTTGTTCAGAACGAAAGAAAGCACAGAGCCCCAGATTTTATGTTGTCCTGGAGAGCTTGCAGAGCACTGGGGAAAGGCAGGCAGAGAATTCTCTGCTAGCACCTTCTCTGTGCCTGGGAAGCAGAAGTCTTCACATTGCTTCGCAGAATCGCTTTTGTGCAGAAAACAGTAACACTTGTTCAGAACGAAAGAAAGCACAGAGCCCCAGATTTTATGTTGTCCTGGAGAGCTTGCAGAGCACTGGGAAAAGGCACGCAGAGAATTCCCTGCTAGCACCTTCTCTGTGCCTGTTCACATTGCTTCGCAGAATCGCTTTTGTGCAGAAAACAATAACACTTGTTCAGAAGGAAAGAAAGCACAGAGCCCCAGATTTTATGTTGTCCTGGAGAGCTTGCAGAGCACTGGGGAAAAGCAGGCAGAGATTTCCCTGCTAGCACGTTCTCTGTGCCTGGGAAGCAGAAGTGTTCAGATTGCTTCGCAGAATCGCTTTTGTGCAGAAAACAGTAACACTTGTTCAGAACGAAAGAAAGCACAGAGCCCCAGATTTGCTGTTGTCCTGGAGAGCTTGCAGAGCACTGGGGAAAGGCAGGCAGAGAATTCCCTGCTAGCACCTTCTCTGTGCCTGGGAAGCAGAAGTTTTCACATTGCTTCGCAGAATCGCTTTTGTGCAGAAAACAGTAACACTTGTTCAGAACGAAAGAAAGCACAGAGCCCCAGATTTTATGTTGTCCTGGAGAGCTTGCAGAGCACTGGGGAAAGGCAGGCAGAGAATTCCCTGCTAGCACCTTCTCTGTGCCTGGGAAGCAGAAGTGTTCACATTGCTTCGCAGAATCGCTTTTGTGCAGAAAACAGTAACACTTGTTCAGAACGAAAGAAAGCACAGAGCCCCAGATTTTATGTTGTCCTGGAGAGCTTGCAGAGCACTGGGGAAAGGCACGCAGAGAATTCCCTGCTAGCGCCTTCTCTGTGCCTGTTCACATTGCTTCGCAGAATCGCTTTTGTGCAGAAAACAATAACACTTGTTCAGAAGGAAAGAAAGCACAGAGCCCCAGATTTTATGTTGTCCTGGAGAGCTTGCAGAGCACTGGGGAAAAGCAGGCAGAGATTTCTCTGCTAGCACGTTCTCTGTGCCTGGGAATCAGAAGTGTTCAGATTGCTTCGCAGAATCGCTTTTGTGCAGAAAACAGTAACACTTGTTCAGAACGAAAGAAAGCACAGAGCCCCAGATTTGCTGTTGTCCTGGAGAGCTTGCAGAGCACTGGGGAAAGGCAGGCAGAGAATTCCCTGCTAGCACCTTCTCTGTGCCTGGGAAGCAGAAGTCTTCACATTGCTTCGCAGAATCGCTTTTGTGCAGAAAACAGTAACACTTGTTCAGAACGAAAGAAAGCACAGAGCCCCAGATTTTATGTTGTCCTGGAGAGCTTGCAGAGTACTGGGGAAAGGCAGGCAGAGAATTCCCTGCTAGCACCTTCTCTGTGCCTGGGAAACAGAAGTGTTCCCATTGCTTCGCAGAATCGCTTTTGTGCAGAAAACAGTAACACTTGTTCAGAACGAAAGAAAGCACAGAGCCCCAGATTTTATGTTGTCCTGGAGAGCTAGCAGAGCACTGAGGAAAAGCAGGCAGAGAATTCCCTGCTAGCACGTTCTCTGTTCCTGGGAAGCAGAAGTGTTCCCATTGCTTCGCAGAATCGCTTTTGTGCAGAAAACAGTAACACTTGTTCAGAACGAAAGAAAGCACAGAGCCCCAGATTTTATGTTGTCCTGGAGAGCTAGCAGAGCACTGGGGAAAAGCAATCAGAGAATTCCCTGCTAGCACGTTCTCTGTGCCTGGGAAGCAGAAGTGTTCCCATTGCTTCGCAGAATCGCTTTTGTGCAGAAAACAGTAACACTTGTTCAGAACGAAAGAAAGCACAGAGCCCCAGATTTTATGTTGTCCTGGAGAGCTTGCAGAGCACTGGGGAAAGGCAGGCAGAGAATTCCCTGCTAGCACGTTCTCTGTGCCTGGGAAGCAGAAGTGTTCAGATTGCTTCGCAGAATCGCTTTTGTGCAGAAAACAGTAACACTTGTTCAGAACGAAAGAAAGCACAGAGCCCCAGATTTTATGTTGTCCTGGAGAGCTTGCAGAGCACTGGGGAAAGGCAGGCAGAGAATTCCCTGCTAGCACCTTCTCTGTGCCTGGGAAGCAGAAGTGTTCACATTGCTTCGCAGAATCGCTTTTGTGCAGAAAACAGTAACACTTGTTCAGAACGAAAGAAAGCACAGAGCCCCAGATTTTATCTTGTCCTGGAGAGCTTGCAGAGCACTGGGGAAAAGCAGGCAGAGAATTCCCTGCTAGCACCTTCTCTGTGCCTGGGAAGCACAAGTGTTCCCATTGCTTCGCAGAATCGCTTTTGTGCAGAAAACAGTAACATTTGTTCAGAACGAAAGAAAGCACAGAGCCCCAGATTTTATGTTGTCCTGGAGAGCTTGCAGAGCACTGGGGAAAGGCAGGCAGAGAATTCCCTGCTAGCACCTTCTCTGTGCCTGGGAAGCAGAAGTGTTCACATTGCTTCGCAGAATCGCTTTTGTGCAGAAAACAGTAACACTTGTTCAGAACGAAAGAAAGCACAGAGCCCCAGATTTTATGTTGTCCTGGAGAGCTTGCAGAGTACTGGGGAAAGGCAGGCAGAGAATTCCCTGCTAGCACCTTCTCTGTGCCTGGGAAGCAGAAGTCTTCACATTGCTTCGCAGAATCGCTTTTGTGCAGAAAACAGTAACACTTGTTCAGAACGAAAGAAAGCACAGAGCCCCAGATTTTATGTTGTCCTGGAGAGCTTGCAGAGCACTGGGGAAAAGCAGGCAGAGAATTCCCTGCTAGCACCTTCTCTGTGCCTGGGAAGCAGAAGTGTTCACATTGCTTCGCAGAATCGCTTTTGTGCAGAAAACAGTAACACTTGTTCAGAACGAAAGAAAGCACAGAGCCCCAGATTTTATGTTGTCCTGGAGAGCTTGCAGAGCACTGGGGAAAGGCAGGCAGAGAATTCCCTGCTAGCACCTTCTCTGTGCCTGGGAAACAGAAGTGTTCCCATTGCTTCGCAGAATCGCTTTTGTGCAGAAAACAGTAACACTTGTTCAGAACGAAAGAAAGCACAGAGCCCCAGATTTTATGTTGTCCTGGAGAGCTAGCAGAGCACTGAGGAAAAGCAGGCAGAGAATTCCCTGCTAGCACGTTCTCTGTTCCTGGGAAGCAGAAGTGTTCCCATTGCTTCGCAGAATCGCTTTTGTGCAGAAAACAGTAACACTTGTTCAGAACGAAAGAAAGCACAGAGCCCCAGATTTTATGTTGTCCTGGAGAGCTAGCAGAGCACTGGGGAAAAGCAATCAGAGAATTCCCTGCTAGCACGTTCTCTGTGCCTGGGAAGCAGAAGTGTTCCCATTGCTTCGCAGAATCGCTTTTGTGCAGAAAACAGTAACACTTGTTCAGAACGAAAGAAAGCACAGAGCCCCAGATTTTATGTTGTCCTGGAGAGCTTGCAGAGCACTGGGGAAAGGCAGGCAGAGAATTCCCTGCTAGCACGTTCTCTGTGCCTGGGAAGCAGAAGTGTTCAGATTGCTTCGCAGAATCGCTTTTGTGCAGAAAACAGTAACACTTGTTCAGAACGAAAGAAAGCACAGAGCCCCAGATTTTATGTTGTCCTGGAGAGCTTGCAGAGCACTGGGGAAAGGCAGGCAGAGAATTCCCTGCTAGCACCTTCTCTGTGCCTGGGAAGCAGAAGTGTTCACATTGCTTCGCAGAATCGCTTTTGTGCAGAAAACAGTAACACTTGTTCAGAACGAAAGAAAGCACAGAGCCCCAGATTTTATCTTGTCCTGGAGAGCTTGCAGAGCACTGGGGAAAAGCAGGCAGAGAATTCCCTGCTAGCACCTTCTCTGTGCCTGGGAAGCAGAAGTGTTCCCATTGCTTCGCATAATCGCTTTTGTGCAGAAAACAGTAACACTTGTTCAGAACGAAAGAAAGCACAGAGCCCCAGATTTTATGTTGTCCTGGAGAGCTTGCAGAGCACTGGGGAAAAGCAGGCAGAGAATTCCCTGCTAGCACCTTCTCTGTGCCTGGGAAGCAGAAGTGTTCACATTGCTTCGCAGAATCGCTTTTGTGCAGAAAACAGTAACACTTGTTCAGAACGAAAGAAAGCACAGAGCCCCAGATTTTATGTTGTCCTGGAGAGCTTGCAGAGCACTGGGGAAAGGCACGCAGAGAATTCCCTGCTAGCACCTTCTCTGTGCCTGTTCACATTGCTTCGCAGAATCGCTTTTGTGCAGAAAACAATAACACTTGTTCAGAAGGAAAGAAAGCACAGAGCCCCAGATTTTATGTTGTCCTGGAGAGCTTGCAGAGCACTGGGGAAAAGCAGGCAGAGATTTCCCTGCTAGCACCTTCTCTGTGCCTGGGAAGCAGAAGTGTTCAGATTGCTTCGCAGAATCGCTTTTGTGCAGAAAACAGTAACACTTGTTCAGAACGAAAGAAAGCACAGAGCCCCAGATTTTATGTTGTCCTGGAGAGCTTGCAGAGCACTGGGGAAAGGCAGGCAGAGAATTCCCTGCTAGCACCTTCTCTGTGCCTGGGAAGCACAAGTGTTCACATTGCTTCGCAGAATCGCTTTTGTGCAGAAAACAGTAACACTTGTTCAGAACGAAAGAAAGCACAGAGCCCCAGATTTTATGTTGTCCTGGAGAGCTTGCAGAGCACTGGGGAAAGGCAGGCAGAGAATTCCCTGCTAGCACCTTCTCTGTGCCTGGGAAACAGAAGTGTTCCCATTGCTTCGCAGAATCGCTTTTGTGCAGAAAACAGTAACACTTGTTCAGAACGAAAGAAAGCACAGAGCCCCAGATTTTATGTTGTCCTGGAGAGCTAGCAGAGCACTGAGGAAAAGCAGGCAGAGAATTCCCTGCTAGCACGTTCTCTGTTCCTGGGAAGCAGAAGTGTTCCCATTGCTTCGCAGAATCGCTTTTGTGCAGAAAACAGTAACACTTGTTCAGAACGAAAGAAAGCACAGAGCCCCAGATTTTATGTTGTCCTGGAGAGCTAGCAGAGCACTGGGGAAAAGCAATCAGAGAATTCCCTGCTAGCACGTTCTCTGTGCCTGGGAAGCAGAAGTGTTCCCATTGCTTCGCAGAATCGCTTTTGTGCAGAAAACAGTAACACTTGTTCAGAACGAAAGAAAGCACAGAGCCCCAGATTTTATGTTGTCCTGGAGAGCTTGCAGAGCACTGGGGAAAGGCAGGCAGAGAATTCCCTGCTAGCACGTTCTCTGTGCCTGGGAAGCAGAAGTGTTCAGATTGCTTCGCAGAATCGCTTTTGTGCAGAAAACAGTAACACTTGTTCAGAACGAAAGAAAGCACAGAGCCCCAGATTTTATGTTGTCCTGGAGAGCTTGCAGAGCACTGGGGAAAGGCAGGCAGAGAATTCCCTGCTAGCACCTTCTCTGTGCCTGGGAAGCAGAAGTGTTCACATTGCTTCGCAGAATCGCTTTTGTGCAGAAAACAGTAACACTTGTTCAGAACGAAAGAAAGCACAGAGCCCCAGATTTTATCTTGTCCTGGAGAGCTTGCAGAGCACTGGGGAAAAGCAGGCAGAGAATTCCCTGCTAGCACCTTCTCTGTGCCTGGGAAGCAGAAGTGTTCCCATTGCTTCGCATAATCGCTTTTGTGCAGAAAACAGTAACACTTGTTCAGAACGAAAGAAAGCACAGAGCCCCAGATTTTATGTTGTCCTGGAGAGCTTGCAGAGCACTGGGGAAAAGCAGGCAGAGAATTCCCTGCTAGCACCTTCTCTGTGCCTGGGAAGCAGAAGTGTTCACATTGCTTCGCAGAATCGCTTTTGTGCAGAAAACAGTAACACTTGTTCAGAACGAAAGAAAGCACAGAGCCCCAGATTTTATGTTGTCCTGGAGAGCTTGCAGAGCACTGGGGAAAGGCACGCAGAGAATTCCCTGCTAGCACCTTCTCTGTGCCTGTTCACATTGCTTCGCAGAATCGCTTTTGTGCAGAAAACAATAACACTTGTTCAGAAGGAAAGAAAGCACAGAGCCCCAGATTTGCTGTTGTCCTGGAGAGCTTGCAGAGCACTGGGGAAAGGCAGGCAGAGAATTCCCTGCTAGCACCTTCTCTGTGCCTGGGAAGCAGAAGTGTTCACATTGCTTCGCAGAATCGCTTTTGTGCAGAAAACAGTAACACTTGTTCAGAACGAAAGAAAGCACAGAGCCCCAGATTTTATGTTGTCCTGGAGAGCTTGCAGAGCACTGGGGAAAGGCAGGCAGAGAATTCCCTGCTAGCACCTTCTCTGTGCCTGGGAAGCAGAAGTCTTCACATTGCTTCGCAGAATCGCTTTTGTGCAGAAAACAGTAACACTTGTTCAGAACGAAAGAAAGCACAGAGCCCCAGATTTTATGTTGTCCTGGAGAGCTTGCAGAGCACTGGGGAAAAGCAGGCAGAGAATTCCCTGCTAGCACCTTCTCTGTGCCTGGGAAGCAGAAGTGTTCACATTGCTTCGCAGAATCGCTTTTGTGCAGAAAACAGTAACACTTGTTCAGAACGAAAGAAAGCACAGAGCCCCAGATTTTATGTTGTCCTGGAGAGCTAGCAGAGCACTGAGGAAAAGCAGGCAGAGAATTCCCTGCTAGCACGTTCTCTGTTCCTGGGAAGCAGAAGTGTTCCCATTGCTTCGCAGAATCGCTTTTGTGCAGAAAACAGTAACACTTGTTCAGAACGAAAGAAAGCACAGAGCCCCAGATTTTATGTTGTCCTGGAGAGCTAGCAGAGCACTGGGGAAAAGCAATCAGAGAATTCCCTGCTAGCACGTTCTCTGTGCCTGGGAAGCAGAAGTGTTCCCATTGCTTCGCAGAATCGCTTTTGTGCAGAAAACAGTAACACTTGTTCAGAACGAAAGAAAGCACAGAGCCCCAGATTTTATGTTGTCCTGGAGAGCTTGCAGAGCACTGGGGAAAGGCACGCAGAGAATTCCCTGCTAGCACCTTCTCTGTGCCTGGGAAGCAGAAGTGTTCACATTGCTTCGCAGAATCGCTTTTGTGCAGAAAACAGTAACACTTGTTCAGAACGAAAGAAAGCACAGAGCCCCAGATTTTATCTTGTCCTGGAGAGCTTGCAGAGCACTGGGGAAAAGCAGGCAGAGAATTCCCTGCTAGCACCTTCTCTGTGCCTGGGAAGCAGAAGTGTTCCCATTGCTTCGCATAATCGCTTTTGTGCAGAAAACAGTAACACTTGTTCAGAACGAAAGAAAGCACAGAGCCCCAGATTTTATGTTGTCCTGGAGAGCTTGCAGAGCACTGGGGAAAAGCAGGCAGAGAATTCCCTGCTAGCACCTTCTCTGTGCCTGGGAAGCAGAAGTGTTCACATTGCTTCGCAGAATCGCTTTTGTGCAGAAAACAGTAACACTTGTTCAGAACGAAAGAAAGCACAGAGCCCCAGATTTTATGTTGTCCTGGAGAGCTTGCAGAGCACTGGGGAAAGGCACGCAGAGAATTCCCTGCTAGCACCTTCTCTGTGCCTGTTCACATTGCTTCGCAGAATCGCTTTTGTGCAGAAAACAATAACACTTGTTCAGAAGGAAAGAAAGCACAGAGCCCCAGATTTGCTGTTGTCCTGGAGAGCTTGCAGAGCACTGGGGAAAGGCAGGCAGAGAATTCCCTGCTAGCACCTTCTCTGTGCCTGGGAAGCAGAAGTGTTCACATTGCTTCGCAGAATCGCTTTTGTGCAGAAAACAGTAACACTTGTTCAGAACGAAAGAAAGCACAGAGCCCCAGATTTTATGTTGTCCTGGAGAGCTTGCAGAGCACTGGGGAAAGGCAGGCAGAGAATTCCCTGCTAGCACCTTCTCTGTGCCTGGGAAGCAGAAGTGTTCCCATTGCTTCGCAGAATCGCTTTTGTGCAGAAAACAGTAACACTTGTTCAGAACGAAAGAAAGCACAGAGCCCCAGATTTTATGTTGTCCTGGAGAGCTTGCAGAGCACTGGGGAAAAGCAGGCAGAGAATTCCCTGCTAGCACCTTCTCTGTGCCTGGGAAGCAGAAGTGTTCACATTGCTTCGCAGAATCGCTTTTGTGCAGAAAACAGTAACACTTGTTCAGAACGAAAGAAAGCACAGAGCCCCAGATTTTATGTTGTCCTGGAGAGCTTGCAGAGCACTGGGGAAAGGCACGCAGAGAATTCCCTGCTAGCACCTTCTCTGTGCCTGTTCACATTGCTTCGCAGAATCGCTTTTGTGCAGAAAACAATAACACTTGTTCAGAAGGAAAGAAAGCACAGAGCCCCAGATTTGCTGTTGTCCTGGAGAGCTTGCAGAGCACTGGGGAAAGGCAGGCAGAGAATTCCCTGCTAGCACCTTCTCTGTGCCTGGGAAGCAGAAGTGTTCACATTGCTTCGCAGAATCGCTTTTGTGCAGAAAACAGTAACACTTGTTCAGAACGAAAGAAAGCACAGAGCCCCAGATTTTATGTTGTCCTGGAGAGCTTGCAGAGCACTGGGGAAAGGCAGGCAGAGAATTCCCTGCTAGCACCTTCTCTGTGCCTGGGAAGCAGAAGTCTTCACATTGCTTCGCAGAATCGCTTTTGTGCAGAAAACAGTAACACTTGTTCAGAACGAAAGAAAGCACAGAGCCCCAGATTTTATGTTGTCCTGGAGAGCTTGCAGAGCACTGGGGAAAAGCAGGCAGAGAATTCCCTGCTAGCACCTTCTCTGTGCCTGGGAAGCAGAAGTGTTCACATTGCTTCGCAGAATCGCTTTTGTGCAGAAAACAGTAACACTTGTTCAGAACGAAAGAAAGCACAGAGCCCCAGATTTTATGTTGTCCTGGAGAGCTAGCAGAGCACTGAGGAAAAGCAGGCAGAGAATTCCCTGCTAGCACGTTCTCTGTTCCTGGGAAGCAGAAGTGTTCCCATTGCTTCGCAGAATCGCTTTTGTGCAGAAAACAGTAACACTTGTTCAGAACGAAAGAAAGCACAGAGCCCCAGATTTTATGTTGTCCTGGAGAGCTAGCAGAGCACTGGGGAAAAGCAATCAGAGAATTCCCTGCTAGCACGTTCTCTGTGCCTGGGAAGCAGAAGTGTTCCCATTGCTTCGCAGAATCGCTTTTGTGCAGAAAACAGTAACACTTGTTCAGAACGAAAGAAAGCACAGAGCCCCAGATTTTATGTTGTCCTGGAGAGCTTGCAGAGCACTGGGGAAAGGCAGGCAGAGAATTCCCTGCTAGCACCTTCTCTGTGCCTGGGAAACAGAAGTGTTCCCATTGCTTCGCAGAATCGCTTTTGTGCAGAAAACACTAACACTTGTTCAGAACGAAAGAAAGCACAGAGCCCCAGATTTTATGTTGTCCTGGAGAGCTTGCAGAGCACTGGGGAAAGGCAGGCAGAGAATTCCCTGCTAGCACCTTCTCTGTGCCTGGGAAGCAGAAGTGTTCACATTGCTTCGCAGAATCGCTTTTGTGCAGAAAACAGTAACACTTGTTCAGAACGAAAGAAAGCACAGAGCCCCAGATTTTATCTTGTCCTGGAGAGCTTGCAGAGCACTGGGGAAAAGCAGGCAGAGAATTCCCTGCTAGCACGTTCTCTGTGCCTGGGAAGCAGAAGTGTTCCCATTGCTTCGCAGAATCGCTTTTGTGCAGAAAACAGTAACACTTGTTCAGAACGAAAGAAAGCACAGAGCCCCAGATTTTATGTTGTCCTGGAGAGCTTGCAGAGCACTGGGGAAAGGCAGGCAGAGAATTCCCTGCTAGCACGTTCTCTGTGCCTGGGAAGCAGAAGTGTTCAGATTGCTTCGCAGAATCGCTTTTGTGCAGAAAACAGTAACACTTGTTCAGAACGAAAGAAAGCACAGAGCCCCAGATTTTATGTTGTCCTGGAGAGCTTGCAGAGCACTGGGGAAAGGCAGGCAGAGAATTCCCTGCTAGCACCTTCTCTGTGCCTGGGAAGCAGAAGTGTTCACATTGCTTCGCAGAATCGCTTTTGTGCAGAAAACAGTAACACTTGTTCAGAACGAAAGAAAGCACAGAGCCCCAGATTTTATCTTGTCCTGGAGAGCTTGCAGAGCACTGGGGAAAAGCAGGCAGAGAATTCCCTGCTAGCACCTTCTCTGTGCCTGGGAAGCAGAAGTGTTCCCATTGCTTCGCATAATGGCTTTTGTGCAGAAAACAGTAACACTTGTTCAGAACGAAAGAAAGCACAGAGCCCCAGATTTTATGTTGTCCTGGAGAGCTTGCAGAGCACTGGGGAAAAGCAGGCAGAGAATTCCCTGCTAGCACGTTCTCTGTGCCTGGGAAGCAGAAGTGTTCCCATTGCTTCGCAGAATCGCTTTTGTGCAGAAAACAGTAACACTTGTTCAGAACGAAAGAAAGCACAGAGCCCCAGATTTTATGTTGTCCTGGAGAGCTTGCAGAGCACTGGGGAAAGGCAGGCAGAGAATTCCCTGCTAGCACGTTCTCTGTGCCTGGGAAGCAGAAGTGTTCAGATTGCTTCGCAGAATCGCTTTTGTGCAGAAAACAGTAACACTTGTTCAGAACGAAAGAAAGCACAGAGCCCCAGATTTGCTGTTGTCCTGGAGAGCTTGCAGAGCACTGGGGAAAGGCAGGCAGAGAATTCCCTGCTAGCACCTTCTCTGTGCCTGGGAAGCAGAAGTGTTCACATTGCTTCGCAGAATCGCTTTTGTGCAGAAAACAGTAACACTTGTTCAGAACGAAAGAAAGCACAGAGCCCCAGATTTTATGTTGTCCTGGAGAGCTTGCAGAGCACTGGGGAAAGGCAGGCAGAGAATTCCCTGCTAGCACCTTCTCTGTGCCTGGGAAGCAGAAGTGTTCCCATTGCTTCGCAGAATCGCTTTTGTGCAGAAAACAGTAACACTTGTTCAGAACGAAAGAAAGCACAGAGCCCCAGATTTTATGTTGTCCTGGAGAGCTTGCAGAGCACTGGGGAAAAGCAGGCAGAGAATTCCCTGCTAGCACCTTCTCTGTGCCTGGGAAGCAGAAGTGTTCACATTGCTTCGCAGAATCGCTTTTGTGCAGAAAACAGTAACACTTGTTCAGAACGAAAGAAAGCACAGAGCCCCAGATTTTATGTTGTCCTGGAGAGCTTGCAGAGCACTGGGGAAAGGCACGCAGAGAATTCCCTGCTAGCACCTTCTCTGTGCCTGTTCACATTGCTTCGCAGAATCGCTTTTGTGCAGAAAACAATAACACTTGTTCAGAAGGAAAGAAAGCACAGAGCCCCAGATTTGCTGTTGTCCTGGAGAGCTTGCAGAGCACTGGGGAAAGGCAGGCAGAGAATTCCCTGCTAGCACCTTCTCTGTGCCTGGGAAGCAGAAGTGTTCACATTGCTTCGCAGAATCGCTTTTGTGCAGAAAACAGTAACACTTGTTCAGAACGAAAGAAAGCACAGAGCCCCAGATTTTATGTTGTCCTGGAGAGCTTGCAGAGCACTGGGGAAAGGCAGGCAGAGAATTCCCTGCTAGCACCTTCTCTGTGCCTGGGAAGCAGAAGTCTTCACATTGCTTCGCAGAATCGCTTTTGTGCAGAAAACAGTAACACTTGTTCAGAACGAAAGAAAGCACAGAGCCCCAGATTTTATGTTGTCCTGGAGAGCTTGCAGAGCACTGGGGAAAAGCAGGCAGAGAATTCCCTGCTAGCACCTTCTCTGTGCCTGGGAAGCAGAAGTGTTCACATTGCTTCGCAGAATCGCTTTTGTGCAGAAAACAGTAACACTTGTTCAGAACGAAAGAAAGCACAGAGCCCCAGATTTTATGTTGTCCTGGAGAGCTAGCAGAGCACTGAGGAAAAGCAGGCAGAGAATTCCCTGCTAGCACCTTCTCTGTTCCTGGGAAGCAGAAGTGTTCCCATTGCTTCGCAGAATCGCTTTTGTGCAGAAAACAGTAACACTTGTTCAGAACGAAAGAAAGCACAGAGCCCCAGATTTTATGTTGTCCTGGAGAGCTAGCAGAGCACTGGGGAAAAGCAATCAGAGAATTCCCTGCTAGCACGTTCTCTGTGCCTGGGAAGCAGAAGTGTTCCCATTGCTTCGCAGAATCGCTTTTGTGCAGAAAACAGTAACACTTGTTCAGAACGAAAGAAAGCACAGAGCCCCAGATTTTATGTTGTCCTGGAGAGCTTGCAGAGCACTGGGGAAAGGCAGGCAGAGAATTCCCTGCTAGCACCTTCTCTGTGCCTGGGAAACAGAAGTGTTCCCATTGCTTCGCAGAATCGCTTTTGTGCAGAAAACACTAACACTTGTTCAGAACGAAAGAAAGCACAGAGCCCCAGATTTTATGTTGTCCTGGAGAGCTTGCAGAGCACTGGGGAAAGGCAGGCAGAGAATTCCCTGCTAGCACCTTCTCTGTGCCTGGGAAGCAGAAGTGTTCACATTGCTTCGCAGAATCGCTTTTGTGCAGAAAACAGTAACACTTGTTCAGAACGAAAGAAAGCACAGAGCCCCAGATTTTATGTTGTCCTGGAGAGCTTGCAGAGCACTGGGGAAAAGCAGGCAGAGAATTCCCTGCTAGCACGTTCTCTGTGCCTGGGAAGCAGAAGTGTTCCCATTGCTTCGCAGAATCGCTTTTGTGCAGAAAACAGTAACACTTGTTCAGAACGAAAGAAAGCACAGAGCCCCAGATTTTATGTTGTCCTGGAGAGCTTGCAGAGCACTGGGGAAAGGCAGGCAGAGAATTCCCTGCTAGCACGTTCTCTGTGCCTGGGAAGCAGAAGTGTTCAGATTGCTTCGCAGAATCGCTTTTGTGCAGAAAACAGTAACACTTGTTCAGAACGAAAGAAAGCACAGAGCCCCAGATTTTATGTTGTCCTGGAGAGCTTGCAGAGCACTGGGGAAAGGCAGGCAGAGAATTCCCTGCTAGCACCTTCTCTGTGCCTGGGAAGCAGAAGTGTTCACATTGCTTCGCAGAATCGCTTTTGTGCAGAAAACAGTAACACTTGTTCAGAACGAAAGAAAGCACAGAGCCCCAGATTTTATCTTGTCCTGGAGAGCTTGCAGAGCACTGGGGAAAAGCAGGCAGAGAATTCCCTGCTAGCACCTTCTCTGTGCCTGGGAAGCAGAAGTGTTCCCATTGCTTCGCATAATGGCTTTTGTGCAGAAAACAGTAACACTTGTTCAGAACGAAAGAAAGCACAGAGCCCCAGATTTTATGTTGTCCTGGAGAGCTTGCAGAGCACTGGGGAAAAGCAGGCAGAGAATTCCCTGCTAGCACGTTCTCTGTGCCTGGGAAGCAGAAGTGTTCCCATTGCTTCGCAGAATCGCTTTTGTGCAGAAAACAGTAACACTTGTTCAGAACGAAAGAAAGCACAGAGCCCCAGATTTTATCTTGTCCTGGAGAGCTTGCAGAGCACTGGGGAAAAGCAGGCAGAGAATTCCCTGCTAGCACCTTCTCTGTGCCTGGGAAGCAGAAGTGTTCCCATTGCTTCGCATAATGGCTTTTGTGCAGAAAACAGTAACACTTGTTCAGAACGAAAGAAAGCACAGAGCCCCAGATTTTATGTTGTCCTGGAGAGCTTGCAGAGCACTGGGGAAAAGCAGGCAGAGAATTCCCTGCTAGCACCTTCTCTGTGCCTGGGAAGCAGAAGTGTTCACATTGCTTCGCAGAATCGCTTTTGTGCAGAAAACAGTAACACTTGTTCAGAACGAAAGAAAGCACAGAGCCCCAGATTTTATGTTGTCCTGGAGAGCTTGCAGAGCACTGGGGAAAGGCACGCAGAGAATTCCCTGCTAGCACCTTCTCTGTGCCTGTTCACATTGCTTCGCAGAATCGCTTTTGTGCAGAAAACAATAACACTTGTTCAGAAGGAAAGAAAGCACAGAGCCCCAGATTTGCTGTTGTCCTGGAGAGCTTGCAGAGCACTGGGGAAAGGCAGGCAGAGAATTCCCTGCTAGCACCTTCTCTGTGCCTGGGAAGCAGAAGTGTTCACATTGCTTCGCAGAATCGCTTTTGTGCAGAAAACAGTAACACTTGTTCAGAACGAAAGAAAGCACAGAGCCCCAGATTTTATGTTGTCCTGGAGAGCTTGCAGAGCACTGGGGAAAGGCAGGCAGAGAATTCCCTGCTAGCACCTTCTCTGTGCCTGGGAAGCAGAAGTGTTCACATTGCTTCGCAGAATCGCTTTTGTGCAGAAAACAGTAACACTTGTTCAGAACGAAAGAAAGCACAGAGCCCCAGATTTTATGTTGTCCTGGAGAGCTTGCAGAGCACTGGGGAAAAGCAGGCAGAGAATTCCCTGCTAGCACCTTCTCTGTGCCTGGGAAGCAGAAGTGTTCACATTGCTTCGCAGAATCGCTTTTGTGCAGAAAACAGTAACACTTGTTCAGAACGAAAGAAAGCACAGAGCCCCAGATTTTATGTTGTCCTGGAGAGCTAGCAGAGCACTGAGGAAAAGCAGGCAGAGAATTCCCTGCTAGCACCTTCTCTGTTCCTGGGAAGCAGAAGTGTTCCCATTGCTTCGCAGAATCGCTTTTGTGCAGAAAACAGTAACACTTGTTCAGAACGAAAGAAAGCACAGAGCCCCAGATTTTATGTTGTCCTGGAGAGCTAGCAGAGCACTGGGGAAAAGCAATCAGAGAATTCCCTGCTAGCACGTTCTCTGTGCCTGGGAAGCAGAAGTGTTCCCATTGCTTCGCAGAATCGCTTTTGTGCAGAAAACAGTAACACTTGTTCAGAACGAAAGAAAGCACAGAGCCCCAGATTTTATCTTGTCCTGGAGAGCTTGCAGAGCACTGGGGAAAAGCAGGCAGAGAATTCCCTGCTAGCACCTTCTCTGTGCCTGGGAAGCAGAAGTGTTCCCATTGCTTCGCAGAATCGCTTTTGTGCAGAAAACAGTAACACTTGTTCAGAACGAAAGAAAGCACAGAGCCCCAGATTTTATGTTGTCCTGGAGAGCTTGCAGAGCACTGGGGAAAGGCAGGCAGAGAATTCCCTGCTAGCACGTTCTCTGTGCCTGGGAAGCAGAAGTGTTCAGATTGCTTCGCAGAATCGCTTTTGTGCAGAAAACAGTAACACTTGTTCAGAACGAAAGAAAGCACAGAGCCCCAGATTTTATGTTGTCCTGGAGAGCTTGCAGAGCACTGGGGAAAGGCAGGCAGAGAATTCCCTGCTAGCACCTTCTCTGTGCCTGGGAAGCAGAAGTGTTCACATTGCTTCGCAGAATCGCTTTTGTGCAGAAAACAGTAACACTTGTTCAGAACGAAAGAAAGCACAGAGCCCCAGATTTTATCTTGTCCTGGAGAGCTTGCAGAGCACTGGGGAAAAGCAGGCAGAGAATTCCCTGCTAGCACCTTCTCTGTGCCTGGGAAGCAGAAGTGTTCCCATTGCTTCGCATAATGGCTTTTGTGCAGAAAACAGTAACACTTGTTCAGAACGAAAGAAAGCACAGAGCCCCAGATTTTATGTTGTCCTGGAGAGCTTGCAGAGCACTGGGGAAAAGCAGGCAGAGAATTCCCTGCTAGCACCTTCTCTGTGCCTGGGAAGCAGAAGTGTTCACATTGCTTCGCAGAATCGCTTTTGTGCAGAAAACAGTAACACTTGTTCAGAACGAAAGAAAGCACAGAGCCCCAGATTTTATGTTGTCCTGGAGAGCTTGCAGAGCACTGGGGAAAGGCACGCAGAGAATTCCCTGCTAGCACCTTCTCTGTGCCTTTTCACATTGCTTCGCAGAATCGCTTTTGTGCAGAAAACAATAACACTTGTTCAGAAGGAAAGAAAGCACAGAGCCCCAGATTTTATGTTGTCCTGGAGAGCTTGCAGAGCACTGGGGAAAGGCAGGCAGAGAATTCCCTGCTAGCACCTTCTCTGTGCCTGGGAAGCAGAAGTGTTCACATTGCTTCGCAGAATCGCTTTTGTGCAGAAAACAGTAACACTTGTTCAGAACGAAAGAAAGCACAGAGCCCCAGATTTTATGTTGTCCTGGAGAGCTTGCAGAGCACTGGGGAAAGGCAGGCAGAGAATTCCCTGCTAGCACCTTCTCTGTGCCTGGGAAGCAGAAGTCTTCACATTGCTTCGCAGAATCGCTTTTGTGCAGAAAACAGTAACACTTGTTCAGAACGAAAGAAAGCACAGAGCCCCAGATTTTATGTTGTCCTGGAGAGCTTGCAGAGCACTGGGGAAAAGCAGGCAGAGAATTCCCTGCTAGCACCTTCTCTGTGCCTGGGAAGCAGAAGTGTTCACATTGCTTCGCAGAATCGCTTTTGTGCAGAAAACAGTAACACTTGTTCAGAACGAAAGAAAGCACAGAGCCCCAGATTTTATGTTGTCCTGGAGAGCTAGCAGAGCACTGAGGAAAAGCAGGCAGAGAATTCCCTGCTAGCACGTTCTCTGTTCCTGGGAAGCAGAAGTGTTCCCATTGCTTCGCAGAATCGCTTTTGTGCAGAAAACAGTAACACTTGTTCAGAACGAAAGAAAGCACAGAGCCCCAGATTTTATGTTGTCCTGGAGAGCTAGCAGAGCACTGGGGAAAAGCAATCAGAGAATTCCCTGCTAGCACGTTCTCTGTGCCTGGGAAGCAGAAGTGTTCCCATTGCTTCGCAGAATCGCTTTTGTGCAGAAAACAGTAACACTTGTTCAGAACGAAAGAAAGCACAGAGCCCCAGATTTTATGTTGTCCTGGAGAGCTTGCAGAGCACTGGGGAAAGGCAGGCAGAGAATTCCCTGCTAGCACCTTCTCTGTGCCTGGGAAACAGAAGTGTTCCCATTGCTTCGCAGAATCGCTTTTGTGCAGAAAACAGTAACACTTGTTCAGAACGAAAGAAAGCACAGAGCCCCAGATTTTATGTTGTCCTGGAGAGCTTGCAGAGCACTGGGGAAAGGCAGGCAGAGAATTCCCTGCTAGCACCTTCTCTGTGCCTGGGAAGCAGAAGTGTTCACATTGCTTCGCAGAATCGCTTTTGTGCAGAAAACAGTAACACTTGTTCAGAACGAAAGAAAGCACAGAGCCCCAGATTTTATGTTGTCCTGGAGAGCTTGCAGAGCACTGGGGAAAAGCAGGCAGAGATTTCCCTGCTAGCACGTTCTCTGTGCCTGGGAAGCAGAAGTGTTCCCATTGCTTCGCAGAATCGCTTTTGTGCAGAAAACAGTAACACTTGTTCAGAACGAAAGAAAGCACAGAGCCCCAGATTTTATGTTGTCCTGGAGAGCTTGCAGAGCACTGGGGAAAGGCAGGCAGAGAATTCCCTGCTAGCACCTTCTCTGTGCCTGGGAAGCACAAGTGTTCACATTGCTTCGCAGAATCGCTTTTGTGCAGAAAACAGTAACACTTGTTCAGAACGAAAGAAAGCACAGAGCCCCAGATTTTATGTTGTCCTGGAGAGCTTGCAGAGCACTGGGGAAAGGCAGGCAGAGAATTCCCTGCTAGCACCTTCTCTGTGCCTGGGAAGCAGAAGTCTTCACATTGCTTCGCAGAATCGCTTTTGTGCAGAAAACAGTAACACTTGTTCAGAACGAAAGAAAGCACAGAGCCCCAGATTTTATGTTGTCCTGGAGAGCTTGCAGAGCACTGGGGAAAGGCAGGCAGAGAATTCCCTGCTAGCACCTTCTCTGTGCCTGGGAAGCAGAAGTCTTCACATTGCTTCGCAGAATCGCTTTTGTGCAGAAAACAGTAACACTTGTTCAGAACGAAAGAAAGCACAGAGCCCCAGATTTTATGTTGTCCTGGAGAGCTAGCAGAGCACTGAGGAAAAGCAGGCAGAGAATTCCCTGCTAGCACGTTCTCTGTTCCTGGGAAGCAGAAGTGTTCCCATTGCTTCGCATAATCGCTTTTGTGCAGAAAACAGTAACACTTGTTCAGAACGAAAGAAAGCACAGAGCCCCAGATTTTATGTTGTCCTGGAGAGCTTGCAGAGTACTGGGGAAAGGCAGGCAGAGAATTCCCTGCTAGCACCTTCTCTGTGCCTGGGAAACAGAAGTGTTCACATTGCTTCGCAGAATCGCTTTTGTGCAGAAAACAGTA
This sequence comes from Strix uralensis, assembly GCF_047716275.1. NCBI lineage: Eukaryota > Metazoa > Chordata > Aves > Strigiformes > Strigidae > Strix > Strix uralensis. The sequence continues at coordinate 107,598 of NW_027436713.1, read as the reverse complement.
ACACTTGTTCAGAACGAAAGAAAGCACAGAGCCCCAGATTTTATGTTGTCCTGGAGAGCTTGCAGAGCACTGGGGAAAGGCAGGCAGAGAATTCTCTGCTAGCACCTTCTCTGTGCCTGGGAAGCAGAACTCTTCACATTGCTTCGCAGAATCGCTTTTGTGCAGAAAACAGTAACACTTGTTCAGAACGAAAGAAAGCACAGAGCCCCAGATTTTATGTTGTCCTGGAGAGCTTGCAGAGCACTGGGAAAAGGCAGGCAGAGAATTCCCTGCTAGCACCTTCTCTGTTCCTGGGAAGCAGAAGTGTTCCCATTGCTTCGCAGAATCGCTTTTGTGTAGAAAACAGTAACACTTGTTCAGAACGAAAGAAAGCACAGAGCCCCAGATTTTATGTTGTCCTGGAGAGCTAGCAGAGCACTGAGGAAAAGCAGGCAGAGAATTCCCTGCTAGCACGTTCTCTGTTCCTGGGAAGCAGAAGTGTTCCCATTGCTTCGCAGAATCGCTTTTGTGCAGAAAACAGTAACACTTGTTCAGAACGAAAGAAAGCACAGAGCCCCAGATTTTATGTTGTCCTGGAGAGCTAGCAGAGCACTGGGGAAAAGCAATCAGAGAATTCCCTGCTAGCACGTTCTCTGTGCCTGGGAAGCAGAAGTGTTCACATTGCTTCGCAGAATCGCTTTTGTGCAGAAAACAGTAACACTTGTTCAGAACGAAAGAAAGCACAGAGCCCCAGATTTTATGTTGTCATGGAGAGCTTGCAGAGCACTGGGGAAAGGCAGGCAGAGAATTCCCTGCTAGCACCTTCTCTGTGCCTGGGAAGCAGAAGTGTTCCAATTGCTTCGCAGAATCGCTTTTGTGCAGAAAACAGTAACACTTGTTCAGAACGAAAGAAAGCACAGAGCCCCAGATTTTATGTTGTCCTGGAGAGCTTGCAGAGCACTGGGGAAATGCAGGCAGAGAATTCCCTGCTAGCACCTTCTCTGTGCCTGGGAAGCAGAACTCTTCACATTGCTTCGCAGAATCGCTTTTGTGCAGAAAACAGTAACACTTGTTCAGAACGAAAGAAAGCACAGAGCCCCAGATTTTATGTTGTCCTGGAGAGCTTGCAGAGCACTGGGGAAAAGCAGGCAGAGAATTCCCTGCTAGCACCTTCTCTGTGCCTGGGAAGCAGAAGTCTTCACATTGCTTCGCATAATCGCTTTTGTGCAGAAAACAGTAACACTTGTTCAGAACGAAAGAAAGCACAGAGCCCCAGATTTTATGTTGTCCTGGAGAGCTTGCAGAGCACTGGGGAAAGGCAGGCAGAGAATTCCCTGCTAGCACGTTCTCTGTGCCTGGGAAGCAGAAGTGTTCCCATTGCTTCGCAGAATCGCTTTTGTGCAGAAAACAGTAACACTTGTTCAGAACGAAAGAAAGCACAGAGCCCCAGATTTTATGTTGTCCTGGAGAGCTTGCAGAGCACTGGGGAAAAGCAGGCAGAGAATTCCCTGCTAGCACCTTCTCTGTGCCTGGGAAGCAGAAGTCTTCACATTGCTTCGCAGAATCGCTTTTGTGCAGAAAACAGTAACACTTGTTCAGAACGAAAGAAAGCACAGAGCCCCAGATTTTATGTTGTCCTGGAGAGCTTGCAGAGTACTGGGGAAAGGCAGGCAGAGAATTCCCTGCTAGCACCTTCTCTGTGCCTGGGAAGCAGAAGTGTTCCCATTGCTTCGCAGAATCGCTTTTGTGCAGAAAACAGTAACACTTGTTCAGAACGAAAGAAAGCACAGAGCCCCAGATTTTATGTTGTCCTGGAGAGCTTGCAGAGCACTGGGGAAAGGCACGCAGAGAATTCCCTGCTAGCACGTTCTCTGTGCCTGGGAAGCAGAAGTATTCAGATTGCTTCGCAGAATCGCTTTTGTGCAGAAAACAGTAACACTTGTTCAGAACGAAAGAAAGCACAGAGCCCCAGATTTGGTGTTGTCCTGGAGAGCTTGCAGAGCACTGGGGAAAGGCAGGCAGAGAATTCCCTGCTAGCACCTTCTCTGTGCCTGGGAAGCAGAAGTGTTCACATTGCTTCGCAGAATCGCTTTTGTGCAGAAAACAGTAACACTTGTTCAGAACGAAAGAAAGCACAGAGCCCCAGATTTTATGTTGTCCTGGAGAGCTTGCAGAGCACTGGGGAAAGGCAGGCAGAGAATTCCCTGCTAGCACCTTCTCTGTGCCTGGGAAACAGAAGTGTTCCCATTGCTTCGCAGAATCGCTTTTGTGCAGAAAACATTAACACTTGTTCAGAACGAAAGAAAGCACAGAGCCCCAGATTTTATGTTGTCCTGGAGAGCTTGCAGAGTACTGGGGAAAGGCAGGCAGAGAATTCCCTGCTAGCACCTTCTCTGTGCCTGGGAAACAGAAGTGTTCCCATTGCTTCGCAGAATCGCTTTTGTGCAGAAAACAGTAACACTTGTTCAGAACGAAAGAAAGCACAGAGCCCCAGATTTTATGTTGTCCTGGAGAGCTTGCAGAGCACTGGGGAAAGGCAGGCAGAGAATTCCCTGCTAGCACCTTCTCTGTGCCTGGGAAGCAGAAGTCTTCACATTGCTTCGCAGAATCGCTTTTGTGCAGAAAACAGTAACACTTGTTCAGAACGAAAGAAAGCACAGAGCCCCAGATTTTATGTTGTCCTGGAGAGCTTGCAGAGCACTGGGGAAAGGCAGGCAGAGAATTCCCTGCTAGCACCTTCTCTGTGCCTGGGAAGCAGAAGTCTTCACATTGCTTGGCAGAATCGCTTTTGTGCAGAAAACAGTAACACTTGTTCAGAACGAAAGAAAGCACAGAGCCCCAGATTTTATGTTGTCCTGGAGAGCTTGCAGAGTACTGGGGAAAGGCAGGCAGAGAATTCCCTGCTAGCACCTTCTCTGTGCCTGGGAAGCAGAAGTGTTCACATTGCTTCGCAGAATCGCTTTTGTGCAGAAAACAGTAACACTTGTTCAGAACGAAAGAAAGCACAGAGCCCCAGATTTTATGTTGTCCTGGAGAGCTAGCAGAGCACTGGGGAAAGGCAGGCAGAGAATTCCCTGCTAGCACGTTCTCTGTTCCTGGGAAGCAGAAGTGTTCCCATTGCTTCGCATAATCGCTTTTGTGCAGAAAACAGTAACACTTGTTCAGAACGAAAGAAAGCACAGAGCCCCAGATTTTATGTTGTCCTGGAGAGCTTGCAGAGCACTGGGGAAAGGCAGGCAGAGAATTCCCTGCTAGCACCTTCTCTGTGCCTGGGAAGCAGAAGTCTTCACATTGCTTCACAGAATCGCTTTTGTGCAGAAAACAGTAACACTTGTTCAGAACGAAAGAAAGCACAGAGCCCCAGATTTTATGTTGTCCTGGAGAGCTAGCAGAGCACTGGGGAAAGGCACGCAGAGAATTCCCTGCTAGCACCTTCTCTGTGCCTGTTCACATTGCTTCGCAGAATCGCTTTTGTGCAGAAAACAATAACACTTGTTCAGAAGGAAAGAAAGCACAGAGCCCCAGATTTTATGTTGTCCTGGAGAGCTTGCAGAGCACTGGGGAAAAGTAGGCAGAGATTTCCCTGCTAGCACGTTCTCTGTGCCTGGGAAGCAGAAGTGTTCAGATTGCTTCGCAGAATCGCTTTTGTGCAGAAAACAGTAACACTTGTTCAGAACGAAAGAAAGCACAGAGCCCCAGATTTGCTGTTGTCCTGGAGAGCTTGCAGAGCACTGGGGAAAGGCAGGCAGAGAATTCCCTGCTAGCACCTTCTCTGTGCCTGGGAAGCAGAAGTGTTCACATTGCTTCGCAGAATCGCTTTTGTGCAGAAAACAGTAACACTTGTTCAGAACGAAAGAAAGCACAGAGCCCCAGATTTTATGTTGTCCTGGAGAGCTAGCAGAGCACTGGGGAAAAGCAGGCAGAGAATTCCCTGCTAGCACGTTCTCTGTTCCTGGGAAGCAGAAGTGTTCACATTGCTTCGCAGAATCGCTTTTGTGCAGAAAACAGTAACACTTGTTCAGAACGAAAGAAAGCACAGAGCCCCAGATTTTATGTTGTCCTGGAGAGCTTGCAGAGCACTGGGGAAAAGCAGGCAGAGAATTCCCTGCTAGCACCTTCTCTGTGCCTGGGAAACAGAAGTGTTCCCATTGCTTCGCAGAATCGCTTTTGTGCAGAAAACAGTAACACTTGTTCAGAACGAAAGAAAGCACAGAGCCCCAGATTTTATGTTGTCCTGGAGAGCTTGCAGAGCACTGGGGAAAGGCAGGCAGAGAATTCCCTGCTAGCACCTTCTCTGTGCCTGGGAAACAGAAGTGTTCACATTGCTTCGCAGAATCGCTTTTGTGCAGAAAACAGTAACACTTGTTCAGAACGAAAGAAAGCACAGAGCCCCAGATTTTATGTTGTCCTGGAGAGCTTGCAGAGCACTGGGGAAAGGCAGGCAGAGAATTCTCTGCTAGCACCTTCTCTGTGCCTGGGAAGCAGAAGTCTTCACATTGCTTCGCAGAATCGCTTTTGTGCAGAAAACAGTAACACTTGTTCAGAACGAAAGAAGGCACAGAGCCCCAGATTTTATGTTGTCCTGGAGAGCTTGCAGAGCACTGGGGAAAGGCAGGCAGAGAATTCCCTGCTAGCACCTTCTCTGTGCCTGGGAAGCAGAAGTCTTCACATTGCTTCGCAGAATCGCTTTTGTGCAGAAAACAGTAACACTTGTTCAGAACGAAAGAAAGCACAGAGCCCCAGATTTTATGTTGTCCTGGAGAGCTTGCAGAGCACTGGGGAAAAGCAGGCAGAGAATTCCCTGCTAGCACCTTCTCTGTGCCTGGGAAGCAGAAGTGTTCACATTGCTTCGCAGAATCGCTTTTGTGCAGAAAACAGTAACACTTGTTCAGAACGAAAGAAAGCACAGAGCCCCAGATTTTATGTTGTCCTGGAGAGCTTGCAGAGCACTGGGGAAAAGCAGGCAGAGAATTCCCTGTTAGCACCTTCTCTGTGCCTGGGAAGCAGAAGTGTTCACATTGCTTCGCAGAATCGCTTTTGTGCAGAAAACAGTAACACTTGTTCAGAACGAAAGAAAGCACAGAGCCCCAGATTTTATGTTGTCCTGGAGAGCTTGCAGAGCACTGGGGAAAGGCAGGCAGAGAATTCCCTGCTAGCACCTTCTCTGTGCCTGGGAAGCAGAAGTCTTCACATTGCTTCGCAGAATCGCTTTTGTGCAGAAAACAGTAACACTTGTTCAGAACGAAAGAAAGCACAGAGCCCCAGATTTTATGTTGTCCTGGAGAGCTAGCAGAGCACTGGGGAAAAGCAGGCAGAGAATTCCCTGCTAGCACGTTCTCTGTTCCTGGGAAGCAGAAGTGTTCACATTGCTTCGCAGAATCGCTTTTGTGCAGAAAACAGTAACACTTGTTCAGAACGAAAGAAAGCACAGAGCCCCAGATTTTATGTTGTCCTGGAGAGCTTGCAGAGCACTGGGGAAAAGCAGGCAGAGAATTCCCTGCTAGCACCTTCTCTGTGCCTGGGAAACAGAAGTGTTCCCATTGCTTCGCAGAATCGCTTTTGTGCAGAAAACAGTAACACTTGTTCAGAACGAAAGAAAGCACAGAGCCCCAGATTTTATGTTGTCCTGGAGAGCTTGCAGAGCACTGGGGAAAAGCAGGCAGAGAATTCCCTGCTAGCACCTTCTCTGTGCCTGGGAAGCAGAAGTCTTCACATTGCTTCGCAGAATCGCTTTTGTGCAGAAAACAGTAACACTTGTTCAGAACGAAAGAAAGCACAGAGCCCCAGATTTTATGTTGTCCTGGAGAGCTTGCAGAGCACTGGGGAAAAGCAGGCAGAGAATTCCCTGCTAGCACCTTCTCTGTGCCTGGGAAGCAGAAGTGTTCACATTGCTTCGCAGAATCGCTTTTGTGCAGAAAACAGTAACACTTGTTCAGAACGAAAGAAAGCACAGAGCCCCAGATTTTATGTTGTCCTGGAGAGCTTGCAGAGCACTGGGGAAAGGCACGCAGAGAATTCCCTGCTAGCACGTTCTCTGTGCCTGGGAAGCAGAAGTGTTCAGATTGCTTCGCAGAATCGCTTTTGTGCAGAAAACAGTAACACTTGTTCAGAACGAAAGAAAGCACAGAGCCCCAGATTTGGTGTTGTCCTGGAGAGCTTGCAGAGCACTGGGGAAAGGCAGGCAGAGAATTCCCTGCTAGCACCTTCTCTGTGCCTGGGAAGCAGAAGTGTTCACATTGCTTCGCAGAATCGCTTTTGTGCAGAAAACAGTAACACTTGTTCAGAACGAAAGAAAGCACAGAGCCCCAGATTTTATGTTGTCCTGGAGAGCTTGCAGAGCACTGGGGAAAGGCAGGCAGAGAATTCCCTGCTAGCACCTTCTCTGTGCCTGGGAAACAGAAGTGTTCCCATTGCTTCGCAGAATCGCTTTTGTGCAGAAAACAGTAACACTTGTTCAGAACGAAAGAAAGCACAGAGCCCCAGATTTTATGTTGTCCTGGAGAGCTTGCAGAGCACTGGGGAAAAGCAGGCAGAGAATTCCCTGCTAGCACCTTCTCTGTGCCTGGGAAGCAGAAGTGTTCCCATTGCTTCGCAGAATCACTTTTGTGCAGAAAACAGTAACACTTGTTCAGAACGAAAGAAAGCACAGAGCCCCAGATTTTATGTTGTCCTGGAGAGCTTGCAGAGCACTGGGGAAAGGCACGCAGAGAATTCCCTGCTAGCACGTTCTCTGTGCCTGGGAAGCAGAAGTGTTCAGATTGCTTCGCAGAATCGCTTTTGTGCAGAAAACAGTAACACTTGTTCAGAACGAAAGAAAGCACAGAGCCCCAGATTTGGTGTTGTCCTGGAGAGCTTGCAGAGCACTGGGGAAAGGCAGGCAGAGAATTCCCTGCTAGCACCTTCTCTGTGCCTGGGAAGCAGAAGTGTTCACATTGCTTCGCAGAATCGCTTTTGTGCAGAAAACAGTAACACTTGTTCAGAACGAAAGAAAGCACAGAGCCCCAGATTTTATGTTGTCCTGGAGAGCTTGCAGAGCACTGGGGAAAGGCAGGCAGAGAATTCCCTGCTAGCACCTTCTCTGTGCCTGGGAAACAGAAGTGTTCCCATTGCTTCGCAGAATCGCTTTTGTGCAGAAAACAGTAACACTTGTTCAGAACGAAAGAAAGCACAGAGCCCCAGATTTTATGTTGTCCTGGAGAGCTTGCAGAGTACTGGGGAAAGGCAGGCAGAGAATTCCCTGCTAGCACCTTCTCTGTGCCTGGGAAACAGAAGTGTTCCCATTGCTTCGCAGAATCGCTTTTGTGCAGAAAACAGTAACACTTGTTCAGAACGAAAGAAAGCACAGAGCCCCAGATTTTATGTTGTCCTGGAGAGCTTGCAGAGCACTGGGGAAAGGCAGGCAGAGAATTCCCTGCTAGCACCTTCTCTGTGCCTGGGAAGCAGAAGTCTTCACATTGCTTGGCAGAATCGCTTTTGTGCAGAAAACAGTAACACTTGTTCAGAACGAAAGAAAGCACAGAGCCCCAGATTTTATGTTGTCCTGGAGAGCTTGCAGAGTACTGGGGAAAGGCAGGCAGAGAATTCCCTGCTAGCACCTTCTCTGTGCCTGGGAAACAGAAGTGTTCACATTGCTTCGCAGAATCGCTTTTGTGCAGAAAACAGTAACACTTGTTCAGAACGAAAGAAAGCACAGAGCCCCAGATTTTATGTTGTCCTGGAGAGCTAGCAGAGCACTGGGGAAAGGCAGGCAGAGAATGCCCTGCTAGCACGTTCTCTGTTCCTGGGAAGCAGAAGTGTTCCCATTGCTTCGCATAATCGCTTTTGTGCAGAAAACAGTAACACTTGTTCAGAACGAAAGAAAGCACAGAGCCCCAGATTTTATGTTGTCCTGGAGAGCTTGCAGAGCACTGGGGAAAGGCAGGCAGAGAATTCCCTGCTAGCACCTTCTCTGTGCCTGGGAAACAGAAGTGTTCCCATTGCTTCGCAGAATCGCTTTTGTGCAGAAAACAGTAACACTTGTTCAGAACGAAAGAAAGCACAGAGCCCCAGATTTTATGTTGTCCTGGAGAGCTTGCAGAGCACTGGGGAAAGGCAGGCAGAGAATTCCCTGCTAGCACCTTCTCTGTGCCTGGGAAGCAGAAGTCTTCACATTGCTTCGCAGAATCGCTTTTGTGCAGAAAACAGTAACACTTGTTCAGAACGAAAGAAAGCACAGAGCCCCAGATTTTATGTTGTCCTGGAGAGCTTGCAGAGCACTGGGGAAAGGCACGCAGAGAATTCCCTGCTAGCACCTTCTCTGTGCCTGTTCACATTGCTTCGCAGAATCGCTTTTGTGCAGAAAACAATAACACTTGTTCAGAAGGAAAGAAAGCACAGAGCCCCAGATTTTATGTTGTCCTGGAGAGCTTGCAGAGCACTGGGGAAAAGTAGGCAGAGATTTCCCTGCTAGCACGTTCTCTGTGCCTGGGAAGCAGAAGTCTTCACATTGCTTCGCAGAATCGCTTTTGTGCAGAAAACAGTAACACTTGTTCAGAACGAAAGAAAGCACAGAGCCCCAGATTTGCTGTTGTCCTGGAGAGCTTGCAGAGCACTGGGGAAAGGCAGGCAGAGAATTCCCTGCTAGCACCTTCTCTGTGCCTGGGAAGCAGAAGTGTTCACATTGCTTCGCAGAATCGCTTTTGTGCAGAAAACAGTAACACTTGTTCAGAACGAAAGAAAGCACAGAGCCCCAGATTTTATGTTGTCCTGGAGAGCTAGCAGAGCACTGGGGAAAAGCAGGCAGAGAATTCCCTGCTAGCACGTTCTCTGTTCCTGGGAAGCAGAAGTGTTCACATTGCTTCGCAGAATCGCTTTTGTGCAGAAAACAGTAACACTTGTTCAGAACGAAAGAAAGCACAGAGCCCCAGATTTTATGTTGTCCTGGAGAGCTTGCAGAGCACTGGGGAAAAGCAGGCAGAGAATTCCCTGCTAGCACCTTCTCTGTGCCTGGGAAACAGAAGTGTTCCCATTGCTTCGCAGAATCGCTTTTGTGCAGAAAACAGTAACACTTGTTCAGAACGAAAGAAAGCACAGAGCCCCAGATTTTATGTTGTCCTGGAGAGCTTGCAGAGCACTGGGGAAAGGCAGGCAGAGAATTCCCTGCTAGCACCTTCTCTGTGCCTGGGAAACAGAAGTGTTCCCATTGCTTCGCAGAATCGCTTTTGTGCAGAAAACAGTAACACTTGTTCAGAACGAAAGAAAGCACAGAGCCCCAGATTTTATGTTGTCCTGGAGAGCTTGCAGAGCACTGGGGAAAGGCAGGCAGAGAATTCTCTGCTAGCACCTTCTCTGTGCCTGGGAAGCAGAAGTCTTCACATTGCTTCGCAGAATCGCTTTTGTGCAGAAAACAGTAACACTTGTTCAGAACGAAAGAAGGCACAGAGCCCCAGATTTGCTGTTGTCCTGGAGAGCTTGCAGAGCACTGGGGAAAGGCAGGCAGAGAATTCCCTGCTAGCACCTTCTCTGTGCCTGGGAAGCAGAAGTCTTCACATTGCTTCGCAGAATCGCTTTTGTGCAGAAAACAGTAACACTTGTTCAGAACGAAAGAAAGCACAGAGCCCCAGATTTTATGTTGTCCTGGAGAGCTTGCAGAGCACTGGGGAAAAGCAGGCAGAGAATTCCCTGCTAGCACCTTCTCTGTGCCTGGGAAGCACAAGTGTTCACATTGCTTCGCAGAATCGCTTTTGTGCAGAAAACAGTAACACTTGTTCAGAACGAAAGAAAGCACAGAGCCCCAGATTTTATGTTGTCCTGGAGAGCTTGCAGAGCACTGGGGAAAAGCAGGCAGAGAATTCCCTGTTAGCACCTTCTCTGTGCCTGGGAAGCAGAAGTGTTCACATTGCTTCGCAGAATCGCTTTTGTGCAGAAAACAGTAACACTTGTTCAGAACGAAAGAAAGCACAGAGCCCCAGATTTTATGTTGTCCTGGAGAGCTTGCAGAGCACTGGGGAAAGGCAGGCAGAGAATTCCCTGCTAGCACCTTCTCTGTGCCTGGGAAGCAGAAGTCTTCACATTGCTTCGCAGAATCGCTTTTGTGCAGAAAACAGTAACACTTGTTCAGAACGAAAGAAAGCACAGAGCCCCAGATTTTATGTTGTCCTGGAGAGCTAGCAGAGCACTGGGGAAAAGCAGGCAGAGAATTCCCTGCTAGCACGTTCTCTGTTCCTGGGAAGCAGAAGTGTTCACATTGCTTCGCAGAATCGCTTTTGTGCAGAAAACAGTAACACTTGTTCAGAACGAAAGAAAGCACAGAGCCCGAGATTTTATGTTGTCCTGGAGAGCTTGCAGAGCACTGGGGAAAAGCAGGCAGAGAATTCCCTGCTAGCACCTTCTCTGTGCCTGGGAAACAGAAGTGTTCCCATTGCTTCGCAGAATCGCTTTTGTGCAGAAAACAGTAACACTTGTTCAGAACGAAAGAAAGCACAGAGCCCCAGATTTTATGTTGTCCTGGAGAGCTTGCAGAGCACTGGGGAAAAGCAGGCAGAGAATTCCCTGCTAGCACCTTCTCTGTGCCTGGGAAGCAGAAGTCTTCACATTGCTTCGCAGAATCGCTTTTGTGCAGAAAACAGTAACACTTGTTCAGAACGAAAGAAAGCACAGAGCCCCAGATTTTATGTTGTCCTGGAGAGCTTGCAGAGCACTGGGGAAAAGCAGGCAGAGAATTCCCTGCTAGCACCTTCTCTGTGCCTGGGAAGCAGAAGTGTTCAGATTGCTTCGCAGAATCGCTTTTGTGCAGAAAACAGTAACACTTGTTCAGAACGAAAGAAAGCACAGAGCCCCAGATTTTATGTTGTCCTGGAGAGCTTGCAGAGCACTGGGGAAAGGCACGCAGAGAATTCCCTGCTAGCACGTTCTCTGTGCCTGGGAAGCAGAAGTGTTCAGATTGCTTCGCAGAATCGCTTTTGTGCAGAAAACAGTAACACTTGTTCAGAACGAAAGAAAGCACAGAGCCCCAGATTTTATGTTGTCCTGGAGAGCTAGCAGAGCACTGGGGAAAGGCAGGCAGAGAATTCCCTGCTAGCACGTTCTCTGTTCCTGGGAAGCAGAAGTGTTCCCATTGCTTCGCATAATCGCTTTTGTGCAGAAAACAGTAACACTTGTTCAGAACGAAAGAAAGCACAGAGCCCCAGATTTTATGTTGTCCTGGAGAGCTTGCAGAGCACTGGGGAAAGGCAGGCAGAGAATTCCCTGCTAGCACCTTCTCTGTGCCTGGGAAACAGAAGTGTTCCCATTGCTTCGCAGAATCGCTTTTGTGCAGAAAACAGTAACACTTGTTCAGAACGAAAGAAAGCACAGAGCCCCAGATTTTATGTTGTCCTGGAGAGCTTGCAGAGCACTGGGGAAAGGCAGGCAGAGAATTCCCTGCTAGCACCTTCTCTGTGCCTGGGAAGCAGAAGTCTTCACATTGCTTCGCAGAATCGCTTTTGTGCAGAAAACAGTAACACTTGTTCAGAACGAAAGAAAGCACAGAGCCCCAGATTTTATGTTGTCCTGGAGAGCTTGCAGAGCACTGGGGAAAGGCACGCAGAGAATTCCCTGCTAGCACCTTCTCTGTGCCTGTTCACATTGCTTCGCAGAATCGCTTTTGTGCAGAAAACAATAACACTTGTTCAGAAGGAAAGAAAGCACAGAGCCCCAGATTTTATGTTGTCCTGGAGAGCTTGCAGAGCACTGGGGAAAAGTAGGCAGAGATTTCCCTGCTAGCACGTTCTCTGTGCCTGGGAAGCAGAAGTCTTCACATTGCTTCGCAGAATCGCTTTTGTGCAGAAAACAGTAACACTTGTTCAGAACGAAAGAAAGCACAGAGCCCCAGATTTGCTGTTGTCCTGGAGAGCTTGCAGAGCACTGGGGAAAGGCAGGCAGAGAATTCCCTGCTAGCACCTTCTCTGTGCCTGGGAAGCAGAAGTGTTCACATTGCTTCGCAGAATCGCTTTTGTGCAGAAAACAGTAACACTTGTTCAGAACGAAAGAAAGCACAGAGCCCCAGATTTTATGTTGTCCTGGAGAGCTAGCAGAGCACTGGGGAAAAGCAGGCAGAGAATTCCCTGCTAGCACGTTCTCTGTTCCTGGGAAGCAGAAGTGTTCACATTGCTTCGCAGAATCGCTTTTGTGCAGAAAACAGTAACACTTGTTCAGAACGAAAGAAAGCACAGAGCCCCAGATTTTATGTTGTCCTGGAGAGCTTGCAGAGCACTGGGGAAAAGCAGGCAGAGAATTCCCTGCTAGCACCTTCTCTGTGCCTGGGAAACAGAAGTGTTCCCATTGCTTCGCAGAATCGCTTTTGTGCAGAAAACAGTAACACTTGTTCAGAACGAAAGAAAGCACAGAGCCCCAGATTTTATGTTGTCCTGGAGAGCTTGCAGAGCACTGGGGAAAGGCAGGCAGAGAATTCCCTGCTAGCACCTTCTCTGTGCCTGGGAAACAGAAGTGTTCCCATTGCTTCGCAGAATCGCTTTTGTGCAGAAAACAGTAACACTTGTTCAGAACGAAAGAAAGCACAGAGCCCCAGATTTTATGTTGTCCTGGAGAGCTTGCAGAGCACTGGGGAAAGGCAGGCAGAGAATTCTCTGCTAGCACCTTCTCTGTGCCTGGGAAGCAGAAGTGTTCACATTGCTTCGCAGAATCGCTTTTGTGCAGAAAACAGTAACACTTGTTCAGAACGAAAGAAGGCACAGAGCCCCAGATTTGCTGTTGTCCTGGAGAGCTTGCAGAGCACTGGGGAAAGGCAGGCAGAGAATTCCCTGCTAGCACCTTCTCTGTGCCTGGGAAGCAGAAGTCTTCACATTGCTTCGCAGAATCGCTTTTGTGCAGAAAACAGTAACACTTGTTCAGAACGAAAGAAAGCACAGAGCCCCAGATTTTATGTTGTCCTGGAGAGCTTGCAGAGCACTGGGGAAAAGCAGGCAGAGAATTCCCTGCTAGCACCTTCTCTGTGCCTGGGAAGCACAAGTGTTCACATTGCTTCGCAGAATCGCTTTTGTGCAGAAAACAGTAACACTTGTTCAGAACGAAAGAAAGCACAGAGCCCCAGATTTTATGTTGTCCTGGAGAGCTTGCAGAGCACTGGGGAAAAGCAGGCAGAGAATTCCCTGTTAGCACCTTCTCTGTGCCTGGGAAGCAGAAGTGTTCACATTGCTTCGCAGAATCGCTTTTGTGCAGAAAACAGTAACACTTGTTCAGAACGAAAGAAAGCACAGAGCCCCAGATTTTATGTTGTCCTGGAGAGCTTGCAGAGCACTGGGGAAAGGCAGGCAGAGAATTCCCTGCTAGCACCTTCTCTGTGCCTGGGAAGCAGAAGTCTTCACATTGCTTCGCAGAATCGCTTTTGTGCAGAAAACAGTAACACTTGTTCAGAACGAAAGAAAGCACAGAGCCCCAGATTTTATGTTGTCCTGGAGAGCTAGCAGAGCACTGGGGAAAAGCAGGCAGAGAATTCCCTGCTAGCACGTTCTCTGTTCCTGGGAAGCAGAAGTGTTCACATTGCTTCGCAGAATCGCTTTTGTGCAGAAAACAGTAACACTTGTTCAGAACGAAAGAAAGCACAGAGCCCGAGATTTTATGTTGTCCTGGAGAGCTTGCAGAGCACTGGGGAAAAGCAGGCAGAGAATTCCCTGCTAGCACCTTCTCTGTGCCTGGGAAACAGAAGTGTTCCCATTGCTTCGCAGAATCGCTTTTGTGCAGAAAACAGTAACACTTGTTCAGAACGAAAGAAAGCACAGAGCCCCAGATTTTATGTTGTCCTGGAGAGCTTGCAGAGCACTGGGGAAAAGCAGGCAGAGAATTCCCTGCTAGCACCTTCTCTGTGCCTGGGAAGCAGAAGTCTTCACATTGCTTCGCAGAATCGCTTTTGTGCAGAAAACAGTAACACTTGTTCAGAACGAAAGAAAGCACAGAGCCCCAGATTTTATGTTGTCCTGGAGAGCTTGCAGAGCACTGGGGAAAAGCAGGCAGAGAATTCCCTGCTAGCACCTTCTCTGTGCCTGGGAAGCAGAAGTGTTCACATTGCTTCGCAGAATCGCTTTTGTGCAGAAAACAGTAACACTTGTTCAGAACGAAAGAAAGCACAGAGCCCCAGATTTTATGTTGTCCTGGAGAGCTTGCAGAGCACTGGGGAAAGGCACGCAGAGAATTCCCTGCTAGCACGTTCTCTGTGCCTGGGAAGCAGAAGTGTTCAGATTGCTTCGCAGAATCGCTTTTGTGCAGAAAACAGTAACACTTGTTCAGAACGAAAGAAAGCACAGAGCCCCAGATTTGGTGTTGTCCTGGAGAGCTTGCAGAGCACTGGGGAAAGGCAGGCAGAGAATTCTCTGCTAGCACCTTCTCTGTGCCTGGGAAGCAGAAGTGTTCACATTGCTTCGCAGAATCGCTTTTGTGCAGAAAACAGTAACACTTGTTCAGAACGAAAGAAAGCACAGAGCCCCAGATTTTATGTTGTCCTGGAGAGCTTGCAGAGCACTGGGGAAAGGCAGGCAGAGAATTCCCTGCTAGCACCTTCTCTGTGCCTGGGAAGCAGAAGTCTTCACATTGCTTCGCAGAATCGCTTTTGTGCAGAAAACAGTAACACTTGTTCAGAACGAAAGAAAGCACAGAGCCCCAGATTTTATGTTGTCCTGGAGAGCTTGCAGAGCACTGGGGAAAAGCAGGCAGAGAATTCCCTGCTAGCACCTTCTCTGTGCCTGGGAAGCAGAAGTGTTCCCATTGCTTCGCAGAATCGCTTTTGTGCAGAAAACAGTAACACTTGTTCAGAACGAAAGAAAGCACAGAGCCCCAGATTTTATGTTGTCCTGGAGAGCTTGCAGAGCACTGGGGAAAGGCAGGCAGAGAATTCCCTGCTAGCACCTTCTCTGTGCCTGGGAAGCAGAAGTGTTCACATTGCTTCGCAGAATCGCTTTTGTGCAGAAAACAGTAACACTTGTTCAGAACGAAAGAAAGCACAGAGCCCCAGATTTGCTGTTGTCCTGGAGAGCTTGCAGAGCACTGGGGAAAGGCAGGCAGAGAATTCCCTGCTAGCACCTTCTCTGTGCCTGGGAAGCAGAAGTCTTCACATTGCTTCGCAGAATCGCTTTTGTGCAGAAAACAGTAACACTTGTTCAGAACGAAAGAAAGCACAGAGCCCCAGATTTTATGTTGTCCTGGAGAGCTAGCAGAGCACTGGGGAAAGGCAGGCAGAGAATTCCCTGCTAGCACCTTCTCTGTGCCTGGGAAGCAGAAGTGTTCACATTGCTTCGCATAATCGCTTTTGTGCAGAAAACAGTAACACTTGTTCAGAACGAAAGAAAGCACAGAGCCCCAGATTTTATGTTGTCCTGGAGAGCTAGCAGAGCACTGGGGAAAAGCAGGCAGAGAATTCCCTGCTAGCACGTTCTCTGTTCCTGGGAAGCAGAAGTGTTCACATTGCTTCGCAGAATCGCTTTTGTGCAGAAAACAGTAACACTTGTTCAGAACGAAAGAAAGCACAGAGCCCCAGATTTTATGTTGTCCTGGAGAGCTTGCAGAGCACTGGGGAAAAGCAGGCAGAGAATTCCCTGCTAGCACCTTCTCTGTGCCTGGGAAGCAGAAGTCTTCACATTGCTTCGCAGAATCGCTTTTGTGCAGAAAACAGTAACACTTGTTCAGAACGAAAGAAAGCACAGAGCCCCAGATTTTATGTTGTCCTGGAGAGCTTGCAGAGCACTGGGGAAAAGCAGGCAGAGAATTCCCTGCTAGCACCTTCTCTGTGCCTGGGAAGCAGAAGTGTTCACATTGCTTCGCAGAATCGCTTTTGTGCAGAAAACAGTAACACTTGTTCAGAACGAAAGAAAGCACAGAGCCCCAGATTTTATGTTGTCCTGGAGAGCTTGCAGAGCACTGGGGAAAAGCAGGCAGAGAATTCCCTGCTAGCACCTTCTCTGTGCCTGGGAAACAGAAGTGTTCCCATTGCTTCGCAGAATCGCTTTTGTGCAGAAAACAGTAACACTTGTTCAGAACGAAAGAAAGCACAGAGCCCCAGATTTTATCTTGTCCTGGAGAGCTTGCAGAGCACTGGGGAAAAGCAGGCAGAGAATTCCCTGCTAGCACCTTCTCTGTGCCTGGGAAGCAGAAGTGTTCCCATTGCTTCGCAGAATCGCTTTTGTGCAGAAAACAGTAACACTTGTTCAGAACGAAAGAAAGCACAGAGCCCCAGATTTTATGTTGTCCTGGAGAGCTTGCAGAGTACTGGGGAAAGGCAGGCAGAGAATTCCCTGCTAGCACCTTCTCTGTGCCTGGGAAACAGAAGTGTTCAGATTGCTTCGCAGAATCGCTTTTGTGCAGAAAACAGTAACACTTGTTCAGAACGAAAGAAAGCACAGAGCCCCAGATTTTATGTTGTCCTGGAGAGCTTGCAGAGCACTGGGGAAAGGCAGGCAGAGAATTCTCTGCTAGCACCTTCTCTGTGCCTGGGAAGCAGAAGTCTTCCCATTGCTTCGCAGAATCGCTTTTGTGCAGAAAACAGTAACACTTGTTCAGAACGAAAGAAAGCACAGAGCCCCAGATTTTATGTTGTCCTGGAGAGCTTGCAGAGCACTGGGAAAAGGCACGCAGAGAATTCCCTGCTAGCACCTTCTCTGTGCCTGTTCACATTGCTTCGCAGAATCGCTTTTGTGCAGAAAACAATAACACTTGTTCAGAAGGAAAGAAAGCACAGAGCCCCAGATTTTATGTTGTCCTGGAGAGCTTGCAGAGCACTGGGGAAAGGCAGGCAGAGAATTCCCTGCTAGCACCTTCTCTGTGCCTGGGAAGCAGAAGTGTTCACATTGCTTCGCAGAATCGCTTTTGTGCAGAAAACAGTAACACTTGTTCAGAACGAAAGAAAGCACAGAGCCCCAGATTTTATCTTGTCCTGGAGAGCTTGCAGAGCACTGGGGAAAAGCAGGCAGAGAATTCCCTGCTAGCACCTTCTCTGTGCCTGGGAAGCAGAAGTGTTCCCATTGCTTCGCATAATCGCTTTTGTGCAGAAAACAGTAACACTTGTTCAGAACGAAAGAAAGCACAGAGCCCCAGATTTTATGTTGTCCTGGAGAGCTTGCAGAGCACTGGGGAAAGGCAGGCAGAGAATTCCCTGCTAGCACCTTCTCTGTGCCTGGGAAGCAGAAGTGTTCCCATTGCTTCGCAGAATCGCTTTTGTGCAGAAAACAGTAACACTTGTTCAGAACGAAAGAAAGCACAGAGCCCCAGATTTGCTGTTGTCCTGGAGAGCTTGCAGAGCACTGGGGAAAGGCAGGCAGAGAATTCCCTGCTAGCACCTTCTCTGTGCCTGGGAAGCAGAAGTCTTCACATTGCTTCGCAGAATCGCTTTTGTGCAGAAAACAGTAACACTTGTTCAGAACGAAAGAAAGCACAGAGCCCCAGATTTTATGTTGTCCTGGAGAGCTTGCAGAGTACTGGGGAAAGGCAGGCAGAGAATTCCCTGCTAGCACCTTCTCTGTGCCTGGGAAACAGAAGTGTTCCCATTGCTTCGCAGAATCGCTTTTGTGCAGAAAACAGTAACACTTGTTCAGAACGAAAGAAAGCACAGAGCCCCAGATTTTATGTTGTCCTGGAGAGCTAGCAGAGCACTGAGGAAAAGCAGGCAGAGAATTCCCTGCTAGCACGTTCTCTGTTCCTGGGAAGCAGAAGTGTTCCCATTGCTTCGCAGAATCGCTTTTGTGCAGAAAACAGTAACACTTGTTCAGAACGAAAGAAAGCACAGAGCCCCAGATTTTATGTTGTCCTGGAGAGCTTGCAGAGCACTGGGGAAAGGCAGGCAGAGAATTCCCTGCTAGCACGTTCTCTGTGCCTGGGAAGCAGAAGTGTTCAGATTGCTTCGCAGAATCGCTTTTGTGCAGAAAACAGTAACACTTGTTCAGAACGAAAGAAAGCACAGAGCCCCAGATTTTATGTTGTCCTGGAGAGCTTGCAGAGCACTGGGGAAAAGCAGGCAGAGAATTCCCTGCTAGCACCTTCTCTGTGCCTGGGAAGCAGAAGTGTTCCCATTGCTTCGCATAATCGCTTTTGTGCAGAAAACAGTAACACTTGTTCAGAACGAAAGAAAGCACAGAGCCCCAGATTTTATGTTGTCCTGGAGAGCTTGCAGAGCACTGGGGAAAAGCAGGCAGAGAATTCCCTGCTAGCACCTTCTCTGTGCCTGGGAAGCAGAAGTGTTCACATTGCTTCGCAGAATCGCTTTTGTGCAGAAAACAGTAACACTTGTTCAGAACGAAAGAAAGCACAGAGCCCCAGATTTTATGTTGTCCTGGAGAGCTTGCAGAGCACTGGGGAAAGGCACGCAGAGAATTCCCTGCTAGCACCTTCTCTGTGCCTGTTCACATTGCTTCGCAGAATCGCTTTTGTGCAGAAAACAATAACACTTGTTCAGAACGAAAGAAAGCACAGAGCCCCAGATTTTATGTTGTCCTGGAGAGCTTGCAGAGCACTGGGGAAAAGCAGGCAGAGATTTCCCTGCTAGCACGTTCTCTGTGCCTGGGAAGCAGAAGTGTTCAGATTGCTTCGCAGAATCGCTTTTGTGCAGAAAACAGTAACACTTGTTCAGAACGAAAGAAAGCACAGAGCCCCAGATTTTATGTTGTCCTGGAGAGCTTGCAGAGCACTGGGGAAAGGCAGGCAGAGAATTCCCTGCTAGCACCTTCTCTGTGCCTGGGAAGCAGAAGTGTTCACATTGCTTCGCAGAATCGCTTTTGTGCAGAAAACAGTAACACTTGTTCAGAACGAAAGAAAGCACAGAGCCCCAGATTTTATGTTGTCCTGGAGAGCTTGCAGAGCACTGGGGAAAGGCAGGCAGAGAATTCCCTGCTAGCACCTTCTCTGTGCCTGGGAAGCAGAAGTGTTCACATTGCTTCGCAGAATCGCTTTTGTGCAGAAAACAGTAACACTTGTTCAGAACGAAAGAAAGCACAGAGCCCCAGATTTTATGTTGTCCTGGAGAGCTTGCAGAGCACTGGGGAAAAGCAGGCAGAGAATTCCCTGCTAGCACCTTCTCTGTGCCTGGGAAGCAGAAGTGTTCACATTGCTTCGCAGAATCGCTTTTGTGCAGAAAACAGTAACACTTGTTCAGAACGAAAGAAAGCACAGAGCCCCAGATTTTATGTTGTCCTGGAGAGCTTGCAGAGCACTGGGGAAAGGCAGGCAGAGAATTCCCTGCTAGCACCTTCTCTGTGCCTGGGAAACAGAAGTGTTCCCATTGCTTCGCAGAATCGCTTTTGTGCAGAAAACAGTAACACTTGTTCAGAACGAAAGAAAGCACAGAGCCCCAGATTTTATGTTGTCCTGGAGAGCTAGCAGAGCACTGAGGAAAAGCAGGCAGAGAATTCCCTGCTAGCACGTTCTCTGTTCCTGGGAAGCAGAAGTGTTCCCATTGCTTCGCAGAATCGCTTTTGTGCAGAAAACAGTAACACTTGTTCAGAACGAAAGAAAGCACAGAGCCCCAGATTTTATGTTGTCCTGGAGAGCTAGCAGAGCACTGGGGAAAAGCAATCAGAGAATTCCCTGCTAGCACGTTCTCTGTGCCTGGGAAGCAGAAGTGTTCCCATTGCTTCGCAGAATCGCTTTTGTGCAGAAAACAGTAACACTTGTTCAGAACGAAAGAAAGCACAGAGCCCCAGATTTTATGTTGTCCTGGAGAGCTTGCAGAGCACTGGGGAAAGGCAGGCAGAGAATTCCCTGCTAGCACGTTCTCTGTGCCTGGGAAGCAGAAGTGTTCAGATTGCTTCGCAGAATCGCTTTTGTGCAGAAAACAGTAACACTTGTTCAGAACGAAAGAAAGCACAGAGCCCCAGATTTTATGTTGTCCTGGAGAGCTTGCAGAGCACTGGGGAAAGGCAGGCAGAGAATTCCCTGCTAGCACCTTCTCTGTGCCTGGGAAGCAGAAGTGTTCACATTGCTTCGCAGAATCGCTTTTGTGCAGAAAACAGTAACACTTGTTCAGAACGAAAGAAAGCACAGAGCCCCAGATTTTATCTTGTCCTGGAGAGCTTGCAGAGCACTGGGGAAAAGCAGGCAGAGAATTCCCTGCTAGCACCTTCTCTGTGCCTGGGAAGCAGAAGTGTTCCCATTGCTTCGCATAATCGCTTTTGTGCAGAAAACAGTAACACTTGTTCAGAACGAAAGAAAGCACAGAGCCCCAGATTTTATGTTGTCCTGGAGAGCTTGCAGAGCACTGGGGAAAGGCAGGCAGAGAATTCCCTGCTAGCACCTTCTCTGTGCCTGGGAAGCAGAAGTCTTCACATTGCTTCGCAGAATCGCTTTTGTGCAGAAAACAGTAACACTTGTTCAGAACGAAAGAAAGCACAGAGCCCCAGATTTTATGTTGTCCTGGAGAGCTTGCAGAGCACTGGGGAAAAGCAGGCAGAGAATTCCCTGCTAGCACCTTCTCTGTGCCTGGGAAGCAGAAGTGTTCACATTGCTTCGCAGAATCGCTTTTGTGCAGAAAACAGTAACACTTGTTCAGAACGAAAGAAAGCACAGAGCCCCAGATTTTATGTTGTCCTGGAGAGCTTGCAGAGCACTGGGGAAAGGCACGCAGAGAATTCCCTGCTAGCACCTTCTCTGTGCCTGTTCACATTGCTTCGCAGAATCGCTTTTGTGCAGAAAACAATAACACTTGTTCAGAAGGAAAGAAAGCACAGAGCCCCAGATTTTATGTTGTCCTGGAGAGCTTGCAGAGCACTGGGGAAAAGCAGGCAGAGATTTCCCTGCTAGCACGTTCTCTGTGCCTGGGAAGCAGAAGTGTTCAGATTGCTTCGCAGAATCGCTTTTGTGCAGAAAACAGTAACACTTGTTCAGAACGAAAGAAAGCACAGAGCCCCAGATTTTATGTTGTCCTGGAGAGCTTGCAGAGCACTGGGGAAAGGCAGGCAGAGAATTCCCTGCTAGCACCTTCTCTGTGCCTGGGAAGCACAAGTGTTCACATTGCTTCGCAGAATCGCTTTTGTGCAGAAAACAGTAACACTTGTTCAGAACGAAAGAAAGCACAGAGCCCCAGATTTTATGTTGTCCTGGAGAGCTTGCAGAGCACTGGGGAAAAGCAGGCAGAGATTTCCCTGCTAGCACGTTCTCTGTGCCTGGGAAGCAGAAGTGTTCAGATTGCTTCGCAGAATCGCTTTTGTGCAGAAAACAGTAACACTTGTTCAGAACGAAAGAAAGCACAGAGCCCCAGATTTTATGTTGTCCTGGAGAGCTTGCAGAGCACTGGGGAAAGGCAGGCAGAGAATTCCCTGCTAGCACCTTCTCTGTGCCTGGGAAGCAGAAGTGTTCACATTGCTTCGCAGAATCGCTTTTGTGCAGAAAACAGTAACACTTGTTCAGAACGAAAGAAAGCACAGAGCCCCAGATTTTATGTTGTCCTGGAGAGCTTGCAGAGCACTGGGGAAAGGCAGGCAGAGAATTCCCTGCTAGCACCTTCTCTGTGCCTGGGAAGCAGAAGTGTTCACATTGCTTCGCAGAATCGCTTTTGTGCAGAAAACAGTAACACTTGTTCAGAACGAAAGAAAGCACAGAGCCCCAGATTTTATGTTGTCCTGGAGAGCTTGCAGAGCACTGGGGAAAAGCAGGCAGAGAATTCCCTGCTAGCACCTTCTCTGTGCCTGGGAAGCAGAAGTGTTCACATTGCTTCGCAGAATCGCTTTTGTGCAGAAAACAGTAACACTTGTTCAGAACGAAAGAAAGCACAGAGCCCCAGATTTTATGTTGTCCTGGAGAGCTTGCAGAGCACTGGGGAAAGGCAGGCAGAGAATTCCCTGCTAGCACCTTCTCTGTGCCTGGGAAACAGAAGTGTTCCCATTGCTTCGCAGAATCGCTTTTGTGCAGAAAACAGTAACACTTGTTCAGAACGAAAGAAAGCACAGAGCCCCAGATTTTATGTTGTCCTGGAGAGCTAGCAGAGCACTGAGGAAAAGCAGGCAGAGAATTCCCTGCTAGCACGTTCTCTGTTCCTGGGAAGCAGAAGTGTTCCCATTGCTTCGCAGAATCGCTTTTGTGCAGAAAACAGTAACACTTGTTCAGAACGAAAGAAAGCACAGAGCCCCAGATTTTATGTTGTCCTGGAGAGCTAGCAGAGCACTGGGGAAAAGCAATCAGAGAATTCCCTGCTAGCACGTTCTCTGTGCCTGGGAAGCAGAAGTGTTCCCATTGCTTCGCAGAATCGCTTTTGTGCAGAAAACAGTAACACTTGTTCAGAACGAAAGAAAGCACAGAGCCCCAGATTTTATGTTGTCCTGGAGAGCTTGCAGAGCACTGGGGAAAGGCAGGCAGAGAATTCCCTGCTAGCACGTTCTCTGTGCCTGGGAAGCAGAAGTGTTCAGATTGCTTCGCAGAATCGCTTTTGTGCAGAAAACAGTAACACTTGTTCAGAACGAAAGAAAGCACAGAGCCCCAGATTTTATGTTGTCCTGGAGAGCTTGCAGAGCACTGGGGAAAGGCAGGCAGAGAATTCCCTGCTAGCACCTTCTCTGTGCCTGGGAAGCAGAAGTGTTCACATTGCTTCGCAGAATCGCTTTTGTGCAGAAAACAGTAACACTTGTTCAGAACGAAAGAAAGCACAGAGCCCCAGATTTTATCTTGTCCTGGAGAGCTTGCAGAGCACTGGGGAAAAGCAGGCAGAGAATTCCCTGCTAGCACCTTCTCTGTGCCTGGGAAGCAGAAGTGTTCCCATTGCTTCGCATAATCGCTTTTGTGCAGAAAACAGTAACACTTGTTCAGAACGAAAGAAAGCACAGAGCCCCAGATTTTATGTTGTCCTGGAGAGCTTGCAGAGCACTGGGGAAAGGCAGGCAGAGAATTCCCTGCTAGCACCTTCTCTGTGCCTGGGAAGCAGAAGTCTTCACATTGCTTCGCAGAATCGCTTTTGTGCAGAAAACAGTAACACTTGTTCAGAACGAAAGAAAGCACAGAGCCCCAGATTTTATGTTGTCCTGGAGAGCTTGCAGAGCACTGGGGAAAAGCAGGCAGAGAATTCCCTGCTAGCACCTTCTCTGTGCCTGGGAAGCAGAAGTGTTCACATTGCTTCGCAGAATCGCTTTTGTGCAGAAAACAGTAACACTTGTTCAGAACGAAAGAAAGCACAGAGCCCCAGATTTTATGTTGTCCTGGAGAGCTTGCAGAGCACTGGGGAAAGGCACGCAGAGAATTCCCTGCTAGCACCTTCTCTGTGCCTGTTCACATTGCTTCGCAGAATCGCTTTTGTGCAGAAAACAATAACACTTGTTCAGAAGGAAAGAAAGCACAGAGCCCCAGATTTTATGTTGTCCTGGAGAGCTTGCAGAGCACTGGGGAAAAGCAGGCAGAGATTTCCCTGCTAGCACGTTCTCTGTGCCTGGGAAGCAGAAGTGTTCAGATTGCTTCGCAGAATCGCTTTTGTGCAGAAAACAGTAACACTTGTTCAGAACGAAAGAAAGCACAGAGCCCCAGATTTTATGTTGTCCTGGAGAGCTTGCAGAGCACTGGGGAAAGGCAGGCAGAGAATTCCCTGCTAGCACCTTCTCTGTGCCTGGGAAGCACAAGTGTTCACATTGCTTCGCAGAATCGCTTTTGTGCAGAAAACAGTAACACTTGTTCAGAACGAAAGAAAGCACAGAGCCCCAGATTTTATGTTGTCCTGGAGAGCTTGCAGAGCACTGGGGAAAGGCAGGCAGAGAATTCCCTGCTAGCACCTTCTCTGTGCCTGGGAAGCAGAAGTCTTCACATTGCTTCGCAGAATCGCTTTTGTGCAGAAAACAGTAACACTTGTTCAGAACGAAAGAAAGCACAGAGCCCCAGATTTTATGTTGTCCTGGAGAGCTTGCAGAGCACTGGGGAAAGGCAGGCAGAGAATTCCCTGCTAGCACCTTCTCTGTGCCTGGGAAGCAGAAGTGTTCACATTGCTTCGCAGAATCGCTTTTGTGCAGAAAACAGTAACACTTGTTCAGAACGAAAGAAAGCACAGAGCCCCAGATTTTATGTTGTCCTGGAGAGCTTGCAGAGCACTGGGGAAAGGCAGGCAGAGAATTCCCTGCTAGCACCTTCTCTGTGCCTGGGAAACAGAAGTGTTCCCATTGCTTCGCAGAATCGCTTTTGTGCAGAAAACAGTAACACTTGTTCAGAACGAAAGAAAGCACAGAGCCCCAGATTTTATGTTGTCCTGGAGAGCTAGCAGAGCACTGAGGAAAAGCAGGCAGAGAATTCCCTGCTAGCACGTTCTCTGTTCCTGGGAAGCAGAAGTGTTCCAATTGCTTCGCATAATCGCTTTTGTGCAGAAAACAGTAACACTTGTTCAGAACGAAAGAAAGCACAGAGCCCCAGATTTTATCTTGTCCTGGAGAGCTTGCAGAGCACTGGGGAAAGGCAGGCAGAGAATTCCCTGCTAGCACCTTCTCTGTGCCTGGGAAGCAGAAGTCTTCACATTGCTTCGCAGAATCGCTTTTGTGCAGAAAACAGTAACACTTGTTCAGAACGAAAGAAAGCACAGAGCCCCAGATTTTATGTTGTCCTGGAGAGCTTGCAGAGCACTGGGGAAAAGCAGGCAGAGAATTCCCTGCTAGGACCTTCTCTGTGCCTGGGAAGCAGAAGTGTTCACATTGCTTCGCAGAATCGCTTTTGTGCAGAAAACAGTAACACTTGTTCAGAACGAAAGAAAGCACAGAGCCCCAGATTTTATGTTGTCCTGGAGAGCTTGCAGAGTACTGGGGAAAGGCAGGCAGAGAATTCCCTGCTAGCACCTTCTCTGTGCCTGGGAAACAGAAGTGTTCACATTGCTTCGCAGAATCGCTTTTGTGCAGAAAACAGTAACACTTGTTCAGAACGAAAGAAAGCACAGAGCCCCAGATTTTATGTTGTCCTGGAGAGCTTGCAGAGCACTGGGGAAAGGCAGGCAGAGAATTCTCTGCTAGCACCTTCTCTGTGCCTGGGAAGCAGAACTCTTCACATTGCTTCGCAGAATCGCTTTTGTGCAGAAAACAGTAACACTTGTTCAGAACGAAAGAAAGCACAGAGCCCCAGATTTTATGTTGTCCTGGAGAGCTTGCAGAGCACTGGGAAAAGGCAGGCAGAGAATTCCCTGCTAGCACCTTCTCTGTTCCTGGGAAGCAGAAGTGTTCCCATTGCTTCGCAGAATCGCTTTTGTGTAGAAAACAGTAACACTTGTTCAGAACGAAAGAAAGCACAGAGCCCCAGATTTTATGTTGTCCTGGAGAGCTAGCAGAGCACTGAGGAAAAGCAGGCAGAGAATTCCCTGCTAGCACGTTCTCTGTTCCTGGGAAGCAGAAGTGTTCCCATTGCTTCGCAGAATCGCTTTTGTGCAGAAAACAGTAACACTTGTTCAGAACGAAAGAAAGCACAGAGCCCCAGATTTTATGTTGTCCTGGAGAGCTAGCAGAGCACTGGGGAAAAGCAATCAGAGAATTCCCTGCTAGCACGTTCTCTGTGCCTGGGAAGCAGAAGTGTTCACATTGCTTCGCAGAATCGCTTTTGTGCAGAAAACAGTAACACTTGTTCAGAACGAAAGAAAGCACAGAGCCCCAGATTTTATGTTGTCATGGAGAGCTTGCAGAGCACTGGGGAAAGGCAGGCAGAGAATTCCCTGCTAGCACCTTCTCTGTGCCTGGGAAGCAGAAGTGTTCCAATTGCTTCGCAGAATCGCTTTTGTGCAGAAAACAGTAACACTTGTTCAGAACGAAAGAAAGCACAGAGCCCCAGATTTGCTGTTGTCCTGGAGAGCTTGCAGAGCACTGGGGAAATGCAGGCAGAGAATTCCCTGCTAGCACCTTCTCTGTGCCTGGGAAGCAGAACTCTTCACATTGCTTCGCAGAATCGCTTTTGTGCAGAAAACAGTAACACTTGTTCAGAACGAAAGAAAGCACAGAGCCCCAGATTTTATCTTGTCCTGGAGAGCTTGCAGAGCACTGGGGAAAAGCAGGCAGAGAATTCCCTGCTAGCACCTTCTCTGTGCCTGGGAAGCAGAAGTGTTCCCATTGCTTCGCATAATCGCTTTTGTGCAGAAAACAGTAACACTTGTTCAGAACGAAAGAAAGCACAGAGCCCCAGATTTTATGTTGTCCTGGAGAGCTTGCAGAGCACTGGGGAAAGGCAGGCAGAGAATTCCCTGCTAGCACGTTCTCTGTGCCTGGGAAGCAGAAGTGTTCCCATTGCTTCGCAGAATCGCTTTTGTGCAGAAAACAGTAACACTTGTTCAGAACGAAAGAAAGCACAGAGCCCCAGATTTTATGTTGTCCTGGAGAGCTTGCAGAGCACTGGGGAAAAGCAGGCAGAGAATTCCCTGCTAGCACCTTCTCTGTGCCTGGGAAGCAGAAGTCTTCACATTGCTTCGCAGAATCGCTTTTGTGCAGAAAACAGTAACACTTGTTCAGAACGAAAGAAAGCACAGAGCCCCAGATTTTATGTTGTCCTGGAGAGCTTGCAGAGCACTGGGGAAAAGCAGGCAGAGAATTCCCTGCTAGCACCTTCTCTGTGCCTGGGAAGCAGAAGTCTTCACATTGCTTCGCAGAATCGCTTTTGTGCAGAAAACAGTAACACTTGTTCAGAACGAAAGAAAGCACAGAGCCCCAGATTTTATGTTGTCCTGGAGAGCTTGCAGAGCACTGGGGAAAGGCAGGCAGAGAATTCCCTGCTAGCACCTTCTCTGTGCCTGGGAAGCAGAAGTGTTCACATTGCTTCGCAGAATCGCTTTTGTGCAGAAAACAGTAACACTTGTTCAGAACGAAAGAAAGCACAGAGCCCCAGATTTTATGTTGTCCTGGAGAGCTTGCAGAGCACTGGGGAAAGGCAGGCAGAGAATTCCCTGCTAGCACCTTCTCTGTGCCTGGGAAACAGAAGTGTTCCCATTGCTTCGCAGAATCGCTTTTGTGCAGAAAACAGTAACACTTGTTCAGAACGAAAGAAAGCACAGAGCCCCAGATTTTATGTTGTCCTGGAGAGCTAGCAGAGCACTGAGGAAAAGCAGGCAGAGAATTCCCTGCTAGCACGTTCTCTGTTCCTGGGAAGCAGAAGTGTTCCCATTGCTTCGCATAATCGCTTTTGTGCAGAAAACAGTAACACTTGTTCAGAACGAAAGAAAGCACAGAGCCCCAGATTTTATGTTGTCCTGGAGAGCTTGCAGAGCACTGGGGAAAGGCAGGCAGAGAATTCCCTGCTAGCACCTTCTCTGTGCCTGGGAAGCAGAAGTCTTCACATTGCTTCGCAGAATCGCTTTTGTGCAGAAAACAGTAACACTTGTTCAGAACGAAAGAAAGCACAGAGCCCCAGATTTTATGTTGTCCTGGAGAGCTTGCAGAGCACTGGGGAAAAGCAGGCAGAGAATTCCCTGCTAGGACCTTCTCTGTGCCTGGGAAGCAGAAGTGTTCACATTGCTTCGCAGAATCGCTTTTGTGCAGAAAACAGTAACACTTGTTCAGAACGAAAGAAAGCACAGAGCCCCAGATTTTATGTTGTCCTGGAGAGCTTGCAGAGTACTGGGGAAAGGCAGGCAGAGAATTCCCTGCTAGCACCTTCTCTGTGCCTGGGAAACAGAAGTGTTCACATTGCTTCGCAGAATCGCTTTTGTGCAGAAAACAGTAACACTTGTTCAGAACGAAAGAAAGCACAGAGCCCCAGATTTTATGTTGTCCTGGAGAGCTTGCAGAGCACTGGGGAAAGGCAGGCAGAGAATTCTCTGCTAGCACCTTCTCTGTGCCTGGGAAGCAGAACTCTTCACATTGCTTCGCAGAATCGCTTTTGTGCAGAAAACAGTAACACTTGTTCAGAACGAAAGAAAGCACAGAGCCCCAGATTTTATGTTGTCCTGGAGAGCTAGCAGAGCACTGAGGAAAAGCAGGCAGAGAATTCCCTGCTAGCACCTTCTCTGTTCCTGGGAAGCAGAAGTGTTCCCATTGCTTCGCAGAATCGCTTTTGTGCAGAAAACAGTAACACTTGTTCAGAACGAAAGAAAGCACAGAGCCCCAGATTTTATGTTGTCCTGGAGAGCTAGCAGAGCACTGGGGAAAAGCAATCAGAGAATTCCCTGCTAGCACGTTCTCTGTGCCTGGGAAGCAGAAGTGTTCACATTGCTTCGCAGAATCGCTTTTGTGCAGAAAACAGTAACACTTGTTCAGAACGAAAGAAAGCACAGAGCCCCAGATTTTATGTTGTCCTGGAGAGCTTGCAGAGCACTGGGGAAAGGCAGGCAGAGAATTCCCTGCTAGCACCTTCTCTGTGCCTGGGAAGCAGAAGTGTTCCAATTGCTTCGCAGAATCGCTTTTGTGCAGAAAACAGTAACACTTGTTCAGAACGAAAGAAAGCACAGAGCCCCAGATTTTATGTTGTCCTGGAGAGCTTGCAGAGCACTGGGGAAATGCAGGCAGAGAATTCCCTGCTAGCACCTTCTCTGTGCCTGGGAAGCAGAACTCTTCACATTGCTTCGCAGAATCGCTTTTGTGCAGAAAACAGTAACACTTGTTCAGAACGAAAGAAAGCACAGAGCCCCAGATTTTATGTTGTCCTGGAGAGCTTGCAGAGCACTGGGGAAAAGCAGGCAGAGAATTCCCTGCTAGCACCTTCTCTGTGCCTGGGAAGCAGAAGTGTTCCCATTGCTTCGCATAATCGCTTTTGTGCAGAAAACAGTAACACTTGTTCAGAACGAAAGAAAGCACAGAGCCCCAGATTTTATGTTGTCCTGGAGAGCTTGCAGAGCACTGGGGAAAGGCAGGCAGAGAATTCCCTGCTAGCACGTTCTCTGTGCCTGGGAAGCAGAAGTGTTCCCATTGCTTCGCAGAATCGCTTTTGTGCAGAAAACAGTAACACTTGTTCAGAACGAAAGAAAGCACAGAGCCCCAGATTTTATGTTGTCCTGGAGAGCTTGCAGAGCACTGGGGAAAAGCAGGCAGAGAATTCCCTGCTAGCACCTTCTCTGTGCCTGGGAAGCAGAAGTCTTCACATTGCTTCGCAGAATCGCTTTTGTGCAGAAAACAGTAACACTTGTTCAGAAGGAAAGAAAGCACAGAGCCCCAGATTTTATGTTGTCCTGGAGAGCTTGCAGAGCACTGGGGAAAAGCAGGCAGAGAATTCCCTGCTAGCACCTTCTCTGTGCCTGGGAAGCAGAAGTGTTCCCATTGCTTCGCAGAATCGCTTTTGTGCAGAAAACAGTAACACTTGTTCAGAACGAAAGAAAGCACAGAGCCCCAGATTTTATGTTGTCCTGGAGAGCTTGCAGAGCACTGGGGAAAGGCACGCAGAGAATTCCCTGCTAGCACGTTCTCTGTGCCTGGGAAGCAGAAGTGTTCAGATTGCTTCGCAGAATCGCTTTTGTGCAGAAAACAGTAACACTTGTTCAGAACGAAAGAAAGCACAGAGCCCCAGATTTGGTGTTGTCCTGGAGAGCTTGCAGAGCACTGGGGAAAGGCAGGCAGAGAATTCCCTGCTAGCACCTTCTCTGTGCCTGGGAAGCAGAAGTGTTCACATTGCTTCGCAGAATCGCTTTTGTGCAGAAAACAGTAACACTTGTTCAGAACGAAAGAAAGCACAGAGCCCCAGATTTTATGTTGTCCTGGAGAGCTTGCAGAGCACTGGGGAAAGGCAGGCAGAGAATTCCCTGCTAGCACCTTCTCTGTGCCTGGGAAGCAGAAGTGTTCCCATTGCTTCGCAGAATCGCTTTTGTGCAGAAAACAGTAACACTTGTTCAGAACGAAAGAAAGCACAGAGCCCCAGATTTTATGTTGTCCTGGAGAGCTTGCAGAGCACTGGGGAAAGGCAGGCAGAGAATTCCCTGCTAGCACCTTCTCTGTGCCTGGGAAGCAGAACTCTTCACATTGCTTCGCAGAATCGCTTTTGTGCAGAAAACAGTAACACTTGTTCAGAACGAAAGAAAGCACAGAGCCCCAGATTTTATGTTGTCCTGGAGAGCTAGCAGAGCACTGAGGAAAAGCAGGCAGAGAATTCCCTGCTAGCACCTTCTCTGTTCCTGGGAAGCAGAAGTGTTCCCATTGCTTCGCAGAATCGCTTTTGTGCAGAAAACAGTAACACTTGTTCAGAACGAAAGAAAGCACAGAGCCCCAGATTTTATGTTGTCCTGGAGAGCTTGCAGAGCACTGGGGAAAGGCACGCAGAGAATTCCCTGCTAGCACGTTCTCTGTGCCTGGGAAGCAGAAGTGTTCAGATTGCTTCGCAGAATCGCTTTTGTGCAGAAAACAGTAACACTTGTTCAGAACGAAAGAAAGCACAGAGCCCCAGATTTGGTGTTGTCCTGGAGAGCTTGCAGAGCACTGGGGAAAGGCAGGCAGAGAATTCCCTGCTAGCACCTTCTCTGTGCCTGGGAAGCAGAAGTGTTCACATTGCTTCGCAGAATCGCTTTTGTGCAGAAAACAGTAACACTTGTTCAGAACGAAAGAAAGCACAGAGCCCCAGATTTTATGTTGTCCTGGAGAGCTTGCAGAGCACTGGGGAAAGGCAG
This sequence comes from Strix uralensis, assembly GCF_047716275.1. Lineage (NCBI taxonomy): Eukaryota > Metazoa > Chordata > Aves > Strigiformes > Strigidae > Strix > Strix uralensis. The sequence goes on along the minus strand of NW_027436713.1, from coordinate 77,156 downwards.
GCAGAGAATTCCCTGCTAGCACCTTCTCTGTGCCTGGGAAGCAGAAGTGTTCCCATTGCTTCGCAGAATCGCTTTTGTGCAGAAAACAGTAACACTTGTTCAGAACGAAAGAAAGCACAGAGCCCCAGATTTTATGTTGTCCTGGAGAGCTTGCAGAGCACTGGGGAAAGGCAGGCAGAGAATTCCCTGCTAGCACCTTCTCTGTGCCTGGGAAGCAGAACTCTTCACATTGCTTCGCAGAATCGCTTTTGTGCAGAAAACAGTAACACTTGTTCAGAACGAAAGAAAGCACAGAGCCCCAGATTTTATGTTGTCCTGGAGAGCTAGCAGAGCACTGAGGAAAAGCAGGCAGAGAATTCCCTGCTAGCACCTTCTCTGTTCCTGGGAAGCAGAAGTGTTCCCATTGCTTCGCAGAATCGCTTTTGTGCAGAAAACAGTAACACTTGTTCAGAACGAAAGAAAGCACAGAGCCCCAGATTTTATGTTGTCCTGGAGAGCTAGCAGAGCACTGGGGAAAAGCAATCAGAGAATTCCCTGCTAGCACGTTCTCTGTGCCTGGGAAGCAGAAGTGTTCACATTGCTTCGCAGAATCGCTTTTGTGCAGAAAACAGTAACACTTGTTCAGAACGAAAGAAAGCACAGAGCCCCAGATTTTATGTTGTCATGGAGAGCTTGCAGAGCACTGGGGAAAGGCAGGCAGAGAATTCCCTGCTAGCACCTTCTCTGTGCCTGGGAAGCAGAAGTGTTCCAATTGCTTCGCAGAATCGCTTTTGTGCAGAAAACAGTAACACTTGTTCAGAACGAAAGAAAGCACAGAGCCCCAGATTTTATGTTGTCCTGGAGAGCTTGCAGAGCACTGGGGAAATGCAGGCAGAGAATTCCCTGCTAGCACCTTCTCTGTGCCTGGGAAGCAGAACTCTTCACATTGCTTCGCAGAATCGCTTTTGTGCAGAAAACAGTAACACTTGTTCAGAACGAAAGAAAGCACAGAGCCCCAGATTTTATGTTGTCCTGGAGAGCTTGCAGAGCACTGGGGAAAAGCAGGCAGAGAATTCCCTGCTAGCACCTTCTCTGTGCCTGGGAAGCAGAAGTGTTCCCATTGCTTCGCATAATCGCTTTTGTGCAGAAAACAGTAACACTTGTTCAGAACGAAAGAAAGCACAGAGCCCCAGATTTTATGTTGTCCTGGAGAGCTTGCAGAGCACTGGGGAAAGGCAGGCAGAGAATTCCCTGCTAGCACGTTCTCTGTGCCTGGGAAGCAGAAGTGTTCCCATTGCTTCGCAGAATCGCTTTTGTGCAGAAAACAGTAACACTTGTTCAGAACGAAAGAAAGCACAGAGCCCCAGATTTTATGTTGTCCTGGAGAGCTTGCAGAGCACTGGGGAAAAGCAGGCAGAGAATTCCCTGCTAGCACCTTCTCTGTGCCTGGGAAGCAGAAGTCTTCACATTGCTTCGCAGAATCGCTTTTGTGCAGAAAACAGTAACACTTGTTCAGAACGAAAGAAAGCACAGAGCCCCAGATTTTATGTTGTCCTGGAGAGCTTGCAGAGCACTGGGGAAAAGCAGGCAGAGAATTCCCTGCTAGCACCTTCTCTGTGCCTGGGAAGCAGAAGTGTTCCCATTGCTTCGCAGAATCGCTTTTGTGCAGAAAACAGTAACACTTGTTCAGAACGAAAGAAAGCACAGAGCCCCAGATTTTATGTTGTCCTGGAGAGCTTGCAGAGCACTGGGGAAAGGCACGCAGAGAATTCCCTGCTAGCACGTTCTCTGTGCCTGGGAAGCAGAAGTGTTCAGATTGCTTCGCAGAATCGCTTTTGTGCAGAAAACAGTAACACTTGTTCAGAACGAAAGAAAGCACAGAGCCCCAGATTTGGTGTTGTCCTGGAGAGCTTGCAGAGCACTGGGGAAAGGCAGGCAGAGAATTCCCTGCTAGCACCTTCTCTGTGCCTGGGAAGCAGAAGTGTTCACATTGCTTCGCAGAATCGCTTTTGTGCAGAAAACAGTAACACTTGTTCAGAACGAAAGAAAGCACAGAGCCCCAGATTTTATGTTGTCCTGGAGAGCTTGCAGAGCACTGGGGAAAGGCAGGCAGAGAATTCCCTGCTAGCACCTTCTCTGTGCCTGGGAAGCAGAAGTGTTCCCATTGCTTCGCAGAATCGCTTTTGTGCAGAAAACAGTAACACTTGTTCAGAACGAAAGAAAGCACAGAGCCCCAGATTTTATGTTGTCCTGGAGAGCTTGCAGAGCACTGGGGAAAGGCAGGCAGAGAATTCCCTGCTAGCACCTTCTCTGTGCCTGGGAAGCAGAAGTCTTCACATTGCTTGGCAGAATCGCTTTTGTGCAGAAAACAGTAACACTTGTTCAGAACGAAAGAAAGCACAGAGCCCCAGATTTTATGTTGTCCTGGAGAGCTTGCAGAGTACTGGGGAAAGGCAGGCAGAGAATTCCCTGCTAGCACCTTCTCTGTGCCTGGGAAACAGAAGTGTTCACATTGCTTCGCAGAATCGCTTTTGTGCAGAAAACAGTAACACTTGTTCAGAACGAAAGAAAGCACAGAGCCCCAGATTTTATGTTGTCCTGGAGAGCTAGCAGAGCACTGGGGAAAGGCAGGCAGAGAATTCCCTGCTAGCACGTTCTCTGTTCCTGGGAAGCAGAAGTGTTCCCATTGCTTCGCATAATCGCTTTTGTGCAGAAAACAGTAACACTTGTTCAGAACGAAAGAAAGCACAGAGCCCCAGATTTTATGTTGTCCTGGAGAGCTTGCAGAGCACTGGGGAAAGGCAGGCAGAGAATTCCCTGCTAGCACCTTCTCTGTGCCTGGGAAGCAGAAGTCTTCACATTGCTTCGCAGAATCGCTTTTGTGCAGAAAACAGTAACACTTGTTCAGAACGAAAGAAAGCACAGAGCCCCAGATTTTATGTTGTCCTGGAGAGCTTGCAGAGCACTGGGGAAAGGCAGGCAGAGAATTCCCTGCTAGCACCTTCTCTGTGCCTGGGAAGCAGAAGTGTTCACATTGCTTCGCAGAATCGCTTTTGTGCAGAAAACAGTAACACTTGTTCAGAACGAAAGAAAGCACAGAGCCCCAGATTTTATGTTGTCCTGGAGAGCTTGCAGAGCACTGGGGAAAGGCACGCAGAGAATTCCCTGCTAGCACCTTCTCTGTGCCTGTTCACATTGCTTCGCAGAATCGCTTTTGTGCAGAAAACAATAACACTTGTTCAGAAGGAAAGAAAGCACAGAGCCCCAGATTTTATGTTGTCCTGGAGAGCTTGCAGAGCACTGGGGAAAGGCAGGCAGAGAATTCCCTGCTAGCACCTTCTCTGTGCCTGGGAAGCAGAAGTGTTCCCATTGCTTCGCAGAATCGCTTTTGTGCAGAAAACAGTAACACTTGTTCAGAACGAAAGAAAGCACAGAGCCCCAGATTTTATGTTGTCCTGGAGAGCTTGCAGAGCACTGGGGAAAGGCAGGCAGAGAATTCCCTGCTAGCACCTTCTCTGTGCCTGGGAAGCAGAACTCTTCACATTGCTTCGCAGAATCGCTTTTGTGCAGAAAACAGTAACACTTGTTCAGAACGAAAGAAAGCACAGAGCCCCAGATTTTATGTTGTCCTGGAGAGCTAGCAGAGCACTGAGGAAAAGCAGGCAGAGAATTCCCTGCTAGCACCTTCTCTGTTCCTGGGAAGCAGAAGTGTTCCCATTGCTTCGCAGAATCGCTTTTGTGCAGAAAACAGTAACACTTGTTCAGAACGAAAGAAAGCACAGAGCCCCAGATTTTATGTTGTCCTGGAGAGCTTGCAGAGCACTGGGGAAAGGCACGCAGAGAATTCCCTGCTAGCACGTTCTCTGTGCCTGGGAAGCAGAAGTGTTCAGATTGCTTCGCAGAATCGCTTTTGTGCAGAAAACAGTAACACTTGTTCAGAACGAAAGAAAGCACAGAGCCCCAGATTTGGTGTTGTCCTGGAGAGCTTGCAGAGCACTGGGGAAAGGCAGGCAGAGAATTCCCTGCTAGCACCTTCTCTGTGCCTGGGAAGCAGAAGTGTTCACATTGCTTCGCAGAATCGCTTTTGTGCAGAAAACAGTAACACTTGTTCAGAACGAAAGAAAGCACAGAGCCCCAGATTTTATGTTGTCCTGGAGAGCTTGCAGAGCACTGGGGAAAGGCAGGCAGAGAATTCCCTGCTAGCACCTTCTCTGTGCCTGGGAAGCAGAAGTGTTCCCATTGCTTCGCAGAATCGCTTTTGTGCAGAAAACAGTAACACTTGTTCAGAACGAAAGAAAGCACAGAGCCCCAGATTTTATGTTGTCCTGGAGAGCTTGCAGAGCACTGGGGAAAGGCAGGCAGAGAATTCCCTGCTAGCACCTTCTCTGTGCCTGGGAAGCAGAACTCTTCACATTGCTTCGCAGAATCGCTTTTGTGCAGAAAACAGTAACACTTGTTCAGAACGAAAGAAAGCACAGAGCCCCAGATTTTATGTTGTCCTGGAGAGCTAGCAGAGCACTGAGGAAAAGCAGGCAGAGAATTCCCTGCTAGCACCTTCTCTGTTCCTGGGAAGCAGAAGTGTTCCCATTGCTTCGCAGAATCGCTTTTGTGCAGAAAACAGTAACACTTGTTCAGAACGAAAGAAAGCACAGAGCCCCAGATTTTATGTTGTCCTGGAGAGCTTGCAGAGCACTGGGGAAAGGCACGCAGAGAATTCCCTGCTAGCACGTTCTCTGTGCCTGGGAAGCAGAAGTGTTCAGATTGCTTCGCAGAATCGCTTTTGTGCAGAAAACAGTAACACTTGTTCAGAACGAAAGAAAGCACAGAGCCCCAGATTTGGTGTTGTCCTGGAGAGCTTGCAGAGCACTGGGGAAAGGCAGGCAGAGAATTCCCTGCTAGCACCTTCTCTGTGCCTGGGAAGCAGAAGTGTTCACATTGCTTCGCAGAATCGCTTTTGTGCAGAAAACAGTAACACTTGTTCAGAACGAAAGAAAGCACAGAGCCCCAGATTTTATGTTGTCCTGGAGAGCTTGCAGAGCACTGGGGAAAGGCAGGCAGAGAATTCCCTGCTAGCACCTTCTCTGTGCCTGGGAAGCAGAAGTGTTCCCATTGCTTCGCAGAATCGCTTTTGTGCAGAAAACAGTAACACTTGTTCAGAACGAAAGAAAGCACAGAGCCCCAGATTTTATGTTGTCCTGGAGAGCTTGCAGAGCACTGGGGAAAGGCAGGCAGAGAATTCCCTGCTAGCACCTTCTCTGTGCCTGGGAAGCAGAACTCTTCACATTGCTTCGCAGAATCGCTTTTGTGCAGAAAACAGTAACACTTGTTCAGAACGAAAGAAAGCACAGAGCCCCAGATTTTATGTTGTCCTGGAGAGCTAGCAGAGCACTGAGGAAAAGCAGGCAGAGAATTCCCTGCTAGCACCTTCTCTGTTCCTGGGAAGCAGAAGTGTTCCCATTGCTTCGCAGAATCGCTTTTGTGCAGAAAACAGTAACACTTGTTCAGAACGAAAGAAAGCACAGAGCCCCAGATTTTATGTTGTCCTGGAGAGCTAGCAGAGCACTGGGGAAAAGCAATCAGAGAATTCCCTGCTAGCACGTTCTCTGTGCCTGGGAAGCAGAAGTGTTCACATTGCTTCGCAGAATCGCTTTTGTGCAGAAAACAGTAACACTTGTTCAGAACGAAAGAAAGCACAGAGCCCCAGATTTTATGTTGTCATGGAGAGCTTGCAGAGCACTGGGGAAAGGCAGGCAGAGAATTCCCTGCTAGCACCTTCTCTGTGCCTGGGAAGCAGAAGTGTTCCAATTGCTTCGCAGAATCGCTTTTGTGCAGAAAACAGTAACACTTGTTCAGAACGAAAGAAAGCACAGAGCCCCAGATTTTATGTTGTCCTGGAGAGCTTGCAGAGCACTGGGGAAATGCAGGCAGAGAATTCCCTGCTAGCACCTTCTCTGTGCCTGGGAAGCAGAACTCTTCACATTGCTTCGCAGAATCGCTTTTGTGCAGAAAACAGTAACACTTGTTCAGAACGAAAGAAAGCACAGAGCCCCAGATTTTATGTTGTCCTGGAGAGCTTGCAGAGCACTGGGGAAAAGCAGGCAGAGAATTCCCTGCTAGCACCTTCTCTGTGCCTGGGAAGCAGAAGTGTTCCCATTGCTTCGCATAATCGCTTTTGTGCAGAAAACAGTAACACTTGTTCAGAACGAAAGAAAGCACAGAGCCCCAGATTTTATGTTGTCCTGGAGAGCTTGCAGAGCACTGGGGAAAGGCAGGCAGAGAATTCCCTGCTAGCACGTTCTCTGTGCCTGGGAAGCAGAAGTGTTCCCATTGCTTCGCAGAATCGCTTTTGTGCAGAAAACAGTAACACTTGTTCAGAACGAAAGAAAGCACAGAGCCCCAGATTTTATGTTGTCCTGGAGAGCTTGCAGAGCACTGGGGAAAAGCAGGCAGAGAATTCCCTGCTAGCACCTTCTCTGTGCCTGGGAAGCAGAAGTCTTCACATTGCTTCGCAGAATCGCTTTTGTGCAGAAAACAGTAACACTTGTTCAGAACGAAAGAAAGCACAGAGCCCCAGATTTTATGTTGTCCTGGAGAGCTTGCAGAGCACTGGGGAAAAGCAGGCAGAGAATTCCCTGCTAGCACCTTCTCTGTGCCTGGGAAGCAGAAGTGTTCCCATTGCTTCGCAGAATCGCTTTTGTGCAGAAAACAGTAACACTTGTTCAGAACGAAAGAAAGCACAGAGCCCCAGATTTTATGTTGTCCTGGAGAGCTTGCAGAGCACTGGGGAAAGGCACGCAGAGAATTCCCTGCTAGCACGTTCTCTGTGCCTGGGAAGCAGAAGTGTTCAGATTGCTTCGCAGAATCGCTTTTGTGCAGAAAACAGTAACACTTGTTCAGAACGAAAGAAAGCACAGAGCCCCAGATTTGGTGTTGTCCTGGAGAGCTTGCAGAGCACTGGGGAAAGGCAGGCAGAGAATTCCCTGCTAGCACCTTCTCTGTGCCTGGGAAGCAGAAGTGTTCACATTGCTTCGCAGAATCGCTTTTGTGCAGAAAACAGTAACACTTGTTCAGAACGAAAGAAAGCACAGAGCCCCAGATTTTATGTTGTCCTGGAGAGCTTGCAGAGCACTGGGGAAAGGCAGGCAGAGAATTCCCTGCTAGCACCTTCTCTGTGCCTGGGAAGCAGAAGTGTTCCCATTGCTTCGCAGAATCGCTTTTGTGCAGAAAACAGTAACACTTGTTCAGAACGAAAGAAAGCACAGAGCCCCAGATTTTATGTTGTCCTGGAGAGCTTGCAGAGCACTGGGGAAAGGCAGGCAGAGAATTCCCTGCTAGCACCTTCTCTGTGCCTGGGAAGCAGAAGTCTTCACATTGCTTGGCAGAATCGCTTTTGTGCAGAAAACAGTAACACTTGTTCAGAACGAAAGAAAGCACAGAGCCCCAGATTTTATGTTGTCCTGGAGAGCTTGCAGAGTACTGGGGAAAGGCAGGCAGAGAATTCCCTGCTAGCACCTTCTCTGTGCCTGGGAAACAGAAGTGTTCACATTGCTTCGCAGAATCGCTTTTGTGCAGAAAACAGTAACACTTGTTCAGAACGAAAGAAAGCACAGAGCCCCAGATTTTATGTTGTCCTGGAGAGCTAGCAGAGCACTGGGGAAAGGCAGGCAGAGAATTCCCTGCTAGCACGTTCTCTGTTCCTGGGAAGCAGAAGTGTTCCCATTGCTTCGCATAATCGCTTTTGTGCAGAAAACAGTAACACTTGTTCAGAACGAAAGAAAGCACAGAGCCCCAGATTTTATGTTGTCCTGGAGAGCTTGCAGAGCACTGGGGAAAGGCAGGCAGAGAATTCCCTGCTAGCACCTTCTCTGTGCCTGGGAAGCAGAAGTCTTCACATTGCTTCGCAGAATCGCTTTTGTGCAGAAAACAGTAACACTTGTTCAGAACGAAAGAAAGCACAGAGCCCCAGATTTTATGTTGTCCTGGAGAGCTTGCAGAGCACTGGGGAAAGGCAGGCAGAGAATTCCCTGCTAGCACCTTCTCTGTGCCTGGGAAGCAGAAGTGTTCACATTGCTTCGCAGAATCGCTTTTGTGCAGAAAACAGTAACACTTGTTCAGAACGAAAGAAAGCACAGAGCCCCAGATTTTATGTTGTCCTGGAGAGCTTGCAGAGCACTGGGGAAAGGCACGCAGAGAATTCCCTGCTAGCACCTTCTCTGTGCCTGTTCACATTGCTTCGCAGAATCGCTTTTGTGCAGAAAACAATAACACTTGTTCAGAAGGAAAGAAAGCACAGAGCCCCAGATTTTATGTTGTCCTGGAGAGCTTGCAGAGCACTGGGGAAAGGCAGGCAGAGAATTCCCTGCTAGCACCTTCTCTGTGCCTGGGAAGCAGAAGTGTTCCCATTGCTTCGCAGAATCGCTTTTGTGCAGAAAACAGTAACACTTGTTCAGAACGAAAGAAAGCACAGAGCCCCAGATTTTATGTTGTCCTGGAGAGCTTGCAGAGCACTGGGGAAAGGCAGGCAGAGAATTCCCTGCTAGCACCTTCTCTGTGCCTGGGAAGCAGAACTCTTCACATTGCTTCGCAGAATCGCTTTTGTGCAGAAAACAGTAACACTTGTTCAGAACGAAAGAAAGCACAGAGCCCCAGATTTTATGTTGTCCTGGAGAGCTAGCAGAGCACTGAGGAAAAGCAGGCAGAGAATTCCCTGCTAGCACCTTCTCTGTTCCTGGGAAGCAGAAGTGTTCCCATTGCTTCGCAGAATCGCTTTTGTGCAGAAAACAGTAACACTTGTTCAGAACGAAAGAAAGCACAGAGCCCCAGATTTTATGTTGTCCTGGAGAGCTTGCAGAGCACTGGGGAAAGGCACGCAGAGAATTCCCTGCTAGCACGTTCTCTGTGCCTGGGAAGCAGAAGTGTTCAGATTGCTTCGCAGAATCGCTTTTGTGCAGAAAACAGTAACACTTGTTCAGAACGAAAGAAAGCACAGAGCCCCAGATTTGGTGTTGTCCTGGAGAGCTTGCAGAGCACTGGGGAAAGGCAGGCAGAGAATTCCCTGCTAGCACCTTCTCTGTGCCTGGGAAGCAGAAGTGTTCACATTGCTTCGCAGAATCGCTTTTGTGCAGAAAACAGTAACACTTGTTCAGAACGAAAGAAAGCACAGAGCCCCAGATTTTATGTTGTCCTGGAGAGCTTGCAGAGCACTGGGGAAAGGCAGGCAGAGAATTCCCTGCTAGCACCTTCTCTGTGCCTGGGAAGCAGAAGTGTTCCCATTGCTTCGCAGAATCGCTTTTGTGCAGAAAACAGTAACACTTGTTCAGAACGAAAGAAAGCACAGAGCCCCAGATTTTATGTTGTCCTGGAGAGCTTGCAGAGCACTGGGGAAAGGCAGGCAGAGAATTCCCTGCTAGCACCTTCTCTGTGCCTGGGAAGCAGAACTCTTCACATTGCTTCGCAGAATCGCTTTTGTGCAGAAAACAGTAACACTTGTTCAGAACGAAAGAAAGCACAGAGCCCCAGATTTTATGTTGTCCTGGAGAGCTAGCAGAGCACTGAGGAAAAGCAGGCAGAGAATTCCCTGCTAGCACCTTCTCTGTGCCTGGGAAGCAGAAGTGTTCACATTGCTTCGCAGAATCGCTTTTGTGCAGAAAACAGTAACACTTGTTCAGAACGAAAGAAAGCACAGAGCCCCAGATTTTATGTTGTCATGGAGAGCTTGCAGAGCACTGGGGAAAGGCAGGCAGAGAATTCCCTGCTAGCACCTTCTCTGTGCCTGGGAAGCAGAAGTGTTCCAATTGCTTCGCAGAATCGCTTTTGTGCAGAAAACAGTAACACTTGTTCAGAACGAAAGAAAGCACAGAGCCCCAGATTTTATGTTGTCCTGGAGAGCTTGCAGAGCACTGGGGAAATGCAGGCAGAGAATTCCCTGCTAGCACCTTCTCTGTGCCTGGGAAGCAGAACTCTTCACATTGCTTCGCAGAATCGCTTTTGTGCAGAAAACAGTAACACTTGTTCAGAACGAAAGAAAGCACAGAGCCCCAGATTTTATGTTGTCCTGGAGAGCTTGCAGAGCACTGGGGAAAAGCAGGCAGAGAATTCCCTGCTAGCACCTTCTCTGTGCCTGGGAAGCAGAAGTGTTCCCATTGCTTCGCATAATCGCTTTTGTGCAGAAAACAGTAACACTTGTTCAGAACGAAAGAAAGCACAGAGCCCCAGATTTTATGTTGTCCTGGAGAGCTTGCAGAGCACTGGGGAAAGGCAGGCAGAGAATTCCCTGCTAGCACGTTCTCTGTGCCTGGGAAGCAGAAGTGTTCCCATTGCTTCGCAGAATCGCTTTTGTGCAGAAAACAGTAACACTTGTTCAGAACGAAAGAAAGCACAGAGCCCCAGATTTTATGTTGTCCTGGAGAGCTTGCAGAGCACTGGGGAAAAGCAGGCAGAGAATTCCCTGCTAGCACCTTCTCTGTGCCTGGGAAGCAGAAGTCTTCACATTGCTTCGCAGAATCGCTTTTGTGCAGAAAACAGTAACACTTGTTCAGAACGAAAGAAAGCACAGAGCCCCAGATTTTATGTTGTCCTGGAGAGCTTGCAGAGCACTGGGGAAAAGCAGGCAGAGAATTCCCTGCTAGCACCTTCTCTGTGCCTGGGAAGCAGAAGTGTTCCCATTGCTTCGCAGAATCGCTTTTGTGCAGAAAACAGTAACACTTGTTCAGAACGAAAGAAAGCACAGAGCCCCAGATTTTATGTTGTCCTGGAGAGCTTGCAGAGCACTGGGGAAAGGCACGCAGAGAATTCCCTGCTAGCACGTTCTCTGTGCCTGGGAAGCAGAAGTGTTCAGATTGCTTCGCAGAATCGCTTTTGTGCAGAAAACAGTAACACTTGTTCAGAACGAAAGAAAGCACAGAGCCCCAGATTTGGTGTTGTCCTGGAGAGCTTGCAGAGCACTGGGGAAAGGCAGGCAGAGAATTCCCTGCTAGCACCTTCTCTGTGCCTGGGAAGCAGAAGTGTTCACATTGCTTCGCAGAATCGCTTTTGTGCAGAAAACAGTAACACTTGTTCAGAACGAAAGAAAGCACAGAGCCCCAGATTTTATGTTGTCCTGGAGAGCTTGCAGAGCACTGGGGAAAGGCAGGCAGAGAATTCCCTGCTAGCACCTTCTCTGTGCCTGGGAAGCAGAAGTGTTCCCATTGCTTCGCAGAATCGCTTTTGTGCAGAAAACAGTAACACTTGTTCAGAACGAAAGAAAGCACAGAGCCCCAGATTTTATGTTGTCCTGGAGAGCTTGCAGAGCACTGGGGAAAGGCAGGCAGAGAATTCCCTGCTAGCACCTTCTCTGTGCCTGGGAAGCAGAAGTCTTCACATTGCTTGGCAGAATCGCTTTTGTGCAGAAAACAGTAACACTTGTTCAGAACGAAAGAAAGCACAGAGCCCCAGATTTTATGTTGTCCTGGAGAGCTTGCAGAGTACTGGGGAAAGGCAGGCAGAGAATTCCCTGCTAGCACCTTCTCTGTGCCTGGGAAACAGAAGTGTTCACATTGCTTCGCAGAATCGCTTTTGTGCAGAAAACAGTAACACTTGTTCAGAACGAAAGAAAGCACAGAGCCCCAGATTTTATGTTGTCCTGGAGAGCTAGCAGAGCACTGGGGAAAGGCAGGCAGAGAATTCCCTGCTAGCACGTTCTCTGTTCCTGGGAAGCAGAAGTGTTCCCATTGCTTCGCATAATCGCTTTTGTGCAGAAAACAGTAACACTTGTTCAGAACGAAAGAAAGCACAGAGCCCCAGATTTTATGTTGTCCTGGAGAGCTTGCAGAGCACTGGGGAAAGGCAGGCAGAGAATTCCCTGCTAGCACCTTCTCTGTGCCTGGGAAGCAGAAGTCTTCACATTGCTTCGCAGAATCGCTTTTGTGCAGAAAACAGTAACACTTGTTCAGAACGAAAGAAAGCACAGAGCCCCAGATTTTATGTTGTCCTGGAGAGCTTGCAGAGCACTGGGGAAAGGCAGGCAGAGAATTCCCTGCTAGCACCTTCTCTGTGCCTGGGAAGCAGAAGTGTTCACATTGCTTCGCAGAATCGCTTTTGTGCAGAAAACAGTAACACTTGTTCAGAACGAAAGAAAGCACAGAGCCCCAGATTTTATGTTGTCCTGGAGAGCTTGCAGAGCACTGGGGAAAGGCACGCAGAGAATTCCCTGCTAGCACCTTCTCTGTGCCTGTTCACATTGCTTCGCAGAATCGCTTTTGTGCAGAAAACAATAACACTTGTTCAGAAGGAAAGAAAGCACAGAGCCCCAGATTTTATGTTGTCCTGGAGAGCTTGCAGAGCACTGGGGAAAAGTAGGCAGAGATTTCCCTGCTAGCACGTTCTCTGTGCCTGGGAAGCAGAAGTGTTCAGATTGCTTCGCAGAATCGCTTTTGTGCAGAAAACAGTAACACTTGTTCAGAACGAAAGAAAGCACAGAGCCCCAGATTTGCTGTTGTCCTGGAGAGCTTGCAGAGCACTGGGGAAAGGCAGGCAGAGAATTCCCTGCTAGCACCTTCTCTGTGCCTGGGAAGCAGAAGTGTTCACATTGCTTCGCAGAATCGCTTTTGTGCAGAAAACAGTAACACTTGTTCAGAACGAAAGAAAGCACAGAGCCCCAGATTTTATGTTGTCCTGGAGAGCTAGCAGAGCACTGGGGAAAAGCAGGCAGAGAATTCCCTGCTAGCACGTTCTCTGTTCCTGGGAAGCAGAAGTGTTCACATTGCTTCGCAGAATCGCTTTTGTGCAGAAAACAGTAACACTTGTTCAGAACGAAAGAAAGCACAGAGCCCCAGATTTTATGTTGTCCTGGAGAGCTTGCAGAGCACTGGGGAAAAGCAGGCAGAGAATTCCCTGCTAGCACCTTCTCTGTGCCTGGGAAACAGAAGTGTTCCCATTGCTTCGCAGAATCGCTTTTGTGCAGAAAACAGTAACACTTGTTCAGAACGAAAGAAAGCACAGAGCCCCAGATTTTATGTTGTCCTGGAGAGCTTGCAGAGCACTGGGGAAAGGCAGGCAGAGAATTCCCTGCTAGCACCTTCTCTGTGCCTGGGAAACAGAAGTGTTCACATTGCTTCGCAGAATCGCTTTTGTGCAGAAAACAGTAACACTTGTTCAGAACGAAAGAAAGCACAGAGCCCCAGATTTTATGTTGTCCTGGAGAGCTTGCAGAGCACTGGGGAAAGGCAGGCAGAGAATTCTCTGCTAGCACCTTCTCTGTGCCTGGGAAGCAGAAGTCTTCACATTGCTTCGCAGAATCGCTTTTGTGCAGAAAACAGTAACACTTGTTCAGAACGAAAGAAGGCACAGAGCCCCAGATTTTATGTTGTCCTGGAGAGCTTGCAGAGCACTGGGGAAAGGCAGGCAGAGAATTCCCTGCTAGCACCTTCTCTGTGCCTGGGAAGCAGAAGTCTTCACATTGCTTCGCAGAATCGCTTTTGTGCAGAAAACAGTAACACTTGTTCAGAACGAAAGAAAGCACAGAGCCCCAGATTTTATGTTGTCCTGGAGAGCTTGCAGAGCACTGGGGAAAAGCAGGCAGAGAATTCCCTGCTAGCACCTTCTCTGTGCCTGGGAAGCAGAAGTGTTCACATTGCTTCGCAGAATCGCTTTTGTGCAGAAAACAGTAACACTTGTTCAGAACGAAAGAAAGCACAGAGCCCCAGATTTTATGTTGTCCTGGAGAGCTTGCAGAGCACTGGGGAAAAGCAGGCAGAGAATTCCCTGTTAGCACCTTCTCTGTGGCTGGGAAGCAGAAGTGGTCACATTGCTTCGCAGAATCGCTTTTGTGCAGAAAACAGTAACACTTGTTCAGAACGAAAGAAAGCACAGAGCCCCAGATTTTATGTTGTCCTGGAGAGCTTGCAGAGCACTGGGGAAAGGCAGGCAGAGAATTCCCTGCTAGCACCTTCTCTGTGCCTGGGAAGCAGAAGTCTTCACATTGCTTCGCAGAATCGCTTTTGTGCAGAAAACAGTAACACTTGTTCAGAACGAAAGAAAGCACAGAGCCCCAGATTTTATGTTGTCCTGGAGAGCTAGCAGAGCACTGGGGAAAAGCAGGCAGAGAATTCCCTGCTAGCACGTTCTCTGTTCCTGGGAAGCAGAAGTGTTCACATTGCTTCGCAGAATCGCTTTTGTGCAGAAAACAGTAACACTTGTTCAGAACGAAAGAAAGCACAGAGCCCCAGATTTTATGTTGTCCTGGAGAGCTTGCAGAGCACTGGGGAAAAGCAGGCAGAGAATTCCCTGCTAGCACCTTCTCTGTGCCTGGGAAACAGAAGTGTTCCCATTGCTTCGCAGAATCGCTTTTGTGCAGAAAACAGTAACACTTGTTCAGAACGAAAGAAAGCACAGAGCCCCAGATTTTATGTTGTCCTGGAGAGCTTGCAGAGCACTGGGGAAAAGCAGGCAGAGAATTCCCTGCTAGCACCTTCTCTGTGCCTGGGAAGCAGAAGTCTTCACATTGCTTCGCAGAATCGCTTTTGTGCAGAAAACAGTAACACTTGTTCAGAACGAAAGAAAGCACAGAGCCCCAGATTTTATGTTGTCCTGGAGAGCTTGCAGAGCACTGGGGAAAAGCAGGCAGAGAATTCCCTGCTAGCACCTTCTCTGTGCCTGGGAAGCAGAAGTGTTCACATTGCTTCGCAGAATCGCTTTTGTGCAGAAAACAGTAACACTTGTTCAGAACGAAAGAAAGCACAGAGCCCCAGATTTTATGTTGTCCTGGAGAGCTTGCAGAGCACTGGGGAAAAGCAGGCAGAGAATTCCCTGCTAGCACCTTCTCTGTGCCTGGGAAGCAGAAGTGTTCCCATTGCTTCGCAGAATCGCTTTTGTGCAGAAAACAGTAACACTTGTTCAGAACGAAAGAAAGCACAGAGCCCCAGATTTTATGTTGTCCTGGAGAGCTTGCAGAGCACTGGGGAAAGGCACGCAGAGAATTCCCTGCTAGCACCTTCTCTGTGCCTGGGAAGCAGAAGTGTTCACATTGCTTCGCAGAATCGCTTTTGTGCAGAAAACAGTAACACTTGTTCAGAACGAAAGAAAGCACAGAGCCCCAGATTTTATGTTGTCCTGGAGAGCTTGCAGAGCACTGGGGAAAAGCAGGCAGAGAATTCCCTGCTAGCACCTTCTCTGTGCCTGGGAAGCAGAAGTGTTCCCATTGCTTCGCAGAATCGCTTTTGTGCAGAAAACAGTAACACTTGTTCAGAACGAAAGAAAGCACAGAGCCCCAGATTTTATGTTGTCCTGGAGAGCTTGCAGAGCACTGGGGAAAGGCACGCAGAGAATTCCCTGCTAGCACGTTCTCTGTGCCTGGGAAGCAGAAGTGTTCAGATTGCTTCGCAGAATCGCTTTTGTGCAGAAAACAGTAACACTTGTTCAGAACGAAAGAAAGCACAGAGCCCCAGATTTGGTGTTGTCCTGGAGAGCTTGCAGAGCACTGGGGAAAGGCAGGCAGAGAATTCCCTGCTAGCACCTTCTCTGTGCCTGGGAAGCAGAAGTGTTCACATTGCTTCGCAGAATCGCTTTTGTGCAGAAAACAGTAACACTTGTTCAGAACGAAAGAAAGCACAGAGCCCCAGATTTTATGTTGTCCTGGAGAGCTTGCAGAGCACTGGGGAAAGGCAGGCAGAGAATTCCCTGCTAGCACCTTCTCTGTGCCTGGGAAGCAGAAGTGTTCCCATTGCTTCGCAGAATCGCTTTTGTGCAGAAAACAGTAACACTTGTTCAGAACGAAAGAAAGCACAGAGCCCCAGATTTTATGTTGTCCTGGAGAGCTTGCAGAGCACTGGGGAAAGGCAGGCAGAGAATTCCCTGCTAGCACCTTCTCTGTGCCTGGGAAGCAGAAGTCTTCACATTGCTTGGCAGAATCGCTTTTGTGCAGAAAACAGTAACACTTGTTCAGAACGAAAGAAAGCACAGAGCCCCAGATTTTATGTTGTCCTGGAGAGCTTGCAGAGTACTGGGGAAAGGCAGGCAGAGAATTCCCTGCTAGCACCTTCTCTGTGCCTGGGAAACAGAAGTGTTCACATTGCTTCGCAGAATCGCTTTTGTGCAGAAAACAGTAACACTTGTTCAGAACGAAAGAAAGCACAGAGCCCCAGATTTTATGTTGTCCTGGAGAGCTTGCAGAGCACTGGGGAAAAGCAGGCAGAGAATTCCCTGCTAGCACGTTCTCTGTTCCTGGGAAGCAGAAGTGTTCCCATTGCTTCGCATAATCGCTTTTGTGCAGAAAACAGTAACACTTGTTCAGAACGAAAGAAAGCACAGAGCCCCAGATTTTATGTTGTCCTGGAGAGCTTGCAGAGCACTGGGGAAAGGCAGGCAGAGAATTCCCTGCTAGCACCTTCTCTGTGCCTGGGAAGCAGAAGTCTTCACATTGCTTCGCAGAATCGCTTTTGTGCAGAAAACAGTAACACTTGTTCAGAACGAAAGAAAGCACAGAGCCCCAGATTTTATGTTGTCCTGGAGAGCTTGCAGAGCACTGGGGAAAGGCAGGCAGAGAATTCCCTGCTAGCACCTTCTCTGTGCCTGGGAAGCAGAAGTGTTCACATTGCTTCGCAGAATCGCTTTTGTGCAGAAAACAGTAACACTTGTTCAGAACGAAAGAAAGCACAGAGCCCCAGATTTTATGTTGTCCTGGAGAGCTTGCAGAGCACTGGGGAAAGGCACGCAGAGAATTCCCTGCTAGCACCTTCTCTGTGCCTGTTCACATTGCTTCGCAGAATCGCTTTTGTGCAGAAAACAATAACACTTGTTCAGAAGGAAAGAAAGCACAGAGCCCCAGATTTTATGTTGTCCTGGAGAGCTTGCAGAGCACTGGGGAAAAGTAGGCAGAGATTTCCCTGCTAGCACGTTCTCTGTGCCTGGGAAGCAGAAGTGTTCAGATTGCTTCGCAGAATCGCTTTTGTGCAGAAAACAGTAACACTTGTTCAGAACGAAAGAAAGCACAGAGCCCCAGATTTGCTGTTGTCCTGGAGAGCTTGCAGAGCACTGGGGAAAGGCAGGCAGAGAATTCCCTGCTAGCACCTTCTCTGTGCCTGGGAAGCAGAAGTGTTCACATTGCTTCGCAGAATAGCTTTTGTGCAGAAAACAGTAACACTTGTTCAGAACGAAAGAAAGCACAGAGCCCCAGATTTTATGTTGTCCTGGAGAGCTAGCAGAGCACTGGGGAAAAGCAGGCAGAGAATTCCCTGCTAGCACGTTCTCTGTTCCTGGGAAGCAGAAGTGTTCACATTGCTTCGCAGAATCGCTTTTGTGCAGAAAACAGTAACACTTGTTCAGAACGAAAGAAAGCACAGAGCCCCAGATTTTATGTTGTCCTGGAGAGCTTGCAGAGCACTGGGGAAAAGCAGGCAGAGAATTCCCTGCTAGCACCTTCTCTGTGCCTGGGAAACAGAAGTGTTCCCATTGCTTCGCAGAATCGCTTTTGTGCAGAAAACAGTAACACTTGTTCAGAACGAAAGAAAGCACAGAGCCCCAGATTTTATGTTGTCCTGGAGAGCTTGCAGAGCACTGGGGAAAGGCAGGCAGAGAATTCCCTGCTAGCACCTTCTCTGTGCCTGGGAAACAGAAGTGTTCACATTGCTTCGCAGAATCGCTTTTGTGCAGAAAACAGTAACACTTGTTCAGAACGAAAGAAAGCACAGAGCCCCAGATTTTATGTTGTCCTGGAGAGCTTGCAGAGCACTGGGGAAAGGCAGGCAGAGAATTCTCTGCTAGCACCTTCTCTGTGCCTGGGAAGCAGAAGTCTTCACATTGCTTCGCAGAATCGCTTTTGTGCAGAAAACAGTAACACTTGTTCAGAACGAAAGAAGGCACAGAGCCCCAGATTTTATGTTGTCCTGGAGAGCTTGCAGAGCACTGGGGAAAGGCAGGCAGAGAATTCCCTGCTAGCACCTTCTCTGTGCCTGGGAAGCAGAAGTCTTCACATTGCTTCGCAGAATCGCTTTTGTGCAGAAAACAGTAACACTTGTTCAGAACGAAAGAAAGCACAGAGCCCCAGATTTTATGTTGTCCTGGAGAGCTTGCAGAGCACTGGGGAAAAGCAGGCAGAGAATTCCCTGCTAGCACCTTCTCTGTGCCTGGGAAGCAGAAGTGTTCACATTGCTTCGCAGAATCGCTTTTGTGCAGAAAACAGTAACACTTGTTCAGAACGAAAGAAAGCACAGAGCCCCAGATTTTATGTTGTCCTGGAGAGCTTGCAGAGCACTGGGGAAAAGCAGGCAGAGAATTCCCTGTTAGCACCTTCTCTGTGGCTGGGAAGCAGAAGTGGTCACATTGCTTCGCAGAATCGCTTTTGTGCAGAAAACAGTAACACTTGTTCAGAACGAAAGAAAGCACAGAGCCCCAGATTTTATGTTGTCCTGGAGAGCTTGCAGAGCACTGGGGAAAGGCAGGCAGAGAATTCCCTGCTAGCACCTTCTCTGTGCCTGGGAAGCAGAAGTCTTCACATTGCTTCGCAGAATCGCTTTTGTGCAGAAAACAGTAACACTTGTTCAGAACGAAAGAAAGCACAGAGCCCCAGATTTTATGTTGTCCTGGAGAGCTAGCAGAGCACTGGGGAAAAGCAGGCAGAGAATTCCCTGCTAGCACGTTCTCTGTTCCTGGGAAGCAGAAGTGTTCACATTGCTTCGCAGAATCGCTTTTGTGCAGAAAACAGTAACACTTGTTCAGAACGAAAGAAAGCACAGAGCCCCAGATTTTATGTTGTCCTGGAGAGCTTGCAGAGCACTGGGGAAAAGCAGGCAGAGAATTCCCTGCTAGCACCTTCTCTGTGCCTGGGAAACAGAAGTGTTCCCATTGCTTCGCAGAATCGCTTTTGTGCAGAAAACAGTAACACTTGTTCAGAACGAAAGAAAGCACAGAGCCCCAGATTTTATGTTGTCCTGGAGAGCTTGCAGAGCACTGGGGAAAAGCAGGCAGAGAATTCCCTGCTAGCACCTTCTCTGTGCCTGGGAAGCAGAAGTCTTCACATTGCTTCGCAGAATCGCTTTTGTGCAGAAAACAGTAACACTTGTTCAGAACGAAAGAAAGCACAGAGCCCCAGATTTTATGTTGTCCTGGAGAGCTTGCAGAGCACTGGGGAAAAGCAGGCAGAGAATTCCCTGCTAGCACCTTCTCTGTGCCTGGGAAGCAGAAGTGTTCACATTGCTTCGCAGAATCGCTTTTGTGCAGAAAACAGTAACACTTGTTCAGAACGAAAGAAAGCACAGAGCCCCAGATTTTATGTTGTCCTGGAGAGCTTGCAGAGCACTGGGGAAAGGCACGCAGAGAATTCCCTGCTAGCACGTTCTCTGTGCCTGGGAAGCAGAAGTGTTCAGATTGCTTCGCAGAATCGCTTTTGTGCAGAAAACAGTAACACTTGTTCAGAACGAAAGAAAGCACAGAGCCCCAGATTTGGTGTTGTCCTGGAGAGCTTGCAGAGCACTGGGGAAAGGCAGGCAGAGAATTCCCTGCTAGCACCTTCTCTGTGCCTGGGAAGCAGAAGTGTTCACATTGCTTCGCAGAATCGCTTTTGTGCAGAAAACAGTAACACTTGTTCAGAACGAAAGAAAGCACAGAGCCCCAGATTTTATGTTGTCCTGGAGAGCTTGCAGAGCACTGGGGAAAGGCAGGCAGAGAATTCCCTGCTAGCACCTTCTCTGTGCCTGGGAAACAGAAGTGTTCCCATTGCTTCGCAGAATCGCTTTTGTGCAGAAAACAGTAACACTTGTTCAGAACGAAAGAAAGCACAGAGCCCCAGATTTTATGTTGTCCTGGAGAGCTTGCAGAGCACTGGGGAAAAGCAGGCAGAGAATTCCCTGCTAGCACCTTCTCTGTGCCTGGGAAGCAGAAGTGTTCCCATTGCTTCGCAGAATCGCTTTTGTGCAGAAAACAGTAACACTTGTTCAGAACGAAAGAAAGCACAGAGCCCCAGATTTTATGTTGTCCTGGAGAGCTTGCAGAGCACTGGGGAAAGGCAGGCAGAGAATTCCCTGCTAGCACCTTCTCTGTGCCTGGGAAGCAGAAGTGTTCACATTGCTTCGCAGAATCGCTTTTGTGCAGAAAACAGTAACACTTGTTCAGAACGAAAGAAAGCACAGAGCCCCAGATTTTATGTTGTCCTGGAGAGCTTGCAGAGCACTGGGGAAAGGCAGGCAGAGAATTCCCTGCTAGCACCTTCTCTGTGCCTGGGAAGCAGAAGTCTTCACATTGCTTCGCAGAATCGCTTTTGTGCAGAAAACAGTAACACTTGTTCAGAACGAAAGAAAGCACAGAGCCCCAGATTTTATGTTGTCCTGGAGAGCTTGCAGAGTACTGGGGAAAGGCAGGCAGAGAATTCCCTGCTAGCACCTTCTCTGTGCCTGGGAAACAGAAGTGTTCACATTGCTTCGCAGAATCGCTTTTGTGCAGAAAACAGTAACACTTGTTCAGAACGAAAGAAAGCACAGAGCCCCAGATTTTATGTTGTCCTGGAGAGCTTGCAGAGCACTGGGGAAAGGCAGGCAGAGAATTCCCTGATAGCACCTTCTCTGTGCCTGGGAAGCAGAACTGTTCACATTGCTTCGCATAATCGCTTTTGTGCAGAAAACAGTAACACTTGTTCAGAACGAAAGAAAGCACAGAGCCCCAGATTTTATGTTGTCCTGGAGAGCTTGCAGAGCACTGGGGAAAGGCAGGCAGAGAATTCCCTGCTAGCACCTTCTCTGTGCCTGGGAAGCAGAAGTGTTCACATTGCTTCGCAGAATCGCTTTTGTGCAGAAAACAGTAACACTTGTTCAGAACGAAAGAAAGCACAGAGCCCCAGATTTTATGTTGTCCTGGAGAGCTTGCAGAGCACTGGGGAAAGGCAGGCAGAGAATTCCCTGCTAGCACCTTCTCTGTGCCTGGGAAGCAGAAGTGTTCCAATTGCTTCGCAGAATCGCTTTTGTGCAGAAAACAGTAACACTTGTTCAGAACGAAAGAAAGCACAGAGCCCCAGATTTTATGTTGTCCTGGAGAGCTTGCAGAGCACTGGGGAAATGCAGGCAGAGAATTCCCTGCTAGCACCTTCTCTGTGCCTGGGAAGCAGAACTCTTCACATTGCTTCGCAGAATCGCTTTTGTGCAGAAAACAGTAACACTTGTTCAGAACGAAAGAAAGCACAGAGCCCCAGATTTTATGTTGTCCTGGAGAGCTTGCAGAGCACTGGGGAAAAGCAGGCAGAGAATTCCCTGCTAGCACCTTCTCTGTGCCTGGGAAGCAGAAGTGTTCCCATTGCTTCGCATAATCGCTTTTGTGCAGAAAACAGTAACACTTGTTCAGAACGAAAGAAAGCACAGAGCCCCAGATTTTATGTTGTCCTGGAGAGCTTGCAGAGCACTGGGGAAAGGCAGGCAGAGAATTCCCTGCTAGCACGTTCTCTGTGCCTGGGAAGCAGAAGTGTTCCCATTGCTTCGCAGAATCGCTTTTGTGCAGAAAACAGTAACACTTGTTCAGAACGAAAGAAAGCACAGAGCCCCAGATTTTATGTTGTCCTGGAGAGCTTGCAGAGCACTGGGGAAAAGCAGGCAGAGAATTCCCTGCTAGCACCTTCTCTGTGCCTGGGAAGCAGAAGTCTTCACATTGCTTCGCAGAATCGCTTTTGTGCAGAAAACAGTAACACTTGTTCAGAACGAAAGAAAGCACAGAGCCCCAGATTTTATGTTGTCCTGGAGAGCTTGCAGAGCACTGGGGAAAAGCAGGCAGAGAATTCCCTGCTAGCACCTTCTCTGTGCCTGGGAAGCAGAAGTGTTCCCATTGCTTCGCAGAATCGCTTTTGTGCAGAAAACAGTAACACTTGTTCAGAACGAAAGAAAGCACAGAGCCCCAGATTTTATGTTGTCCTGGAGAGCTTGCAGAGCACTGGGGAAAGGCACGCAGAGAATTCCCTGCTAGCACGTTCTCTGTGCCTGGGAAGCAGAAGTGTTCAGATTGCTTCGCAGAATCGCTTTTGTGCAGAAAACAGTAACACTTGTTCAGAACGAAAGAAAGCACAGAGCCCCAGATTTGGTGTTGTCCTGGAGAGCTTGCAGAGCACTGGGGAAAGGCAGGCAGAGAATTCCCTGCTAGCACCTTCTCTGTGCCTGGGAAGCAGAAGTGTTCACATTGCTTCGCAGAATCGCTTTTGTGCAGAAAACAGTAACACTTGTTCAGAACGAAAGAAAGCACAGAGCCCCAGATTTTATGTTGTCCTGGAGAGCTTGCAGAGCACTGGGGAAAGGCAGGCAGAGAATTCCCTGCTAGCACCTTCTCTGTGCCTGGGAAGCAGAAGTGTTCCCATTGCTTCGCAGAATCGCTTTTGTGCAGAAAACAGTAACACTTGTTCAGAACGAAAGAAAGCACAGAGCCCCAGATTTTATGTTGTCCTGGAGAGCTTGCAGAGCACTGGGGAAAGGCAGGCAGAGAATTCCCTGCTAGCACCTTCTCTGTGCCTGGGAAGCAGAAGTCTTCACATTGCTTGGCAGAATCGCTTTTGTGCAGAAAACAGTAACACTTGTTCAGAACGAAAGAAAGCACAGAGCCCCAGATTTTATGTTGTCCTGGAGAGCTTGCAGAGTACTGGGGAAAGGCAGGCAGAGAATTCCCTGCTAGCACCTTCTCTGTGCCTGGGAAACAGAAGTGTTCACATTGCTTCGCAGAATCGCTTTTGTGCAGAAAACAGTAACACTTGTTCAGAACGAAAGAAAGCACAGAGCCCCAGATTTTATGTTGTCCTGGAGAGCTAGCAGAGCACTGGGGAAAGGCAGGCAGAGAATTCCCTGCTAGCACGTTCTCTGTTCCTGGGAAGCAGAAGTGTTCCCATTGCTTCGCATAATCGCTTTTGTGCAGAAAACAGTAACACTTGTTCAGAACGAAAGAAAGCACAGAGCCCCAGATTTTATGTTGTCCTGGAGAGCTTGCAGAGCACTGGGGAAAGGCAGGCAGAGAATTCCCTGCTAGCACCTTCTCTGTGCCTGGGAAGCAGAAGTCTTCACATTGCTTCGCAGAATCGCTTTTGTGCAGAAAACAGTAACACTTGTTCAGAACGAAAGAAAGCACAGAGCCCCAGATTTTATGTTGTCCTGGAGAGCTTGCAGAGCACTGGGGAAAGGCAGGCAGAGAATTCCCTGCTAGCACCTTCTCTGTGCCTGGGAAGCAGAAGTGTTCACATTGCTTCGCAGAATCGCTTTTGTGCAGAAAACAGTAACACTTGTTCAGAACGAAAGAAAGCACAGAGCCCCAGATTTTATGTTGTCCTGGAGAGCTTGCAGAGCACTGGGGAAAGGCACGCAGAGAATTCCCTGCTAGCACCTTCTCTGTGCCTGTTCACATTGCTTCGCAGAATAGCTTTTGTGCAGAAAACAATAACACTTGTTCAGAAGGAAAGAAAGCACAGAGCCCCAGATTTTATGTTGTCCTGGAGAGCTTGCAGAGCACTGGGGAAAAGTAGGCAGAGATTTCCCTGCTAGCACGTTCTCTGTGCCTGGGAAGCAGAAGTGTTCAGATTGCTTCGCAGAATCGCTTTTGTGCAGAAAACAGTAACACTTGTTCAGAACGAAAGAAAGCACAGAGCCCCAGATTTGCTGTTGTCCTGGAGAGCTTGCAGAGCACTGGGGAAAGGCAGGCAGAGAATTCCCTGCTAGCACCTTCTCTGTGCCTGGGAAGCAGAAGTGTTCACATTGCTTCGCAGAATCGCTTTTGTGCAGAAAACAGTAACACTTGTTCAGAACGAAAGAAAGCACAGAGCCCCAGATTTTATGTTGTCCTGGAGAGCTAGCAGAGCACTGGGGAAAAGCAGGCAGAGAATTCCCTGCTAGCACCTTCTCTGTGCCTGGGAAACAGAAGTGTTCCCATTGCTTCGCAGAATCGCTTTTGTGCAGAAAACAGTAACACTTGTTCAGAACGAAAGAAAGCACAGAGCCCCAGATTTTATGTTGTCCTGGAGAGCTTGCAGAGCACTGGGGAAAGGCAGGCAGAGAATTCTCTGCTAGCACCTTCTCTGTGCCTGGGAAGCAGAAGTCTTCACATTGCTTCGCAGAATCGCTTTTGTGCAGAAAACAGTAACACTTGTTCAGAACGAAAGAAGGCACAGAGCCCCAGATTTTATGTTGTCCTGGAGAGCTTGCAGAGCACTGGGGAAAGGCAGGCAGAGAATTCCCTGCTAGCACCTTCTCTGTGCCTGGGAAGCAGAAGTCTTCACATTGCTTCGCAGAATCGCTTTTGTGCAGAAAACAGTAACACTTGTTCAGAACGAAAGAAAGCACAGAGCCCCAGATTTTATGTTGTCCTGGAGAGCTTGCAGAGCACTGGGGAAAAGCAGGCAGAGAATTCCCTGCTAGCACCTTCTCTGTGCCTGGGAAGCAGAAGTGTTCACATTGCTTCGCAGAATCGCTTTTGTGCAGAAAACAGTAACACTTGTTCAGAACGAAAGAAAGCACAGAGCCCCAGATTTTATGTTGTCCTGGAGAGCTTGCAGAGCACTGGGGAAAAGCAGGCAGAGAATTCCCTGTTAGCACCTTCTCTGTGGCTGGGAAGCAGAAGTGGTCACATTGCTTCGCAGAATCGCTTTTGTGCAGAAAACAGTAACACTTGTTCAGAACGAAAGAAAGCACAGAGCCCCAGATTTTATGTTGTCCTGGAGAGCTTGCAGAGCACTGGGGAAAGGCAGGCAGAGAATTCCCTGCTAGCACCTTCTCTGTGCCTGGGAAGCAGAAGTCTTCACATTGCTTCGCAGAATCGCTTTTGTGCAGAAAACAGTAACACTTGTTCAGAACGAAAGAAAGCACAGAGCCCCAGATTTTATGTTGTCCTGGAGAGCTAGCAGAGCACTGGGGAAAAGCAGGCAGAGAATTCCCTGCTAGCACGTTCTCTGTTCCTGGGAAGCAGAAGTGTTCACATTGCTTCGCAGAATCGCTTTTGTGCAGAAAACAGTAACACTTGTTCAGAACGAAAGAAAGCACAGAGCCCCAGATTTTATGTTGTCCTGGAGAGCTTGCAGAGCACTGGGGAAAAGCAGGCAGAGAATTCCCTGCTAGCACCTTCTCTGTGCCTGGGAAACAGAAGTGTTCCCATTGCTTCGCAGAATCGCTTTTGTGCAGAAAACAGTAACACTTGTTCAGAACGAAAGAAAGCACAGAGCCCCAGATTTTATGTTGTCCTGGAGAGCTTGCAGAGCACTGGGGAAAAGCAGGCAGAGAATTCCCTGCTAGCACCTTCTCTGTGCCTGGGAAGCAGAAGTCTTCACATTGCTTCGCAGAATCGCTTTTGTGCAGAAAACAGTAACACTTGTTCAGAACGAAAGAAAGCACAGAGCCCCAGATTTTATGTTGTCCTGGAGAGCTTGCAGAGCACTGGGGAAAAGCAGGCAGAGAATTCCCTGCTAGCACCTTCTCTGTGCCTGGGAAGCAGAAGTGTTCACATTGCTTCGCAGAATCGCTTTTGTGCAGAAAACAGTAACACTTGTTCAGAACGAAAGAAAGCACAGAGCCCCAGATTTTATGTTGTCCTGGAGAGCTTGCAGAGCACTGGGGAAAAGCAGGCAGAGAATTCCCTGCTAGCACCTTCTCTGTGCCTGGGAAGCAGAAGTGTTCCCATTGCTTCGCAGAATCGCTTTTGTGCAGAAAACAGTAACACTTGTTCAGAACGAAAGAAAGCACAGAGCCCCAGATTTTATGTTGTCCTGGAGAGCTTGCAGAGCACTGGGGAAAAGCAGGCAGAGAATTCCCTGCTAGCACCTTCTCTGTGCCTGGGAAGCAGAAGTGTTCACATTGCTTCGCAGAATCGCTTTTGTGCAGAAAACAGTAACACTTGTTCAGAACGAAAGAAAGCACAGAGCCCCAGATTTTATGTTGTCCTGGAGAGCTTGCAGAGCACTGGGGAAAAGCAGGCAGAGAATTCCCTGCTAGCACCTTCTCTGTGCCTGGGAAGCAGAAGTGTTCCCATTGCTTCGCAGAATCGCTTTTGTGCAGAAAACAGTAACACTTGTTCAGAACGAAAGAAAGCACAGAGCCCCAGATTTTATGTTGTCCTGGAGAGCTTGCAGAGCACTGGGGAAAGGCACGCAGAGAATTCCCTGCTAGCACGTTCTCTGTGCCTGGGAAGCAGAAGTGTTCAGATTGCTTCGCAGAATCGCTTTTGTGCAGAAAACAGTAACACTTGTTCAGAACGAAAGAAAGCACAGAGCCCCAGATTTGGTGTTGTCCTGGAGAGCTTGCAGAGCACTGGGGAAAGGCAGGCAGAGAATTCCCTGCTAGCACCTTCTCTGTGCCTGGGAAGCAGAAGTGTTCACATTGCTTCGCAGAATCGCTTTTGTGCAGAAAACAGTAACACTTGTTCAGAACGAAAGAAAGCACAGAGCCCCAGATTTTATGTTGTCCTGGAGAGCTTGCAGAGCACTGGGGAAAGGCAGGCAGAGAATTCCCTGCTAGCACCTTCTCTGTGCCTGGGAAGCAGAAGTGTTCCCATTGCTTCGCAGAATCGCTTTTGTGCAGAAAACAGTAACACTTGTTCAGAACGAAAGAAAGCACAGAGCCCCAGATTTTATGTTGTCCTGGAGAGCTTGCAGAGCACTGGGGAAAGGCAGGCAGAGAATTCCCTGCTAGCACCTTCTCTGTGCCTGGGAAGCAGAAGTCTTCACATTGCTTGGCAGAATCGCTTTTGTGCAGAAAACAGTAACACTTGTTCAGAACGAAAGAAAGCACAGAGCCCCAGATTTTATGTTGTCCTGGAGAGCTTGCAGAGTACTGGGGAAAGGCAGGCAGAGAATTCCCTGCTAGCACCTTCTCTGTGCCTGGGAAACAGAAGTGTTCACATTGCTTCGCAGAATCGCTTTTGTGCAGAAAACAGTAACACTTGTTCAGAACGAAAGAAAGCACAGAGCCCCAGATTTTATGTTGTCCTGGAGAGCTAGCAGAGCACTGGGGAAAGGCAGGCAGAGAATTCCCTGCTAGCACGTTCTCTGTTCCTGGGAAGCAGAAGTGTTCCCATTGCTTCGCATAATCGCTTTTGTGCAGAAAACAGTAACACTTGTTCAGAACGAAAGAAAGCACAGAGCCCCAGATTTTATGTTGTCCTGGAGAGCTTGCAGAGCACTGGGGAAAGGCAGGCAGAGAATTCCCTGCTAGCACCTTCTCTGTGCCTGGGAAGCAGAAGTCTTCACATTGCTTCGCAGAATCGCTTTTGTGCAGAAAACAGTAACACTTGTTCAGAACGAAAGAAAGCACAGAGCCCCAGATTTTATGTTGTCCTGGAGAGCTTGCAGAGCACTGGGGAAAGGCAGGCAGAGAATTCCCTGCTAGCACCTTCTCTGTGCCTGGGAAGCAGAAGTGTTCACATTGCTTCGCAGAATCGCTTTTGTGCAGAAAACAGTAACACTTGTTCAGAACGAAAGAAAGCACAGAGCCCCAGATTTTATGTTGTCCTGGAGAGCTTGCAGAGCACTGGGGAAAGGCACGCAGAGAATTCCCTGCTAGCACCTTCTCTGTGCCTGGTTCACATTGCTTCGCAGAATCGCTTTTGTGCAGAAAACAATAACACTTGTTCAGAAGGAAAGAAAGCACAGAGCCCCAGATTTTATGTTGTCCTGGAGAGCTTGCAGAGCACTGGGGAAAAGTAGGCAGAGATTTCCCTGCTAGCACGTTCTCTGTGCCTGGGAAGCAGAAGTGTTCAGATTGCTTCGCAGAATCGCTTTTGTGCAGAAAACAGTAACACTTGTTCAGAACGAAAGAAAGCACAGAGCCCCAGATTTGCTGTTGTCCTGGAGAGCTTGCAGAGCACTGGGGAAAGGCAGGCAGAGAATTCCCTGCTAGCACCTTCTCTGTGCCTGGGAAGCAGAAGTGTTCACATTGCTTCGCAGAATAGCTTTTGTGCAGAAAACAGTAACACTTGTTCAGAACGAAAGAAAGCACAGAGCCCCAGATTTTATGTTGTCCTGGAGAGCTAGCAGAGCACTGGGGAAAAGCAGGCAGAGAATTCCCTGCTAGCACGTTCTCTGTTCCTGGGAAGCAGAAGTGTTCACATTGCTTCGCAGAATCGCTTTTGTGCAGAAAACAGTAACACTTGTTCAGAACGAAAGAAAGCACAGAGCCCCAGATTTTATGTTGTCCTGGAGAGCTTGCAGAGCACTGGGGAAAAGCAGGCAGAGAATTCCCTGCTAGCACCTTCTCTGTGCCTGGGAAACAGAAGTGTTCCCATTGCTTCGCAGAATCGCTTTTGTGCAGAAAACAGTAACACTTGTTCAGAACGAAAGAAAGCACAGAGCCCCAGATTTTATGTTGTCCTGGAGAGCTTGCAGAGCACTGGGGAAAGGCAGGCAGAGAATTCCCTGCTAGCACCTTCTCTGTGCCTGGGAAACAGAAGTGTTCACATTGCTTCGCAGAATCGCTTTTGTGCAGAAAACAGTAACACTTGTTCAGAACGAAAGAAAGCACAGAGCCCCAGATTTTATGTTGTCCTGGAGAGCTTGCAGAGCACTGGGGAAAGGCAGGCAGAGAATTCTCTGCTAGCACCTTCTCTGTGCCTGGGAAGCAGAAGTCTTCACATTGCTTCGCAGAATCGCTTTTGTGCAGAAAACAGTAACACTTGTTCAGAACGAAAGAAGGCACAGAGCCCCAGATTTTATGTTGTCCTGGAGAGCTTGCAGAGCACTGGGGAAAGGCAGGCAGAGAATTCCCTGCTAGCACCTTCTCTGTGCCTGGGAAGCAGAAGTCTTCACATTGCTTCGCAGAATCGCTTTTGTGCAGAAAACAGTAACACTTGTTCAGAACGAAAGAAAGCACAGAGCCCCAGATTTTATGTTGTCCTGGAGAGCTTGCAGAGCACTGGGGAAAAGCAGGCAGAGAATTCCCTGCTAGCACCTTCTCTGTGCCTGGGAAGCAGAAGTGTTCACATTGCTTCGCAGAATCGCTTTTGTGCAGAAAACAGTAACACTTGTTCAGAACGAAAGAAAGCACAGAGCCCCAGATTTTATGTTGTCCTGGAGAGCTTGCAGAGCACTGGGGAAAAGCAGGCAGAGAATTCCCTGTTAGCACCTTCTCTGTGGCTGGGAAGCAGAAGTGGTCACATTGCTTCGCAGAATCGCTTTTGTGCAGAAAACAGTAACACTTGTTCAGAACGAAAGAAAGCACAGAGCCCCAGATTTTATGTTGTCCTGGAGAGCTTGCAGAGCACTGGGGAAAGGCAGGCAGAGAATTCCCTGCTAGCACCTTCTCTGTGCCTGGGAAGCAGAAGTCTTCACATTGCTTCGCAGAATCGCTTTTGTGCAGAAAACAGTAACACTTGTTCAGAACGAAAGAAAGCACAGAGCCCCAGATTTTATGTTGTCCTGGAGAGCTAGCAGAGCACTGGGGAAAAGCAGGCAGAGAATTCCCTGCTAGCACGTTCTCTGTTCCTGGGAAGCAGAAGTGTTCACATTGCTTCGCAGAATCGCTTTTGTGCAGAAAACAGTAACACTTGTTCAGAACGAAAGAAAGCACAGAGCCCCAGATTTTATGTTGTCCTGGAGAGCTTGCAGAGCACTGGGGAAAAGCAGGCAGAGAATTCCCTGCTAGCACCTTCTCTGTGCCTGGGAAACAGAAGTGTTCCCATTGCTTCGCAGAATCGCTTTTGTGCAGAAAACAGTAACACTTGTTCAGAACGAAAGAAAGCACAGAGCCCCAGATTTTATGTTGTCCTGGAGAGCTTGCAGAGCACTGGGGAAAAGCAGGCAGAGAATTCCCTGCTAGCACCTTCTCTGTGCCTGGGAAGCAGAAGTCTTCACATTGCTTCGCAGAATCGCTTTTGTGCAGAAAACAGTAACACTTGTTCAGAACGAAAGAAAGCACAGAGCCCCAGATTTTATGTTGTCCTGGAGAGCTTGCAGAGCACTGGGGAAAAGCAGGCAGAGAATTCCCTGCTAGCACCTTCTCTGTGCCTGGGAAGCAGAAGTGTTCACATTGCTTCGCAGAATCGCTTTTGTGCAGAAAACAGTAACACTTGTTCAGAACGAAAGAAAGCACAGAGCCCCAGATTTTATGTTGTCCTGGAGAGCTTGCAGAGCACTGGGGAAAGGCACGCAGAGAATTCCCTGCTAGCACGTTCTCTGTGCCTGGGAAGCAGAAGTGTTCAGATTGCTTCGCAGAATCGCTTTTGTGCAGAAAACAGTAACACTTGTTCAGAACGAAAGAAAGCACAGAGCCCCAGATTTGGTGTTGTCCTGGAGAGCTTGCAGAGCACTGGGGAAAGGCAGGCAGAGAATTCCCTGCTAGCACCTTCTCTGTGCCTGGGAAGCAGAAGTGTTCACATTGCTTCGCAGAATCGCTTTTGTGCAGAAAACAGTAACACTTGTTCAGAACGAAAGAAAGCACAGAGCCCCAGATTTTATGTTGTCCTGGAGAGCTTGCAGAGCACTGGGGAAAGGCAGGCAGAGAATTCCCTGCTAGCACCTTCTCTGTGCCTGGGAAACAGAAGTGTTCCCATTGCTTCGCAGAATCGCTTTTGTGCAGAAAACAGTAACACTTGTTCAGAACGAAAGAAAGCACAGAGCCCCAGATTTTATGTTGTCCTGGAGAGCTTGCAGAGCACTGGGGAAAAGCAGGCAGAGAATTCCCTGCTAGCACCTTCTCTGTGCCTGGGAAGCAGAAGTGTTCCCATTGCTTCGCAGAATCGCTTTTGTGCAGAAAACAGTAACACTTGTTCAGAACGAAAGAAAGCACAGAGCCCCAGATTTTATGTTGTCCTGGAGAGCTTGCAGAGCACTGGGGAAAGGCAGGCAGAGAATTCCCTGCTAGCACCTTCTCTGTGCCTGGGAAGCAGAAGTGTTCACATTGCTTCGCAGAATCGCTTTTGTGCAGAAAACAGTAACACTTGTTCAGAACGAAAGAAAGCACAGAGCCCCAGATTTTATGTTGTCCTGGAGAGCTTGCAGAGCACTGGGGAAAGGCAGGCAGAGAATTCCCTGCTAGCACCTTCTCTGTGCCTGGGAAGCAGAAGTCTTCACATTGCTTCGCAGAATCGCTTTTGTGCAGAAAACAGTAACACTTGTTCAGAACGAAAGAAAGCACAGAGCCCCAGATTTTATGTTGTCCTGGAGAGCTTGCAGAGTACTGGGGAAAGGCAGGCAGAGAATTCCCTGCTAGCACCTTCTCTGTGCCTGGGAAACAGAAGTGTTCACATTGCTTCGCAGAATCGCTTTTGTGCAGAAAACAGTAACACTTGTTCAGAACGAAAGAAAGCACAGAGCCCCAGATTTTATGTTGTCCTGGAGAGCTTGCAGAGCACTGGGGAAAGGCAGGCAGAGAATTCCCTGATAGCACCTTCTCTGTGCCTGGGAAGCAGAACTGTTCACATTGCTTCGCATAATCGCTTTTGTGCAGAAAACAGTAACACTTGTTCAGAACGAAAGAAAGCACAGAGCCCCAGATTTTATGTTGTCCTGGAGAGCTTGCAGAGCACTGGGGAAAGGCAGGCAGAGAATTCCCTGCTAGCACCTTCTCTGTGCCTGGGAAGCAGAAGTGTTCACATTGCTTCGCAGAATCGCTTTTGTGCAGAAAACAGTAACACTTGTTCAGAACGAAAGAAAGCACAGAGCCCCAGATTTTATGTTGTCCTGGAGAGCTTGCAGAGCACTGGGGAAAGGCAGGCAGAGAATTCCCTGCTAGCACCTTCTCTGTGCCTGGGAAGCAGAAGTGTTCCCATTGCTTCGCATAATCGCTTTTGTGCAGAAAACAGTAACACTTGTTCAGAACGAAAGAAAGCACAGAGCCCCAGATTTTATGTTGTCCTGGAGAGCTTGCAGAGCACTGGGGAAAGGCAGGCAGAGAATTCCCTGCTAGCACCTTCTCTGTGCCTGTTCACATTGCTTCGCAGAATCGCTTTTGTGCAGAAAACAATAACACTTGTTCAGAAGGAAAGAAAGCACAGAGCCCCAGATTTTATGTTGTCCTGGAGAGCTTGCAGAGCACTGGGGAAAAGTAGGCAGAGATTTCCCTGCTAGCACGTTCTCTGTGCCTGGGAAGCAGAAGTGTTCAGATTGCTTCGCAGAATCGCTTTTGTGCAGAAAACAGTAACACTTGTTCAGAACGAAAGAAAGCACAGAGCCCCAGATTTGCTGTTGTCCTGGAGAGCTTGCAGAGCACTGGGGAAAGGCAGGCAGAGAATTCCCTGCTAGCACCTTCTCTGTGCCTGGGAAGCAGAAGTGTTCACATTGCTTCGCAGAATCGCTTTTGTGCAGAAAACAGTAACACTTGTTCAGAACGAAAGAAAGCACAGAGCCCCAGATTTTATGTTGTCCTGGAGAGCTTGCAGAGCACTGGGGAAAAGCAGGCAGAGAATTCCCTGCTAGCACCTTCTCTGTTCCTGGGAAGCAGAAGTGTTCACATTGCTTCGCAGAATCGCTTTTGTGCAGAAAACAGTAACACTTGTTCAGAACGAAAGAAAGCACAGAGCCCCAGATTTTATGTTGTCCTGGAGAGCTTGCAGAGCACTGGGGAAAAGCAGGCAGAGAATTCCCTGCTAGCACCTTCTCTGTGCCTGGGAAACAGAAGTGTTCCCATTGCTTCGCAGAATCGCTTTTGTGCAGAAAACAGTAACACTTGTTCAGAACGAAAGAAAGCACAGAGCCCCAGATTTTATGTTGTCCTGGAGAGCTTGCAGAGCACTGGGGAAAGGCAGGCAGAGAATTCCCTGCTAGCACCTTCTCTGTGCCTGGGAAACAGAAGTGTTCACATTGCTTCGCAGAATCGCTTTTGTGCAGAAAACAGTAACACTTGTTCAGAACGAAAGAAAGCACAGAGCCCCAGATTTTATGTTGTCCTGGAGAGCTTGCAGAGCACTGGGGAAAGGCAGGCAGAGAATTCTCTGCTAGCACCTTCTCTGTGCCTGGGAAGCAGAAGTCTTCACATTGCTTCGCAGAATCGCTTTTGTGCAGAAAACAGTAACACTTGTTCAGAACGAAAGAAGGCACAGAGCCCCAGATTTTATGTTGTCCTGGAGAGCTTGCAGATCACTGGGGAAAGGCAGGCAGAGAATTCCCTGCTAGCACCTTCTCTGTGCCTGGGAAGCAGAAGTCTTCACATTGCTTCGCAGAATCGCTTTTGTGCAGAAAACAGTAACACTTGTTCAGAACGAAAGAAAGCACAGAGCCCCAGATTTTATGTTGTCCTGGAGAGCTTGCAGAGCACTGGGGAAAAGCAGGCAGAGAATTCCCTGCTAGCACCTTCTCTGTGCCTGGGAAGCAGAAGTGTTCACATTGCTTCGCAGAATCGCTTTTGTGCAGAAAACAGTAACACTTGTTCAGAACGAAAGAAAGCACAGAGCCCCAGATTTTATGTTGTCCTGGAGAGCTTGCAGAGCACTGGGGAAAAGCAGGCAGAGAATTCCCTGCTAGCACCTTCTCTGTTCCTGGGAAACAGAAGTGTTCCCATTGCTTCGCAGAATCGCTTTTGTGCAGAAAACAGTAACACTTGTTCAGAACGAAAGAAAGCACAGAGCCCCAGATTTTATGTTGTCCTGGAGAGCTTGCAGAGTACTGGGGAAAGGCAGGCAGAGAATTCCCTGCTAGCACCTTCTCTGTGCCTGGGAAACAGAAGTGTTCAGATTGCTTCGCAGAATCGCTTTTGTGCAGAAAACAGTAACACTTGTTCAGAACGAAAGAAAGCACAGAGCCCCAGATTTTATGTTGTCCTGGAGAGCTTGCAGAGCACTGGGGAAAGGCAGGCAGAGAATTCTCTGCTAGCACCTTCTCTGTGCCTGGGAAGCAGAAGTCTTCCCATTGCTTCGCAGAATCGCTTTTGTGCAGAAAACAGTAACACTTGTTCAGAACGAAAGAAAGCACAGAGCCCCAGATTTTATGTTGTCCTGGAGAGCTTGCAGAGCACTGGGAAAAGGCACGCAGAGAATTCCCTGCTAGCACCTTCTCTGTGCCTGTTCACATTGCTTCGCAGAATCGCTTTTGTGCAGAAAACAATAACACTTGTTCAGAAGGAAAGAAAGCACAGAGCCCCAGATTTTATGTTGTCCTGGAGAGCTTGCAGAGCACTGGGGAAAAGCAGGCAGAGATTTCCCTGCTAGCACGTTCTCTGTGCCTGGGAAGCAGAAGTGTTCAGATTGCTTCGCAGAATCGCTTTTGTGCAGAAAACAGTAACACTTGTTCAGAACGAAAGAAAGCACAGAGCCCCAGATTTTATGTTGTCCTGGAGAGCTTGCAGAGCACTGGGGAAAAGCAGGCAGAGAATTCCCTGCTAGCACCTTCTCTGTGCCTGGGAAGCAGAAGTGTTCACATTGCTTCGCAGAATCGCTTTTGTGCAGAAAACAGTAACACTTGTTCAGAACGAAAGAAAGCACAGAGCCCCAGATTTTATGTTGTCCTGGAGAGCTTGCAGAGCACTGGGGAAAAGCAGGCAGAGAATTCCCTGCTAGCACCTTCTCTGTGCCTGGGAAACAGAAGTGTTCCCATTGCTTCGCAGAATCGCTTTTGTGCAGAAAACAGTAACACTTGTTCAGAACGAAAGAAAGCACAGAGCCCCAGATTTGCTGTTGTCCTGGAGAGCTTGCAGAGCACTGGGGAAAGGCAGGCAGAGAATTCCCTGCTAGCACCTTCTCTGTGCCTGGGAAGCAGAAGTCTTCACATTGCTTCGCAGAATCGCTTTTGTGCAGAAAACAGTAACACTTGTTCAGAACGAAAGAAAGCACAGAGCCCCAGATTTTATGTTGTCCTGGAGAGCTTGCAGAGTACTGGGGAAAAGCAGGCAGAGAATTCCCTGCTAGCACCTTCTCTGTGCCTGGGAAGCAGAAGTGTTCCCATTGCTTCGCATAATCGCTTTTGTGCAGAAAACAGTAACACTTGTTCAGAACGAAAGAAAGCACAGAGCCCCAGATTTTATGTTGTCCTGGAGAGCTTGCAGAGCACTGGGGAAAGGCAGGCAGAGAATTCCCTGCTAGCACCTTCTCTGTGCCTGGGAA
Organism: Strix uralensis; assembly: GCF_047716275.1. Lineage (NCBI taxonomy): Eukaryota > Metazoa > Chordata > Aves > Strigiformes > Strigidae > Strix > Strix uralensis. Next base: position 42,245 of record NW_027436713.1, on the reverse strand, counting down.
GCAGAAGTGTTCACATTGCTTCGCAGAATCGCTTTTGTGCAGAAAACAGTAACACTTGTTCAGAACGAAAGAAAGCACAGAGCCCCAGATTTTATGTTGTCCTGGAGAGCTTGCAGAGCACTGGGGAAAGGCAGGCAGAGAATTCCCTGCTAGCACCTTCTCTGTGCCTGGGAAGCAGAAGTGTTCACATTGCTTCGCAGAATCGCTTTTGTGCAGAAAACAGTAACACTTGTTCAGAACGAAAGAAAGCACAGAGCCCCAGATTTTATGTTGTCCTGGAGAGCTTGCAGAGCACTGGGGAAAAGCAGGCAGAGAATTCCCTGCTAGCACCTTCTCTGTGCCTGGGAAACAGAAGTGTTCCCATTGCTTCGCAGAATCGCTTTTGTGCAGAAAACAGTAACACTTGTTCAGAACGAAAGAAAGCACAGAGCCCCAGATTTGCTGTTGTCCTGGAGAGCTTGCAGAGCACTGGGGAAAGGCAGGCAGAGAATTCCCTGCTAGCACCTTCTCTGTGCCTGGGAAGCAGAAGTCTTCACATTGCTTCGCAGAATCGCTTTTGTGCAGAAAACAGTAACACTTGTTCAGAACGAAAGAAAGCACAGAGCCCCAGATTTTATGTTGTCCTGGAGAGCTTGCAGAGTACTGGGGAAAGGCAGGCAGAGAATTCCCTGCTAGCACCTTCTCTGTGCCTGGGAAACAGAAGTGTTCCCATTGCTTCGCAGAATCGCTTTTGTGCAGAAAACAGTAACACTTGTTCAGAACGAAAGAAAGCACAGAGCCCCAGATTTTATGTTGTCCTGGAGAGCTAGCAGAGCACTGAGGAAAAGCAGGCAGAGAATTCCCTGCTAGCACGTTCTCTGTTCCTGGGAAGCAGAAGTGTTCCCATTGCTTCGCAGAATCGCTTTTGTGCAGAAAACAGTAACACTTGTTCAGAACGAAAGAAAGCACAGAGCCCCAGATTTTATGTTGTCCTGGAGAGCTAGCAGAGCACTGGGGAAAAGCAATCAGAGAATTCCCTGCTAGCACGTTCTCTGTGCCTGGGAAGCAGAAGTGTTCCCATTGCTTCGCAGAATCGCTTTTGTGCAGAAAACAGTAACACTTGTTCAGAACGAAAGAAAGCACAGAGCCCCAGATTTTATGTTGTCCTGGAGAGCTTGCAGAGCACTGGGGAAAGGCAGGCAGAGAATTCCCTGCTAGCACGTTCTCTGTGCCTGGGAAGCAGAAGTGTTCAGATTGCTTCGCAGAATCGCTTTTGTGCAGAAAACAGTAACACTTGTTCAGAACGAAAGAAAGCACAGAGCCCCAGATTTTATGTTGTCCTGGAGAGCTTGCAGAGCACTGGGGAAAGGCAGGCAGAGAATTCCCTGCTAGCACGTTCTCTGTGCCTGGGAAGCAGAAGTCTTCACATTGCTTCGCAGAATCGCTTTTGTGCAGAAAACAGTAACACTTGTTCAGAACGAAAGAAAGCACAGAGCCCCAGATTTTATGTTGTCCTGGAGAGCTTGCAGAGCACTGGGGAAAGGCAGGCAGAGAATTCCCTGCTAGCACCTTCTCTGTGCCTGGGAAGCAGAAGTGTTCACATTGCTTCGCAGAATCGCTTTTGTGCAGAAAACAGTAACACTTGTTCAGAACGAAAGAAAGCACAGAGCCCCAGATTTTATGTTGTCCTGGAGAGCTTGCAGAGCACTGGGGAAAAGCAGGCAGAGAATTCCCTGCTAGCACCTTCTCTGTGCCTGGGAAACAGAAGTGTTCCCATTGCTTCGCAGAATCGCTTTTGTGCAGAAAACAGTAACACTTGTTCAGAACGAAAGAAAGCACAGAGCCCCAGATTTGCTGTTGTCCTGGAGAGCTTGCAGAGCACTGGGGAAAGGCAGGCAGAGAATTCCCTGCTAGCACCTTCTCTGTGCCTGGGAAGCAGAAGTCTTCACATTGCTTCGCAGAATCGCTTTTGTGCAGAAAACAGTAACACTTGTTCAGAACGAAAGAAAGCACAGAGCCCCAGATTTTATGTTGTCCTGGAGAGCTTGCAGAGTACTGGGGAAAGGCAGGCAGAGAATTCCCTGCTAGCACCTTCTCTGTGCCTGGGAAACAGAAGTGTTCCCATTGCTTCGCAGAATCGCTTTTGTGCAGAAAACAGTAACACTTGTTCAGAACGAAAGAAAGCACAGAGCCCCAGATTTTATGTTGTCCTGGAGAGCTAGCAGAGCACTGAGGAAAAGCAGGCAGAGAATTCCCTGCTAGCACGTTCTCTGTTCCTGGGAAGCAGAAGTGTTCCCATTGCTTCGCAGAATCGCTTTTGTGCAGAAAACAGTAACACTTGTTCAGAACGAAAGAAAGCACAGAGCCCCAGATTTTATGTTGTCCTGGAGAGCTAGCAGAGCACTGGGGAAAAGCAATCAGAGAATTCCCTGCTAGCACGTTCTCTGTGCCTGGGAAGCAGAAGTGTTCCCATTGCTTCGCAGAATCGCTTTTGTGCAGAAAACAGTAACACTTGTTCAGAACGAAAGAAAGCACAGAGCCCCAGATTTTATGTTGTCCTGGAGAGCTTGCAGAGCACTGGGGAAAGGCAGGCAGAGAATTCCCTGCTAGCACGTTCTCTGTGCCTGGGAAGCAGAAGTGTTCAGATTGCTTCGCAGAATCGCTTTTGTGCAGAAAACAGTAACACTTGTTCAGAACGAAAGAAAGCACAGAGCCCCAGATTTTATGTTGTCCTGGAGAGCTTGCAGAGCACTGGGGAAAGGCAGGCAGAGAATTCCCTGCTAGCACCTTCTCTGTGCCTGGGAAGCAGAAGTGTTCACATTGCTTCGCAGAATCGCTTTTGTGCAGAAAACAGTAACACTTGTTCAGAACGAAAGAAAGCACAGAGCCCCAGATTTTATGTTGTCCTGGAGAGCTTGCAGAGCACTGGGGAAAAGCAGGCAGAGAATTCCCTGCTAGCACCTTCTCTGTGCCTGGGAAGCAGAAGTGTTCCCATTGCTTCGCATAATCGCTTTTGTGCAGAAAACAGTAACACTTGTTCAGAACGAAAGAAAGCACAGAGCCCCAGATTTTATGTTGTCCTGGAGAGCTTGCAGAGCACTGGGGAAAAGCAGGCAGAGAATTCCCTGCTAGCACCTTCTCTGTGCCTGGGAAGCAGAAGTGTTCACATTGCTTCGCAGAATCGCTTTTGTGCAGAAAACAGTAACACTTGTTCAGAACGAAAGAAAGCACAGAGCCCCAGATTTTATGTTGTCCTGGAGAGCTTGCAGAGCACTGGGGAAAAGCAGGCAGAGAATTCCCTGCTAGCACCTTCTCTGTGCCTGGGAAGCAGAAGTGTTCCCATTGCTTCGCAGAATCGCTTTTGTGCAGAAAACAGTAACACTTGTTCAGAACGAAAGAAAGCACAGAGCCCCAGATTTTATGTTGTCCTGGAGAGCTTGCAGAGCACTGGGGAAAGGCAGGCAGAGAATTCCCTGCTAGCACCTTCTCTGTGCCTGGGAAGCAGAAGTGTTCACATTGCTTCGCAGAATCGCTTTTGTGCAGAAAACAGTAACACTTGTTCAGAACGAAAGAAAGCACAGAGCCCCAGATTTTATGTTGTCCTGGAGAGCTTGCAGAGCACTGGGGAAAGGCAGGCAGAGAATTCCCTGCTAGCACCTTCTCTGTGCCTGGGAAGCAGAAGTCTTCACATTGCTTCGCAGAATCGCTTTTGTGCAGAAAACAGTAACACTTGTTCAGAACGAAAGAAAGCACAGAGCCCCAGATTTTATGTTGTCCTGGAGAGCTTGCAGAGTACTGGGGAAAGGCAGGCAGAGAATTCCCTGCTAGCACCTTCTCTGTGCCTGGGAAACAGAAGTGTTCACATTGCTTCGCAGAATCGCTTTTGTGCAGAAAACAGTAACACTTGTTCAGAACGAAAGAAAGCACAGAGCCCCAGATTTTATGTTGTCCTGGAGAGCTTGCAGAGCACTGGGGAAAGGCAGGCAGAGAATTCCCTGATAGCACCTTCTCTGTGCCTGGGAAGCAGAACTGTTCACATTGCTTCGCATAATCGCTTTTGTGCAGAAAACAGTAACACTTGTTCAGAACGAAAGAAAGCACAGAGCCCCAGATTTTATGTTGTCCTGGAGAGCTTGCAGAGCACTGGGGAAAGGCAGGCAGAGAATTCCCTGCTAGCACCTTCTCTGTGCCTGGGAAGCAGAAGTGTTCACATTGCTTCGCAGAATCGCTTTTGTGCAGAAAACAGTAACACTTGTTCAGAACGAAAGAAAGCACAGAGCCCCAGATTTTATGTTGTCCTGGAGAGCTTGCAGAGCACTGGGGAAAGGCAGGCAGAGAATTCCCTGCTAGCACCTTCTCTGTGCCTGGGAAGCAGAAGTGTTCACATTGCTTCGCAGAATCGCTTTTGTGCAGAAAACAGTAACACTTGTTCAGAACGAAAGAAAGCACAGAGCCCCAGATTTTATGTTGTCCTGGAGAGCTTGCAGAGCACTGGGGAAAGGCAGGCAGAGAATTCCCTGCTAGCACCTTCTCTGTGCCTGTTCACATTGCTTCGCAGAATCGCTTTTGTGCAGAAAACAATAACACTTGTTCAGAAGGAAAGAAAGCACAGAGCCCCAGATTTTATGTTGTCCTGGAGAGCTTGCAGAGCACTGGGGAAAAGTAGGCAGAGATTTCCCTGCTAGCACGTTCTCTGTGCCTGGGAAGCAGAAGTGTTCAGATTGCTTCGCAGAATCGCTTTTGTGCAGAAAACAGTAACACTTGTTCAGAACGAAAGAAAGCACAGAGCCCCAGATTTGCTGTTGTCCTGGAGAGCTTGCAGAGCACTGGGGAAAGGCAGGCAGAGAATTCCCTGCTAGCACCTTCTCTGTGCCTGGGAAGCAGAAGTGTTCACATTGCTTCGCAGAATCGCTTTTGTGCAGAAAACAGTAACACTTGTTCAGAACGAAAGAAAGCACAGAGCCCCAGATTTTATGTTGTCCTGGAGAGCTTGCAGAGCACTGGGGAAAAGCAGGCAGAGAATTCCCTGCTAGCACGTTCTCTGTTCCTGGGAAGCAGAAGTGTTCACATTGCTTCGCAGAATCGATTTTGTGCAGAAAACAGTAACACTTGTTCAGAACGAAAGAAAGCACAGAGCCCCAGATTTTATGTTGTCCTGGAGAGCTTGCAGAGCACTGGGGAAAAGCAGGCAGAGAATTCCCTGCTAGCACCTTCTCTGTGCCTGGGAAACAGAAGTGTTCCCATTGCTTCGCAGAATCGCTTTTGTGCAGAAAACAGTAACACTTGTTCAGAACGAAAGAAAGCACAGAGCCCCAGATTTTATGTTGTCCTGGAGAGCTTGCAGAGCACTGGGGAAAGGCAGGCAGAGAATTCCCTGCTAGCACTTTCTCTGTGCCTGGGAAACAGAAGTGTTCACATTGCTTCGCAGAATCGCTTTTGTGCAGAAAACAGTAACACTTGTTCAGAACGAAAGAAAGCACAGAGCCCCAGATTTTATGTTGTCCTGGAGAGCTTGCAGAGCACTGGGGAAAGGCAGGCAGAGAATTCTCTGCTAGCACCTTCTCTGTGCCTGGGAAGCAGAAGTCTTCACATTGCTTCGCAGAATCGCTTTTGTGCAGAAAACAGTAACACTTGTTCAGAACGAAAGAAGGCACAGAGCCCCAGATTTTATGTTGTCCTGGAGAGCTTGCAGATCACTGGGGAAAGGCAGGCAGAGAATTCCCTGCTAGCACCTTCTCTGTGCCTGGGAAGCAGAAGTCTTCACATTGCTTCGCAGAATCGCTTTTGTGCAGAAAACAGTAACACTTGTTCAGAACGAAAGAAAGCACAGAGCCCCAGATTTTATGTTGTCCTGGAGAGCTTGCAGAGCACTGGGGAAAAGCAGGCAGAGAATTCCCTGCTAGCACCTTCTCTGTGCCTGGGAAGCAGAAGTGTTCACATTGCTTCGCAGAATCGCTTTTGTGCAGAAAACAGTAACACTTGTTCAGAACGAAAGAAAGCACAGAGCCCCAGATTTTATGTTGTCCTGGAGAGCTTGCAGAGCACTGGGGAAAAGCAGGCAGAGAATTCCCTGCTAGCACCTTCTCTGTGCCTGGGAAACAGAAGTGTTCCCATTGCTTCGCAGAATCGCTTTTGTGCAGAAAACAGTAACACTTGTTCAGAACGAAAGAAAGCACAGAGCCCCAGATTTTATGTTGTCCTGGAGAGCTTGCAGAGCACTGGGGAAAAGCAGGCAGAGAATTCCCTGCTAGCACCTTCTCTGTTCCTGGGAAACAGAAGTGTTCCCATTGCTTCGCAGAATCGCTTTTGTGCAGAAAACAGTAACACTTGTTCAGAACGAAAGAAAGCACAGAGCCCCAGATTTTATGTTGTCCTGGAGAGCTTGCAGAGTACTGGGGAAAGGCAGGCAGAGAATTCCCTGCTAGCACCTTCTCTGTGCCTGGGAAACAGAAGTGTTCAGATTGCTTCGCAGAATCGCTTTTGTGCAGAAAACAGTAACACTTGTTCAGAACGAAAGAAAGCACAGAGCCCCAGATTTTATGTTGTCCTGGAGAGCTTGCAGAGCACTGGGGAAAGGCAGGCAGAGAATTCTCTGCTAGCACCTTCTCTGTGCCTGGGAAGCAGAAGTCTTCCCATTGCTTCGCAGAATCGCTTTTGTGCAGAAAACAGTAACACTTGTTCAGAACGAAAGAAAGCACAGAGCCCCAGATTTTATGTTGTCCTGGAGAGCTTGCAGAGCACTGGGAAAAGGCACGCAGAGAATTCCCTGCTAGCACCTTCTCTGTGCCTGTTCACATTGCTTCGCAGAATCGCTTTTGTGCAGAAAACAATAACACTTGTTCAGAAGGAAAAAAGCACAGAGCCCCAGATTTTATGTTGTCCTGGAGAGCTTGCAGAGCACTGGGGAAAAGCAGGCAGAGATTTCCCTGCTAGCACCTTCTCTGTGCCTGGGAAACAGAAGTGTTCCCATTGCTTCGCAGAATCGCTTTTGTGCAGAAAACAGTAACACTTGTTCAGAACGAAAGAAAGCACAGAGCCCCAGATTTTATGTTGTCCTGGAGAGCTAGCAGAGCACTGAGGAAAAGCAGGCAGAGAATTCCCTGCTAGCACGTTCTCTGTTCCTGGGAAGCAGAAGTGTTCCCATTGCTTCGCAGAATCGCTTTTGTGCAGAAAACAGTAACACTTGTTCAGAACGAAAGAAAGCACAGAGCCCCAGATTTTATGTTGTCCTGGAGAGCTTGCAGAGTACTGGGGAAAGGCAGGCAGAGAATTCCCTGCTAGCACCTTCTCTGTGCCTGGGAAACAGAAGTCTTCACATTGCTTCGCAGAATCGCTTTTGTGCAGAAAACAGTAACACTTGTTCAGAACGAAAGAAAGCACAGAGCCCCAGATTTTATGTTGTCCTTGAGAGCTTGCAGAGCACTGGGGAAAAGCAGGCAGAGAATTCCCTGCTAGCACCTTCTCTGTGCCTGGGAAGCAGAAGTGTTCACATTGCTTCGCAGAATCGCTTTTGTGCAGAAAACAGTAACACTTGTTCAGAACGAAAGAAAGCACAGAGCCCCAGATTTTATGTTGTCCTGGAGAGCTTGCAGAGCACTGGGGAAAAGCAGGCAGAGAATTCCCTGCTAGCACCTTCTCTGTGCCTGGGAAACAGAAGTGTTCCCATTGCTTCGCAGAATCGCTTTTGTGCAGAAAACAGTAACACTTGTTCAGAACGAAAGAAAGCACAGAGCCCCAGATTTTATGTTGTCCTGGAGAGCTTGCAGAGCACTGGGGAAAGGCAGGCAGAGAATTCCCTGCTAGCACCTTCTCTGTGCCTGGGAAGCAGAAGTCTTCACATTGCTTCGCAGAATCCTTTTGTGCAGAAAACAGTAACACTTGTTCAGAACGAAAGAAAGCACAGAGCCCCAGATTTTATGTTGTCCTGGAGAGCTTGCAGAGTACTGGGGAAAGGCAGGCAGAGAATTCCCTGCTAGCACCTTCTCTGTGCCTGGGAAACAGAAATGTTCCCATTGCTTCGCAGAATCGCTTTTGTGCAGAAAACAGTAACACTTGTTCAGAACGAAAGAAAGCACAGAGCCCCAGATTTTATGTTGTCCTGGAGAGCTAGCAGAGCACTGAGGAAAAGCAGGCAGAGAATTCCCTGCTAGCACGTTCTCTGTTCCTGGGAAGCAGAAGTGTTCACATTGCTTCGCAGAATCGCTTTTGTGCAGAAAACAGTAACACTTGTTCAGAACGAAAGAAAGCACAGAGCCCCAGATTTTATGTTGTCCTGGAGAGCTAGCAGAGCACTGGGGAAAAGCAATCAGAGAATTCCCTGCTAGCACCTTCTCTGTGCCTGGGAAGCAGAAGTGTTCCCATTGCTTCGCAGAATCGCTTTTGTGCAGAAAACAGTAACACTTGTTCAGAACGAAAGAAAGCACAGAGCCCCAGATTTTATGTTGTCCTGGAGAGCTTGCAGAGCACTGGGGAAAGGCAGGCAGAGAATTCCCTGCTAGCACGTTCTCTGTGCCTGGGAAGCAGAAGTGTTCCCATTGCTTCGCAGAATCGCTTTTGTGCAGAAAACAGTAACACTTGTTCAGAACGAAAGAAAGCACAGAGCCCCAGATTTTATGTTGTCCTGGAGAGCTTGCAGAGCACTGGGGAAAGGCAGGCAGAGAATTCCCTGCTAGCACCTTCTCTGTGCCTGGGAAGCAGAAGTGTTCACATTGCTTCGCAGAATCGCTTTTGTGCAGAAAACAGTAACACTTGTTCAGAACGAAAGAAAGCACAGAGCCCCAGATTTTATCTTGTCCTGGAGAGCTTGCAGAGCACTGGGGAAAAGCAGGCAGAGAATTCCCTGCTAGCACCTTCTCTGTGCCTGGGAAGCAGAAGTGTTCCCATTGCTTCGCATAATCGCTTTTGTGCAGAAAACAGTAACACTTGTTCAGAACGAAAGAAAGCACAGAGCCCCAGATTTTATGTTGTCCTGGAGAGCTTGCAGAGCACTGGGGAAAGGCAGGCAGAGAATTCCCTGCTAGCACCTTCTCTGTGCCTGGGAAGCAGAAGTGTTCACATTGCTTCGCAGAATCGCTTTTGTGCAGAAAACAGTAACACTTGTTCAGAACGAAAGAAAGCACAGAGCCCCAGATTTTATGTTGTCCTGGAGAGCTTGCAGAGCACTGGGGAAAAGCAGGCAGAGAATTCCCTGCTAGCACCTTCTCTGTGCCTGGGAAACAGAAGTGTTCCCATTGCTTCGCAGAATCGCTTTTGTGCAGAAAACAGTAACACTTGTTCAGAACGAAAGAAAGCACAGAGCCCCAGATTTGCTGTTGTCCTGGAGAGCTTGCAGAGCACTGGGGAAAGGCAGGCAGAGAATTCCCTGCTAGCACCTTCTCTGTGCCTGGGAAACAGAAGTGTTCCCATTGCTTCGCAGAATCGCTTTTGTGCAGAAAACAGTAACACTTGTTCAGAACGAAAGAAAGCACAGAGCCCCAGATTTTATGTTGTCCTGGAGAGCTAGCAGAGCACTGAGGAAAAGCAGGCAGAGAATTCCCTGCTAGCACGTTCTCTGTTCCTGGGAAGCAGAAGTGTTCCCATTGCTTCGCAGAATCGCTTTTGTGCAGAAAACAGTAACACTTGTTCAGAACGAAAGAAAGCACAGAGCCCCAGATTTTATGTTGTCCTGGAGAGCTAGCAGAGCACTGGGGAAAAGCAATCAGAGAATTCCCTGCTAGCACGTTCTCTGTGCCTGGGAAGCAGAAGTGTTCCCATTGCTTCGCAGAATCGCTTTTGTGCAGAAAACAGTAACACTTGTTCAGAACGAAAGAAAGCACAGAGCCCCAGATTTTATGTTGTCCTGGAGAGCTTGCAGAGCACTGGGGAAAGGCAGGCAGAGAATTCCCTGCTAGCACGTTCTCTGTGCCTGGGAAGCAGAAGTGTTCAGATTGCTTCGCAGAATCGCTTTTGTGCAGAAAACAGTAACACTTGTTCAGAACGAAAGAAAGCACAGAGCCCCAGATTTTATGTTGTCCTGGAGAGCTTGCAGAGTACTGGGGAAAGGCAGGCAGAGAATTCCCTGCTAGCACCTTCTCTGTGCCTGGGAAACAGAAATGTTCCCATTGCTTCGCAGAATCGCTTTTGTGCAGAAAACAGTAACACTTGTTCAGAACGAAAGAAAGCACAGAGCCCCAGATTTTATGTTGTCCTGGAGAGCTAGCAGAGCACTGAGGAAAAGCAGGCAGAGAATTCCCTGCTAGCACGTTCTCTGTTCCTGGGAAGCAGAAGTGTTCCCATTGCTTCGCAGAATCGCTTTTGTGCAGAAAACAGTAACACTTGTTCAGAACGAAAGAAAGCACAGAGCCCCAGATTTTATGTTGTCCTGGAGAGCTAGCAGAGCACTGGGGAAAAGCAATCAGAGAATTCCCTGCTAGCACGTTCTCTGTGCCTGGGAAGCAGAAGTGTTCCCATTGCTTCGCAGAATCGCTTTTGTGCAGAAAACAGTAACACTTGTTCAGAACGAAAGAAAGCACAGAGCCCCAGATTTTATGTTGTCCTGGAGAGCTTGCAGAGCACTGGGGAAAGGCAGGCAGAGAATTCCCTGCTAGCACGTTCTCTGTGCCTGGGAAGCAGAAGTGTTCCCATTGCTTCGCAGAATCGCTTTTGTGCAGAAAACAGTAACACTTGTTCAGAACGAAAGAAAGCACAGAGCCCCAGATTTTATGTTGTCCTGGAGAGCTTGCAGAGCACTGGGGAAAGGCAGGCAGAGAATTCCCTGCTAGCACCTTCTCTGTGCCTGGGAAGCAGAAGTGTTCACATTGCTTCGCAGAATCGCTTTTGTGCAGAAAACAGTAACACTTGTTCAGAACGAAAGAAAGCACAGAGCCCCAGATTTTATCTTGTCCTGGAGAGCTTGCAGAGCACTGGGGAAAAGCAGGCAGAGAATTCCCTGCTAGCACCTTCTCTGTGCCTGGGAAGCAGAAGTGTTCCCATTGCTTCGCATAATCGCTTTTGTGCAGAAAACAGTAACACTTGTTCAGAACGAAAGAAAGCACAGAGCCCCAGATTTTATGTTGTCCTGGAGAGCTTGCAGAGCACTGGGGAAAGGCAGGCAGAGAATTCCCTGCTAGCACCTTCTCTGTGCCTGGGAAGCAGAAGTGTTCACATTGCTTCGCAGAATCGCTTTTGTGCAGAAAACAGTAACACTTGTTCAGAACGAAAGAAAGCACAGAGCCCCAGATTTTATGTTGTCCTGGAGAGCTTGCAGAGCACTGGGGAAAAGCAGGCAGAGAATTCCCTGCTAGCACCTTCTCTGTGCCTGGGAAACAGAAGTGTTCCCATTGCTTCGCAGAATCGCTTTTGTGCAGAAAACAGTAACACTTGTTCAGAACGAAAGAAAGCACAGAGCCCCAGATTTGCTGTTGTCCTGGAGAGCTTGCAGAGCACTGGGGAAAGGCAGGCAGAGAATTCCCTGCTAGCACCTTCTCTGTGCCTGGGAAGCAGAAGTGTTCACATTGCTTCGCAGAATCGCTTTTGTGCAGAAAACAGTAACACTTGTTCAGAACGAAAGAAAGCACAGAGCCCCAGATTTTATGTTGTCCTGGAGAGCTTGCAGAGCACTGGGGAAAGGCAGGCAGAGAATTCCCTGCTAGCACCTTCTCTGTGCCTGGGAAGCAGAAGTGTTCACATTGCTTCGCAGAATCGCTTTTGTGCAGAAAACAGTAACACTTGTTCAGAACGAAAGAAAGCACAGAGCCCCAGATTTTATGTTGTCCTGGAGAGCTTGCAGAGCACTGGGGAAAAGCAGGCAGAGAATTCCCTGCTAGCACCTTCTCTGTGCCTGGGAAGCAGAAGTGTTCCCATTGCTTCGCATAATCGCTTTTGTGCAGAAAACAGTAACACTTGTTCAGAACGAAAGAAAGCACAGAGCCCCAGATTTTATGTTGTCCTGGAGAGCTTGCAGAGCACTGGGGAAAAGCAGGCAGAGAATTCCCTGCTAGCACCTTCTCTGTGCCTGGGAAGCAGAAGTGTTCACATTGCTTCGCAGAATCGCTTTTGTGCAGAAAACAGTAACACTTGTTCAGAACGAAAGAAAGCACAGAGCCCCAGATTTTATGTTGTCCTGGAGAGCTTGCAGAGCACTGGGGAAAGGCACGCAGAGAATTCCCTGCTAGCACCTTCTCTGTGCCTGGGAAGCAGAAGTGTTCCCATTGCTTCGCAGAATCGCTTTTGTGCAGAAAACAGTAACACTTGTTCAGAACGAAAGAAAGCACAGAGCCCCAGATTTTATGTTGTCCTGGAGAGCTTGCAGAGCACTGGGGAAAGGCAGGCAGAGAATTCCCTGCTAGCACCTTCTCTGTGCCTGGGAAACAGAAGTGTTCCCATTGCTTCGCAGAATCGCTTTTGTGCAGAAAACAGTAACACTTGTTCAGAACGAAAGAAAGCACAGAGCCCCAGATTTTATGTTGTCCTGGAGAGCTAGCAGAGCACTGAGGAAAAGCAGGCAGAGAATTCCCTGCTAGCACGTTCTCTGTTCCTGGGAAGCAGAAGTGTTCCCATTGCTTCGCAGAATCGCTTTTGTGCAGAAAACAGTAACACTTGTTCAGAACGAAAGAAAGCACAGAGCCCCAGATTTTATGTTGTCCTGGAGAGCTTGCAGAGCACTGGGGAAAGGCAGGCAGAGAATTCCCTGCTAGCACGTTCTCTGTGCCTGGGAAGCAGAAGTGTTCACATTGCTTCGCAGAATCGCTTTTGTGCAGAAAACAGTAACACTTGTTCAGAACGAAAGAAAGCACAGAGCCCCAGATTTTATGTTGTCCTGGAGAGCTTGCAGAGCACTGGGGAAAGGCAGGCAGAGAATTCCCTGCTAGCACCTTCTCTGTGCCTGGGAAGCACAAGTGTTCACATTGCTTCGCAGAATCGCTTTTGTGCAGAAAACAGTAACACTTGTTCAGAACGAAAGAAAGCACAGAGCCCCAGATTTTATGTTGTCCTGGAGAGCTTGCAGAGCACTGGGGAAAGGCAGGCAGAGAATTCCCTGCTAGCACCTTCTCTGTGCCTGGGAAGCAGAAGTGTTCACATTGCTTCGCAGAATCGCTTTTGTGCAGAAAACAGTAACACTTGTTCAGAACGAAAGAAAGCACAGAGCCCCAGATTTTATCTTGTCCTGGAGAGCTTGCAGAGCACTGGGGAAAGGCAGGCAGAGAATTCCCTGCTAGCACCTTCTCTGTGCCTGGGAAGCAGAAGTCTTCACATTGCTTCGCAGAATCGCTTTTGTGCAGAAAACAGTAACACTTGTTCAGAACGAAAGAAAGCACAGAGCCCCAGATTTTATGTTGTCCTGGAGAGCTTGCAGAGCACTGGGGAAAGGCAGGCAGAGAATTCCCTGCTAGCACCTTCTCTGTGCCTGGGAAACAGAAGTGTTCCCATTGCTTCGCAGAATCGCTTTTGTGCAGAAAACAGTAACACTTGTTCAGAACGAAAGAAAGCACAGAGCCCCAGATTTTATGTTGTCCTGGAGAGCTAGCAGAGCACTGAGGAAAAGCAGGCAGAGAATTCCCTGCTAGCACGTTCTCTGTTCCTGGGAAGCAGAAGTGTTCCCATTGCTTCGCATAATCGCTTTTGTGCAGAAAACAGTAACACTTGTTCAGAACGAAAGAAAGCACAGAGCCCCAGATTTTATCTTGTCCTGGAGAGCTTGCAGAGCACTGGGGAAAGGCAGGCAGAGAATTCCCTGCTAGCACCTTCTCTGTGCCTGGGAAGCAGAAGTCTTCACATTGCTTCGCAGAATCGCTTTTGTGCAGAAAACAGTAACACTTGTTCAGAACGAAAGAAAGCACAGAGCCCCAGATTTTATGTTGTCCTGGAGAGCTTGCAGAGCACTGGGGAAAAGCAGGCAGAGAATTCCCTGCTAGCACCTTCTCTGTGCCTGGGAAGCAGAAGTGTTCACATTGCTTCGCAGAATCGCTTTTGTGCAGAAAACAGTAACACTTGTTCAGAACGAAAGAAAGCACAGAGCCCCAGATTTTATGTTGTCCTGGAGAGCTTGCAGAGTACTGGGGAAAGGCAGGCAGAGAATTCCCTGCTAGCACCTTCTCTGTGCCTGGGAAGCAGAAGTGTTCACATTGCTTCGCAGAATCGCTTTTGTGCAGAAAACAGTAACACTTGTTCAGAACGAAAGAAAGCACAGAGCCCCAGATTTTATGTTGTCCTGGAGAGCTTGCAGAGCACTGGGGAAAGGCAGGCAGAGAATTCTCTGCTAGCACCTTCTCTGTGCCTGGGAAGCAGAACTCTTCACATTGCTTCGCAGAATCGCTTTTGTGCAGAAAACAGTAACACTTGTTCAGAACGAAAGAAAGCACAGAGCCCCAGATTTTATGTTGTCCTGGAGAGCTTGCAGAGCACTGGGAAAAGGCAGGCAGAGAATTCCCTGCTAGCACCTTCTCTGTTCCTGGGAAGCAGAAGTGTTCCCATTGCTTCGCAGAATCGCTTTTGTGTAGAAAACAGTAACACTTGTTCAGAACGAAAGAAAGCACAGAGCCCCAGATTTTATGTTGTCCTGGAGAGCTAGCAGAGCACTGAGGAAAAGCAGGCAGAGAATTCCCTGCTAGCACGTTCTCTGTTCCTGGGAAGCAGAAGTGTTCCCATTGCTTCGCAGAATCGCTTTTGTGCAGAAAACAGTAACACTTGTTCAGAACGAAAGAAAGCACAGAGCCCCAGATTTTATGTTGTCCTGGAGAGCTAGCAGAGCACTGGGGAAAAGCAATCAGAGAATTCCCTGCTAGCACGTTCTCTGTGCCTGGGAAGCAGAAGTGTTCACATTGCTTCGCAGAATCGCTTTTGTGCAGAAAACAGTAACACTTGTTCAGAACGAAAGAAAGCACAGAGCCCCAGATTTTATGTTGTCCTGGAGAGCTTGCAGAGCACTGGGGAAAGGCAGGCAGAGAATTCCCTGCTAGCACCTTCTCTGTGCCTGGGAAACAGAAGTGTTCCAATTGCTTCGCAGAATCGCTTTTGTGCAGAAAACAGTAACACTTGTTCAGAACGAAAGAAAGCACAGAGCCCCAGATTTTATGTTGTCCTGGAGAGCTTGCAGAGCACTGGGGAAATGCAGGCAGAGAATTCCCTGCTAGCACCTTCTCTGTGCCTGGGAAGCAGAACTCTTCACATTGCTTCGCAGAATCGCTTTTGTGCAGAAAACAGTAACACTTGTTCAGAACGAAAGAAAGCACAGAGCCCCAGATTTTATGTTGTCCTGGAGAGCTTGCAGAGCACTGGGGAAAAGCAGGCAGAGAATTCCCTGCTAGCACCTTCTCTGTGCCTGGGAAGCAGAAGTGTTCCCATTGCTTCGCAGAATCGCTTTTGTGCAGAAAACAGTAACACTTGTTCAGAACGAAAGAAAGCACAGAGCCCCAGATTTTATGTTGTCCTGGAGAGCTTGCAGAGCACTGGGGAAAGGCAGGCAGAGAATTCCCTGCTAGCACCTTCTCTGTGCCTGGGAAGCAGAAGTGTTCCCATTGCTTCGCAGAATCGCTTTTGTGCAGAAAACAGTAACACTTGTTCAGAACGAAAGAAAGCACAGAGCCCCAGATTTTATGTTGTCCTGGAGAGCTTGCAGAGCACTGGGGAAAAGCAGGCAGAGAATTCCCTGCTAGCACCTTCTCTGTGCCTGGGAAGCAGAAGTCTTCACATTGCTTCGCAGAATCGCTTTTGTGCAGAAAACAGTAACACTTGTTCAGAACGAAAGAAAGCACAGAGCCCCAGATTTTATGTTGTCCTGGAGAGCTTGCAGAGCACTGGGGAAAAGCAGGCAGAGAATTCCCTGCTAGCACCTTCTCTGTGCCTGGGAAGCAGAAGTGTTCCCATTGCTTCGCAGAATCGCTTTTGTGCAGAAAACAGTAACACTTGTTCAGAACGAAAGAAAGCACAGAGCCCCAGATTTTATGTTGTCCTGGAGAGCTTGCAGAGCACTGGGGAAAGGCACGCAGAGAATTCCCTGCTAGCACGTTCTCTGTGCCTGGGAAGCAGAAGTGTTCAGATTGCTTCGCAGAATCGCTTTTGTGCAGAAAACAGTAACACTTGTTCAGAACGAAAGAAAGCACAGAGCCCCAGATTTGGTGTTGTCCTGGAGAGCTTGCAGAGCACTGGGGAAAGGCAGGCAGAGAATTCCCTGCTAGCACCTTCTCTGTGCCTGGGAAGCAGAAGTGTTCACATTGCTTCGCAGAATCGCTTTTGTGCAGAAAACAGTAACACTTGTTCAGAACGAAAGAAAGCACAGAGCCCCAGATTTTATGTTGTCCTGGAGAGCTTGCAGAGCACTGGGGAAAGGCAGGCAGAGAATTCCCTGCTAGCACCTTCTCTGTGCCTGGGAAACAGAAGTGTTCCCATTGCTTCGCAGAATCGCTTTTGTGCAGAAAACAGTAACACTTGTTCAGAACGAAAGAAAGCACAGAGCCCCAGATTTTATGTTGTCCTGGAGAGCTTGCAGAGCACTGGGGAAAGGCAGGCAGAGAATTCCCTGCTAGCACCTTCTCTGTGCCTGGGAAGCAGAAGTCTTCACATTGCTTCGCAGAATCGCTTTTGTGCAGAAAACAGTAACACTTGTTCAGAACGAAAGAAAGCACAGAGCCCCAGATTTTATGTTGTCCTGGAGAGCTTGCAGAGCACTGGGGAAAGGCAGGCAGAGAATTCCCTGCTAGCACCTTCTCTGTGCCTGGGAAGCAGAAGTCTTCACATTGCTTGGCAGAATCGCTTTTGTGCAGAAAACAGTAACACTTGTTCAGAACGAAAGAAAGCACAGAGCCCCAGATTTTATGTTGTCCTGGAGAGCTTGCAGAGCACTGGGGAAAGGCAGGCAGAGAATTCCCTGCTAGCACCTTCTCTGTGCCTGGGAAGCAGAAGTGTTCACATTGCTTCGCAGAATCGCTTTTGTGCAGAAAACAGTAACACTTGTTCAGAACGAAAGAAAGCACAGAGCCCCAGATTTTATGTTGTCCTGGAGAGCTTGCAGAGCACTGGGGAAAGGCAGGCAGAGAATTCCCTGCTAGCACCTTCTCTGTGCCTGTTCACATTGCTTCGCAGAATCGCTTTTGTGCAGAAAACAATAACACTTGTTCAGAAGGAAAGAAAGCACAGAGCCCCAGATTTTATGTTGTCCTGGAGAGCTTGCAGAGCACTGGGGAAAAGTAGGCAGAGATTTCCCTGCTAGCACGTTCTCTGTGCCTGGGAAGCAGAAGTGTTGAGATTGCTTCGCAGAATCGCTTTTGTGCAGAAAACAGTAACACTTGTTCAGAACGAAAGAAAGCACAGAGCCCCAGATTTGCTGTTGTCCTGGAGAGCTTGCAGAGCACTGGGGAAAGGCAGGCAGAGAATTCCCTGCTAGCACCTTCTCTGTGCCTGGGAAGCAGAAGTGTTCACATTGCTTCGCAGAATCGCTTTTGTGCAGAAAACAGTAACACTTGTTCAGAACGAAAGAAAGCACAGAGCCCCAGATTTTATGTTGTCCTGGAGAGCTTGCAGAGCACTGGGGAAAGGCAGGCAGAGAATTCCCTGCTAGCACCTTCTCTGTGCCTGGGAAACAGAAGTGTTCACATTGCTTCGCAGAATCGCTTTTGTGCAGAAAACAGTAACACTTGTTCAGAACGAAAGAAGGCACAGAGCCCCAGATTTTATGTTGTCCTGGAGAGCTTGCAGAGCACTGGGGAAAGGCAGGCAGAGAATTCCCTGCTAGCACCTTCTCTGTGCCTGGGAAGCAGAAGTCTTCACATTGCTTCGCAGAATCGCTTTTGTGCAGAAAACAGTAACACTTGTTCAGAACGAAAGAAAGCACAGAGCCCCAGATTTTATGTTGTCCTGGAGAGCTTGCAGAGCACTGGGGAAAGGCACGCAGAGAATTCCCTGCTAGCACCTTCTCTGTGCCTGTTCACATTGCTTCGCAGAATCGCTTTTGTGCAGAAAACAATAACACTTGTTCAGAAGGAAAGAAAGCACAGAGCCCCAGATTTTATGTTGTCCTGGAGAGCTTGCAGAGCACTGGGGAAAAGTAGGCAGAGATTTCCCTGCTAGCACGTTCTCTGTGCCTGGGAAGCAGAAGTGTTCAGATTGCTTCGCAGAATCGCTTTTGTGCAGAAAACAGTAACACTTGTTCAGAACGAAAGAAAGCACAGAGCCCCAGATTTGCTGTTGTCCTGGAGAGCTTGCAGAGCACTGGGGAAAGGCAGGCAGAGAATTCCCTGCTAGCACCTTCTCTGTGCCTGGGAAGCAGAAGTGTTCACATTGCTTCGCAGAATCGCTTTTGTGCAGAAAACAGTAACACTTGTTCAGAACGAAAGAAAGCACAGAGCCCCAGATTTTATGTTGTCCTGGAGAGCTTGCAGAGCACTGGGGAAAAGCAGGCAGAGAATTCCCTGCTAGCACGTTCTCTGTTCCTGGGAAGCAGAAGTGTTCACATTGCTTCGCAGAATCGCTTTTGTGCAGAAAACAGTAACACTTGTTCAGAACGAAAGAAAGCACAGAGCCCCAGATTTTATGTTGTCCTGGAGAGCTTGCAGAGCACTGGGGAAAAGCAGGCAGAGAATTCCCTGCTAGCACCTTCTCTGTGCCTGGGAAACAGAAGTGTTCCCATTGCTTCGCAGAATCGCTTTTGTGCAGAAAACAGTAACACTTGTTCAGAACGAAAGAAAGCACAGAGCCCCAGATTTTATGTTGTCCTGGAGAGCTTGCAGAGCACTGGGGAAAGGCAGGCAGAGAATTCCCTGCTAGCACCTTCTCTGTGCCTGGGAAGCAGAAGTCTTCACATTGCTTCGCAGAATCGCTTTTGTGCAGAAAACAGTAACACTTGTTCAGAACGAAAGAAAGCACAGAGCCCCAGATTTTATGTTGTCCTGGAGAGCTTGCAGAGCACTGGGGAAAAGCAGGCAGAGAATTCCCTGCTAGCACCTTCTCTGTGCCTGGGAAGCAGAAGTGTTCCCATTGCTTCGCAGAATCGCTTTTGTGCAGAAAACAGTAACACTTGTTCAGAACGAAAGAAAGCACAGAGCCCCAGATTTTATGTTGTCCTGGAGAGCTTGCAGAGCACTGGGGAAAAGCAGGCAGAGAATTCCCTGCTAGCACCTTCTCTGTGCCTGGGAAACAGAAGTGTTCCCATTGCTTCGCAGAATCGCTTTTGTGCAGAAAACAGTAACACTTGTTCAGAACGAAAGAAAGCACAGAGCCCCAGATTTTATGTTGTCCTGGAGAGCTTGCAGAGCACTGGGGAAAAGCAGGCAGAGAATTCCCTGCTAGCACCTTCTCTGTTCCTGGGAAACAGAAGTGTTCCCATTGCTTCGCAGAATCGCTTTTGTGCAGAAAACAGTAACACTTGTTCAGAACGAAAGAAAGCACAGAGCCCCAGATTTTATGTTGTCCTGGAGAGCTTGCAGAGCACTGGGGAAAGGCAGGCAGAGAATTCCCTGCTAGCACCTTCTCTGTTCCTGGGAAGCAGAAGTGT
Organism: Strix uralensis; assembly: GCF_047716275.1. Classification (NCBI taxonomy): domain Eukaryota; kingdom Metazoa; phylum Chordata; class Aves; order Strigiformes; family Strigidae; genus Strix; species Strix uralensis. The sequence goes on along the minus strand of NW_027436713.1, from coordinate 22,801 downwards.
TCCCATTGCTTCGCAGAATCGCTTTTGTGTAGAAAACAGTAACACTTGTTCAGAACGAAAGAAAGCACAGAGCCCCAGATTTTATGTTGTCCTGGAGAGCTAGCAGAGCACTGAGGAAAAGCAGGCAGAGAATTCCCTGCTAGCACGTTCTCTGTTCCTGGGAAGCAGAAGTGTTCCCATTGCTTCGCAGAATCGCTTTTGTGCAGAAAACAGTAACACTTGTTCAGAACGAAAGAAAGCACAGAGCCCCAGATTTTATGTTGTCCTGGAGAGCTAGCAGAGCACTGGGGAAAAGCAATCAGAGAATTCCCTGCTAGCACGTTCTCTGTGCCTGGGAAGCAGAAGTGTTCACATTGCTTCGCAGAATCGCTTTTGTGCAGAAAACAGTAACACTTGTTCAGAACGAAAGAAAGCACAGAGCCCCAGATTTTATGTTGTCATGGAGAGCTTGCAGAGCACTGGGGAAAGGCAGGCAGAGAATTCCCTGCTAGCACCTTCTCTGTGCCTGGGAAGCAGAAGTGTTCCAATTGCTTCGCAGAATCGCTTTTGTGCAGAAAACAGTAACACTTGTTCAGAACGAAAGAAAGCACAGAGCCCCAGATTTGCTGTTGTCCTGGAGAGCTTGCAGAGCACTGGGGAAATGCAGGCAGAGAATTCCCTGCTAGCACCTTCTCTGTGCCTGGGAAGCAGAACTCTTCACATTGCTTCGCAGAATCGCTTTTGTGCAGAAAACAGTAACACTTGTTCAGAACGAAAGAAAGCACAGAGCCCCAGATTTTATGTTGTCCTGGAGAGCTTGCAGAGCACTGGGGAAAAGCAGGCAGAGAATTCCCTGCTAGCACCTTCTCTGTGCCTGGGAAGCAGAAGTGTTCCCATTGCTTCGCATAATCGCTTTTGTGCAGAAAACAGTAACACTTGTTCAGAACGAAAGAAAGCACAGAGCCCCAGATTTTATGTTGTCCTGGAGAGCTTGCAGAGCACTGGGGAAAGGCAGGCAGAGAATTCCCTGCTAGCACGTTCTCTGTGCCTGGGAAGCAGAAGTGTTCCCATTGCTTCGCAGAATCGCTTTTGTGCAGAAAACAGTAACACTTGTTCAGAACGAAAGAAAGCACAGAGCCCCAGATTTTATGTTGTCCTGGAGAGCTTGCAGAGCACTGGGGAAAAGCAGGCAGAGAATTCCCTGCTAGCACCTTCTCTGTGCCTGGGAAGCAGAAGTCTTCACATTGCTTCGCAGAATCGCTTTTGTGCAGAAAACAGTAACACTTGTTCAGAACGAAAGAAAGCACAGAGCCCCAGATTTTATGTTGTCCTGGAGAGCTTGCAGAGCACTGGGGAAAAGCAGGCAGAGAATTCCCTGCTAGCACCTTCTCTGTGCCTGGGAAGCAGAAGTCTTCACATTGCTTCGCAGAATCGCTTTTGTGCAGAAAACAGTAACACTTGTTCAGAACGAAAGAAAGCACAGAGCCCCAGATTTTATGTTGTCCTGGAGAGCTTGCAGAGCACTGGGGAAAGGCAGGCAGAGAATTCCCTGCTAGCACCTTCTCTGTGCCTGGGAAGCAGAAGTGTTCACATTGCTTCGCAGAATCGCTTTTGTGCAGAAAACAGTAACACTTGTTCAGAACGAAAGAAAGCACAGAGCCCCAGATTTTATGTTGTCCTGGAGAGCTTGCAGAGCACTGGGGAAAGGCAGGCAGAGAATTCCCTGCTAGCACCTTCTCTGTGCCTGGGAAACAGAAGTGTTCCCATTGCTTCGCAGAATCGCTTTTGTGCAGAAAACAGTAACACTTGTTCAGAACGAAAGAAAGCACAGAGCCCCAGATTTTATGTTGTCCTGGAGAGCTAGCAGAGCACTGAGGAAAAGCAGGCAGAGAATTCCCTGCTAGCACGTTCTCTGTTCCTGGGAAGCAGAAGTGTTCCCATTGCTTCGCATAATCGCTTTTGTGCAGAAAACAGTAACACTTGTTCAGAACGAAAGAAAGCACAGAGCCCCAGATTTTATGTTGTCCTGGAGAGCTTGCAGAGCACTGGGGAAAGGCAGGCAGAGAATTCCCTGCTAGCACCTTCTCTGTGCCTGGGAAGCAGAAGTCTTCACATTGCTTCGCAGAATCGCTTTTGTGCAGAAAACAGTAACACTTGTTCAGAACGAAAGAAAGCACAGAGCCCCAGATTTTATGTTGTCCTGGAGAGCTTGCAGAGCACTGGGGAAAGGCAGGCAGAGAATTCCCTGCTAGCACCTTCTCTGTGCCTGGGAAGCAGAAGTGTTCACATTGCTTCGCAGAATCGCTTTTGTGCAGAAAACAGTAACACTTGTTCAGAACGAAAGAAAGCACAGAGCCCCAGATTTTATGTTGTCCTGGAGAGCTTGCAGAGCACTGGGGAAAGGCAGGCAGAGAATTCCCTGCTAGCACCTTCTCTGTGCCTGGGAAGCAGAAGTCTTCACATTGCTTCGCAGAATCGCTTTTGTGCAGAAAACAGTAACACTTGTTCAGAACGAAAGAAAGCACAGAGCCCCAGATTTTATGTTGTCCTGGAGAGCTTGCAGAGTACTGGGGAAAGGCAGGCAGAGAATTCCCTGCTAGCACCTTCTCTGTGCCTGGGAAACAGAAGTGTTCACATTGCTTCGCAGAATCGCTTTTGTGCAGAAAACAGTAACACTTGTTCAGAACGAAAGAAAGCACAGAGCCCCAGATTTTATGTTGTCCTGGAGAGCTAGCAGAGCACTGGGGAAAGGCAGGCAGAGAATTCCCTGCTAGCACGTTCTCTGTTCCTGGGAAGCAGAAGTGTTCCCATTGCTTCGCATAATCGCTTTTGTGCAGAAAACAGTAACACTTGTTCAGAAGGAAAGAAAGCACAGAGCCCCAGATTTTATGTTGTCCTGGAGAGCTTGCAGAGCACTGGGGAAAGGCAGGCAGAGAATTCCCTGCTAGCACCTTCTCTGTGCCTGGGAAGCAGAAGTGTTCACATTGCTTCGCAGAATCGCTTTTGTGCAGAAAACAGTAACACTTGTTCAGAACGAAAGAAAGCACAGAGCCCCAGATTTTATGTTGTCCTGGAGAGCTTGCAGAGCACTGGGGAAAGGCAGGCAGAGAATTCCCTGCTAGCACCTTCTCTGTGCCTGGGAAGCAGAAGTGTTCACATTGCTTCGCAGAATCGCTTTTGTGCAGAAAACAGTAACACTTGTTCAGAACGAAAGAAAGCACAGAGCCCCAGATTTTATGTTGTCCTGGAGAGCTTGCAGAGCACTGGGGAAAGGCACGCAGAGAATTCCCTGCTAGCACCTTCTCTGTGCCTGTTCACATTGCTTCGCAGAATCGCTTTTGTGCAGAAAACAATAACACTTGTTCAGAAGGAAAGAAAGCACAGAGCCCCAGATTTTATGTTGTCCTGGAGAGCTTGCAGAGCACTGGGGAAAAGTAGGCAGAGATTTCCCTGCTAGCACGTTCTCTGTGCCTGGGAAGCAGAAGTGTTCAGATTGCTTCGCAGAATCGCTTTTGTGCAGAAAACAGTAACACTTGTTCAGAACGAAAGAAAGCACAGAGCCCCAGATTTGCTGTTGTCCTGGAGAGCTTGCAGAGCACTGGGGAAAGGCAGGCAGAGAATTCCCTGCTAGCACCTTCTCTGTGCCTGGGAAGCAGAAGTGTTCACATTGCTTCGCAGAATCGCTTTTGTGCAGAAAACAGTAACACTTGTTCAGAACGAAAGAAAGCACAGAGCCCCAGATTTTATGTTGTCCTGGAGAGCTAGCAGAGCACTGGGGAAAAGCAGGCAGAGAATTCCCTGCTAGCACGTTCTCTGTTCCTGGGAAGCAGAAGTGTTCACATTGCTTCGCAGAATCGCTTTTGTGCAGAAAACAGTAACACTTGTTCAGAACGAAAGAAAGCACAGAGCCCCAGATTTTATGTTGTCCTGGAGAGCTTGCAGAGCACTGGGGAAAAGCAGGCAGAGAATTCCCTGCTAGCACCTTCTCTGTGCCTGGGAAACAGAAGTGTTCCCATTGCTTCGCAGAATCGCTTTTGTGCAGAAAACAGTAACACTTGTTCAGAACGAAAGAAAGCACAGAGCCCCAGATTTTATGTTGTCCTGGAGAGCTTGCAGAGCACTGGGGAAAGGCAGGCAGAGAATTCCCTGCTAGCACGTTCTCTGTTCCTGGGAAGCAGAAGTGTTCACATTGCTTCGCAGAATCGCTTTTGTGCAGAAAACAGTAACACTTGTTCAGAACGAAAGAAAGCACAGAGCCCCAGATTTTATGTTGTCCTGGAGAGCTTGCAGAGCACTGGGGAAAAGCAGGCAGAGAATTCCCTGCTAGCACCTTCTCTGTGCCTGGGAAGCAGAAGTGTTCACATTGCTTCGCAGAATCGCTTTTGTGCAGAAAACAGTAACACTTGTTCAGAACGAAAGAAAGCACAGAGCCCCAGATTTTATGTTGTCCTGGAGAGCTTGCAGAGCACTGGGGAAAAGCAGGCAGAGAATTCCCTGCTAGCACCTTCTCTGTGCCTGGGAAACAGAAGTGTTCCCATTGCTTCGCAGAATCGCTTTTGTGCAGAAAACAGTAACACTTGTTCAGAACGAAAGAAAGCACAGAGCCCCAGATTTTATGTTGTCCTGGAGAGCTTGCAGAGCACTGGGGAAAAGCAGGCAGAGAATTCCCTGCTAGCACCTTCTCTGTTCCTGGGAAACAGAAGTGTTCCCATTGCTTCGCAGAATCGCTTTTGTGCAGAAAACAGTAACACTTGTTCAGAACGAAAGAAAGCACAGAGCCCCAGATTTTATGTTGTCCTGGAGAGCTTGCAGAGCACTGGGGAAAGGCAGGCAGAGAATTCCCTGCTAGCACCTTCTCTGTTCCTGGGAAGCAGAAGTGTTCCCATTGCTTCGCAGAATCGCTTTTGTGTAGAAAACAGTAACACTTGTTCAGAACGAAAGAAAGCACAGAGCCCCAGATTTTATGTTGTCCTGGAGAGCTAGCAGAGCACTGAGGAAAAGCAGGCAGAGAATTCCCTGCTAGCACGTTCTCTGTTCCTGGGAAGCAGAAGTGTTCCCATTGCTTCGCAGAATCGCTTTTGTGCAGAAAACAGTAACACTTGTTCAGAACGAAAGAAAGCACAGAGCCCCAGATTTTATGTTGTCCTGGAGAGCTAGCAGAGCACTGGGGAAAAGCAATCAGAGAATTCCCTGCTAGCACGTTCTCTGTGCCTGGGAAGCAGAAGTGTTCACATTGCTTCGCAGAATCGCTTTTGTGCAGAAAACAGTAACACTTGTTCAGAACGAAAGAAAGCACAGAGCCCCAGATTTTATGTTGTCATGGAGAGCTTGCAGAGCACTGGGGAAAGGCAGGCAGAGAATTCCCTGCTAGCACCTTCTCTGTGCCTGGGAAGCAGAAGTGTTCCAATTGCTTCGCAGAATCGCTTTTGTGCAGAAAACAGTAACACTTGTTCAGAACGAAAGAAAGCACAGAGCCCCAGATTTGCTGTTGTCCTGGAGAGCTTGCAGAGCACTGGGGAAATGCAGGCAGAGAATTCCCTGCTAGCACCTTCTCTGTGCCTGGGAAGCAGAACTCTTCACATTGCTTCGCAGAATCGCTTTTGTGCAGAAAACAGTAACACTTGTTCAGAACGAAAGAAAGCACAGAGCCCCAGATTTTATGTTGTCCTGGAGAGCTTGCAGAGCACTGGGGAAAAGCAGGCAGAGAATTCCCTGCTAGCACGTTCTCTGTGCCTGGGAAGCAGAAGTGTTCCCATTGCTTCGCAGAATCGCTTTTGTGCAGAAAACAGTAACACTTGTTCAGAACGAAAGAAAGCACAGAGCCCCAGATTTTATGTTGTCCTGGAGAGCTTGCAGAGCACTGGGGAAAAGCAGGCAGAGAATTCCCTGCTAGCACCTTCTCTGTGCCTGGGAAGCAGAAGTCTTCACATTGCTTCGCAGAATCGCTTTTGTGCAGAAAACAGTAACACTTGTTCAGAACGAAAGAAAGCACAGAGCCCCAGATTTTATGTTGTCCTGGAGAGCTTGCAGAGCACTGGGGAAAAGCAGGCAGAGAATTCCCTGCTAGCACCTTCTCTGTGCCTGGGAAGCAGAAGTCTTCACATTGCTTCGCAGAATCGCTTTTGTGCAGAAAACAGTAACACTTGTTCAGAACGAAAGAAAGCACAGAGCCCCAGATTTTATGTTGTCCTGGAGAGCTTGCAGAGCACTGGGGAAAGGCAGGCAGAGAATTCCCTGCTAGCACCTTCTCTGTGCCTGGGAAGCAGAAGTGTTCACATTGCTTCGCAGAATCGCTTTTGTGCAGAAAACAGTAACACTTGTTCAGAACGAAAGAAAGCACAGAGCCCCAGATTTTATGTTGTCCTGGAGAGCTTGCAGAGCACTGGGGAAAGGCAGGCAGAGAATTCCCTGCTAGCACCTTCTCTGTGCCTGGGAAACAGAAGTGTTCCCATTGCTTCGCAGAATCGCTTTTGTGCAGAAAACAGTAACACTTGTTCAGAACGAAAGAAAGCACAGAGCCCCAGATTTTATGTTGTCCTGGAGAGCTAGCAGAGCACTGAGGAAAAGCAGGCAGAGAATTCCCTGCTAGCACGTTCTCTGTTCCTGGGAAGCAGAAGTGTTCACATTGCTTCGCATAATCGCTTTTGTGCAGAAAACAGTAACACTTGTTCAGAACGAAAGAAAGCACAGAGCCCCAGATTTTATGTTGTCCTGGAGAGCTTGCAGAGCACTGGGGAAAGGCAGGCAGAGAATTCCCTGCTAGCACCTTCTCTGTGCCTGGGAAGCAGAAGTCTTCACATTGCTTCGCAGAATCGCTTTTGTGCAGAAAACAGTAACACTTGTTCAGAACGAAAGAAAGCACAGAGCCCCAGATTTTATGTTGTCCTGGAGAGCTTGCAGAGCACTGGGGAAAAGCAGGCAGAGAATTCCCTGCTAGGACCTTCTCTGTGCCTGGGAAGCAGAAGTGTTCACATTGCTTCGCAGAATCGCTTTTGTGCAGAAAACAGTAACACTTGTTCAGAACGAAAGAAAGCACAGAGCCCCAGATTTTATGTTGTCCTGGAGAGCTTGCAGAGTACTGGGGAAAGGCAGGCAGAGAATTCCCTGCTAGCACCTTCTCTGTGCCTGGGAAACAGAAGTGTTCACATTGCTTCGCAGAATCGCTTTTGTGCAGAAAACAGTAACACTTGTTCAGAACGAAAGAAAGCACAGAGCCCCAGATTTTATGTTGTCCTGGAGAGCTTGCAGAGCACTGGGGAAAGGCAGGCAGAGAATTCTCTGCTAGCACCTTCTCTGTGCCTGGGAAGCAGAACTCTTCACATTGCTTCGCAGAATCGCTTTTGTGCAGAAAACAGTAACACTTGTTCAGAACGAAAGAAAGCACAGAGCCCCAGATTTTATGTTGTCCTGGAGAGCTAGCAGAGCACTGAGGAAAAGCAGGCAGAGAATTCCCTGCTAGCACCTTCTCTGTTCCTGGGAAGCAGAAGTGTTCCCATTGCTTCGCAGAATCGCTTTTGTGCAGAAAACAGTAACACTTGTTCAGAACGAAAGAAAGCACAGAGCCCCAGATTTTATGTTGTCCTGGAGAGCTAGCAGAGCACTGGGGAAAAGCAATCAGAGAATTCCCTGCTAGCACGTTCTCTGTGCCTGGGAAGCAGAAGTGTTCACATTGCTTCGCAGAATCGCTTTTGTGCAGAAAACAGTAACACTTGTTCAGAACGAAAGAAAGCACAGAGCCCCAGATTTTATGTTGTCATGGAGAGCTTGCAGAGCACTGGGGAAAGGCAGGCAGAGAATTCCCTGCTAGCACCTTCTCTGTGCCTGGGAAGCAGAAGTGTTCCAATTGCTTCGCAGAATCGCTTTTGTGCAGAAAACAGTAACACTTGTTCAGAACGAAAGAAAGCACAGAGCCCCAGATTTTATGTTGTCCTGGAGAGCTTGCAGAGCACTGGGGAAATGCAGGCAGAGAATTCCCTGCTAGCACCTTCTCTGTGCCTGGGAAGCAGAACTCTTCACATTGCTTCGCAGAATCGCTTTTGTGCAGAAAACAGTAACACTTGTTCAGAACGAAAGAAAGCACAGAGCCCCAGATTTTATGTTGTCCTGGAGAGCTAGCAGAGCACTGAGGAAAAGCAGGCAGAGAATTCCCTGCTAGCACCTTCTCTGTTCCTGGGAAGCAGAAGTGTTCCCATTGCTTCGCAGAATCGCTTTTGTGCAGAAAACAGTAACACTTGTTCAGAACGAAAGAAAGCACAGAGCCCCAGATTTTATGTTGTCCTGGAGAGCTTGCAGAGCACTGGGGAAAGGCACGCAGAGAATTCCCTGCTAGCACGTTCTCTGTGCCTGGGAAGCAGAAGTGTTCAGATTGCTTCGCAGAATCGCTTTTGTGCAGAAAACAGTAACACTTGTTCAGAACGAAAGAAAGCACAGAGCCCCAGATTTGGTGTTGTCCTGGAGAGCTTGCAGAGCACTGGGGAAAGGCAGGCAGAGAATTCCCTGCTAGCACCTTCTCTGTGCCTGGGAAGCAGAAGTGTTCACATTGCTTCGCAGAATCGCTTTTGTGCAGAAAACAGTAACACTTGTTCAGAACGAAAGAAAGCACAGAGCCCCAGATTTTATGTTGTCCTGGAGAGCTTGCAGAGCACTGGGGAAAGGCAGGCAGAGAATTCCCTGCTAGCACCTTCTCTGTGCCTGGGAAGCAGAAGTGTTCCCATTGCTTCGCAGAATCGCTTTTGTGCAGAAAACAGTAACACTTGTTCAGAACGAAAGAAAGCACAGAGCCCCAGATTTTATGTTGTCCTGGAGAGCTTGCAGAGCACTGGGGAAAGGCAGGCAGAGAATTCCCTGCTAGCACCTTCTCTGTGCCTGGGAAGCAGAACTCTTCACATTGCTTCGCAGAATCGCTTTTGTGCAGAAAACAGTAACACTTGTTCAGAACGAAAGAAAGCACAGAGCCCCAGATTTTATGTTGTCCTGGAGAGCTAGCAGAGCACTGAGGAAAAGCAGGCAGAGAATTCCCTGCTAGCACGTTCTCTGTTCCTGGGAAGCAGAAGTGTTCCCATTGCTTCGCAGAATCGCTTTTGTGCAGAAAACAGTAACACTTGTTCAGAACGAAAGAAAGCACAGAGCCCCAGATTTTATGTTGTCCTGGAGAGCTAGCAGAGCACTGGGGAAAAGCAATCAGAGAATTCCCTGCTAGCACGTTCTCTGTGCCTGGGAAGCAGAAGTGTTCACATTGCTTCGCAGAATCGCTTTTGTGCAGAAAACAGTAACACTTGTTCAGAACGAAAGAAAGCACAGAGCCCCAGATTTTATGTTGTCCTGGAGAGCTTGCAGAGCACTGGGGAAATGCAGGCAGAGAATTCCCTGCTAGCACCTTCTCTGTGCCTGGGAAGCAGAACTCTTCACATTGCTTCGCAGAATCGCTTTTGTGCAGAAAACAGTAACACTTGTTCAGAACGAAAGAAAGCACAGAGCCCCAGATTTTATGTTGTCCTGGAGAGCTTGCAGAGCACTGGGGAAAAGCAGGCAGAGAATTCCCTGCTAGCACCTTCTCTGTGCCTGGGAAGCAGAAGTGTTCCCATTGCTTCGCATAATCGCTTTTGTGCAGAAAACAGTAACACTTGTTCAGAACGAAAGAAAGCACAGAGCCCCAGATTTTATGTTGTCCTGGAGAGCTTGCAGAGCACTGGGGAAAGGCAGGCAGAGAATTCCCTGCTAGCACGTTCTCTGTGCCTGGGAAGCAGAAGTGTTCCCATTGCTTCGCAGAATCGCTTTTGTGCAGAAAACAGTAACACTTGTTCAGAACGAAAGAAAGCACAGAGCCCCAGATTTTATGTTGTCCTGGAGAGCTTGCAGAGCACTGGGGAAATGCAGGCAGAGAATTCCCTGCTAGCACCTTCTCTGTGCCTGGGAAGCAGAACTCTTCACATTGCTTCGCAGAATCGCTTTTGTGCAGAAAACAGTAACACTTGTTCAGAACGAAAGAAAGCACAGAGCCCCAGATTTTATGTTGTCCTGGAGAGCTTGCAGAGCACTGGGGAAAAGCAGGCAGAGAATTCCCTGCTAGCACCTTCTCTGTGCCTGGGAAGCAGAAGTGTTCCCATTGCTTCGCATAATCGCTTTTGTGCAGAAAACAGTAACACTTGTTCAGAACGAAAGAAAGCACAGAGCCCCAGATTTTATGTTGTCCTGGAGAGCTTGCAGAGCACTGGGGAAAGGCAGGCAGAGAATTCCCTGCTAGCACGTTCTCTGTGCCTGGGAAGCAGAAGTGTTCCCATTGCTTCGCAGAATCGCTTTTGTGCAGAAAACAGTAACACTTGTTCAGAACGAAAGAAAGCACAGAGCCCCAGATTTTATGTTGTCCTGGAGAGCTTGCAGAGCACTGGGGAAAAGCAGGCAGAGAATTCCCTGCTAGCACCTTCTCTGTGCCTGGGAAGCAGAAGTCTTCACATTGCTTCGCAGAATCGCTTTTGTGCAGAAAACAGTAACACTTGTTCAGAACGAAAGAAAGCACAGAGCCCCAGATTTTATGTTGTCCTGGAGAGCTTGCAGAGCACTGGGGAAAAGCAGGCAGAGAATTCCCTGCTAGCACCTTCTCTGTGCCTGGGAAGCAGAAGTGTTCCCATTGCTTCGCAGAATCGCTTTTGTGCAGAAAACAGTAACACTTGTTCAGAACGAAAGAAAGCACAGAGCCCCAGATTTTATGTTGTCCTGGAGAGCTTGCAGAGCACTGGGGAAAGGCACGCAGAGAATTCCCTGCTAGCACGTTCTCTGTGCCTGGGAAGCAGAAGTGTTCAGATTGCTTCGCAGAATCGCTTTTGTGCAGAAAACAGTAACACTTGTTCAGAACGAAAGAAAGCACAGAGCCCCAGATTTGGTGTTGTCCTGGAGAGCTTGCAGAGCACTGGGGAAAGGCAGGCAGAGAATTCCCTGCTAGCACCTTCTCTGTGCCTGGGAAGCAGAAGTGTTCACATTGCTTCGCAGAATCGCTTTTGTGCAGAAAACAGTAACACTTGTTCAGAACGAAAGAAAGCACAGAGCCCCAGATTTTATGTTGTCCTGGAGAGCTTGCAGAGCACTGGGGAAAGGCAGGCAGAGAATTCCCTGCTAGCACCTTCTCTGTGCCTGGGAAGCAGAAGTGTTCCCATTGCTTCGCAGAATCGCTTTTGTGCAGAAAACAGTAACACTTGTTCAGAACGAAAGAAAGCACAGAGCCCCAGATTTTATGTTGTCCTGGAGAGCTTGCAGAGCACTGGGGAAAGGCAGGCAGAGAATTCCCTGCTAGCACCTTCTCTGTGCCTGGGAAGCAGAAGTCTTCACATTGCTTGGCAGAATCGCTTTTGTGCAGAAAACAGTAACACTTGTTCAGAACGAAAGAAAGCACAGAGCCCCAGATTTTATGTTGTCCTGGAGAGCTTGCAGAGTACTGGGGAAAGGCAGGCAGAGAATTCCCTGCTAGCACCTTCTCTGTGCCTGGGAAACAGAAGTGTTCACATTGCTTCGCAGAATCGCTTTTGTGCAGAAAACAGTAACACTTGTTCAGAACGAAAGAAAGCACAGAGCCCCAGATTTTATGTTGTCCTGGAGAGCTAGCAGAGCACTGGGGAAAGGCAGGCAGAGAATTCCCTGCTAGCACGTTCTCTGTTCCTGGGAAGCAGAAGTGTTCCCATTGCTTCGCATAATCGCTTTTGTGCAGAAAACAGTAACACTTGTTCAGAACGAAAGAAAGCACAGAGCCCCAGATTTTATGTTGTCCTGGAGAGCTTGCAGAGCACTGGGGAAAGGCAGGCAGAGAATTCCCTGCTAGCACCTTCTCTGTGCCTGGGAAGCAGAAGTCTTCACATTGCTTCGCAGAATCGCTTTTGTGCAGAAAACAGTAACACTTGTTCAGAACGAAAGAAAGCACAGAGCCCCAGATTTTATGTTGTCCTGGAGAGCTTGCAGAGCACTGGGGAAAGGCAGGCAGAGAATTCCCTGCTAGCACCTTCTCTGTGCCTGGGAAGCAGAAGTGTTCACATTGCTTCGCAGAATCGCTTTTGTGCAGAAAACAGTAACACTTGTTCAGAACGAAAGAAAGCACAGAGCCCCAGATTTTATGTTGTCCTGGAGAGCTTGCAGAGCACTGGGGAAAGGCACGCAGAGAATTCCCTGCTAGCACCTTCTCTGTGCCTGTTCACATTGCTTCGCAGAATCGCTTTTGTGCAGAAAACAATAACACTTGTTCAGAAGGAAAGAAAGCACAGAGCCCCAGATTTTATGTTGTCCTGGAGAGCTTGCAGAGCACTGGGGAAAAGTAGGCAGAGATTTCCCTGCTAGCACGTTCTCTGTGCCTGGGAAGCAGAAGTGTTCAGATTGCTTCGCAGAATCGCTTTTGTGCAGAAAACAGTAACACTTGTTCAGAACGAAAGAAAGCACAGAGCCCCAGATTTGCTGTTGTCCTGGAGAGCTTGCAGAGCACTGGGGAAAGGCAGGCAGAGAATTCCCTGCTAGCACCTTCTCTGTGCCTGGGAAGCAGAAGTGTTCACATTGCTTCGCAGAATCGCTTTTGTGCAGAAAACAGTAACACTTGTTCAGAACGAAAGAAAGCACAGAGCCCCAGATTTTATGTTGTCCTGGAGAGCTAGCAGAGCACTGGGGAAAAGCAGGCAGAGAATTCCCTGCTAGCACGTTCTCTGTTCCTGGGAAGCAGAAGTGTTCACATTGCTTCGCAGAATCGCTTTTGTGCAGAAAACAGTAACACTTGTTCAGAACGAAAGAAAGCACAGAGCCCCAGATTTTATGTTGTCCTGGAGAGCTTGCAGAGCACTGGGGAAAAGCAGGCAGAGAATTCCCTGCTAGCACCTTCTCTGTGCCTGGGAAACAGAAGTGTTCCCATTGCTTCGCAGAATCGCTTTTGTGCAGAAAACAGTAACACTTGTTCAGAACGAAAGAAAGCACAGAGCCCCAGATTTTATGTTGTCCTGGAGAGCTTGCAGAGCACTGGGGAAAGGCAGGCAGAGAATTCCCTGCTAGCACCTTCTCTGTGCCTGGGAAACAGAAGTGTTCACATTGCTTCGCAGAATCGCTTTTGTGCAGAAAACAGTAACACTTGTTCAGAACGAAAGAAAGCACAGAGCCCCAGATTTTATGTTGTCCTGGAGAGCTTGCAGAGCACTGGGGAAAGGCAGGCAGAGAATTCTCTGCTAGCACCTTCTCTGTGCCTGGGAAGCAGAAGTCTTCACATTGCTTCGCAGAATCGCTTTTGTGCAGAAAACAGTAACACTTGTTCAGAACGAAAGAAGGCACAGAGCCCCAGATTTTATGTTGTCCTGGAGAGCTTGCAGAGCACTGGGGAAAGGCAGGCAGAGAATTCCCTGCTAGCACCTTCTCTGTGCCTGGGAAGCAGAAGTCTTCACATTGCTTCGCAGAATCGCTTTTGTGCAGAAAACAGTAACACTTGTTCAGAACGAAAGAAAGCACAGAGCCCCAGATTTTATGTTGTCCTGGAGAGCTTGCAGAGCACTGGGGAAAAGCAGGCAGAGAATTCCCTGCTAGCACCTTCTCTGTGCCTGGGAAGCAGAAGTGTTCACATTGCTTCGCAGAATCGCTTTTGTGCAGAAAACAGTAACACTTGTTCAGAACGAAAGAAAGCACAGAGCCCCAGATTTTATGTTGTCCTGGAGAGCTTGCAGAGCACTGGGGAAAAGCAGGCAGAGAATTCCCTGTTAGCACCTTCTCTGTGGCTGGGAAGCAGAAGTGGTCACATTGCTTCGCAGAATCGCTTTTGTGCAGAAAACAGTAACACTTGTTCAGAACGAAAGAAAGCACAGAGCCCCAGATTTTATGTTGTCCTGGAGAGCTTGCAGAGCACTGGGGAAAGGCAGGCAGAGAATTCCCTGCTAGCACCTTCTCTGTGCCTGGGAAGCAGAAGTCTTCACATTGCTTCGCAGAATCGCTTTTGTGCAGAAAACAGTAACACTTGTTCAGAACGAAAGAAAGCACAGAGCCCCAGATTTTATGTTGTCCTGGAGAGCTAGCAGAGCACTGGGGAAAAGCAGGCAGAGAATTCCCTGCTAGCACGTTCTCTGTTCCTGGGAAGCAGAAGTGTTCACATTGCTTCGCAGAATCGCTTTTGTGCAGAAAACAGTAACACTTGTTCAGAACGAAAGAAAGCACAGAGCCCCAGATTTTATGTTGTCCTGGAGAGCTTGCAGAGCACTGGGGAAAAGCAGGCAGAGAATTCCCTGCTAGCACCTTCTCTGTGCCTGGGAAACAGAAGTGTTCCCATTGCTTCACAGAATCGCTTTTGTGCAGAAAACAGTAACACTTGTTCAGAACGAAAGAAAGCACAGAGCCCCAGATTTTATGTTGTCCTGGAGAGCTTGCAGAGCACTGGGGAAAAGCAGGCAGAGAATTCCCTGCTAGCACCTTCTCTGTGCCTGGGAAGCAGAAGTGTTCACATTGCTTCGCAGAATCGCTTTTGTGCAGAAAACAGTAACACTTGTTCAGAACGAAAGAAAGCACAGAGCCCCAGATTTTATGTTGTCCTGGAGAGCTTGCAGAGCACTGGGGAAAGGCAGGCAGAGAATTCCCTGCTAGCACGTTCTCTGTTCCTGGGAAGCAGAAGTGTTCACATTGCTTCGCAGAATCGTTTTGTGCAGAAAACAGTAACACTTGTTCAGAACGAAAGAAAGCACAGAGCCCCAGATTTTATGTTGTCCTGGAGAGCTTGCAGAGCACTGGGGAAAGGCAGGCAGAGAATTCCCTGCTAGCACCTTCTCTGTGCCTGTTCACATTGCTTCGCAGAATCGCTTTTGTGCAGAAAACAATAACACTTGTTCAGAAGGAAAGAAAGCACAGAGCCCCAGATTTTATGTTGTCCTGGAGAGCTTGCAGAGCACTGGGGAAAAGTAGGCAGAGATTTCCCTGCTAGCACGTTCTCTGTGCCTGGGAAGCAGAAGTGTTCAGATTGCTTCGCAGAATCGCTTTTGTGCAGAAAACAGTAACACTTGTTCAGAACGAAAGAAAGCACAGAGCCCCAGATTTGCTGTTGTCCTGGAGAGCTTGCAGAGCACTGGGGAAAGGCAGGCAGAGAATTCCCTGCTAGCACCTTCTCTGTGCCTGGGAAGCAGAAGTGTTCACATTGCTTCGCAGAATCGCTTTTGTGCAGAAAACAGTAACACTTGTTCAGAACGAAAGAAAGCACAGAGCCCCAGATTTTATGTTGTCCTGGAGAGCTTGCAGAGCACTGGGGAAAAGCAGGCAGAGAATTCCCTGCTAGCACGTTCTCTGTTCCTGGGAAGCAGAAGTGTTCACATTGCTTCGCAGAATCGCTTTTGTGCAGAAAACAGTAACACTTGTTCAGAACGAAAGAAAGCACAGAGCCCCAGATTTTATGTTGTCCTGGAGAGCTTGCAGAGCACTGGGGAAAAGCAGGCAGAGAATTCCCTGCTAGCACCTTCTCTGTGCCTGGGAAACAGAAGTGTTCCCATTGCTTCGCAGAATCGCTTTTGTGCAGAAAACAGTAACACTTGTTCAGAACGAAAGAAAGCACAGAGCCCCAGATTTTATGTTGTCCTGGAGAGCTTGCAGAGCACTGGGGAAAGGCAGGCAGAGAATTCCCTGCTAGCACCTTCTCTGTGCCTGGGAAACAGAAGTGTTCACATTGCTTCGCAGAATCGCTTTTGTGCAGAAAACAGTAACACTTGTTCAGAACGAAAGAAAGCACAGAGCCCCAGATTTTATGTTGTCCTGGAGAGCTTGCAGAGCACTGGGGAAAGGCAGGCAGAGAATTCTCTGCTAGCACCTTCTCTGTGCCTGGGAAGCAGAAGTCTTCACATTGCTTCGCAGAATCGCTTTTGTGCAGAAAACAGTAACACTTGTTCAGAACGAAAGAAGGCACAGAGCCCCAGATTTTATGTTGTCCTGGAGAGCTTGCAGATCACTGGGGAAAGGCAGGCAGAGAATTCCCTGCTAGCACCTTCTCTGTGCCTGGGAAGCAGAAGTCTTCACATTGCTTCGCAGAATCGCTTTTGTGCAGAAAACAGTAACACTTGTTCAGAACGAAAGAAAGCACAGAGCCCCAGATTTTATGTTGTCCTGGAGAGCTTGCAGAGCACTGGGGAAAAGCAGGCAGAGAATTCCCTGCTAGCACCTTCTCTGTGCCTGGGAAGCAGAAGTGTTCACATTGCTTCGCAGAATCGCTTTTGTGCAGAAAACAGTAACACTTGTTCAGAACGAAAGAAAGCACAGAGCCCCAGATTTTATGTTGTCCTGGAGAGCTTGCAGAGCACTGGGGAAAAGCAGGCAGAGAATTCCCTGCTAGCACCTTCTCTGTGCCTGGGAAACAGAAGTGTTCCCATTGCTTCGCAGAATCGCTTTTGTGCAGAAAACAGTAACACTTGTTCAGAACGAAAGAAAGCACAGAGCCCCAGATTTTATGTTGTCCTGGAGAGCTTGCAGAGCACTGGGGAAAAGCAGGCAGAGAATTCCCTGCTAGCACCTTCTCTGTTCCTGGGAAACAGAAGTGTTCCCATTGCTTCGCAGAATCGCTTTTGTGCAGAAAACAGTAACACTTGTTCAGAACGAAAGAAAGCACAGAGCCCCAGATTTTATGTTGTCCTGGAGAGCTTGCAGAGCACTGGGGAAAGGCAGGCAGAGAATTCTCTGCTAGCACCTTCTCTGTGCCTGGGAAGCAGAAGTCTTCCCATTGCTTCGCAGAATCGCTTTTGTGCAGAAAACAGTAACACTTGTTCAGAACGAAAGAAAGCACAGAGCCCCAGATTTTATGTTGTCCTGGAGAGCTTGCAGAGCACTGGGAAAAGGCACGCAGAGAATTCCCTGCTAGCACCTTCTCTGTGCCTGTTCACATTGCTTCGCAGAATCGCTTTTGTGCAGAAAACAATAACACTTGTTCAGAAGGAAAGAAAGCACAGAGCCCCAGATTTTATGTTGTCCTGGAGAGCTTGCAGAGCACTGGGGAAAAGCAGGCAGAGATTTCCCTGCTAGCACGTTCTCTGTGCCTGGGAAGCAGAAGTGTTCAGATTGCTTCGCAGAATCGCTTTTGTGCAGAAAACAGTAACACTTGTTCAGAACGAAAGAAAGCACAGAGCCCCAGATTTGCTGTTGTCCTGGAGAGCTTGCAGACCACTGGGGAAAGGCAGGCAGAGAATTCCCTGCTAGCACCTTCTCTGTGCCTGGGAAGCAGAAGTGTTCACATTGCTTCGCAGAATCGCTTTTGTGCAGAAAACAGTAACACTTGTTCAGAACGAAAGAAAGCACAGAGTCCCAGATTTTATGTTGTCCTGGAGAGCTTGCAGAGCACTGGGGAAAAGCAGGCAGAGAATTCCCTGCTAGCACCTTCTCTGTGCCTGGGAAACAGAAGTGTTCCCATTGCTTCGCAGAATCGCTTTTGTGCAGAAAACAGTAACACTTGTTCAGAACGAAAGAAAGCACAGAGCCCCAGATTTTATGTTGTCCTGGAGAGCTAGCAGAGCACTGAGGAAAAGCAGGCAGAGAATTCCCTGCTAGCACGTTCTCTGTTCCTGGGAAGCAGAAGTGTTCCCATTGCTTCGCAGAATCGCTTTTGTGCAGAAAACAGTAACACTTGTTCAGAACGAAAGAAAGCACAGAGCCCCAGATTTTATGTTGTCCTGGAGAGCTTGCAGAGTACTGGGGAAAGGCAGGCAGAGAATTCCCTGCTAGCACCTTCTCTGTGCCTGGGAAACAGAAGTCTTCACATTGCTTCGCAGAATCGCTTTTGTGCAGAAAACAGTAACACTTGTTCAGAACGAAAGAAAGCACAGAGCCCCAGATTTTATGTTGTCCTTGAGAGCTTGCAGAGCACTGGGGAAAAGCAGGCAGAGAATTCCCTGCTAGCACCTTCTCTGTGCCTGGGAAGCAGAAGTGTTCACATTGCTTCGCAGAATCGCTTTTGTGCAGAAAACAGTAACACTTGTTCAGAACGAAAGAAAGCACAGAGCCCCAGATTTTATGTTGTCCTGGAGAGCTTGCAGAGCACTGGGGAAAAGCAGGCAGAGAATTCCCTGCTAGCACCTTCTCTGTGCCTGGGAAACAGAAGTGTTCCCATTGCTTCGCAGAATCGCTTTTGTGCAGAAAACAGTAACACTTGTTCAGAACGAAAGAAAGCACAGAGCCCCAGATTTGCTGTTGTCCTGGAGAGCTTGCAGAGCACTGGGGAAAGGCAGGCAGAGAATTCCCTGCTAGCACCTTCTCTGTGCCTGGGAAGCAGAAGTCTTCACATTGCTTCGCAGAATCGCTTTTGTGCAGAAAACAGTAACACTTGTTCAGAACGAAAGAAAGCACAGAGCCCCAGATTTTATGTTGTCCTGGAGAGCTTGCAGAGTACTGGGGAAAGGCAGGCAGAGAATTCCCTGCTAGCACCTTCTCTGTGCCTGGGAAACAGAAATGTTCCCATTGCTTCGCAGAATCGCTTTTGTGCAGAAAACAGTAACACTTGTTCAGAACGAAAGAAAGCACAGAGCCCCAGATTTTATGTTGTCCTGGAGAGCTAGCAGAGCACTGAGGAAAAGCAGGCAGAGAATTCCCTGCTAGCACGTTCTCTGTTCCTGGGAAGCAGAAGTGTTCCCATTGCTTCGCAGAATCGCTTTTGTGCAGAAAACAGTAACACTTGTTCAGAACGAAAGAAAGCACAGAGCCCCAGATTTTATGTTGTCCTGGAGAGCTAGCAGAGCACTGGGGAAAAGCAATCAGAGAATTCCCTGCTAGCACGTTCTCTGTGCCTGGGAAGCAGAAGTGTTCCCATTGCTTCGCAGAATCGCTTTTGTGCAGAAAACAGTAACACTTGTTCAGAACGAAAGAAAGCACAGAGCCCCAGATTTTATGTTGTCCTGGAGAGCTTGCAGAGCACTGGGGAAAGGCAGGCAGAGAATTCCCTGCTAGCACGTTCTCTGTGCCTGGGAAGCAGAAGTGTTCCCATTGCTTCGCAGAATCGCTTTTGTGCAGAAAACAGTAACACTTGTTCAGAACGAAAGAAAGCACAGAGCCCCAGATTTTATGTTGTCCTGGAGAGCTTGCAGAGCACTGGGGAAAGGCAGGCAGAGAATTCCCTGCTAGCACCTTCTCTGTGCCTGGGAAGCAGAAGTGTTCACATTGCTTCGCAGAATCGCTTTTGTGCAGAAAACAGTAACACTTGTTCAGAACGAAAGAAAGCACAGAGCCCCAGATTTTATCTTGTCCTGGAGAGCTTGCAGAGCACTGGGGAAAAGCAGGCAGAGAATTCCCTGCTAGCACCTTCTCTGTGCCTGGGAAGCAGAAGTGTTCCCATTGCTTCGCATAATCGCTTTTGTGCAGAAAACAGTAACACTTGTTCAGAACGAAAGAAAGCACAGAGCCCCAGATTTTATGTTGTCCTGGAGAGCTTGCAGAGCACTGGGGAAAGGCAGGCAGAGAATTCCCTGCTAGCACCTTCTCTGTGCCTGGGAAGCAGAAGTGTTCACATTGCTTCGCAGAATCGCTTTTGTGCAGAAAACAGTAACACTTGTTCAGAACGAAAGAAAGCACAGAGCCCCAGATTTTATGTTGTCCTGGAGAGCTTGCAGAGCACTGGGGAAAGGCAGGCAGAGAATTCCCTGCTAGCACCTTCTCTGTGCCTGGGAAGCAGAAGTGTTCACATTGCTTCGCAGAATCGCTTTTGTGCAGAAAACAGTAACACTTGTTCAGAACGAAAGAAAGCACAGAGCCCCAGATTTTATGTTGTCCTGGAGAGCTTGCAGAGCACTGGGGAAAAGCAGGCAGAGAATTCCCTGCTAGCACCTTCTCTGTGCCTGGGAAACAGAAGTGTTCCCATTGCTTCGCAGAATCGCTTTTGTGCAGAAAACAGTAACACTTGTTCAGAACGAAAGAAAGCACAGAGCCCCAGATTTGCTGTTGTCCTGGAGAGCTTGCAGAGCACTGGGGAAAGGCAGGCAGAGAATTCCCTGCTAGCACCTTCTCTGTGCCTGGGAAGCAGAAGTCTTCACATTGCTTCGCAGAATCGCTTTTGTGCAGAAAACAGTAACACTTGTTCAGAACGAAAGAAAGCACAGAGCCCCAGATTTTATGTTGTCCTGGAGAGCTTGCAGAGTACTGGGGAAAGGCAGGCAGAGAATTCCCTGCTAGCACCTTCTCTGTGCCTGGGAAACAGAAGTGTTCACATTGCTTCGCAGAATCGCTTTTGTGCAGAAAACAGTAACACTTGTTCAGAACGAAAGAAAGCACAGAGCCCCAGATTTTATGTTGTCCTGGAGAGCTAGCAGAGCACTGGGGAAAAGCAATCAGAGAATTCCCTGCTAGCACGTTCTCTGTGCCTGGGAAGCAGAAGTGTTCCCATTGCTTCGCAGAATCGCTTTTGTGCAGAAAACAGTAACACTTGTTCAGAACGAAAGAAAGCACAGAGCCCCAGATTTTATGTTGTCCTGGAGAGCTTGCAGAGCACTGGGGAAAGGCAGGCAGAGAATTCCCTGCTAGCACGTTCTCTGTGCCTGGGAAGCAGAAGTGTTCAGATTGCTTCGCAGAATCGCTTTTGTGCAGAAAACAGTAACACTTGTTCAGAACGAAAGAAAGCACAGAGCCCCAGATTTTATGTTGTCCTGGAGAGCTTGCAGAGCACTGGGGAAAGGCAGGCAGAGAATTCCCTGCTAGCACCTTCTCTGTGCCTGGGAAGCAGAAGTGTTCCCATTGCTTCGCAGAATCGCTTTTGTGCAGAAAACAGTAACACTTGTTCAGAACGAAAGAAAGCACAGAGCCCCAGATTTTATGTTGTCCTGGAGAGCTTGCAGAGCACTGGGGAAAGGCAGGCAGAGAATTCCCTGCTAGCACCTTCTCTGTGCCTGGGAAGCAGAAGTGTTCACATTGCTTCGCAGAATCGCTTTTGTGCAGAAAACAGTAACACTTGTTCAGAACGAAAGAAAGCACAGAGCCCCAGATTTTATGTTGTCCTGGAGAGCTTGCAGAGCACTGGGGAAAAGCAGGCAGAGAATTCCCTGCTAGCACCTTCTCTGTGCCTGGGAAACAGAAGTGTTCCCATTGCTTCGCAGAATCGCTTTTGTGCAGAAAACAGTAACACTTGTTCAGAACGAAAGAAAGCACAGAGCCCCAGATTTGCTGTTGTCCTGGAGAGCTTGCAGAGCACTGGGGAAAGGCAGGCAGAGAATTCCCTGCTAGCACCTTCTCTGTGCCTGGGAAGCAGAAGTCTTCACATTGCTTCGCAGAATCGCTTTTGTGCAGAAAACAGTAACACTTGTTCAGAACGAAAGAAAGCACAGAGCCCCAGATTTTATGTTGTCCTGGAGAGCTTGCAGAGTACTGGGGAAAGGCAGGCAGAGAATTCCCTGCTAGCACCTTCTCTGTGCCTGGGAAACAGAAGTGTTCCCATTGCTTCGCAGAATCGCTTTTGTGCAGAAAACAGTAACACTTGTTCAGAACGAAAGAAAGCACAGAGCCCCAGATTTTATGTTGTCCTGGAGAGCTAGCAGAGCACTGAGGAAAAGCAGGCAGAGAATTCCCTGCTAGCACGTTCTCTGTTCCTGGGAAGCAGAAGTGTTCCCATTGCTTCGCAGAATCGCTTTTGTGCAGAAAACAGTAACACTTGTTCAGAACGAAAGAAAGCACAGAGCCCCAGATTTTATGTTGTCCTGGAGAGCTAGCAGAGCACTGGGGAAAAGCAATCAGAGAATTCCCTGCTAGCACGTTCTCTGTGCCTGGGAAGCAGAAGTGTTCCCATTGCTTCGCAGAATCGCTTTTGTGCAGAAAACAGTAACACTTGTTCAGAACGAAAGAAAGCACAGAGCCCCAGATTTTATGTTGTCCTGGAGAGCTTGCAGAGCACTGGGGAAAGGCAGGCAGAGAATTCCCTGCTAGCACGTTCTCTGTGCCTGGGAAGCAGAAGTGTTCAGATTGCTTCGCAGAATCGCTTTTGTGCAGAAAACAGTAACACTTGTTCAGAACGAAAGAAAGCACAGAGCCCCAGATTTTATGTTGTCCTGGAGAGCTTGCAGAGCACTGGGGAAAGGCAGGCAGAGAATTCCCTGCTAGCACCTTCTCTGTGCCTGGGAAGCAGAAGTGTTCACATTGCTTCGCAGAATCGCTTTTGTGCAGAAAACAGTAACACTTGTTCAGAACGAAAGAAAGCACAGAGCCCCAGATTTTATGTTGTCCTGGAGAGCTTGCAGAGCACTGGGGAAAAGCAGGCAGAGAATTCCCTGCTAGCACCTTCTCTGTGCCTGGGAAGCAGAAGTGTTCCCATTGCTTCGCATAATCGCTTTTGTGCAGAAAACAGTAACACTTGTTCAGAACGAAAGAAAGCACAGAGCCCCAGATTTTATGTTGTCCTGGAGAGCTTGCAGAGCACTGGGGAAAAGCAGGCAGAGAATTCCCTGCTAGCACCTTCTCTGTGCCTGGGAAGCAGAAGTGTTCACATTGCTTCGCAGAATCGCTTTTGTGCAGAAAACAGTAACACTTGTTCAGAACGAAAGAAAGCACAGAGCCCCAGATTTTATGTTGTCCTGGAGAGCTTGCAGAGCACTGGGGAAAGGCACGCAGAGAATTCCCTGCTAGCACCTTCTCTGTGCCTGGAAAGCAGAAGTGTTCACATTGCTTCGCAGAATCGCTTTTGTGCAGAAAACAGTAACACTTGTTCAGAACGAAAGAAAGCACAGAGCCCCAGATTTTATGTTGTCCTGGAGAGCTTGCAGAGCACTGGGAAAGGCAGGCAGAGAATTCCCTGCTAGCACCTTCTCTGTGCCTGGGAAACAGAAGTGTTCCCATTGCTTCGCAGAATCGCTTTTGTGCAGAAAACAGTAACACTTGTTCAGAACGAAAG